>NC_090921.1:854495314-855120314 GCF_040938575.1 Ambystoma mexicanum | reverse complement strand
GTTCTATGTTGACTAGTGTTGTTGGGTTAACCCCCAACCCTTGCTGGTGGAAATTAGCTTTGAGATGGACATAGACATCAGGGTTTTTCAGTTTCTGTCCTCTTTTAATTTTTAGTTTCAGTGAGAATTGTCGGGTCCGTTCTGGGATGGTGACTTCCTCTCCAACCTGAATTTCAACTGCATATGGCAGCAGTTGGGCTGACCGAAATGCTTTCTCTGGTTCATCAAAGTCCATGGGATTACCCGCTAATCGGGACCAACCTTTGAAGTTTATTAGGTCCAAACTAATGGCAAAGCGATTGAGAATGTCACTGCCTAAATAAAATGGAGCTGGGACATCTCGCACGACCCAACAATTATGGACTATGCTCTTGTTGCCTATGGAAATTTTGAGTATACAACTGCTAGGCAGGAGATGTTTGGAATTGGGTGTTTTCAGGTCCATTTCCCATTTGTCTATCAGTTTAAATGTGGGAATGGCTGGATCTTTTCGGAGTTTCCGAAACATGGCCTCGCTGATGAAGCTCTTACTGTAGTTCACACAAACTCGGCCGAGAACATAGTCCTTCCCCTCATTTAACTGAATAGGGATGAACAACCGCTCTCCAATTTTCTGAATAACAGCCAAGCTAAGAGCTGATTTCTCATCTTTTTGGACTATAAGAATGGGATTTTCTGATTGTGAATTGGTATAGAATTTCAGAGTGTTTCCTTCCAGTGTGGAATGCCACCTTAGACTGGAAGGAAGGTTGATTTTCAGAAATAGAGAGGACCTCCCATCCCCAGTTTGTTGTCCTACTGCAATTACTGTCACGTCTGGGATTTGATTATTCTGGAAGCGGAACTCAATTTGGTCAGGTTTCTGTTCAACCATGTGGCATGTGCCATTTAAACTAACATGGTTGACACTCTGTTTCAATTTTATTGGTCGGTTATTCTGGGTTTAGAGGACCTTGTTTACACAATCTATGAGGGGAGACAACATACGCAGGATGGCATTCCCTAGTAAACAAGGTGTGCCCTCTGGAGTCACAACTATGACTGGGTGCTTCACCTTGTGTCACCCAATTTTAATGTCCAAATCCACAGTCCCCTTGACGGGAGTTTCCTTCCTGTCGAAGTTCTGAAGTTGTCCAGGAAGAGGGGTGAGAAGAATTTGGTATTTCTCCCCCCTTCCCGAATTCAGTTGTTCAAAGTTCCTTTCTGACAGAAATGTAGCTTGGGATCCTGTGTCCACCAGTGCCAAAATTGTAAATTGCCCCTGTGTTTCGACCAGGGCATAAAATCTTCCCTCCTTTTCCTCAAGGGGGTAAATATAATGCACATTATTGGTCAACTACTGGGTTATGTCATGATGCCTACCCCCTGGGATCCAGATCAAGTCCAGCAACCCCGGAAGCAGGCATCAAGTTATTCCAAGCAAGCCGAACAACCCCTGCTAGGGGCTATTTTGGTGCAGTCCTGGCGTCTATGGCGCCAGGCTCATATGGAGAGTCAGTCCTGGCGCCATAGGTACCAGGCTCATAGATTAAAACTTACCTGATGCAGACCATGCTGCAAACTTACCTGATGCAGGCCATGCTGCAAGAGCTCCAAGCCAAAAGAGGCTTGGAAGGGACTATTTTACCTACGGACAATTATTTTACTCGGGTGGGGTCGGGTCGGAATACTTACCTGGGACTACTTTGGAGGCTATTTAAACCACGCCCGAAGAGCAGCACACGCTTCGTGTTATTCTGCATCCAGCAGCGTAACGCTCACCGTGCCTGCAAGTATGCATCCAATCTTCTGCCACGCCCGCCTCGAGTCTGGAGCTCCTAGAAAAAGGGAAAAAGAAGCAGAAAAGGTTAGAACAAGAGCAATACCTTTGATCCTTACCTGAATTCCCGATCCACCGCGCCTTCGAGCTGGAGAAAGAAGTTATTTTATGCGCCTTCACCTCGCCTGCTGCAGCGCCGCGCTGAACTCACCAGCCTTCGCAGCATCTTCACTATCCACTGCATCCTTCTGCATGTTCCCGCCGCACTCCGGCACCTAAGGGGAACACAAGAACAGCAAGGTGAGCCAAGGGAATAAACAGAGGCAATATTAGTTGCCCCCCATAGACTTACCTGATTTTACCGCCAGGGGTACTATTCCTCTTCACGGGTAGGCGCAGCCTCCACCGCATCTTCGCCGTACCCCGCCCCCTAAGGGGAACAAAAGGACAGCAAGGTGAAACAAAGGGACAAACAAGGGAAATCCTCCTCACCACAATAGACTTACCTAATTTTACGGCCCGGAGGCATTATTCCCCGAGACTTCATAATTTCTCTCAGCACCTGAATAAGGGAGAAAGCAACAGGTTACATACTGACATTATTTTATCGAACTGTGTTGGATAATACAAATCCTTACCTGAATGTTACCGGTTGCCACGAGGAACTCTTCGCTAGGGTCAAGCTGCAACCTGCAAGGAATCGGACAAGAGTGAAAGTCAGACATTTGAACTCTTACGAACTATATACTTACAGCGTCTCGCCGGAAATCTCAGAGTCTATATTGTTCTGGAACTCACCAATTCCTTCGAACCAGTGAAGCAACTGGTTGTCTACGCGCCCCTGCGCTCAATGCAGGATGGAGAGCTCATCTTTCCAAACCATCAGGTGAGACTATAAGAGGGGACATTAAAGGTGATCAGTGGGGAGAACAGCGGGGGTGGGGGTTAACACTCAACTCCATGGGTGGTTAATTCCATTTGCAGAAGAATACTCCTATGGGCCAAGCAAACAAAGCTAGGTGGGCCAGTACAGTCTGTCATCTCGGCACTACGCGTCACATTGGTGGAGACCGCAGCTGTCCAGTTCAGATCGACGCCCCTGTGGGAGCCAGGTGAGCGTAACAGGTTAATTTCCTTGCTTTGGATACTGACAGAGAGGTGATTTGGGCATGATTCTGTTTGGGATCTTGGGAACCTGCAAGAAAAAGGTGACAACTAAATATGGGGGAAGTTTTGGGTTCCCCTGGTTCTGATTCTGGGCTGCCCCCCCCCTTTTTTGGAGGTAGTCACCAGAATGGGTTCGAACCAGGGGATTTTTCGTGCTGGTCATTCTGGGGTTTGATGATGGACCGTTCTAACTCGGTCCCCACATCTACCCAGTCTGGATTTGGATCTTTTGGGACCCATTTTTCTTTGGGAGGAGTTCCCCCCATCCCTGAAGGAGAAGATCCTTTTCCCAGGATCCTCTGCGGACCCCTCTCCTTCAAACTGGAAGATTTGCACCTCCTCCACAAAATGGGCCTTTTTAGGCTGTTTATTTCTCCTACCCCCTCTGCTCCTTGGGTTGCAGACTTTTGGGGGAAGGAGATTTTGGTTCTGGTTCCTGGCTTTACAACTCCTTCCCCTTGTGCCTCCTCCCTGGGAACCGGTGGGTTGTCGGGGTTCTTCCCCGTCATTGTTCTGGCGCACCAGACCCTGGATTTGAGGAATTTTGTGCTGCCATGCTCATCTGAGGGTTCCGTTGAGCCCTCAGCATGTGACCCAGATCCTGTGCCATGTTCTGGACCTGGCGCTCTAGTTGGGACACCCGTTCTGGCTGGTACAGGGTCCTCAGATCTACCCTGTGTTGATCCCGGGAAGGGTGACTATCCCTTCTCGCAAAATACCCCTGGTTAGGAAAGTTTGGGTACCCCTCCACCCTTGGCCTCCCCTCTCCCGGATTGGGATGTCTGGGCTCAGGAAAGTGTGGAAAGAAAGAAGGGTTGTTTTGTGGGTTGAAGTTTGGCGGGTCCCGGGAAAGAAATTTCGTCCGGCATTTGGGGGATTACCGCCCTCCTGGGGAAAGTGAGGAGGGATGTTTCCTGGGTTCCCTGCTGTCTGGTTGGATTCCCCCCTTGGGCTGGAGGAGTCCATACATAACCCAGGATGGGTCTATTTCCCTTGTAGCATGGGCTGATGTAGTCAGGGGAGTTAGGGGTCCCATTTGTGGGGTCACCTCCCTGGCTCCCTGTTTGGGCTTGGCCCGAGGACCTTCTGGGTTTGGAGTTAGTTGGATTCTGCGCGGGAATGTTCTTAGGCCCCCCATCTCCAGATCTAAAATGGGGGCAACCTTCACCTCCTTCACCTTAGCAGCAGCAGGGGTGTTGGTGGTTTTGGGGTTATGCTACTATTTTTATTTTCCAACAGCTTCTGTACTTCATAGATGCGCGTTGCTTGTTCAATGACCCAGTCTAGTGATCTTTTCTCATGAAAGTCCCTCACTAGCTGGGTCGTAACATCCTTAGGGAGAGCATGAAAGAAGGTGTTTACAAATTCCTAACTATCCGTGCGCACCCTTCCAGTGGTCTGCGCAAAGGCACGTTTTAATTCCTGAACACATTCTTGTGGGGCCTGGTCTTCCCCACATTGTAAGTTGTAGGCTGCTTTGCGAGCCTCTTGAGGGTTCCTATGAATGGAAACATTTTTCAGGATGGCCGCTTTAAAGGTGGACCATCTGGAGTGGTTCTGATCCTCCAGCCCCGCAAAGAAGCTGGAGTACTGAGGAGAAAATGTCCACTTTACATACTGAATACAGCTTTGGCTGTCCTTCAGATGGAAAGTCTTCATCATCTGCTCAAATAATTCAAGGTGCTCCCAAATGGAATATTTTGCATTTTTGTGGTAGGGCATGATGACGCTCCTAATAGCTTTAATTTGTTTCAGAGGATCCTTGAGTAAAGCCCTCTTAACTTTGTTAGCCTTTTTAGTTCTTGTCACCTTGTCCATTTATCCTCTTACTCAGAGGCACTGCTACCAGAGGTGGCTGTCTGGTCTTCTAAACTCTCCTGGATTCTGCGAGCTTGGGAATGGATGGCAGAATGTGGGGGCCTAGTTTCTAGGGACCTGTGGCGCTCAGAAGAGTCTTCTGACTCTTCCTTGCTCCCAGGATTGGCTGAGAACCCCCCCACTGTCCTGGCGGGGAAGAGGTTTTTTGTATGCTCTTAGTGGGCCTAATCTCATGGAATTCCCCACCAAATTTCACTGCCTGATCTCTTGATGAGTTATATTTCTGAGGATCCATTTCTCTGATTCTCCCCTCACTGCAGTCTCCCTGATCAGAGAAGATGGCCCTAGTACTTGGGAACCTGAACATAGATGCCCGTCCATCTATTTCTGGGAGGTGCTGACCTATTAGCCCCATATTCCCCATTGGGTTGAAGTCTACCCTCCCTGTGGCCCTTGGTTCATGTGAGCCAGTGGACATGGGGGTGGCAGAGTCCATGGAATTGAATAGATTAAAGTCTCTGATGCCAGCTTTCCTGAGGTTATGCTCAGGGGTTTCCCTCTCCCATCTGACCTCATCTCTCTCAGCCCCTACTCCCAGATGTCATGCAAGTATCTGACCCTTTTGTTCTTCTATTAAGGCTTTACTGGTCTCTATTAGTTGTTCCTGCATGGCTATTTGTCTATGGAGCCTGTCTGTTTTCTCACAGAGAACCTCATTGTCTCTCTGTGCTTCCTGTCTGATTTGGGAGTATTTGGCCAGTTTTTGCTGTAGGAGGCTCACCTCCTGAGTTTTGTCCTTAATGGCCTGGTCATTCTTTGCCTGACCATCTTTCACCCGCATGGTGTGCTCTAGCAGCTTTTCATAGTCCATTTTGAGTTCACCCAGTCCCTGAAGGGCCAGGTAATTTTCTTCGATCTTGGTTTTTAAATAGTTGACTTCCTGGCATAAGGCATCCCTTCCCTGAATTAGAGTACCCCTGTGTGCAGCCAGGTCGTCCCTTTGTTTTTTGAATGCACCAGCTTCCTGGTGCTCTTCATCAAATTTTGTTTGGGATTCAAGGTCTTTGAGAATTAATTTATTATTTTCCTCTTTAGTTGGTCTATCTGGTCTTGTAAGACGACCATCTGTTCTGCGCAAACTCTATTAAAGGTTAATTGTTGCACCAGTTTTTGTTGGCTCTTTGAAAATAGTCCAACCTTTCTTGACACTCTTTTTGCAGTGCCAGTAATTTGGTGTCTTGCTCTACTCTCTCTTGCTGCAGGAGATCCAGATCTTCTTTTACTTTTGTCAGGTACTGTCTGGTTTCACTCTCTGATTCTTGTCTCTTTTGTAGCTTCTGCTCTGCAGAGTCCAGATCAGTTTGGGTTTTCTCTAGTGAATGTACTTGCCTTTTTGCCAGGTCTAGGTTTTCGGCATATTGTTTCTGTATTTCTCTAATATGGAAGTACAGGTACGCCGCTATTTTGGCAATTTTACATTGCTCTTCTTTTACCCTTGGGGCCATATACAATGTACTAAGTGCCTGATGTAATGGACCCTGGTCCTGCCATTTATCTAATTCTGTGGCAGTGGCTTGTTGTTTGATTTCCTGCAGCCAAACATTCTCATCCTGCTCAACCCATTCACCCCTGACAAACAATTTGTGCAGTGGGTATTCTTTTGCCATATTAATTTCCAATGGGGTTGCCATTCCGGAAATATTAATTTCCTTCTGACTTATCTCAGGGTTACTTTTACCTTTGCAAAACAGGCCAAACTCCTTTGAGTATTTCTATTGAGGGGTGTTTTTACAGTGTAGCACAGTGTGGTAGCCGTTAGACTGTCACAAGTGGTATGTCAAATTCAGAAATCTGGTGAAGTGCCCCCATTCTGTAAGTGATTTCAATCCGGCACACACCTAAGTCAATGCCTAGCGTGTAATGCACAACTGAATTACTTAATTATTTGTGTCTAAAAGTTCTTTTATTCTGAACGATGCACCACTCATATCATGCCCTTTCATATTTAGGTATTACAAATTAATCACACTATGTTTTAATAGGTACACAATCATCACCAATGGGGTGATGTAACACTAAATACTCTCTTTAATACACAAGGAGTAATAGTGAGCAAAGCAATTCAGCACAGAAATAATACTTTTGTGTGTGTTCAGATCAAATAGTAGTGTGGTTACTAGTTCCCCCTGCACACCCCTCAACCCCCCAATAGGCTATGTAAAGAGATAGGAGAAGAGAGCAGGTATTCAGGAATGGCAGAATTCAAACAAAATATCAATCCCAATTTCCCCCCGCAACACAAGAGAAAAACAGAATTGATTGGCAAGCGGTCAGAATGGTTTTAAAGTTATCTTGAGAATGGATGGGTAGAAACACTAAATATGGTTTACATTGCTGAAATTGTTATAATTCTTATGGGAACCGCTTTGGATAGTTACACACAAACACTAGCAATGATTTAATACCAAGAAACAATTTGACATCTTAAAAATAAGGTCGGGAGAAATCATAAGCTGTTTTACATGTTTAAGAATTTCCCAAAAACGAAATTTGTGGAAAACTTTTCTCTGTGCAGTAATCGCGATAACGGGATACCTATAAGGACTTTAGATCCAATTTAAAGCTGTGGATGGTAGCTACAAGCAGAAGTTGAAATTTTGTTTCTAGCACAAAAACTGAGGAAGTTATGGACGTTTTAGTGAAGGTCGTTTTTTCCAGATAGGTGCAAGAATGGGAAAACGGGAATGTGCTTTTAAAGTTACAAAAAGGATTTCTTACACTAGAGGATGACTATGAATAAACAAATACCACACAGGAACACTGCCATTTGATCAGGGCGACTGCCTGCAGTGAAGCTCGCCTACTTCAGATGAAAAATATCAGCGCAAAGATAGTTTTAACAATACTAGCACAGGAGTAAGGTAGGAGGGGTGGGATAGAGAGTTCAGGCAATTCAAAAGTACTCCTAACAAGGCAGGTTCTGAAGACAAGATAGGATGGATTTAACATAGGGATTAACTAAGCAAGGTACATAGGCTAGTGACACAGTTCTATCTATAGATACTCACTAGATATGTTTCAAACGGAACCGTCAGGATTCCGGTCAGGGATTCTGGTCAGGGATTCTGGTCAGGGATTCTGGTCAGGACAGACTGCTGGGCACACCGGATCGGACTGGGTCTGTTCACAGCACGGCACAGGACTGGATTGGATCTTTTGGTTCTGATGATAATTATTTTCATCAGGCAAGTAGTACAGCACAGCCCGGCTGTCTTTTTTTTATGCTCCCCTTAGGTTTCTGGGGTGGTTCTGGTTCTAGAAATGTAAGGCCTAGCTGAAAATGGTTCAGTTATGTAATGAGCCTTTTTACTTTGCCAAGTTTCTGGAGTCTGGAGTAAGTAAGATGGATAGTTCTGCAGCAGGGTGCTCGCCAGAATCAGGATAGTGGGTGAATCTGTCTGTCCTTTTGAGTGCTGAGCTGTCTCTATTTATGCTTATGATAAAGGGGGTGTGTGGGCTGGTTTATCTTAAGCTCACCCCTTTGACAGGGATTGGTCAGGATCTCCTTTCTTCCTTGATAGGAGGAGAAAACCGTGTGTCATCTTTATGGTGTGGGTTTATGAGGCTTAGAGTCCACCCCTGGCCTCTTGAACACAAAATATACTTTTGCCACAGTACATGTTTCCACATATGCAACCTCTATAACAACCAGATATACAGATTACATATTGTGTACAGCAGCTACTCCTCCAAACCCCGTAGCTGTAAGATCTTGTGTCTGCTTTTCCGAGAATTTCACCCTTTTCATCAGGAACACAATGGGCCTCATTACGAGGTAGGAGGCAGCCATGGTGCTATTAGCACCATGGCTACCACCTTACCGCATTCCGGTCCGGGTTCCTGAAATAGGGACTCACCGGGTCATTCCAACCTTGGAGGACCCGGAATTCCCCATCCGGGAACTATTCCCCATTCCCATTCGAGCCCCCATAGGCAATTGCGGTACCGTTATTAGCTCTGAAGTCCCTTAACGGGTCCCTTCCATAACGCCTGGTAAAACCAGGTGTTAAGGAAGAGACCCACTAAGGGACCTCGGAATGGGGTGGTAAGGGATTACCGGCACCGGTGTCCATACCGGTGCTGGTAATCCCTTACCACCTACCTCGTAATGAGGCCCAATGTCCCGTTTATCCACAAATTTCTACAATTGTGCGCGGATAACATGTGCATGAGTGTATAAAGTTTCATACTTCTAGCAGAAATACATTTGGTGTAAAATCACATTTTCTGCCATTTCCTTACAAATTATGTCACACGATCTTGCCGCCTCTTGAAATGTGCAGCCAAAAATTAGATTTAACATTCTGTTATTTTTGTGTTCTTGACAGTTTTCAGTGGCAAGTTATATGTAATTAAACAGAATGTTGTTTGTGAATGTCCAGCCACAGATGGTTGTTTGTCTACGCCTCTTTTTGTCTCCCTTCAGTTCAGGAGCAGTCTCCTCCCTGTTTCCTTGGCAGAGGCCATTTTACGACAGTTCATACCTGGCATTTCCTTCAGCTGGAGGATGTCCATTGTTTAGTCCTGGGCTCACCTGCAATTCGCAGCTACTGTGAGTTTCAGCTGGGGGGGAAGTATCCTCCTTTTGTGAGGAAAGCTGTTATTCCAGTTTAGGTGGTTTTAGCAAGGCTTGAACTTAAATGTTATTTCTGTTGCATTTTTCCTGAGTTTAAAACAAACTTGTGATTTCCAAATATCATCTAGAATACTTATTCAAGATTTTAAACCATGGGATAAAAACAGTTACAACATAGGTTACTCTCAGCAACAGGCCACTTAGATTGCAACATTTGATTTCAGTTTATAGAGGTTTTAAAGTTTTAATCAGGCTTCTGACAGCTGTCATTCAGGCAGACGAGGGTACTGCGTTCAGATTTTGACAGATTCCACAGGCAAGCAACTTTTGCTGTGGATGTTTCTTTGATGCTTTCAGCTTTTCAGGATATTGTAATTTCACAATGATTTCTTGACTTAAGTGAATTGTAGCACCCAGTAAGAATTTTGGATGTTTGAGGGTGTTTTGTACCGGCATTCTGCAGTTTCAGCAACAAAGAAAAAAGATTTAAAGCAAGATTTTTGGATTTCCTTTAGCAGAGCACTGCTTTTCCCTCTGTATTCCATCTTCACATGTTGTGGACCAGTGACATATTTCAGGAGTGAGATCACTGTTCCACCACTGACAACATGCGTGGTAGATTGGGCAGCCATATTTTTAGGCTTTGCAGAGTGCGATTGTGAGAGGTTTTGGCGCGCACAAGGGTTTTGCGGCCATTTTGATGTTTCTGGCAGCATCAGAACACAGTGATGCCGCATGGCAGAGCCACAAGTGGGTTGAATCATCCCACACCATGCAACGCTGGAGCGTACTCGGGTCAATGAAGGCTGAAAGAAGGCTAACGTGAAAGTGAATCTACATTATAAACTCATAGGTAACCATGTTGAAAGTCTGTGATTGGCTGAACCGCCATATTTATGCTGATGTAATATAACTCCTGAGCATACATAAGTCAGGGTCCAGATGCACAAAGAATTGAGTTTGTGAATGAGGATGTACACTCAGAATGTTGCAAAAACTGCCAATGGCCAATGGCTCAGGTGTGATAAGTGCTGCAAATTCCTTTAATTTAGCTGTCACTTGTGGAAGTGTAATCTGAAGAACTATGCATACGCATGGATGTGCAAGGGCACAGACACACACATGTGGACATACACACATCTGCACTGACATTCACTGTGACTACATCAGCACACCCACAGAATGCATGCAAATGTGTGATAGCACAGCAAAGATTGTGGTGAGCAAAAATACATATATTACATGATAGACAGTGCACATCCTTAGCTTCTGACAGAGTATCCCTGATGTGATTCCCTCATCACATCCACCGGAAACTGTACCTTCACATTTGTGAATGGAGGGCCAGATTCTGGCAGAGGGAATGGGTACTAAGGAGGTCAAAGGGTGCAAGCTGGACCTCATATGTAGTGCAGTCACTGGATAATGATGACTGCAACAACATGGAACATTGTATGTCAGCAGCCATATTAGCAAATCATGCATACTGCACACATGTTCAACCTTACCATCAACCCATTGTTACCTGCACATGTCATCGTGTTGTTCTCCAGTCAACCATGGCAGTTCACACCACTGTGCATGGCTGCATCTGCAGTACTAACTCATTACTCCCTTGAAAGGGCAACAGCACATCTCTCAAGGTCTCAAAACAAACATAATAACAGTACATCTTGGGCAGGGGAAAAACAACATATGCCTCCATCCTGGACCGGGGGTATCGGTCTGGTTAAAAAAGAAAATGTCCATCCTGAACTGGGAGTAAAAAATGTTCACCCTAAAGGGGGCAGGAGGAGGCTTTGTGTCCACATTTACATGAGTGGACCACAAAAAATAATTTGAAAAAAGCCTCCATGGGATCATGGACATCAAGGCAGAGGTGGTTGAGGAGGCGTGGGTGTGCTGGCCTGCGATTCTCCAATGGATCCTCTGGTGGTTGTATGGGTGACAGTGGATCCAGTCCACGCAATACCAAGGCCTGGTCTTCATTGGCTAGGGCCAGCCATGACATGGATGCATGCACCAGTGCCCCAAAGGCGGTGGGGTAATGATGTGCTTCATCCAGAATGGTCCCAAAGTCACTCTGCACGTTCACACATGACCACTCAAGTTGCTGGCACAGTGTCTGCTTCAGGGCATCCATCTCTTCATAGAGCTGTGTCCTTGTGGCTGAGAGTTGATTGTGCAGTGTACTCCTCAAGCTCTCCATCTCACAGTGATTCGATTCTTGGCATGCCAACATCTTCCGCCTCAGGGCTTCTCTGTCTGCCTTAGCATCTGCATGCAGGGACTCCTGCAGAACTTCATATCAGCCCGTCGGCCCTTGATTTTGGCCTCCACACCCAGTCTGTGGGAGTGGCTTCAGGACTGCATGATCTTCAGCCTTTGCTGTTCCCGGGTCGCTCATGTGGACATCTTCTTGTCCATGCAATCCTTGCCCTCTGCAATACGATCCAACACATCGCCATGACGGGTCACGGCATGCAACATTTTCTGCTCGCACACTTTCTCTCCAGCATGCACATGTCCGCTATGTGTGTGGGGCCGATGGCAGTATGATGCAAGGGACCAGGCCCGTTGGTGCAGGGACCCTGTCGATGGCTGCAGATATGCAACCCTCCATTGGACATCAGCCCCAAAACCTGACACCAATTCATGGGATGGAGGCCTTGCTGCCATAACCACCGCAGACTTTGGGCTCACCACTGACTGACCTTGTGAAGCCAGCTGCATCACTTCAGACTCAACACCCCATCTGATCTGGCTGTTGGGGCATTTACCTTCTCCCTCACGAGGCATCCACTTCTGGTTCTGCATCTGAATCAGCAGAATTAGTAGAGTCTGAAGAGCCTGGAGCCCAGCTTATAATCACTTGTAGCATCTGTGGATGTTCATATCTAAGGAAATTACAGCCTCCACTGGTGGACTGACAAACCAGCTCATCATCTTCCTCTTCCTCCACTGTATCCGCTTCATCATCACCCGTACATGTACATAGATTGACATTTTATGCGTTACGTGACAAACATGAACATATGCATCAAATTACATTCAGGCACAAAATGGCATGAGTCCCATGCATCTGACATTGTAACTTGGCATGCTGTAAGCCACAGATGTATGGCACTTGCTGACATGCGGCAACTCTCCACCCCAGGTCCAGTCCATGCCATTAGTGGGCACATAGACGTACTAAAGTGGTGTACACAATGTCTGATGGGCCATCCAACAAGCATATCATCACACAACCCAGGGACAAATACTGCACATGGGGCAGTGGAATGCTAAAGGACAACACATGTATCAGTCCGCAGGCCAAATCCACAGATACTATCAAGATCGAAACATGACGGACAGTACATGATTCAAAATGTGTACTTGATAACCATGTCCTGTCAATTCACACATGTAAACTGGTCAACCATTTTGCACCATTGCTACATATGCTACATGCCTCAGATGCCAAACAGTGATATCCTTGGACAAGTGGATGCATTGGAACTCAGCCTACATGCATTCTGTCACCACCGGCATCCTCTCCATCCACGCAACATGCCAACCACTTCCAAATGTCACCTAAATTTGATTGTGCACCCTGACAAGGACAGCACTGTAAATTGAGTCATTGTGCAGAGCGTAGTCCATGAACGATCAATGATGTGATATGAGTGCAGAAATGATGTGTGCAGTGGCAAGTTCACAACCCTCTCAGTGAAGTCCTCCCGGTGCTTGGCCATAATTTGACTTCACACATGACTGTTGCCGTCTGGTGTGTCACACCAATGACAATACCAGGTCTCCCTGCACCCTGTGTGAAGATTCACGCGGGCGTGAGTCCCCTGCTGTATGCCGAGCACAAGTCGAGAATATGTATCTTCAATGCACATTGTGTGTTATGATAGTGCCATTCATGCAACATTGTCATATGAAGTGTCAGTTGATGAATGGCCATGAGTGAGTGGATGACAGTCATTGACTGTCACTTTATATCACACAGGATTCATTCCGCCACATGATACCATCTGGCTCTTCGGCAGGACACTCCTGCACACACGCCAACAGGTTTTGGGCTGTCGTCTACTACAGACATCCCCCAAGCAAGCTTTGATGACAGGCACCCCATGGCTGGGGGCTTATTCTGTATGCACATCAATGCTTCTGGGCAATCTCCGGACTCCGGTCGCCTGTCCAGCCACGTTCTAGACAGGCTATCCACAAGCGTGGGTAAGTATCACACACGCAAGCCCCTATCAGCACTCTTGACATTATGCTCCCCTTTATTCGTGTTTTTGTACCATGACACACCCATCCACCTTGTGTCTCCCCAGCTTACATGTACAGCCACCCACTCGAGTGGAAAGTGGACATTACGGCACATGCCTTTGCCGGCCGGTTTTTCTCCAGCACACAAGTATCTCGAGGAAGAAGGCCATTTGACCCAGCTTGGCCACGGATACCTTTGACTCCTGTGCCACTAAGGTACCTAGGCTCCACCATATGTAACTTCTCCTACACACCCACGTTGACAACGTGGTGCACGGCCGGTGGAATGATGCGGCTCTTCAAGCACCGGGAAATGGGAACATCTGGATAGAAAGTCTTCACACTCCTTTTCTATCCCTTTCACTGTTGACTAAGCAGCCACAGTAGAAAGTCCTTGACAACCAATACACCTACTATGCATTTTCAGTGGAGATCTCCTCCTTTTCCTTTTTTCTGCATACAAACAACTTCACAACTAACCTTTGACTAACCTTTTGGACATCAACCAAATTGGCAATTTACAGCCTATTTTAACGTTTCTTTAAAACCTTCCTCCTTACCAGGTTTTCTTGTTTCTGCTTTGCAGAACTCAATCATTACTGCCCTGATGAAGGCGGAATACTTTATTTCTTTATACTTCTATGGTCTCTAACCACCAAAATACATTAACCGTGAAGGGTGTGTAGGGGTTATTACATTCCCCCACACAAAGACTTCTTCTTTGAACTCAGTTCCCCCACTGCATTGGCAAATCTTGACCTCGGAAAACGAAGTTACACCCGAGAAGAAATACCATTATTATTTTTTGTTTGCATTCCTCATTCAGACCCTAACTGGGAGTAACAAAGTGACGCTCCCTAACTAAAGCTGCATAAATTGTGTTTAGCTTATTGATTTGTTCTTAGCATTTTGTTAGGACAGGAATGTCTCTGTCGCACTTTTGCTGCTATCACCACTTTATGTTCCCCCTTACCTTTGCTTATCATTCTACTTCCTTCTCTGCATGCTTCCCCTTATACCTCACACCACCACCCGGATTCAAACTTACATCTCTTGTGATCAAAGAACAGGAATGTATTAGGTGTGTGTTGTTTTTATTTTTATTTCTCTATCATGTTTTTAATGACAACAATATAAATGTTTGTTTTTCTGTTTTGATTCATACTACTGGTGTCGGTTGCATATTTTGCATGTCTGGGGTGGAAACCACCAGCCAATAGCTATTTTCAACTTTTGCCTGTGCAACCCAATACATAATTGTTTTATTTTAATTTAGACTTTGTATGTTTCCTTTCTTTGGTGTCCCATTTGTTCTGTCAATAGGACTAGATGTGATATACACCAAGGCATTTACTGCAACAATATTGGGTTGGCAAGGGGAGGTTACGGAATAATACTAACCCATTTTTGCCTCAAAAACCCATGGCACAGCAATACTCCCTAGCCTACGATTCATAGCTTTTTATCACACTGTCATACAACAGCTATTGTCATCTCATATAATGCAAACTGCCACTGCACATTTATGCGTGTTTGTTGTGCACTATATTTTTCCTTGCCCTGTCTGGCCGTACAACTTGGTATCCCAATTCAACAACAGCACGCCTCTTGTGCATTCAATAGTGCACTGGGAACATTGGCATATGCATCCACCATGAGTGTGCCATAATGTACCCACTATCAATAGCATGGATCAATCACAGATTTCTCCTCAAATGCAATCCTCCACTCTACCAAGACCCCCTGCCACACCGACATCAACATGGGATTCACTGGCTGCAGGCCAGCACTGAATAGAAATGCAAATGCCAGCACTGTCAGTAGAAGCATGGCCCTGCTCTTTTGTGCACGCTTCAACCATGATGCATGCCTGATGGTGAGGAGGCTGTGTCTGTTCGAATGTGGACCACACATGACATATCATGAGCCACCTTTGCCAGACATACTGCTAAAGGTCATTCATGATCTGGAAGTAGAATGTAGGTGCAACAACAATTCTCTACATTAATGCCTCCGGTATAGGTGTTTTTGTTTGGGCATCAGTCCCTGTCTATGAACATCATCACACGATGCTGGGCCAGTGTTCTTGACCATGCATGCTCGGACTGAGAACCTTCACCTTCGCATCTAAAAATCACATGGCACAACGAGCAACAGAGCCATCATGCCACATCTGAGTGGACGATGTAGCTGCCATGTCTTTCCATATCAAGCAGATGACACAATTTTGGGCAGGTATGCATGTCTCAAGTACACAGATAGCCCAATGTCTGTGCAAATGTCGACCACAATGATGCAAGTGAGAAGCCATGTGTCTGTCATGCATCAACTGAAGGACACATACAGCCCTTTCATGTCAGACAAGTGCTTCTAATATGAACTGAATTCACATATTTTAACTTCACCATGCACATACATGAAATGCTATGCAGACAGGCACACTCATTGCCATCATTAATGCCTGCCTGTAACCTTTCACATGGGCTGTCTACAGACATATCAATTTGAGAGTCCCAGAATGGCAACCTCTACATGATGTCCCACCATCAGCTATTATTTATCATGTGAAGTTGGTGTAGCCCCTTACCTTACATTATACAAGTGTAGTTGCATCTACATAACTCCTGCCACTCGGGCAGTGGTCTGTGGGCACTGATGCCCCGGCAGTCTGGTCCCATTACAGTGTGTCATGACAGGCAGCTCTGATATGCATCATGACAAGGCATCCCATAAGAGCAGGTGGTAATATAAACATGCATCTCAGCAGCAAATGATGTGCTTGATCAACATATAACGCATATACGTGTTGTGCAATGCAAAGAGACAGGCCACATGAATGTTGCAAATAAGAGGTGTGCCCTGTGGGTGATGTGTGCCTGTCAGGTAAAACATGACGTCTTGCACATGTTTCAGACATCGATACCCTGCATGCACATATTGCCACAGCTGTGTAGGTCAGCAGACAGTGATGTGTACTGTCACACTAACATGTACCACACAGGAAACTCCCAGAATGCAGCCCGTGTGACAAACATCTACATGGTAGCAAACATGCATTGCCCAAGGATGTCAGACAACGTCAGCCAGATGTACTACTACACATATATGGGTGGGTCAAACAAGATTGTCCGCACATACAATGCACATAAAATATCACTCACCAGATGTGCCCTCACAGGTTTCCATGCCTCCCACTCCTTGCACCTGCTCAATACTGATTACTTGTTTTGTAGCCTCTTCAATTGGAGTCAGCTGCTCCTCCTCTGGTGGCCGCCACCAGTGCAGAGGCCAGGTTGACACTGAGTTTATTCTTGGTCCTCTTCGTGAGATCATTCCACCACTTCTGGACCTGTTCAGCAGTGTGCATCTCCACACCTATGTTGTTGATGAGGTCTGTGACCTGCTGCCAATACACCATTCATTGTGGAGCTGTATGGGTGCTCCCCACATACTGGCACATCTCACGATGGTGATCGGTTACATAGTCAAGGGGGATCTGGAGCTCCTTCTCAGTGAAGCGCCTCTTCCTCTGTGGACCTTGTGCCGTGTCTTGGGGTGGAGCCTCTTCCTGCTCTACAAGGTGTACCTTCTTGGCCCGAGAGGTCTTAAGTGGTGCTGCTTCACCTCTCTGGTGGTGACCAAGTCGAAGTCCAGGTGCTGGGTCACCTGTGGGCTGAGGCCCACCATGTCCTCCATGGGCCGAGAGGCAGATGTGTGCTCTTCACGTCTGTGTCCCCATCTACTCCCTTTACCTTTTGGGGCCTTTCCACTCATGGTGCAGATGAAATGGATGAATGGAAGAATGCACACCAATATACTGTTCTGGGCAATATGAGGAAGGGAACAGTCTACGTGATGCCTGACGTAGATGCATGGTCCAGAAACACTCCAATGTAACATAAAAGAGAAATATGTGGTGCACGATACACAGAGGCACCCGAAAACACAGAAAATTCATACGCGATATCCAGAAAGCTTTCAAAAGGTGAAGAAAGCATTACGCAATATGAATAGGCACCCCAAAACATATGAAATGCATATGTGATACCCCGAAAGCTTCCAAAAGCTGAAAAAAGCAGTATGCGATATGCCGAGGCACCCCAAAGCACACCAAATGCATACATGATAACCAGAAAGCTTCCAAAAGGTGAAAAAAGCGGTATGACATACACAGAGGCATCCCAAAACAAAATAATTGCATACGTGATGCCTGGAAGCTTCCAAAAGGTGAAAAAAACAGCACACGCTACTATGAGGCAACCCCAAAACACACAAAATGCATACGCAACACTCCATAGGTCTCAAAATGGGAAATAATACATGCGCGTATGCACAGAGGCAACCCCCAAAAATAAAAATGTGTTATGCATTGCCTGAAGAAAATGGCTTGCGTAGCACCCCCAAATATGTGTATGCAATACTCGTCCGTCTTTGTACCTTCATGCGCATAACCAGTGATGCACGTCACATGCCTAAAATATCACTGTCATTTCCATGAGATGCATAGGCACGCTACATCCAGTGCACGGGACGTAACTTATGCAGTAAGGACCTTTACTCTGTTTTCGGCTGCCTCAGATGAGAGATGCGCACCAGAGTTACTCCTGCATTTCAACCATTGCTTTTGACTCCTCTAGCCCTGCATTGCCTCACACACTCCATATCTGCTGCTTTTTGATTGAGTGTCAGGGCCTACTTGCTTCCAGCACTGTCTCAAAGTCCTGCAATTACCTGCAAACCTGTGTTGGGCCTGTGACCACCTCTTCTATGTTTGGGACTTGAACCTTTCCCTGCCAACACCACCTCAGCTCCATAGCACCTATCCAGGACCCAGAAAAGTCTTACCTGCCTTGGGGGGTGCCAGGTTGGGACCATCTACCTCTTCGGAAGAGTGCATCACCACCACATCAGCGAGGTAGAGGGATGCCAACTTCACCACCACCGAAGTTGGCATTTTAGTGGATCAGGTCCTGGGAGCCTATGATGCCCTCTTCGACCCAGCAACACAGCTGGGTCATGATGCATGTCAACAGATCTGGGACATCACGGCTTCCATCAAAGTGGAGGGGGTGTCAGACTGTCCAATGAAGACCATCTGAAGAGATGGGATGACCTCAATGCCTGTAGCAATGTGAAGGCAGGGGCAGTCCTCGCAATGGAGCCCACCATGGAGGTGTTCCATGCGGGCTGCCACTGGTTGTCCCAGATCGAGCTGCCGGTCCTTGAGAGGTTTTACCTAGACCTTCACATCCAGATCTGTGCATGGAGAAGTATTGTCGCTTCTGGTGAGAACCCATGTGGAGCAATGCTCTACAGTGTATGTGCAGCATACGTGATTGCAGATGCCCCATTCTGAATTTAGCATGTGTTGGAGTACGATGCAGCAGCATGCTGCCTCAAGCCGTTGCTGGGCGTATGTGGTGTCAGACATTTGTTTCTGGCATATGCATGAATATTTGGAGAATTGTTACTCTGTGACTTGTTGGGCTCAGGCACATACTGTGTGAGATCATGGACCAAGTGCAGGGACAGCACAGATGCGGGCATGCTATGTTGTGGCCATGTGAGGGACATGCATGATGGACACCTCATTGTGTGGCACACCTGCACACATGTCCATGCAGACACATCTACTGAGATTGACACATGTGCATGGATGTCTGTGAATGTCAAGTTTGTGCATTGACATCTCAGGGACAGGGATATGACGTGTCATCCCACTGCATTTGAAGCACAAATGTACATGTGTACATACAATATGTGCATGCTGGACGACATGACATGAGCAACTGATCCCTAGATATGTGTGCTGGTACATGTTGGTTGCTTGCAGGTCAGGCTGTCACAGATGCATGTTGGTAACTATGATTGGGTGGGCAGGTGCCCTGGTGCAGTTCCCATTCCCCTGGCTGCATGTCATACATGTGTTGGTTGGGCAATGGTACGGTGGTGTTGCATGTTTTTGGTAATGTGTTTGTGACCACATTACAGTGTGCTGTGTTGACATGTGTGTGTGTCATGGCTTTGATTCATTGTTGGGACAACACTCATGTGACAGTAGACATGCAGTTTGCATGGGCATGTCTGTTTGTGTGTGCATTGTGTGTGTGTGTCAGTTTCTGGTTGCAACATGCTGCATGATTGGTGCTGTTAATATTGTGCATGCCACACATGCATTGACAATTATAATTGATGCCAATGTCTTTTGTCCCATTTTCCACAGTTGCTGCAGCTTGTGCAGAGGGCAGAGGCTTTGCTCTGCAGTGGAATGGCAGGGACTGGGCCACCAGACCCAAATGCACACCCTGGTCAGCCACCATTGACACCACCTCATCTGAAGGAGAGTTGGCTGTGGGAGCACAAGTTCCATCAGGTGAAGCTGCTGGAGGTAAGTCCCAGGAGGTATTTGTGGTGGGGGAGTCCTCAGCGGCTGTGGGCCAAGGGGAAGGGACAGAGGGGCCATTGTGGGAAAAAGACTCTCAGGAGTCATCCAGGGAGATAGAGGCGGTGGTGGAGGAGGAGGCAAATGAAGGCCAGCACATGAGATCTGGTGGGAGCATCCAGGAGGGTGTTCAGGCCACACCCCTGGGCCAGGGGAATGAGGATGTGCAGTGTCCATCCTCCTGTCCCTGGTCCATCTTCTGTGGTAGTGACCACCTTTGTGGATGCATCCACCCAGACTGAGCCCCCCTCTGTGCCCAAGGAAACCATCCCAGAATTGGTGCGAGCCCTAATGGCTGGTCTAGTGAGGCACACAGGCATGATTCATGATGCTGTGTTAGCTACTCCTGATGAGCTGGCACAGCATCACCAATCAATGTGCTTTTTCCTGGGCCAGCTGGCACATGCACTACTCTCGGGTAGTCTCTGTGTGCTGGCGCATTCAGTTGTCCCCTCCTCCACTCTCTCCTCTGTGCCCCAGTCCTCCGGGGAGCATTTATTAACAGATACCATCATGGCCCCCTCTACGCCAATATCACCCACACCACCCGGTCTGGTGGTGAGCACATCCCTGTCTCTGGTGGAAGTTCCAGGTGCACAGGGTCTACACCAGGTTTTGACTGCATCATGGTATTCATGCATAGCCACAAAGTCATGCCCCACACTCTGCAGCCTTGGCAAAGTATGGTCCAGGATTTTAATGCTGTTGCATAGTTTCCCAAGGTTCACAGAGCTATTGGCTGCATGCATGTTACGATGCAACTCCCACATCCCCCCAGAGAGACAGAGTCCATAAACTAGAACCAGAACCAGAATAGGAAACATTGAATTTCATTAATGTGCACATTTTCCTGGATGTAAAATTCCTGAATCCATTTGGCTCCGGCATCTGGGACATTGCACAACCTGTGTCTCCTTGATGAGTATCACCCATCACATACATGCAACTGCAAACATATCCACCACATACAAAACCTACACCTACTTAACAATGCAAACTAAGCCATACTTACCATTTACACATGTGCAGGGGACAGTGCCTACCCGCTATCACCATCCCGTATGACACCTACCAGGAATCCTGCCAATCAAGATGAGGCCTGCTACAATGTGGCATACGTTGCCACTGGTGGCATAGAGAAGTATGCATTCAGATTGCTGAAGTCACTCTTCCGCTACCTTGACTAATCAAGTGGGGTATTGCTATATACACCACCAGTTGTATGTAAAACCATACTGGCATATTGTATCCCGCATTACATTGCTATATGCCAATGCATACCAGTGGAGGTACAGGACAGTTTGCGCCCCCAGTGCACAGGCCCCACTCATATCGCTGATGGGGCAAAGGGCACAGGGAAAGGCTGCCTGTAACCATGTAGTGTAAGCCTTTTTTTCATAATCAACAAGGGTTGTGGATACACTACAAACCCCCATCCCGGACAGCTTTCAATGATGATAGAAGGCAAGTCCAGCCTGACAAAACATAACACACTGAGAATGGATGCCTCAGAGAGGCAATGAGTGTGTGCATAATCACAGAAAATACACATTGCAGGCCCAACCTTATACACATGGAACAAACACATCACCCCCTAAATATATGACAGACTACATCTCAAACCATGTGCTACACAATGCCCACATGCACAGCCATAATTACACCACTAAATCTACTATCACCCTCTATAGCTCTTTGATCACCCATGTCTCTCTTACTCCCATGACTTACAACCCTTTCTCCCATGCGCCTCTATGCATATCTTTTTCCCTGGGGTGGCCTGCATTCATTCAGTCATTCTTTTCTCCCTGCCCTCAATTCCTCTATTACGTCCATTAACACTTTCTCCACTTTTACTGTGGACCTGGCCACTAACGTTCTTCACTGCAATCTTTTATACTCTCTTGCAGGGACGTCACTTAGGGGTCACCAGGAGTCGCACTTGCGACCCCTGAGGTCTTCCTTGCTACCCCTGTTGCCTTGCTTGCTACCCCTAAAAACAAAAAACACTTTTTTGTTGTTTTTGGTTTACAAATTGAAGCTCCTGGGCTGTGGCCAATGCCATGTAGCTATTTGAGATATTTTTCTTTCTGGAATTGCATACAATTGCTAGTCTCATTAAAGGATTATTTCAGACAAACTTCAAGGGGTGAGTCACTTATTTAGTATGTTCTTAAACACCTTAAATTCACAATGCATACAAAATCCTCCAAAAAGCATTTATAGTAGAATAAGCATCCATTTCGGACTATGTATTTTGCTTTTTGCAAGTTACAGTTATAGCATGTGTTTTTCTGCCGATACATATGGTGATCCATTCTTGTATGAAATGTATATCACATTACAGTATTATTGTAACCATATTTTTCATAGTGTACTTAGAAACAATGCTATGTGATGCCACTTCCTGTTTTTGCAAGGGTTAAACGGTCGTGTTTCATTGCTTCCTGTGATGTCACTTTGGGGTGGGGTCAAATGTTACCAGAGGTCAAGGGTCATATGATATCGCTTCCACTACCTCTGGCATTTGCTGAAATGACATCCCTGCTCCCTTGACTTTCAATAGCCCTTTTGCCCTTTTTCTGATTCGTTACCACCTCCACACCCCTGGATATCATCATCACTTCTCTCCCTGTGTTATTCACTCCAAAAGCAGATCAATTTTGGAAAATATCTGACTCTCCAATATATCTTCCTTCCCTTTCAACTCTCCACTCATCATATGACTCACTTTCACTTGATGCCAAAAAATACTTCTTTGCTACTCTGTCTCTCTCTCTCTTCATCCCCATCACCTCTTGAAAATTCTCACTTTCATCCTCTCCACTAAGCCCCTCTCTGTTCTCCCTGCTCTCTGCAAATCAGATTATTGTTTCCTTTATTTGTAATGTATCAAACCTTTATTCTGTGTTTTCCAACTCTGCCCCTTTTCTGGCACTTACCCCTTCTTCTTCCTCACTTTATTTTCTTCATTCATCCACTTTCGGACTCTCATACAGGTAGATACTGGTGCCCACAGTCTCCCCCTTTATCCTCTCCCTTCCTCTCTGATACCCGTGGTGTACCCTCATCTCATACCATATCTCACATAGATTTTAATTGTGTGCTTTCCTCTGCTCTTGTTCCCTCCTCATTCAAGAATGCCATTATGATTAAAATCTTGAAAAAACCTTCTCTTGATCTTATCTCTTGTGCCTATTACTGACTTCTTTTCTTTTCTTTTTTGCATTAATGATGTTTATAAAAATGTTTAAAACCAGCACAATACTCCCAGCATCAGGCCGGAGAAAATGAGACAATAGATTGCTGTATGTGGAGATGGGAATAAATCTTTCCTGGCCTCATGGAACACACAGGGATTTGGCCACCTTTACTCCGGAGAAAGTAAATTCCTGGAAACATTTGAAATAATCTGTTTACAAGAGAGCTGGATCAGAACAACCCCATTGTGCGAAGGTTACCAGGTTTACATTAACCCGGTGCAGAAAGGACCCCTGGGGCGACCACGTGCCGGGCTTGTGACCTTAGTTAAAGATGACTGCCAATTACAAGTCCTAGAACATCGGACTCCGAACCCTCTTGTACAGATAATCAAAATAGGGAAAAATAGAGGCCGGCATGAAAGCAGATTACTACTAATTAATACATACTGGTGCACTAAAGACTCAGAAACCAGAAAATACCTGGCGGACATTATGGCGGCCATCGAGGCCTCAATGTCAGAGGACAATAACCAACTAATCTTCATCTGTGGTGATTTCAACATCAAACTATTGGATAATAATGGCCTGTTGAAAAGAAGAACTACCCTGGTAGCCAATGAAAAACATTGGCTACTTGAAATGGATACCAGAGAGATGTTAATGCTGAATGGCCAAATAACAGGTGATCACCCAGGGTCCATGACTTGGGCCGCGAATTCAACAAGCGCCTCTCTGGATTACTGCTTTGTTGCTAGTAATACCTTAGCATGGATCAACTCTCTAAAAGTAATCCCTCAGAAAGTTAGTGATCATGCGATACTAGAAGTGGAACTTCGTTGGAAGACTGAAGAGCAGAAGTACCAAGCCGTCCCCGCAATGGAATTAACATGGGGAAGGAACAGGCTAAAAATAAAAGCACAGGCCATTCCTGAACTAGCAAACCGGTTCTAACATAGCCTTAAGGATAACCACGAAACAGTAGACTATGGATGGCTACGAAAGGAGTTCGAAGTCAAGAGTCACACAAATAAAAACAACGAATTGGTAAGAAAACTTGCATACAACAAAGACCTGGTGGAAAAAGGAGGGAACACCGTGCAGCACTGAGACGCCTCCATATAAGTACCCATCCCAATAAAGAGGAACACTTAAGACAATGTAAACAGTCTTATAAGAACTGGTTAAAATCCTCTAGGGTGTGGAGAACACAAGCAGATGCCGAAAAAATGCTGGCGGCAATAAGTACATTGAATACTAGATCCCTATGGGAGATAATTAATAAAGGAGAGGACTTCCAGGCAGCCCTAACATCAAGTCATGTTTCAAAGGACCAATGGGTAATATTCTACACAGACCTCTTGCAGGAAAAAGAAGGAATCATGATAAAGCAAAGATCTAGAAGCCCGTGGCTCATCGACATTGACAGGGATGACATACTATCAAGGATTAAAAAGTTGAGCGACAGGACCTGATGGTATATCGAACTGTATGCTGAAGGAAAATGGGGAAGAGTGGGCAGATTTCATCTTAGTATTATTTCAACAGATACTAAAAACAAGAACAATCCCTCAATCCTGGAATGAGGCCCTAATTGTGCCAATCTATAAGAAAGGGGAGGTACAAATCCCAGAAACTACAGGCCAATTGCTCTTCTTGATTCCATCGGAAAGCTGTTCTCCTCTATCATCTTGAGAGATCTAAAATGATGGGCAATAAGGACCGGAATCTTAGACAAACGACAAACAGCATTCATGACTGGCGTCGGTACATCACTGAACTTATTCATCCTGAATATGTTAAAACTCTGGGCACTGGAAAAGAAAAAGAACATATACCTGGGTTTCATCGATCTCAAACAGGCCTTCAACGGAATCAGTAGAGAACTGCTCTGGGCCAAGTTAAGAAAATGGAACTGTCCGGAACACCTGCTCGAGGCCATTCAAGAACTCTATACTAACACCTCAATTCAAATACTGGTCTCCAAAGGTGGAGATGTGACAGAAAAAATCTCGACGTCGAAAGGTATAACGCAAGGTTGTACCTTGGCACCCTTTATGTTCATTCTCTATCTAGCAGACATGAAGAAACACCAGGCACATATTCGAGCTTTTCCACCAGTGTTTCAGGATGAGGACCTGTCATGGATTCTATATGCCAACAGTGTCGTATTCATGGACCAAACCCTTATAGGTCTACAAAGACGCATGGCAGATTTAAGATCTACCTAAGCAAAAATCATCTGAAGATCAATGTTAAAAAATCAATGATCTTAATAATGCAGTCGGCCAGAGGGCACAAGGCCACAAAAAAAAACGCATTCACGTGGTCACTGGATAACCATCCTCTGGACATAGTTGATTCTACTGTCTATCTTGGGGTCCAAATTAACAAAAATATCAATGAACAGGCTCAACAGAGTTTTATTAGAAAGAAGCTCATAAAACTATCAAACCAAGCCCATGCCCTCCTTTGGCGTGATGGATAATTTTCAATGATGCCATTAATCCTATTTTATAAACAAAAGGTTGCGTCGATCTTGACCTATGGAGCCGAATCACTGCTAAATCTCCATTGGAAGACCTGGGGGGTGTTCAAGAGCCTTTTTTGGAGAAGGGTTCTTAGGCTCCCCAACTGTCTCTCAGCATCAACCATAAGGCACGAATTGAGGTTGCAATCACTGGAGTCGATAGTGTTGTGGGAGACACTCTTGCTATTTTGGAAGTGTATCCTGGATAAACCTCCTATCTCATTTGAACTGTTGGCTAATAAAGATGTTAGGAATACAGATCCTAATCTCGAGACTTGGAAACAGAATTGTCTTGAAATCCTAGAGCATCATAACATTAAAATGGATACGTTGAAAGAAAACCTGGACAAAATAAAGAAAACCCTCCGTAGAAAGGACTGGGAAGAAACAGATATCCTAAAGAGGCAGAATACAGACTGCCACAACATCATTTGGGAACGAAAGGCTCTGAATTATCCTCCACCATATCTGCAAAGATTCCCTTCCCCTAGACATAGGGATCTTCTGATGAGATGCAGGCTAAACATCTTGCCAACCAGGGAGGTACAATACCTAAGAAAACAAATTCCAGCTGAAGAGGCTGTATGTTGTAATAACCCGGATATCCTGGAATCAATAAAACATTGGATGTTATCATGCCCAATATTGGCAAGCCAAAGAAGCCTGTTCTTGGGTGAGTGGGTGGCTAATATAAACACGTCAATGGACGAGGACTACTGGGAGAGAATATTGACGGTACAAAAAATCGGCCCCACCTTGGAAGCCCTACGATTCATAGAACTAATCCTAAAGGGACTAAGGGAGGACAATGATGAACTCAGAGGGCGGCAGGAAGCCCCTTAAGGGGAAGTTGGACTGAAAATGATGTGGACCTAATTGTTAAAGATTGAAATATTTTTATTGAACCAATAAAAAAAGATTAAAAAAAACAACATCCACATTGCATACCATACTTTCTTTCCTAACATTTCGCTAACATTAAAAATAGTTTCAGAAAAGTACAGACCCACCCACAACGCATCCACCATAGACGACTGTTGCATGAAATGTGAACCAGTACACCCGGTTGAGCACACAGCCATGTATATTTGATTTGGAGTTCAAGCTCTTCCACTATAAATATAAACCAATTGTGCCAGTCCACAGCATGGTGTTACCCCTGCTTCTATTCTGCTGGCCACGTGTAATCAGTCTTCAGGCCTGCCTACGTTCCCAAGGATTTCTTACTTTCTCTTTCCGGGTCATGTAAATGTGCTGCAACCTATCCAAGCATCAGATTATGCAGCAGACTCCTGGATGTGGGGCTAGAGAGATATTGAAAAAGGAAAAGTGAATCAAAAGGGAGTAACATGAAAAAAAACGAGCCATCTAAAACACTCGGATGCAGCTGCGAGTGTCTGAATATGACAGCACATTCTAATGTAATTCCTCCTATACTGGCATGGGTGGGCTTAACAGCCTCTCCTACTGCTTCTTTATCTGTTTGGAGCATTTGTGCATCATCCAGCAGCAGGGTTCACCCCTGAGAGAGTCATAAGAAGAGACCCCGGTTTAACATGAAGTCTACTCTCTGTCTTGGGCTCTTTATATAATATGATCATAAAGTGTGGCCTTAATCATCTCTTCCTCCCAGGTCTTGGCTATGGGCATGTTGTGGCTGCCACAGTTTCAGCACAATTTGTGTAGCTACAGGCACGGCAGTGTTTAGCCATCTTTCACCAAATCCGTAAAAAAAACGGCCAATCTGTGATGTATAGTGCAGTATACAAAGTTTTGGGTCTATTGGGATGACTTCTTAGCCTATTTTTAACTTTCTCCAGAATCTCAGCCCAGAAACCCCTCAACTCCCACAGAATATGTAGCAAGTCCCCTACTGTAGAGTGACACCTCCAGCAATCATCGTTGTGGGCCTGTCTGCTGGCTGCAAGCATTCCAATTGTCCAATACCACCCATGAAGATTCTTAAAATACTTCCCGGATCCCCCTTTTGAAATTGCTATATATGCAGTGAGTAGCCCTGTCCAAAATCTGTTCCCCCAGAATCTCCTGCCATCTACCTATTATGTCTTCTTTTTTCAGGTTGGCAAATACTGATCCAATGGGATTGGCATATACTGTCCCAACCAGGTCTCTGTCTCCTCTCCAGTTGCTAAATAATTTCATGATCGAATAACTTTGTATAGGAGTCTGGCGTGGCCCCTTGCCTTTAAACAATGTGTTAAATATCCTGTGCTTCCAGGCCTCTTTATCTGCCAGGCCAATCTTTGCTGTGACTTCATCAACATGACTAAGGCTATCGCCCTCCCACATATATCTGACTTGCAATATCCCTTGACTTGTCCAACTAGCTCAATAAACTTCCCTGTCCACAATCCTTATTGCCCTGTTATTCCACGTGGGTGCCTCCAGGTGCCAATGGCTCTCTTCTTTAATCAGAGAGTGAGCCCTCTCCCACGCCGACATAGCAGCCCCACTATGGGGTGTTTCCTCACACGATGGTCCACACTAAACAGTAGTGCCAATCCAGTTTTCCGACTCATCTCCTGTTCCCAAAGTGCCCAGGTGGACCTGTCCCTCAGCACTGTGAAGAGGACAGCCGCCTGGGAGAGCTGCTGAGCTAGATAATATAGCTCTACATTAAGCGGCCTCAGACAGCATGCATTTCTAGGTGCATTAAGCTTCTCAATGTTTAGTCTCAGTCGTAAGCTGACCCATATGAATGCCTTAATGCCACACATTATTCTTTTCATACGGGTGGGTGGCACTTTCAGGATAAGCAGCCCAAAGATATAGTACAGGCACGCTATCACCACCATTTTGTCTATCTGGACCCTGCCCCAGATGGATGTGTTTAGTGCTGACCATTTGGTGAAGTCTACTTGCATCTTTGCCCACATTTTTTCCAAGTTGTCCTTCATTAAATCTCCCATATCCCTGCTCATATATATTCCTAGATACTTAAGGACTGCATCCACCCACCACAGATGTGTTGCCCTGATGCAGTGCCTGTGTGTTCTGTCATTTAGGGGCATGGCTTCGCTCTTATCACAATTTATTTTATAGATTGATAAGCCAGAAAAGTTGTGGATTACCTCAAGTTCTGGGATGGAGGAGTAAGGATTGGCCATTGTCAGCATTATGTTATCTGTATAAAAGAATGCCTTTTGCTCACCAATTGGCGTCTCAATCGCCTTTATTTTACTGTTCTGCCTTATGGGGATAGACAGGGGTGCCACTGCCAGGACAAATAGTAGAGGGGAGAGTGGGCAGGCCTGTTTGGTCCCTCTACTAATCTTAAAATCATCAGATTTATGCCCCCCACTTCCTACTGTGGCACTTGACTTCTCGTTTAACAGTCACACTTAACATATAGGCTTACTGTGTAGTCTCTTTAGGCTTCCACCTAGTCCCCCCCACAGCAAGGTGTGCGGTTCATTCCTGTGAGTTATTTGTTCCCCTCCTGTGATTTCCTTTGTAGTGACCCTGTCCCCTCTGCTCTTCCTCCACCGGCAAATTCTGAGTTGTGTGCCAGAGGGCTGTGTGTCTCTCCCTCTTCTCTCATCCCCTTCTCCTCCACCTATGTCCTTCACACTCCCTATGGTACTCTCTGTCTCTACCATCTTCTCTAACTGCTACTATATCTCTAACCCTATCCCTCTCACTATGCCTGGAAGGAAGAGGTTCAAGAGGGACATTCTGGTCTCCAACCCAGGCCTCCCTATCGCTGATACCCACACCAGTGCTTCCTCCATACAGACACATCCTCTTGTCGTCCCCTCTCCAGACCTATGGGCCCTTCACATGGTCTCTACTCTCTCCTTTCTCCTCCTCTCCCATTAACGGTGGCACTAGCTGGAGGTCCTCTTGGCCCCCTTCTACTCCTTCAAGACCATCATTAATGTATATCCGAACTGCAACGTCTTGGTTCAGGGCCCTCAGCCCAATCTCCTCCTTTTTGACAGACATTTCCTACATCTTATAAGCTTCCTCCCTTTTCCTGCTACTCCTTCCTCCACCTCTCAGGCAACCTCATCTTCCTCCTCTGTCCACCCTTGGGCCCCTCTACCACCCCGGCAGGGTGTATCTCAAGCCTGTACCCCTCCACGAAAGTCTTTCAAATGTGGCAACCTGTCCCGCGTTGCTACTCTCAACTCTTGTTCTGCTTTCAAACACTCCTCTGACATCTGTCACCTCCTCGAAGAGCTCGACCTAGATGCCCTTGCTCTCACCGAGACATGGCTTACGGCTAGTTCTATCATGAGCTTGGACACTCTCCTCCCTGTGGGCTACAAGATTCTCTCCAAGCCCAGAGCCAAACGTCCTGGAGGTGGAGTAGCCCTGATCTTTCCAGAGTGAGTCCTGGACTCTGTCATCCCCATGCAGGCCTGCTCCTCCTTTGAATGCCTGGCCTGCAGGCGTTCCACCTCTCCTGGCCGCTCTCTACCTTTTGTAACTGTGACCACCATCTACAGCCACCTGGCCAGGCCACCCTCTTTCTCTTTCAATAGGACAACCTCTCCTCTTCTCTCCTAGCCTCTATTTCTCAACTTCTCCTCCTCATAGATCTCAACATCCACCTGGATGTTTATAATCCCTCCTCTGGGCCTTTCTGTAACCTCTGTGACACTCTCTCTGGTTCCATTCTTCCCTCTGGCCCGACACACTCTGCCGGAAATACTTTGGATGTTCTCATCACCTCAGACATCCCCCTATCTAACCCTCACCACCCCTCTCTTTTGGACTGACCACGTTCTACTCTCATCTCATCTGAAACTCTCTATCCCTCAGGCAAAGCCCCCACCACCAGCACTTCCACCTACCTTCTTGGTCATTCGGTCCATGAAGCATGTGTCAGTGGATGCCTTTTTCTGCATCTCCTGCGGCTGACTCACACCCTGACACAGCCCTTTCTAATCTGCATCTTTCTATTTCCAACACCCTGGACATCCTTTCCTCTGTCATGAGAATCCAGCTGATGTCTACCTCCAAGTGCAACTCTTGGTATGATTGTGACTTCGCCCTCCTGAAACAAAAGTGCAAGGTGGCTGAGAGGAAGTGGAGGGCTTTGGGCGCATCCTCTGACAAACTGGCCTGACGCCTGCTCCAACGGCAATACAGACTCCCTGTCCTGTCCAAGAAGAGAGCACACATTCAAGCCTACGTCTCTGTGGCCTTTAACAACACGCCCAAACTCTTTAAAATCTGCAAGGAACTGGTCAATCCTACTGCAGTCTCTACCTCTCCTGTTCCCTCCCAGGCCCTCTATAAGGCTCTGGCCTCTCTCTTTTCTGCTAAAATGCAGGACATCTTGTCCTCTATCTCCTCTTTCTCTCCCTCTTCCTCTCTTGGATGCCCTTTGGCCATCCCTCCATCTCCTCCTCCTTTCTCCTCTTTCTGTCTGACAACACCTGATGAGGTTTCTAGAGAAGTCCGATCTATGAAAGTGTTGTCCAAACAGGTGCTCCAGCCTTGGCCAATTTCTGTAATCACTCTTTCACCACTCGAAGAAGCCGTCTGCCGATCCTACCTGCCCCGCAAACTATTGTCCAATCTCCATCACCCCTCTCCTGGGCAAACTGTTGGAAAAGCTGTCCATCTCCCAGCTTACTCTCCACACTGAATCTGTTGGTTGTCTCAATGACCAGCCCTCTGGCTTTAGAGCTGCCAGAGTCAAGGAAACTGCTCTGTTGAACTCATGTGAAGATCTGCTCTTGCACCTTCATTCCAGAAATACTTCTGTCCTCATCCTCCTTGATCTTTCCTCTGCTTTCGACATGGTCAACCACGCCATCCTGATCAATTAACTCTGTGAAAACCTGGGCATCACAGATCAGGCCCTGGAGTGGCTGACCTGCTTCCTTTTGGACCACCCCTCCCATTTCCAACTTCGTCTCTTTCTCTCTGCCACCTCTCTCTCTACCTGTGGTATTCCCCGGGGCTCTATCCTCTCACCCTGGTTTTTCAACTTCTACTTGGCCCCTCTACCTTCTCCTCTAATTTTCAGTGTTATGTGGATGACACTCAGCTTTCCTTCAGCCTCCCCATACTCCGGCTGCCGACTTGGGCCCTCTTCCTTCGCCTTCCTGTGAGGCAAAAAAACCTAGTGTCATCTTCGACTCCACTCTCTCTTTCTCTCCTCACATCTCAGACTTCGCCAAGAAGTCCCACTACCAGCTGCACCTCCTCAAAGTGACTCTTCCCTTTCTCACTTTCCCTCAAAAGCTCACTCTCTCCAGATCCCCGTTTCTCTCTAGGTTGGACTACTGCATCAGCCTCTTATTCCTTTGTCTATTCTCTGCCCTCTGCAACTAATCCAGAACAGGACTGCAAGACTTATCCTTGGCCTCAATCCCAGGGACCATATCCCTCAGCCCTGAAATCTCTCCACTGGCTCCCGGTGGCTGCAAGGATCAAGTTCATGACCCTTTGCATTGTTCACAAGGCTTTCAGGGGACGGGGTCCGCACTAAATCCATCATTCTCTTCCAAAATGCCTTCCTTCTCAAGCCCTTCATTCAGCTACATCCAACTCTCTAAGGGTTAGACACTTCTCCAGGCAGAGAGTGGGTGTAGATTTCTCTCCTCTGCAGGTGCCTCCCTCTGGAATGGCCTCCCTGCCTCTCTCAAACTTGAGCCGGACCACCTGAAGTTCCTGAAGCAGCTCAAAACATTCCTCTTCTCCTCTGCTTTCTCTCTCTCCCTCCCCTTCTGACCTACCTGACCTACCTGTCTGCTGTACCGACTGGTTGCTCGGCTAACCTCAGAGTCTCACTGGGTACCAGCCTCTTTCTTGATCAGTCACCCTGCACTGCCTCTGGGCCTACCATGCACTTAGGGGCTGAAACTCTAACCCTGCAGTCCCTTGTTCTTCTTGCACTACCCAGAGCTGTGCTGCCCTTGCAGCACTTACTCAGAACATTGCTGTCCTGTTTTCACCTCCCCTCTTCCATACATACCCCCCTTCCTTTCCCCTTGCACTTCTCATTCTCACACTTGCACAATCTGAATGACCTAATAAGATCACTTGTCTTGTCCTCCCTCTGTCTTTCCTCGTTTGTCTTGTCACGTGTAGAAACACTTGTGTACAGGCACGTTATAAATGACTTATGATATCATATGGTATCATATAAAATCCCTGCCCAGGACAAACCTCTCTGAGTTTCGAAACAGGTACCCACACTCCACCCGTTCAAACTCTTTTTCAACTTGTAGGGACAACGTGATAGCAGGTTCTTGATCATCTCTCTCTAGACAGATCATGTGTAGCAAAAGGTACATTTTGTCTCTTGCTGAGCTAACTGGTATAAAGCCCATCTGTGTCCCATCCACTATCTTTGCAATCACATTCTTGAGTCTGGAGGCCAACACATTGGTCAATATTTTAATGTCAATATTTATCAGGGAAATCTGTCAATAAGTGCTATAGAGCAAACCAAAGGGTTTCATGCCCACCATATGAATAACAGTGAGAATCGATGCGTTGAATTCTGTTTTCAGTGCCCCTTTGTCAATGGCCTTGTTGAACATTTTCGTAAGGATTTCCACTACCTTAGGGCCTCCCACCCTATTAAATTTTATGGGAAGACCATCTTCACCCGGTGCCTTCCCTCTGCTCATACTTACTACACTTTCATGCACCTGTTTAATTGATATGGGCCCAACCAACATTTGTTGGTCGATTTGGTCTAATTCTGGTATTGGTAACCCTTCAAAAAGGCTTCTTCTGTTGAGCTGTATGTTGAGGGCTTTGCTTATAGGGATGTTCGTAGAAGCTACAGAATTCTCCCATTATGTCACTAGAGTCAGTTACCATTTACCAGAGGTTGGACATTTGATCATGGCAACCCCATTCTGTTCCTCCCTTTTCTTTAATTTGAAAGCTAGGAGCCGTCCGGCTTTCTCTCTCTGTTCATATTTGTTGGCCTTCAACTTGAAGTGGAAATACTTTTTGGCGAAGAAGTTGTTCAGATCAAATTTTGCCCTGCGTAACATCAATAAGGTAGTGTTGTTGGTTTGTTTTTCATATTGGTAGGTCAGCTCAACTATGTCCCTTTCCAGAGATGCCAGTTTCTCTCTGTCCTCTTTTTTCTTTTTTGCACTTTTCTGGAATAGCATGCCCCTAATATAAGCCTTTACTGCAGCACAGACCTCAGCCATGGAGCTCACTAAACCCTCGTTGAGAGTGAAGTATGCATTGATAGTGCCTAGGAGTTGCGCTTTATCCCTAGGATCTACTGGGGCGGCTTGCTGGGGCTGGTGCATGTTGGACTGGCCCTCTCCCCCGTCGGCTTGAGCCACCCTCACCCTCTTAGTCACAGTCATTCAAATATACAGAGCTGTGTGCTGAGGGGTGTCCTGGGCAGTATATCTTGCCCTGCTGGCGTGGCCTTGTTGAGACTGTGGACTAAGGGGAGCTCTGCATGGAGGGAGCCATCATAGTGAACATCTGTCTGCAGGCAGTGTTGCCATCGGAGCTGTCTGGCCTGGGATAACGTGTGCCTTTCACTTGGCGGTGGCTGGTCAGCCCAGTGCTCTATGTGTGTGTGAAGAGGTATTGCAGCCCAGCTGGGGCAGAGGATGGCTGGGGTGCAGGGGGGCAGCTGGTTAGCTGTGGCTGCAGTGGAGACCAGTGCAGCACTTGGCAGGTGCCATAGCAACGGGTGTGTCAGAAGAAAACAGGGCAGTATCGATCACTATGCGAAGAGGAGATGGGGCAGAGAAGGTGGTGACCCCAGAGAATACATCTGAAATACAGAAAAAGTATGGCCTCCATGCAGCAAGGCTTAACTGTAGTGAATGCAAAGCTGGACGACATAACAGGCAACATCCACTCAATAAATCTTGGCTTGAGTCAATGAATAAGAGAATGGAGGAGGCTGAGACGAGGGTTGGAGTGGTGGAGGATGAGATGGCGACGCTAAAATCTGAGGTATCCACACTCATGGTGCAGGTATGTAGAGCCCTTAACAAATGTGGTGAACTGGAGTTGAGTTTGCGCCGCAACATTATCAGCATAGCAGTCATTCTCTAGGATAACATCAAACGCGACATGGAGTCATTTGTTGAGAGCACCATAATCTCGATATTAGGCCACCCTAAGCTATCGCTGAATTTTGCAGTGGAGCACGCGCATAGGTCACTGGCCCTCATTGCCCATTTGATAAATTATAGGAATAGAGATGCCATCCTATAAGCAGCACGCAAAAAGGGTGAACTGAAGTATTACTCCAGTAGAATACATATCTACCTGCATTTCTCAGTGGCAGTGCAACAGGTTTGGAGAACCTCCTTGGGTGTAAAAAAAATGCTGAGAGACAGTGGAGTCAAATATGCAATGTTGTTCCCAGGGAAGATAAGGATTGATCTCAATCAGAAAAGCTATTTCTTTTCTATACTAGAGTAGGCAACAATCTGGATAGAGGCCGATTTTACAGCTCCGGGGACAAGTGGTCTCTCTCTCTCCCACCGTGATTAGACAGCCATACTCTTGGAGCAAGATGTTCTCTGACACTGTCTCTATTGAGGGGTACGTGCATGTTAAGATGAAATAATTAAGTCAATTGAAATATATATATATCCATGAAATTTGAATGCCAAAAATAATCAACACACTAGTCACCTCGATTTTCAAAGCTACCGTCATAGATATAGAGAATGAGCCCCAGGACCAGTGTCATCTGCCCCTCTGAAGGCATTTGCCAGGGGGAGTGTTGTCATCCGATGGCACTGCTGCTGAGGAAGGGGACCTGTAGGGTTATCATGGTGGGCACCTCAGCAGCAAAGGGACAGGTAAGTTCATTCCTGGACACAGAGGAAGGTAAGAGCATGGAGACCTCATTTGAGATATCATGGTTGGGTGTGAAGGGGCAGCAGGAGGGCATTGAGCATTGTAGAATGTTTTAGGCAACATCTAATTCAGGGGAAGTTTTCACCCCAAACCGATCATGCACAATTTCCCTTTATTTAATAAAGTTATTTTTATGAATCTGGGACCCCCAATTTAACAGTATGGATTCCTTACAGATTCCCTCCCCTTTCATAATAAGAAACACACAGGATTGCACAGAAGGTCTGTTTATTAACAAAATAGAAATAATTAAATCAATTGAAAAATAAATTATATGATATGATGAGGCATTTATAATACACCTGTACACAAGTGTTTCTAGGTGCGACAAGACAAGGAGAGGGAAACAAAGGGAGGATGAAACAACGATCTCACTAGGCCTTGTCTCATTCAGATTGTGAAAGTGCGGGGAAGAGGGAAGGGGAGAAGTGCCAAGGGGGAGGTGAGGTAGGAGTGCAGTTAACTCACAAGTGCAGCCAGCGAGTGGCTCATAAGTGCAGAGAGAAGGGACTGTATGGTTGCAGATACAGAGCCTTAAGTTCCAGTGAGTCCAGAGACAGTGTGAGTGCAACTGGACATACAGGAGCCTGGGCCCGAGTTCAGAGGGTGACCAGGTGACCAGTGCATGGAGCAATCAGGTGCATGAGCAGGGGAGAGGAAGAGAGAAAGCTGAAGCGAAAAGGAATGTCTTGAGTTGCTGCCGGAATGAGAGGTGGTTCTGCTCAAGTTTGAGAGAGGCAGGGAGACTGTTCCAGAGGGTGGCCCCAGCCGAGGTGATAGATCTGCCCCCAACTCTCTGCTTGGAGAAGCATCTGACCCGAAGAGAGCTGGAGGTTGATGAGCGGAGAGCTCAAGAAGGAAGTTGTTTTGGAAGAGAAAGTTTGAAGTAGAGCAGTCCCAGGCCCCAGAAAGCCTTGTGGATGATGCCGAGGGTCTTGAACTTGATTCTTGCAGCCACTGTGAGCCAGTGAAGACATTTTAGAGCTGGAAAGATATGATGCCTGGGCTTGAGGCCAAGGACAAATCTTGCAATCCTGTTCTGGATAAGTTGAAAAGGTCGAAGAGTAGAGGCAAGAAGATTTAGAAAGAGGCTGTTGCAATAGTCCAGCCTAGAGAGGACCAGAGAGAGTGAGCTTCTGGGGGAAAGCGAGAAAAGGAAGAATACCTCTGAAGGGGGCAGCTGATATCTTGACTTCTTGGAGACATCAGAGATATGAAGAGAAATTACAGGGTATATAAATAAGTTATAGATCCTTGAAGTTTCGAATGCCAATGATGAAAAATAATAAACTCTAGGACAATCACCTACTCTAACCCAGAATGGGAGAGTATAAAGCTATAACAAAAAGAAAGTGTCCTGTCAGGAAATAATTCCTAAATGGAAAGAAATTCCTAATAATTCATAGGTGTAGGTAGTTGCTGAGTTTTTGGTGACTCCTGGTAGTCCCTGGCAGTTTCAATCAAAGACTTTAGACATTATAATCTTATGAAAATCAGATAGGCAAAACATAATCTTCTGTCTTGCATGTGGCAAGTTATTTATTCCTCAGTTATTTTGCAGACATATGTAACTAATACACAAAACCTTCAGAAAATTAGAAAAGAACAGATATACCTGTGTGTGTATGATCCAAAGAGAATACTAAGCATAAAATGTAAACGTACGATACAAATGCTTTCTACACAGAGTAGAGATGTGGCCATTAGATTGCACAGAGGGAGGACCCAAAGATCTGCCTAAATAATACAGACTGTACGGTTGAACCGATTGCCTCTCTCTGTGACTAAACAGATAAACAGGCCACATCGACCTAATCATGAACCCATGATGAGGTTGATGTGGCCTGTTTTATCTGTTGAATTATATTATATGACACCATTTATATCATGATACAACAAATGGTTAATGGCTTGCAGATTTTGGCTTATAATGTACCTATAATTTCATACACAAATTATTTTTCCATCTCAAAGTAATTGGCTCATCACTGTGAATGCTAGGTTATATGGATCTCTGGCGTGCACCATTCCTGCACATTGAAATACAAATATTCCTAATGTTCATTACAAAATAACACCAGACCAATTTCGTTTTAGGGTCATTTAATAGACAGTTTTAAACTGAACGTTGAAAAAAAAGCTTCCTATGACATTCCGATTGAGAGCTAAAACCGAAAATATGAAACCAATATAGCATTTTTTAATACAAAATAAAACATGGCATTTGCAGTTAGGTCTGCTAATAACAGAGCATCTAGGGCTGTTTGCTGTAAGTTCAGGGCGGGACAAGTTTATGACATCAGTGGCCTGACAGGGGTAAAGTCTTTAGCATGAAGACCTGGGTTTATGAGTTCAGTCCATCTACCCTTGTAATAGTTTGAAGGTCCTGGCAGATAATAGGTAAAAGATTCTGTTTTTCAAAGTGTCAATATTCCTTTCCTCTGGCATAGGAGATTGAAATAACAGGTCGGATAAGACAGGATCACTGGTCAGGTTGAATTCCTTTGTATTTTTTTTAAATCGCAATCCCACCACACACGGATCGATGCCATAAACAAGCCCTTTTAGAATATATAGCAAGTTTGGCCTTCTAGTAACCTATTTTAGAGACAGTCATTACCGTTATGGCTCAGCTTCAAATGAAATTCAATTCCTTGAGAGGGCAAAGCATATCAGTTCTGTTGTTATTTTGCTAGTGTTGGTGGATTTAACAGTATATCATAGGTCAGAGTACCATCCTGGCTTCATTTAATTTGGTCCCATACACAATTGCAGCTTTTAATTTTTGAAAGTTCCTGTTCCCCGTAGATTTAACATTTTTACCAAACATGGCAGTGTATCCTTTGGATTGGCGTATCAAATCTTATCTTTTTTTTGTTTTTTTTTTATTGTGATTTTATAGTTTGATTTACAAACTTTTTAAAGCAATGTTTTTCTCATCACAGTTTCTAGATTTTAATTTCTCAGAAGTCAGTTTCCATGTCGTCCTTCAGGATTGCATCTAAATAGTCAATTATTCGACAGATCAACATCACATTTTTTCCTCCGAGGATTTGGAACCACCAGTCTTCCATGTTCGAATTTGCGTATTTCTCTAGATTAAATGTTCTTTGGCTCTTTCGTTCCACACATTCAATTACAAGATATTTGCTGGATTATACTTCGCCCTTGCAGAATCCGCATAAATTGTCGACCGTGTCTTTGGCGTGTATCCTGTATAGCAGATCTCTTGTCCTCAATGCATTTAGACGCAGTTTCATGAATCTGTCACAATGATGTCTTGATGGAAGTTGTTTTAAATACAAAGGGAGCAAGTCAAGGCTATTTGCAACTGGGCCCAAGTACAACGCAGAAGCCAAGTTGTTGTATAGTTCTAAATTCAGGATCCATTGCCATTGTTTTATTTTCTTTTTTGCAGTTTGCGGACGATTTATTAACATCTCCATTGTAATGTCTGCATGAGTCAGTGTAGCTATGAGTTTTGCTTTCCAGTCGTTTATCAGAGAGCTCATATGTTCTTTATCACGGTTTCCAAAACTTTAGTACGCCGGTTCCAGGATGCTTAGATTCATTTTTCTTAGAAGTGACATTGATTTCCATAAACCAGTACCTTGTAGGGAGTCTAGTGCGAGTTCATTTCGAATCTTGATAACTGAGATGTGTTTGGGTAACCTTAGGACCTTTCTCCAAAATGGACCTTCTAAATAAGGCCATATTCTATGATGTAAGTTCCAGGCAGCTTCGACTCCGTAGGTTATAGCTGGTGTTACCTTCAGTTGATAGAATTTGCATACATGTTGCATCGTAAATTTGCCATAAAGTCTGTGCAGTTTTGCGGCTTGTAGTGCAAATGTCATTGTCCGATGAATTAGGTCCTTAGACCATCCCCATTCTCTTATCGAAGTATTGAAGAGGATACCCAAATATCGTATTTCCTTTATTTTTTCTATCTTTTCTGCTGCAATTGACCACATGAAATTTGTGTTCCTTTTTCCTTTTTCCGACCCAGTTGACATGACTTTGGTCTTTGCTACATTGATAAGTCATTTGTTTTCGTTCATGTACTTATCTAGAGCTGTTAGCCTTTGAAGGCTGATCCAAGTTTGGTCAGTTAGTCCTATGTCATCGGCATATGTGACTCCGCTTATTTGGTGACCGTTGACCTTTGGTGGAAAACAGTTGACTTGATTTAATGTGATTGGGATGTCGGCAATAAACAACTTAAATAGCAGCGCGGCTAAAGGGCACCCTTTTTTCATGCCTGTTTGTGTCTCAATAGGGGTTGTTAAATCTCCTTGCTGGTTGAACCGTACCCTGATCAAGGTGTTTACGTGGAGGGCAATTATGGGCTGTAGGATTTCTTCTGGACAAGCCCAGCTCCTCAATTTCTTCCATAGTAGTTCTCAATTTATTGAATCGAAGGCTTGGCGCATTTCTACAAATGCTAGATGTAAGTTTCTTTTTTGTTTTAACGCTTCAAGCTTTAATAAGTTCAGGAATACAAGATTTACTTCGGTCCCCACACCTTTAGTGAATCCAGTTTGCCGGTGATCCAAGCAGTTTGATTTTGCGGCCCAGCTTGCTAATTCCTGCTGTAAGAAAGATGCCATTATCTTGGCAATCGTGTCTAACATAGCGGTTGGTCGGTAGTTGTTTGGGTCTTCACGTAGTCCTTTTTTATAAATAGGCACTATTATTGCCGTAGTCCATGATTGTGGCAATTTATTTTCCTTTGTGATATGCTTGAATAAGATCTCGATGAAACACGACCATTCTGTTCTGTTTTTTTTTAGCATTATGTTACTGATGCCATCCGGGGCTGCTGCTTTGGAGTTTTTTAATTTTGAAATTTTATTGTTTATGTCGTCAAGTGATTCAATCGTGTCCCACTCCACTTGTGCAACATGGTTTTCCTTTTAGGTGCTTTCATCTTTGATAAAGAATAGCTTGGCAAAATGTTTTAACCAAGAGGCCTCGGCTACCCCATTTGATAGCATTGCACTCTGAGAGGGTGCCTCATTGTTCAATATTGACCAGATTTCTCTTGAATTTTGGGTCACAATTAATTTTAACATCAGGGTTCCTCGTTCTTGATCTCTCATTGAGGCAAAGGATTTTTTCCAGTTTCTGTATTTTTGTTTTCTTTTTTTTATCAATAAGGATGTTATAGCACTAGGATTTTTCTTCAGTTTCCTTATGTCTTTCCATAATTTCTTTTTTTCTGTGCAGATCGTTGTACTCCATGTGTGTTTATGTTGTGCATTGTTTCTTATTTGCCCGCCTTGTGGAAATCGGAATTGCATCAACAAGGGAGTGTAATTTACTTGTGGGGCCACCTCAGCATCGTTGGCTCGTATTGAGTTGGTCATGTTTATAATCTGTTTTCTATTTATTCACAAGCGATTTCCAGCTTGATTTATTTCTGGATTTCCTTCAGACATCCTTTCAGCATTATTTTGATCAGTTAACCAAAGAAGCACTAAGGCGTCATGGTCACTTCTTATTGTTGTGTTTATTGTTAGTTCCAAGACTTGGTCCCAGAGATTCAAGGACACCCAAATGTAGTCCAGTGTTTTGTGTGAGCCCATGTTGTGCCACGTGGGATGTGGTGGGAAGTCACCCATTACATTTCCATTCGTCATGACACAGTTTCGCATTTCCATTGCTTGAATCCAGCTTTTATGTCTAGTCAAGGTGATTTGACTCGTGGCAGAGCATACATTTGATTGAAGTGATGTGTCCATTAAATCTGCAAAATTTAGGTCACCGTACATTATCAGCTTTAGATCAGTATATTCTAACTATCCTTGATCTATTATGGATGTTATTGAGTTAATGAAGTATTTGGTAGAGATCTTTGCCGGGTTCCAATATACGTTGATGATCAGCATGTGTTTCGGTTTTCCTGCTGCGTGCGACTTTAGTTGTAGCAGTGTGCCTTGTACAAAGGGGTTTGGATTCGTTGTATAGATCACCTCCCAGCCTTTCCCTTGTTTGACCATCGTAATTAGTCCTGAAAAGGGTCTCCCCAAGCTGTTTTTGACTGCATGGTTCGCAAGAATAAGGTAGCCGTCTCTCATGGGGGTCTCATGCAGCCACGTTTCTTGTAAACATATAATCAGGTTCGTATCCAGGTCTATAGAGAACGCATTGAAAAGGTGTATGAAGCCCCTTGTATTCCAGGATACCACTGTTGAACGGTCCTTCTTGGTCTCAATTCATTGCTAAGCTGGATTTCTTTCAGATCTACGTGCAGGGACACTCACTTTTCTTATCGAATCGGCTTTATCACTGGGATTGATGGAATTCATGGAGAGTTTTGTTTTTTCCCTAAGCATCATTCTAGACTTTTCATCTTGTGAGGATATATGGTTGTCGTTTGTAGAACTTTTTGATGAGGACTCTTCCAATTTTACCGCAAAACCAAAAAACAACAATTCCTCAGAGGCCGCGAGTATAGCCTGACGTACCGCACGGGACTTAATGTGCAGCAGTACTGTATCAGTGCTGGTCTCAGACACATATTCAACAATCTTGATGTCGTTTGTGGTTATTGTCCTGAGGGCCGGAACACTCTGGAGCAATTTTAAGATGTTCCTGCGGTTTAGGTTCATTGAGTTGTTATCAGCGAACACATTCTCTACTCTCAATTTGCCCAATGAATCGTGAACCTCCTTGGTTGATTCTATGGTCCGGATTTTGTTTATTTTTGTCCTTTGGGCTGCTGTATATTTGGGATTTGGATTTGAGCCATTGTGTGCTATAATAGCAGCTCCCCCCGCCGTGTGTTTTTGATTCTTCCGATGGCGTGTGACATCATTATTGTCAAGTCTTGGTGACTTTGCCAGATTATTCGGCCGTTGACGGTCAAGTACTGTCGAACTGGGAGCCAAGTTCGAGTTTAAGAGCTCATCTTGTTTTCTTTTCCGATTCAGTCTTGGTGGTGAGTCAGTTTGGTCAAGCGTGGCAGCAAGTTGTTCTATTTGGCTGAGTTCATCAGCCGAACTGACTGAATATGTTGACAGATCCGCAAGGTCAATTGATGAGGCTGAGGAATGGGTTAAGCTGAATCCAGATTCACGACGAGCACGTTTTTTCAGATTGCCTTTATCAGGTACAGGGGACTCATTTATGTCGTTTGATGTTTTTTGCTTTTTCTTTGCCTGCGCCATGGGATTTAAGTGCTCCGGATCAAACAACCCAGGCCTGGTAGGCATCGTTAAGTTTCTTATAAATTTCCTGGAGCTGGTGGTTTGCTTCTTTGCATCAGCCTTTTTATTGTTTGTTTTCTTCTTTCCTATCTTTACCTCCTTTTCTTTTGTTCCTTTGCTCAACGTGAGTCGTCTTCGCCGGACCTGTGAACATATCAAACGTCAAGAAGGCGTTTTTACCAACCAGACAATTCATGCCAGTAGGCAGATCTGCTGAAGCAGAATTGGATGGATTTTGTTGAATAGATGTCGACGATTGCTGTGTTGCTGAAAGTGGGGCATTGTTCTCCTGCGCTTGCTGGGGGTCTTGCCCATAGGTCTCTTCTGCAACTGTTTTATCACTTTTATCGCCAGCGCCTGAGTCGCCACCACTCAGGTCAGATGGCGTTCCGATTTCAGTTAGTGTTTGAGTGTGCGCGTTTACTAAGCATTTTTTGTGGGGGCCTAGGGTTGATGATGAAGGCACAGGACTGATCGAGGCGTCAGCTGACTTTATTCCTTCAGTGACTAGGTTCTCGCGCCTCTCTCTGTGACGCAGCCATTTCATGCATTCCATCACGGCCTCCATCAAAATTACCTCTTCATGATTATCTCGCGTCGCGAGATCACACAGCCTTGATAGCAATGCGGCTGTTTGTTCCGCTTCCATTTCCAAGCGTGTTAATAATTGAGTGTTTAGGGTTTCCATTCTGTTTAGTTTGTCATTTACATTGATTAGAATTGAACCCTGTGTCATGATGCCATCGCTCAGCGTTTCATATAGCTTGGTAAAGGGGATAAGAGTCAAGGAGGTAGCAAACAAAAGGTTGTTATGTATTTGTATCGCTGCTGCCATTGAAATGTTTGGTTTAGAGGCGTCTTTTGTTTTTTCCTCATGGGGAGCAACACCACGTTGATCAATCTGCTTTTTTTCGTATGTGTTGGCTTCAGGAGTCATCTCCAAGGTGCTTGTATTCATATTTATTTTCGGAATGGTGTTTGTAGCGTACGATGACCCTCCCCTTTTTTTGGAGGATATTGAAGGTGAAATCCGTCTGGCTGAGTATGTCGGGGCACTATTTTCCGAAATTTGCAGGGGTATATAACTCCCAGTCATCAAGGCTGCCACGTCTTTCCTTTTTTTTCAGTTTCAGGTGCGCTTCTGTTAGTTTCCTCTTCATGAGTTCAAAATCTTCTTTTAATCGCTTCATTAAGCGCACTTCCCACGCAGCTGCTTCGTGTATGGAATCATTAGAGCTTTCTAGTGTGATGGATTGACCTAGTTATTGTGCGCGGGGGCCTGTGTCCTCCGCTTGCAAGGAACTCGGGTTTTTAGTTGTCAGGACTGTAGGTTCCTGATCCGTTTTATCAGTTTGATCAACGACATTGCTGTGTGTTATGTTTGCCGGTGAGGGAGGCTTTTTTTCCTAATCCAATTTCCATTTTGATTTTGCCGAGGTCATCTTGGCGAGCCGTTCAATGGTACTTGTATTTGGTACCAATTTTGTCAATGTCGTTGAGGTGATCCGTCGAACATTATGGTCTCCATTTGCTGTTTTAAAAGAATCAAATTTTTCGGTGTGGTCATGGAATTCGTCAAGGCAATGTTGTCCTGGTTTAGGGTTGCTTTCTGAAGCGTCATGATCAGCTGGTTTTTCCGCCGCCGGGTTACTTCCATTTACAGGTCTCGAGGGAGACAAGGCTGCGGATGTCTCAAGCAAGTCTCTGTCAGATTCATCTAGCAAAGGGAGTCGTGATAGAATACTTTCATCAAGTTCAGGCTTTTCGTGATTTACTAGCGTCGCGGCTCGCAGGGCACTGCAGTAAGTACCTTTAATTTTCTCCAATGCTGATTGCATGAGTGACGGCAGCTGTAGCTGTGATGGCGATAGATTATCTTCGCAAGTTGTGTGTATGTGTATGGGAAGGCTTGGGTCATTAGGCTCATTATGCTCGGTCGCTATTTTTGCGAGCGCCCAGTTATTCAAACTTGCGATCACTAAAGTCGAGAGTCGCTGAATCGTGTCTTCTTCACTTGGCCCATGTCGCCCTCCCCTCCTCACTTGCGCCCCCAATAGCTCTGATAGCTGTACTGCATTACTGCCCATAGTTTGCTCAGCAGAGGCTTGGCTAAAGGTGCAAGTGGTACGTGCATCAGGGCATCAGGGAAATGATTGTCATTTATAGCTTCAAGTAAGCCAGCTGTTTGAGTTTTCATTTGCAATGGCTGAGAATCATTATGGTTAACTTGGGGGGTTAAGAGCACCACTTTCATGTCTGGGGGAGGTGTCTCTAGGGGTTTACCCCGGTTGTTCTTTGCTTTTATGCGAGTTTGTGGGCCAGAGTCTTGCATAACCACTCACCTCACCTCTCCTCTCCTCGCCTGCAGACTGCAGATTGAACTCTGCCGAACTCTGTGCGTGCTCCGTGCTCTTTCTGAGTTTTTAAAGGTGCTTGGGCTTATTTTCCTTAAAGCCACACCAACACTGTTCTGAAAACAGGAACGAACATAGTAGCTGCAGCTCTCTCCCCAACAGGTTTCTGCAGACTAAACTCTACCGAAACTCCGAATCTTGTCAATGGTCCACATTTTCAACATCTGTAGGTTTCATAACAATGACCGTTGATTCCAGTACAGTAAAATAAACACAACCACAGCAGAAAATGCAAATTCGTTGTTTTCCTATCAGTTTCAAATGCAGTGACATTCACCTTGGATTCAGCAAGTCTTCATTTAAATAAAATGTGCAGGATATTTTCTGGGATTTGGAAATATCTATCTTGGGTCTTGTTTGATTTTAGGGTCTGCAAAACATTCCAAATTGTGCTTGCCTGCATGTTTTTCAAAGACTGTGCTCTGGCCGCAGCTTACATGTTTGTTTTTAAAATAGCACATTGCTCTGCATCCTTTCTTTGAATTAAACGTCCCTACAGTGCCTGCTTTTGATGTCAGGTCTAGAATCAGAAGGGGATGCACAGGTTGCAAATGTAGGCCTGAGGCAGGAGGTTGAAAAGGACTCTCTGTTGGTTTCAGCACATCATCTTGTCTGAGGTTCATCCGTTGTAAGACTACGCACCTTCTATGATGCCTCCACCCACACACACCAGTGCACCTGATGCTGCTTGTAGCTCCATGATGCAGTGCAAGCCATGCATGAGAAGATTGCACTGCATGCCAGAGAGATCCTCTGGCTGAGAAAATGGTTTACCTACCTGACAGATGCACTGCCCAGTGGTGGGATCTTTCGACAGGTCAATTCTGTCTGAAACTTTGAAGCAAAGGATAATGACCAAAAACAAGGTGAACTGAGAAAGGTCTTTCTGAAAGTACTAGAATGGAGACTAGCTTCCTGGCATGATAAAAGATGGTTTATTTAAAAAGTGAATTTGCATGTGCAAATGATACTTTAAAGACACATCTGAAATGTTCACATTTCTGCAACTATTGTCTCATTAGTATATACGGACATCCACAAAAATGTTTGGAGTGTACTTGCATATTATGAAAATTGTTTTTCTTTCGATTTAAAAGTGAATTCATGTGAATGTGCCAGTCCTGCATCTATTCCAACATTGCCTGGTAATTATGCCAGGTCATGTAGAAAATGGAAAAAAAGCATCAAGAAAATTAATTGAGCTCTATAAAAAAGGATAAAAGAATGGTGCACTTGTTTATGTAAAATATCACTGGATTTTAGCATGTTTTACTTCGCTTTGACTCTGGCTGTGCTTAATATAAGTCACAAAGACTTGCTTGAGCATATTTCAGTTTCTTAGGGAGGTTGAAACTGTTTAAAAGTTGAAGAGAGTGACCCTGACATCACCCACTGCAGAGGCTCCCACTAAAACAGCAGACTGTGAGCCTGATACACAAATGTCTCATCTCCATGTGAATTCATACCTTTTACCTTTGCCCCATCTCCAAGTGTAGTCCCTACTTTTATCTTTGACCCACCTCCAAGTGTAGTCCCAACGTTCACCCTTGACCCACCTCGTGTATAGTCCCACCTTTTACCCTTGACCCACCTCCAGGTGTAGTCCCAACTTTTAACTTTGACCCACCTCCAAGTGATGTCATAACCTTTTCCCAGAGCATTTAATTGTTCTACTTCATGGGCAACATGCCATGCATCCAAACTTTCCGGCATCTCACTGTACATACCATCACTACACACTCCTAGGCACAATTCTTACTAAAGGCTATGCATCCAAATGTTCTGGTGCTATGTAAATGGCACATACTATCCAGTACCACTAATCTGGTACATACACATCCGTTGCTAATAGAGCAGTATAGAGTTTTCTCTCACCCACTCCAACCAGTCACACAATACCACAGGATTTCTATAATTCCCACACACTTGGACCACATCACGGTTGCTACTACTATATCTGTAAAAGCCACACATGCTTATCCTAAATCTTTTTCATTGCCTTACTGCACTGTAGCAGTTAACAACCTGCAAATCCTACAAATGTAATCCTGCACATGTTTAGTTTAAATACTTATTGATGCCTTACTGTGCTTAAGCAGTTCTAAACCTTCACATCTTACACATGCTTATTTTGAATACATTCTGTTTCCTTACTACACGTAAAAAGTCGCAATCCTGCAAAGGTACACTTTCCTGCATAAGTGCCATTTTCCTAAAAGTCCTTGCTGCTCCATCAGCGTCAAATCTCCAAAACCTCACAAAAGTGTTAGAAACTAGCATATGTTCATCATTCAAGAAGCCTAAACACACCATTTACATAGCCCGGCTTAAATCCATTTCCTGATGCATACCCAATCAGAACCTTAAAACACAACTTCAGTCCTACACATCTCGCACTCTACTTATTTTCACACACGACACTCATTTTTCAATTAGTGTTATGAGCGGACACGGAGTGTGTACATCTTACTTTTTGAATGCACAAATAACTCGCCCTTCCACCCACATGATTTTGTCTCCACATAGTCCTTAACCACGCTTGCTTCATTTTGAACATTTGATGCACCAACTGCTCGTCCTTTAGGAGCGTAGTATGGACCCCCTTCTCTGGATCACCTCTCTCCCACAGTGACTTCTATGTACAGCCACAGCCACCTCCATTGTCATGTTTACCGAGCATCCTCTCACACCTTGGTCATTTTCTTTAATCCATTGATAAAGTTACCACTAACCACATCATTCCTTTCTGACCTTGAAAGCCGACGGAGCTCCACTTTTCCAGCTGCTCCCGCTGCCTCACACCACTCCTCAATCAAGTTGGGGTGACACAGAGCCCCTCCACAACAATCTGGTTCACAGTCAGCTTGCCAGTTAACTTGTGTAGCTTCTGCTTTCATTCTGCTCACTGTCCACCACAGCAAAACCACTGTGCCTGCTCTAAATTTTAATTCCATCTGCTCACTGTCCAGCACAGAAAAACCACTGTGCCTGCTCTTAATATTGCACATCACAGGGAAGCAATGTAACTGTGCTTGTGCCAACACCCTTTCATTTCCAATGATCAGCCAGGGCAGATGCCATTCTTTCCTCACCACTGGCTCCCTTGGTGCAACTCTGCCCATGCTACCTTTCTTGCACCACCCATAAATCGACCTCTTTTACTGGCAGCCATCCACATATTTTTTGGATGCACTTAAAACCACTACTAGGACACTTCTCCTCTCGCCCTTGGTGATGGAACTTAATAAGTAGGGGCAGTGGGTCCTTGCTTCCTGCACCCACCGCAGTAGCTTACTTTATTTCTTTCCTTGACGCTGCAAGTTACTTCAGAAGTTCCTTTATTGTGGTTACATCAGGTTGCTAGTGAGGAACCCACTGGCTTCCACCACCCAGGCTACATGTTCCGATTGCCTAGGTTGGAACACCAGCTGTCCCTCACTCATGCATCAAAACTCTCACCTCACAACATTCTCTCTGACCTCACGCTCTGACTGCATGCATTCCAGACATACATCCAAGCAGTTCACAACATACCTCCCTTGCCCACCAGATATACACACTCAAGGCACTCCACAACAAGGTGAAATTTAAAACTCAATGCAATTTTGGTATCACTTAAATGCAGACAATGTGTGTATTCAAACAAAGGGGGGTCTGGGAATCTCTCTCCCAGCACGAACACAGCCCAATGACCTGTTCTTGGGTGAATAACCCCTGGGAGAGACTCTACCAAGTCTTTAGCTCACCGTCCTTTTCACAGAGAAGAAATTTCCCCGCATATCAGCCTTTGTCCTGCCCAGGGGCAGTCCAGCGCCGAAATGCTAGGCAATTCTCCTCTGAACAAGAGTACCATCAGTAACCCCACACACGTGTCTCAGCCTTGTTGGGCATCATCAGTGAGGTGAAACTTTTGCCTCTCTAAGAACAGTGAGCAAGGGGTCCACGTCTGGATTGCCCTGTTAACCTAGGGTGAAACCCAAAGTTAATGTATGCAAACAAAGGGGGGTCTGGGAATCTCTCTACCAGCACGAACACAGCCCAATGACCTGTTCTTGGGTGAATAACCCCTGGGAGAGACTCTACCAAGTCTTTAGCTCACCGTCCTTTTCACAGAGAAGAAATTTCCCCGCATATCAGCCTTTGTCCTGCCCAGGGGCAGTCCAGCGCCGAAATGCTAGGCAATTCTCCTCTGAACAAGAGTACCATCAGTAACCCCACACACGTGTCTCAGCCTTGTTGGGCATCATCAGTGAGGTGAAACTGTTGCCTCTCTAAGAACAGTGAGCAAGGGGTCCACGTCTGGATTGCCCTGTTAACCTAGGGTGAAACCCAAAGTTAATGTATGCAAACAAAGGGGGGTCTGGGAATCTCTCTACCAGCACGAACACAGCCCAATGACCTGTTCTTGGGTGAATAACCCCTGGGAGAGACTCTACCAAGTCTTTAGCTCACCGTCCTTTTCACAGAGAAGAAATTTCCCCGCATATCAGCCTTTGTCCTGCCCAGGGGCAGTCCAGCGCCGAAATGCTAGGCAATTCTCCTCTGAACAAGAGTACCATCAGTAACCCCACACACGTGTCTCAGCCTTGTTGGGCATCATCAGTGAGGTGAAACTGTTGCCTCTCTAAGAACAGTGAGCAAGGGGTCCACGTCTGGATTGCCCTGTTAACCTAGGGTGAAACCCAAAGTTAATGTATGCAAACAAAGGGGGGTCTGGGAATCTCTCTACCAGCACGAACACAGCCCAATGACCTGTTCTTGGGTGAATAACCCCTGGGAGAGACTCTACCAAGTCTTTAGCTCACCGTCCTTTTCACAGAGAAGAAATTTCCCCGCATATCAGCCTTTGTCCTGCCCAGGGGCAGTCCAGCGCCGAAATGCTAGGCAATTCTCCTCTGAACAAGAGTACCATCAGTAACCCCACACACGTGTCTCAGCCTTGTTGGGCATCATCAGTGAGGTGAAACTGTTGCCTCTCTAAGAACAGTGAGCAAGGGGTCCACGTCTGGATTGCCCTGTTAACCTAGGGTGAAACCCAAAGTTAATGTATGCAAACAAAGGGGGGTCTGGGAATCTCTCTACCAGCACGAACACAGCCCAATGACCTGTTCTTGGGTGAATAACCCCTGGGAGAGACTCTACCAAGTCTTTAGCTCACCGTCCTTTTCACAGAGAAGAAATTTCCCCGCATATCAGCCTTTGTCCTGCCCAGGGGCAGTCCAGCGCCGAAATGCTAGGCAATTCTCCTCTGAACAAGAGTACCATCAGTAACCCCACACACGTGTCTCAGCCTTGTTGGGCATCATCAGTGAGGTGAAACTGTTGCCTCTCTAAGAACAGTGAGCAAGGGGTCCACGTCTGGATTGCCCTGTTAACCTAGGGTGAAACCCAAAGTTAATGTATGCAAACAAAGGGGGGTCTGGGAATCTCTCTACCAGCACGAACACAGCCCAATGACCTGTTCTTGGGTGAATAACCCCTGGGAGAGACTCTACCAAGTCTTTAGCTCACCGTCCTTTTCACAGAGAAGAAATTTCCCCGCATATCAGCCTTTGTCCTGCCCAGGGGCAGTCCAGCGCCGAAATGCTAGGCAATTCTCCTCTGAACAAGAGTACCATCAGTAACCCCACACACGTGTCTCAGCCTTGTTGGGCATCATCAGTGAGGTGAAACTGTTGCCTCTCTAAGAACAGTGAGCAAGGGGTCCACGTCTGGATTGCCCTGTTAACCTAGGGTGAAACCCAAAGTTAATGTATGCAAACAAAGGGGGGTCTGGGAATCTCTCTACCAGCACGAACACAGCCCAATGACCTGTTCTTGGGTGAATAACCCCTGGGAGAGACTCTACCAAGTCTTTAGCTCACCGTCCTTTTCACAGAGAAGAAATTTCCCCGCATATCAGCCTTTGTCCTGCCCAGGGGCAGTCCAGCGCCGGAATGCTAGGCAATTCTCCTCTGAACAAGAGTACCATCAGTAACCCCACACACGTGTCTCAGCCTTGTTGGGCATCATCAGTGAGGTGAAACTGTTGCCTCTCTAAGAACAGTGAGCAAGGGGTCCACGTCTGGATTGCCCTGTTAACCTAGGGTGAAACCCAAAGTTAATGTATGCAAACAAAGGGGGGTCTGGGAATCTCTCTACCAGCACGAACACAGCCCAATGACCTGTTCTTGGGTGAATAACCCCTGGGAGAGACTCTACCAAGTCTTTAGCTCACCGTCCTTTTCACAGAGAAGAAATTTCCCCGCATATCAGCCTTTGTCCTGCCCAGGGGCAGTCCAGCGCCGAAATGCTAGGCAATCCTCCTCTGAACAAGAGTACCATCAGTAACCCCACACACGTGTCTCAGCCTTGTTGGGCATCATCAGTGAGGTGAAACTGTTGCCTCTCTAAGAACAGTGAGCAAGGGGTCCACGTCTGGATTGCCCTGTTAACCTAGGGTGAAACCCAAAGTTAATGTATGCAAACAAAGGGGGGTCTGGGAATCTCTCTACCAGCACGAACACAGCCCAATGACCTGTTCTTGGGTGAATAACCCCTGGGAGAGACTCTACCAAGTCTTTAGCTCACCGTCCTTTTCACAGAGAAGAAATTTCCCCGCATATCAGCCTTTGTCCTGCCCAGGGGCAGTCCAGCGCCGAAATGCTAGGCAATTCTCCTCTGAACAAGAGTACCATCAGTAACCCCACACACGTGTCTCAGCCTTGTTGGGCATCATCAGTGAGGTGAAACTGTTGCCTCTCTAAGAACAGTGAGCAAGGGGTCCACGTCTGGATTGCCCTGTTAACCTAGGGTGAAACCCAAAGTTAATGTATGCAAACAAAGGGGGGTCTGGGAATCCCTCTACCAGCACGAACACAGCCCAATGACCTGTTCTTGGGTGAATAACCCCTGGGAGAGACTCTACCAAGTCTTTAGCTCACCGTCCTTTTCACAGAGAAGAAATTTCCCCGCATATCAGCCTTTGTCCTGCCCAGGGGCAGTCCAGCGCCGAAATGCTAGGCAATTCTCCTCTGAACAAGAGTACCATCAGTAACCCCACACACGTGTCTCAGCCTTGTTGGGCATCATCAGTGAGGTGAAACTGTTGCCTCTCTAAGAACAGTGTGTATTCATATGCACCGCTAAATAGAACCCTTGGCTCAGGCCAGAATAAATCACACAAGAAGTCATGTAGTCGACCCACTATTGCCTGGTGTAATATCATTCAAAGTTTTGTGAAAACCAGCATTAGCACAGAGAAATCATGCTATTCTTAGGGAATTGTGAGAAATGTAAAACCATGCCGTCCCTTGTCTGTGAATGCACAGGCAGGCTCATGTTTGTTTGTTTATTTATTTGTAATGTGCGCCAGACACAAGGGTATCAGGACGCAGGAAATAGAAGAAAACTTTCAGCTTAGGTTACACAGTAGTATACAGAAATACAAGTCAGGATATACAAATGCAGGATGTACAAGAAATGGTGGGTACAAACAATACTTAAGAAAAACACTACACAGCAGGAGCATAATTTAAGACAGCAATCTGGGATCTATTTACAGTGCAGGTGTAATGGAAGACAGATGCATTCCTGGTCACTAACTTTAAACCAATAGATAAGATTCTGTCTGAAGTTCAAGTAAGTTTGGTCAGCTCTTAGGGATGGAGGTCGGGAGTTCCAAAGCTGTGCTGCTTTAACTGGGAAGTACCCCCGATATTAGAAAGTTGAAATCTTGGTACAGTCAGACAATTTGTATTACCTGTCATATTAGGCCTGTGAGAGGATTTTTGATTGAATCTCTCAGCATTGTTCAGGCATTTGTTAGTAAGCGAGGCAGTTTTCAACTGAATTTTGTCGCTGGTAGATAGCCAGATTCTGTCTCCTTACCTCGGATATGTGCTCTTTCCTTGCTATACCAGGGCAGCTATAAAGGCATTATTCTGGAGCGTCTCCTGACAATGTACTTATTGGCACCAATGTAAAGGGAGTTACAATAGTCCAGTTTGGACAAGATCAGAGCTCTGGCAAGGATGATACAGTTATTCTTGGATAAGAATGGTTTACCAGCTCTAATTAATTTGCTTCTATATGCAGTGGCAGAGGCCATGAAGTTTACTTGTTTGGTAAACGTGAAGGTGGAATCAAGGTAAAAGCCTAAAGATTTTACATCTTTGGCAACTTTAATGGAGTTACCATCAATGTTAAATGAGATGTATTCAGGGCCAAGTTTTTTTAGGTTGTATGTGGTACCCATGATAATGAGCTCAGTTTTGTCATCATTCAGGCATAGACCGTGGGCAGTCATCCATGCGTGGAAGATGAGGTAGACTCTATTTACCAAGGCCAAATCCTTGTCGTAATCCCCAGTAAATGGTCAGAGAATCTGGGTATCATCTGCATTGTTATTGTAGGTGATACCATGATGATCCAGATCATCGAAAAGGGGCTTGGTAAATATGTTGTAGAATGTGGGTGAGACACAGCAGCGCTGGGGCACTCCACAGGTGATAGGGATGCGGTCTGCCGCTGCTGATGGTGAGAAGACTCTCATGATCCTGTTGCTCAGGAAGGATTGTATCCAAACTATGGCCTCCTGAGAGAAATGTGCTGCTGAGTCCAGGTGGTTACATAAGACCTTGTGGTCCACCAAGTCGAATGTAGCCGAGAGGTCAAGTGTAATTTGAAAGGGCAGGGGGGTTGCAACATTGCACATTTTACTGGAGAGAAACACACATAGACTATACAAGTGCACACGGACACTTTAAAATCTGTGCATGCATATTTATATTGACAGCAGTACATATATATATATATATAGATTGAAAACATCACTTACATGTTCATTGGAAATTGCCCAAATATGTTCAGAGAAAGCTGTGAATCCATATTCGAAGACTGCACACACATGTGTTCAGACCAATGTGCAAGGAGCACTGAGAGTATTATTCTCTGGTTTCAAAGCTGCAAGCGTCAAATGCAAGCAGGCCATTGTTTTCATTAAAACGGTCTGCACCTAGCCAACACATTCACAGCACCACATTTATAAAGGGGGGCTGTGGAAAGAAATGTTTGTTTTAAATGTTGGTTGTTCAAATGTTTCTGATACCATACTTGTTTTGAGACTGGTGGAAATCATGTGTTTTTTTAATGTATTTTATATTAGTAATTGTCCTGGCCAAAAAGCGGCAATGCTATCATTTAAATATATTGTGTTGCTTAGAAAGAAGCAATAGAAATGTTTAGGATGTCTAGTACCCTTTAGAATGTGTGTATACTTCTATGAAGTTACTTTAAATGCTTGTATGAGAGCCAGTAGTGACCAGGCACGTCATTTGGGGGTTTCCCTGAGGTCTCCCTTGCTACCCCTGTGGTCTCCCTAGCTACCCAGGAAAATAAATATATTATTTTTTTGTCTTCATTTTTTTTTATTGAAGTTTCTGGGCTGTGGCCAGTGCCATGGAGCTCTTTTCTGGAGTGGCTGGCTTTCTTGTTCAGGCTTCTTAAAAAAACATGGGGTTCCACAAGTGTAACACTTTGAGCAGTGACCCTAAATAAGAGAGAATAGGAATAACAAATAATTTGTCTTTTTGGAATTCTACACAATAATTGCTAGACTCATTAAAGGTTCATTTCAGCCACACTTCAGGGGGCGAGTCACTGATTTGGTCTATTCTTAAACACCTGAAATTCACAATGCAGACAAAAGCATCCAGAAAGCATTTAGAGTACTATAAGCATCGATTTCAGATATTTTGCTTTTCACAAGTTGCAGTTAAAGCATGTTTTTTTCTGCCATTGTCTCTGTTACGATCATCACCAAAACATTCCATCTCAGTGTTCTTGGTCACCTGACGAAATATTTGTGCTTAAAAGCTTAAGTAAAGTGTAGAAATGTATGACCATAGCACATAAAGTGGCACTTGATTTTATTGTGCCACAATTAATGCTTTGTTGTAATGTGTCTTTTTTTCCTATCTCCGTGGCATGCTGTTCAGGATGTTTCTTTGCAGGTATGAGGTAATGAGTGCCCAGAGTTTGGGATGCCATGTGAGTGTGCTGCTTTCCCCGGGCTACTCTAAATTCTTTTAAACACAGTTATGAACCCTCCCAATGATATGTATTTTGCCAACTTCTGAAGCCTGAAAAGTAGATCCACCCGGGCTTAACATGTGGCCAAATTTGCGCCCGACCTGCAGATGAACTGGCCTGCTGTTAAGTCTCAGTTACAAGTTTAATGGTATCCACTACAGAGTGTTATTTGCTTTAGAGAACATTCCAACATTTAATTGCTCATTTTACTATAGCCGGTAAAATAGCTGTAGCTAGTAAGATAGTTTGGTGGGTTGAGCACTCACTGCTGTGATGTGTGTGTAATCTGCACGTTGCAGGTTCGAATCCCGGCAAGGCCAACTCAGCCTTTCATCCTTCTGAGGTTGATAAATGAGTACCAACACAGGTTGGGAGATATTGTATCTATATTTGTTCTATATTAAGTGCTTAAACCTAAGTGCTATATAACAACACATCATTATGGTTTGGCCTTGGATATCCGTTTGCATTCACAGTAATTTGGTAATATGGGCCAATACACACTGATATTAACGATGCATATGGTGAGCCATTCTTGTATGAAATGTATATCACATTACAATAATATTGTAACTATATTTTTCATAGTGTACTTAGGAACAATGCTATGTGATGCCACTTCCTGTTTTGTCAAGAGGTGAAAGGGCATGTTCCATTGCTCCCCATGATGTCACTTCGAGGTGGTGTCAAATGACATTGCTTTCTGTGATGTCATCAGAGGTCAAGGGTCATGTGATGTGACCTCCACTACCCCTGACATTTTGGTGAAATGATGTCCTTGGTAGTACGATTCTCACAGACAAGTCGAATGAGTTAAATTCCCCAATTGTATTTGAGCAAATACCTTTGTGGTGATCTCCATGGTGTAAAGCTGAAGACCACCTTGATTACAAATTGTATTATATTATTTGAAATACATTTCACATTTTGAGAAACTCACTCTCTGTTTATAGCCCCAAATTGTGGGAGGGGTCTGTATATCAAAGGATATGAGTTTAGTGATTAACTGTAGAGGGGTATGAAGCAAAGAGTGATTTAGCACTGGTCCACAAAATATGTTAAGTAACAAATGAAAAGAGAGAATCAATTTAAGAATCAATGCCAGCAGCATGGGTTACAGTTTGCCATTCATACCCGAAAGGCTGTTGTATAATGGAAAAGGGACTGTCCATGTATCCAAGTGTGGTCAGCTCACTAAGTCATCATTGAAATGAAAACATTTGTTTATATTTCAACAAAGATAATGTAATGTTATACACAAATTAGTGTCTTATATAAAATGTCCTTTATTGCTCAGTGATTAGTGGTGTACATCCCTGGCCTACACGTGTTTCACTCAACAAGCTTTGTGAGGGTCTTAGATAAATTGTTATTGTTGTCAAATAATGTGCCCTATTGTAATGCTGCACTGAAGATTCCTTAGATATTTCATTTAGTAAATTAGTGGAAAATAACCCAGATGTTGTCAATAAATTAAAACAACACAGTGCAAAATTAGTCAAATACTCTCTCAATTTGTAGAAAGAAGGGATTGAGAGAATAGGAAGAAACACTATCAACTGAGTTCCCTTTAGTGGTGTGCTCTGGTTAGAATGCAATTCTATATGTGTATGGTTAAGACACAAGTATAAACCACAAGCAGTTGTATTAGTTTGATATGTCTAACAAAGAGCAATTGCTGTTATACATATTCCATACACAACACGTATTCATTTTCACTCAATTTTACATTGCAAAAGAAAACAAATCTTAAACACATATATGATCATTCTCAATTATACTCCACCAACAGTTTGGTGTTGTTTCAACATGAAAAGAAAGCAATTTTATTAAAAAATGAACAGTGCAAGAAGCTTGAGTTTTGGCTCCCGAGGCTGTAGCGTGGAATTAATTCTTTAATTATGCTTGTGGAGTCTCAAATATATGATTGCAAATGAATCATAATTGGCTACAAGAAATGATCAATAAAGTCCAACATTGGTTCTGTGAGACTTCCATTTCCACTGGCTATTGGCCATATCTCTGGTAATGCTTACACGTTTCTATGGAGTTTTGGCAAGAAATAAATGGTAGCCGTTCTTTGATGTTCTATAATGAAGAATCTTTTCTCATCCTCATTGTTGATGCGTGCTTGATAACAATTGTTGCTCAGTGCTTTTAATTCATCTTTCAATGTTGTGAATGTGTCATTGTTAACATGTTGATACCAGTTTCGTATTGCCTGGTGTAGCTATGCCAGCTTTATGTAACCTTGTCTATTGAGAATTACTATATTGCCACATTTGTTGGCTTGTTTGATTACAATGTGCTCATCTTTGGTCAGATTTTCAAGACTTCCTTTTTAATATTTTTATTTATGCTCCTTTTCATCTTGAGTTTTATTTTGGTGCTGGGATCTTTAATTATCATTTCAAAGAGTATGTCTATATGATGTTCTGGAGGAAAATTCAGAATGAATTTTGAGCTCAGTCTAAAATTAGTATTGGTGGGTTTTGCTACAGTAATATGAAGGTATGAGGCTAACTCTATGGGTGTTCATTTTCTCTTGGATTCTAAGGAAGCTAATAGCGCCATAGTTTCTAGATCGGTTACTGTGTAGTCTGTGTTGCTACAATAGTAGTTTGATTTTTCTGGGTGGATAACTTTCTTGTGGATGAACTTTTTCAACCTAAGTTTGCGGGTGAATTTGTATAAATCAGCATATACTTTCATTGGAACTGCCATAATAGTAGATGTGAAAGTGATGCTGTTGTTAAGAAATGATGATCAATCAGAGTTAACTATAGGTTTGATAGGTTATACACTAGATCACGCTTCAATAAGTGTCTCTTTTGTCTCTCTATTTCAGTCTGGATCTTGTTCAAATGTTTATTCCTTTTTCTCTTTCCTTGTTTGTAGTTACTTCTTAGATGCAATGGCATCGCCACTACCACGGAACAAGCTGATGGCCAAGTTGCGCTTATAGTTGCTGACTCGAAGGCTGTGCTTACAAGTAACTAGCAGTTATATATAACGTTCCATATGCAATATTGGTTTACATGAACTATGGGCATGCCCTTTGCAGGAAACAATAAATCATCCTCCTCTTTACAACATATGCTATTTTGATTTTGGGTACAACAGAACTAAAAGATTCGCTTTTTCAAGTGGACGACTTTCAAGACAAACTGCGAAAAACAGAATAAAAAGGTATGGAAATAACTACATCTCAACATTAATAATAGATATGTCTTAAAGCTGCAATAAAATGGGTGATCATTTGCAACCAATGCTCCGTTTATATACTCGTCCAGTTAGTGATCACGCCCACCCTATTTGATTTTTCCTTAGGATTAAAAGCTGCTATAAGGATGCTAATATTTTGTATCCAATGCATGGCTTAAATGCCACCCCAGTTAGCAAAAAGCAATGAGTCCATTTGAATCTCTATTGGGCTTACGCAATGGCCTTATTTTATTCTCCGTTAGGATTCCCGTGGACCCCTCATATTTCCACAAATGAATTGCTCATAACGCTATAGCAATCTTGGATAACAAATTATACACAATAGGTTTCCATAAGTCAAACAGAACAAGAAGAAACAGAAACAATTTCAGAAGCAATAGAACCTTCATAGATCATCACTATTGGTTTGTTGTTGACCTTCAAAGATCTGAGACAATATTGAATGCACTATATCCAACAAAATGAATCAGCAAATCATAATCCATAATGAATTTAGAAATTTGAATTTGACATTGAACAACCAAAGCAGTTAACATGTATCAAGCACAATGTATGTATCAAGCAACACAGTTCCATTTGCATTTGTCTCAATGCATTGGTAAACAACATAATGAAATGATGTAGTGCATGATCACATTTATTTTATTCTATTTCCTAATTTTACTATGTTTCTTTGTACATAGGGAGGCGCTTTGGAATCATACCAATGGTAAAAGGTGATATACAAATGCCCCATAACATAACATTACATTCTCTTTTTTCAAACATAGCGTTTTCTGTTCAATGCTGTCTAAGAGAGCTGAGTGCACTAGGATACAGGGCCAATTCCTTTTCCATGAGATTAGACATGTTGTCCTTTGTGAATCTGTAAGATAATACTTGATAACAAAGAATTTGACACTTCACTTGCCCCCTCCTCCTCCTCCACATCTGTGCCCCAAATGACCACCTCTGGGGCCCCCATTGATGACATCACTACAGCCACCTCTGTACCTATCCGGCCATCAGCCACTGTGGATGTGTCTTCATCCCTGGTGAAGGTAGAAGTAGGTACTGAGGCAGAGATGAGGTGGCATCCAGGCCTGCAGTGCACCCACTGGAGAACAAGCTGTGGTGGACAGTCAGTCATCGAAGGAGAGTGCAGGCATAGTTTACTCCCTCTGCAGCCATGCATTTTACTGGAGGGAGAACGAGCATCAATGACAGTTTGCCAAGCAGCAGGAGTTGTCATGCAATTGAATGCTGAAATTCCTCAGGCAGGGAAACAGGAGGGGGCCATTTTACTACAACATCTAGTGTGCAAGGCAGGACGCATGGATGAGGATCAGAACCCTGGTGACTTCAGAGCTGGTTTTTATGAGGCAGCACAAAGAGGAGAATTGGCAAGGAGGAGAGGCAGCTACAGCCAGGGACAAGGCCTTGTTGAAGGCTGCCAGGATCCATTCTCGGGCTTGCATTGTGGAGGAGTCTCGCAGGGTAGCTCATGAGCTTGGGGAAAGGATGAGGGAGGCCCTGAAGTGCCGACACGAAGCCACGGAAACCAAAATATTTTTTTCATATCGTACTCTGGTTAACATTTCAATATCACATTCTGCAGTCTTATTGTAGCATGTGGTACTTGTCTTTCTTTGCAGTTGTATTAGTGTCTGTATTTTTTCATGTCTATATCCGTATTTTCACATCATTTCCATGTTCATGGGTATGTGCTACGAGTGTCACAAGGTTAGATGCAAAAGTCAGTGGGTCATACTGGGATTTGACATGTTCCTGTGTGGCATGTGTCCATGCTTCATGTCAGTGTGTTGGTGTCTATTAGGCTATTATGGCCACTGTTTGTAGATGGTTACTGAGTAGTGTTGGCAGGTGACATGTTCACAGTTCTGACCTTTTAGAGTCTCCGGCCAACACATATCTTGCTTTGCAGCTTTCAGAGTTTAGTAGACATGCAGAAAGTTACTTGCTGCAGTTGTTTATGATATATGGGCTTTGCTAAGCATAGCACATGTCATCCTATTGTTTCCATGTGTGTGTGTTTACTCATGGTGGAGCTTTATTCAGGAAGTCAAGGTGCACTTACTTGAAATTACTAGGTCATATGGGCACGTAGACATGAATGGATCCAGTAGGAAAGGTGTTGGGAATTAATTGTGGGTGAGTGGAAGTGTGCACTGCCCTTGTATTGGCGGCATTGTATCCATGATGGGATGCATATGTTGTCATGAAGGTGGCTTTGGGGCTTGAGTGAGACAGGCTTGTAGAACGCACATGCTACTTATATAGTGACCTGTCTTTGGGCAATGATGCTATGCAGATTGATGAGGGTTGTTTGGCAGTATTGACTCTGCAGTCCTAATTTGGAAGAAGGTGCCACATGTTGTACTTCTTTCTGTTGTATGCAGGTGATGTCCATAATGGCTTTGAGGGGGGGAATAGAGGGCATTAGTGGGGCAAGATTTGGATGGAAAATGTGCTTTATTTTACCGGGATGATTGAATTGTGCTTCAAAATTGAAAATAACATCACTGCAAGATGCAAATTCTATCAATGTTCAACCTTGTTGCGGATAAGTGGACCATCATGCACCTGTGTGAAAACACACACTGTAGCCTTGTCCTTCCACAGCCTCGTACAATGAAGAGAAGTACTATTGTGAAGAAGTGTTATTAAAATAGGACATTGTGCTCCCCTAAATCAAAGTTATATCTGAACATATGAGAATCTAGTTTGCAATGGACATCCACTTCAGCAGCAAGCATCTGTTGGTTGTAACACTACAAACAACCGAGGTATATACAACAGTAAGAAAAAAGGGTCCAGGCTCTAGTGTGCTGTGGATAACAATTCATTGTATGTCAGTAATCAAAACTAAATTACACAACAAACAATCGACATAGCCTAATTGATTGAAAAGCGGTCAATTACCATGACTAAAGAAAAATCCTACTGACTGAACAAAATTCCATAACCTACTGGATGGAAAACACAGTCGATTGCCATGACTGAAGAAAATCCAAACAGTAACTCATTGAACAGCACATGACAATATTTTGCCCGCCTGGGCTTTCTCTAGTAATAACCAAGATTTAATGAATGTATATACCTATTTGGTGGTTATTAATGAATCAACCAGATAAATGACACATTCCCAATTTGCTGTGTCTTATCCTGTGGCACAGATGCAGCTTGAACGATCGTGCCTATTTCAACACAGATACAGTTTGTGCAGTCTTTCTTGTTACTGCAAAGGATTCAATGCATCATACATGTGCACAATTCACAATTTCAGATAAGACACACTGGCCCTCATTAGGACCCTGGCGTTAAGGGGTTAACGGCGCCGTAAAAGGTGTCGGCGCCGTTAGACCCTTAACGCCTTACTACGAGGTCCCTTTGCGGGACCCGACCTTAACGGCTGGTCTAGACCAGCCGTTAAAGTAGGGGCCCGCAAAGGGACTCTCGAGGTAAGTATGGTACCGCAATTTGCGGTACCGTACTTACCGCCTTCCCCATTCCCATTATGCCCTATGGGGCAAAAATGGGAATGGGGAAGGGCCATGGTGGCATGGGGAATTACTGCCCCGCCAACCTTGGAATGGGGTGGTAATTCCCCATTCCGCCATGGCGGACTCCGGTATCGATGAAGGTGCAAATAGCACCATGGTTTTCCACCGGAGTCCTAATTAGGGCCACTTTCTTGTAGCACAAGTGGTAATTAGTAACCTTTGTTGTCCTAAATAGCATTGTATTTGAAGATAATTATCTGGTATGCAGACAAAGAAGGGAGAAAATGGGGCAGGGGTAAAGAAAATCAGAGAAATCATTACAATTCTGGCTATAATAGCCCTAGCCCAAAAAATTGCATAAATATGCATTTACCATGTTTGAAAAATACCAAAATCTCATACACTATTTAGCTAATATTTAAGTTGAGGTCTAGGGATTAGGGTTTGACTGAGACCTAGAGCCCAAACCCCATCGACAGCATCAGGGTTCGTTGCCCATCATGGGCAACCCTTAAATTGAATAATCAAATCTGTGCTACATAAATGTATGTCTCAACAACCTTTGGCCAAAAATCCAAGAGATGCAAGTTACCAACAGTGCACAGGAGCATTTCTCCAAAACAGTTTCATGATGTGTTTGCCCAAAATATGTGACAGTATAAAACAGGTTCACACTGGCTGTGCCCTAACATTTCCATGCTGACTGTACCATTATACTCTCATATTCCCATATAAGAACATACTCAAGTTTTCTTTGTGCATAATATCAATAATGATACTGTAAGAAAACATGTCCATGTCTGTTATGCCAATATATGGCAGTATCCCAACATAAGAACAAAATGCAGTGGCTTTACCATTAAAAATGCATCCCACAAAATGGAAACATATCCAAACTAGCTGCACCAGAATACCAGTCTAGCTGCATAAAAACACTTATCATGCTTGCTTTACCAAAGATTCCCAATAAAATATATCATACCACAATAGGAAATGGCTGCACTGTCTGAATTGAAATGGCAGAAACGCTACCTTATAACACTTATCATGCTTGTTTTTTATCAAAGATGCCTAATGCACAATGTCATGCTGCAGTAATATTAATGCCACGGATCATGCTTGCTTTATCCAAGATACTCAATACAAAAGGTCATGCCACAGTAAGAAATGCTGGACTGGTTGCATACAAATTCCAGTATTGCTTCGTAATAACACATACCATGCCTGCTTTACCAAAGATGCCCAATACAAAATGTCATACCACAATAAGAAATTGCTAGACTGGCTGCATTGAAATGCCACTTAAGCTACATAATAACACTTATCATGCTTGCTTTATCATCCAGGCCCAGTAAGAAATACCATGTCTTCCCCCTGGTCCACCAGCGCCTCGCACTCAGACAAAATCACATGAATTATCAATATGATCATGTGCGAGCGTGAGGCGCTAAGGGTCCAGGGAGCAGGTGTGTGTCAGGTGCTGAGGTCCCGGAGTACAGCCATGGCATTTTTTACCAGGCCTAGATGCCCAGTAAAAACTGTGATACCTGCCCTCTCTGGCCCCAGGCGCCTTGCATGCAGACAATCAATTGTGTGCATGTGAGGTGCTAGGGAGCCCAGGCATGGCATTTATTACTGGTATCTATCGCAGATGCCCAGATAATCAATTATGTGTGCATGCGAGGTGCTGGAGGGCTTAGGGTTCAGTCATAATATTGCATGTAGGGTGCTAGGAATCCCAGCTAACTGGGCTGGCATTCTTTACTGGACATACCCAGTAAAAAATGCAATTCCTACCCCTTATGCCCCAGTGCCTAAAACGCACGCAATGAATGTGATTGTGTGTATGCGAGGCATGGTATTTTTTACTGGACATCAATGGTAGATGTCCAGTAATAAATATACCATCTCTCTCCTCTGGACCCGACAACGCCTCAAAAGGAGAGCTGATTTTGGCTGGTAGGGAGGGCGATTTTACAACCCTCCTCCCCTCCCACTCACCAAAATCATCTCCACGGACCAGCACAAACATACACACACACACATTCACACAACATTCACACAGCAAACACTTGATCATTCATACAGGCACCCATCCTCATACAATCGGTCCTGAAGTTTCCTCCCACACTCTCCATATCTTGTGTAGCCTGAACATGAACCAGGAAGCAATAGGTTCCTGGTTTCTGCCCATGTGTGCAGGGGCCTGAGCATGGGTAAAGAAACACCACACTTCAGCCTGCTCTGTCTGTATGTTCAGGAGCGTGCTCTCGCACACACAGACATGCAGTTCCCCAGCCAGCATTTACAATGAGCTATGCAACCCTGGGGAAGCAAAACTCCTCCAGCCTTGCATGGGGGACTCAACTGTCAAACTGTGTTTCCCTTTGACAGTTCGCCAGCCCAGGAGTGCTCTCTCAGCTGGAAAAAGCAGCTGAGGGAGCACTCAATGTTTCACTGTGCCGGCTCCTTGGCTCCTCCATAATGGACGAGAGTAGCGGTGGGTTGACGCCCCCTCATCCATTATGGACGAGCCACTACTGATGTGGGCATCCCTAGAGTCTCAGTTTTCCTGAGCTGCAGGGGTGGGTAGGCTTGTGGGGAGCTACATATAGATGTCCCTTGGCATGAAAAAGGGCAGTGCCCAGGCATTCACCAACAAAAGTCAAAAGCTCATTGGAAACCATGTTTCAGACATGGCATGAGGTAGGAGCCCTACTGTTGGTGTTGATGCCCCCTTTCACCCTCCCCAAGAACATGGACTGATTTCATTTTCTGTTGCACATAGTTTCTGGTTTCTGATTTGTAGTAAAGTTGGGCACCCCATGGACATCCTCATGGTCACCTCAAAAACTGCATACCCTTGTCCTACTTTCTGACTGGATGTGTCCAGATCTTGTTGAATGGAAGTGTGCCATCTTTTGCATTTTTTAGGTGATTCTGAGGGTTTGCACTGTCAGTCCCCCAACAATATGTGTTACTAGTGAGGGTGTTATCCGTCCCACGCTGTGTATGGCGGAGGGCTGGGACAAGTACATTTCCATTGCATTTACTGACGTATGCATCATCCTATGTCCTCCTTAAACCCCCACCTCTGATCTTTCAGGTTATGCAGTGGTAAGCATGCTCTGCTTGTTCAACATGTTTGAAGTTGTGGTTGCTGGTCTGAATATGGGCACTTTGATACCAGTGCCTGGCCCCTTCTATGTCTCTTTGTTCAGAAAAATGTAGATGCTGTTCTAGTTAATGCATTTAGGTGCTTCTGCCACTGATTATGCTGTCTTCAGAGTAGCTACTTTATTCACAAAGCTCTTCTGTCATCAGTGACTGTGGTTCATTGTTCATGGAGCATAGTGTGGGTCAGGATCGTAAGGGCCCCAGCCTCCTTTCATGCATCTTTTGGGATTACCTAGCCTCATGCTCTGTCATCACCCTCCTATCCTGCAGCCCTTTTGGATCCCTTTGGTTTGTCCTCTTCAACAGTTGGCCAATCCCACACTTGGACTACGGCTGTGCAGATGTTGGTGGACTGTTTTAGAATGGGGATGATGCTGGTAGAATCTTCCTAGTTATCTTGCTCTGGGACTAGGGTTTGAGGTGTTAATTTGTGCAGTGGGGAGTGCTGAGTCCCTGTTTTGCATGGTAGTTTGGCAGGGATCTGGCAGTGGTGAGTTGGCCTAAGGTAATTATGTTCCATCATTCATCTGTGACTTCTGTGATTCTCTGAGGGTGTCTGAATTTCGACTGACCAAGACCAGGGTCCTCAGGTTGCCTGACGTAGGCATCTTAAAAGTCTGGATATGTGTCCATTTGTTTGTGCATTGGTTTCTGCCCCTCTCCTGCTGGTCTTCTATTTTGAGGCATGTCCTCCACACTTCAGTCTGTTTGTATGGCGGGGTTGCATGTGACTCTCCATGGGATGTGCTGTTGTTCTCGAGGAGCCAGGGCGTATGTAAAGGATTATTGTTGCAAATATGTGCAGTCTCATAATGTTCTGGTGGCTATTCTTTGTGGAGTGGGAATAGTAGGTCAGTTATGAGGATTACCAGTGAATGTCTTGATTACTTACCAGTAATACCATGACTCTGGGGACTTCTATACCCATACTAGGAACAACATTTGTGAAATGTAAACCAAAGAACACACACACAAACGTGCAGTGCTGCACAAACAAACTAAATGGTCATGATTAGTCATTGGCACAAGACAACACAGCAGAACCAAAGGATTGTCTAGGAATATTAACAGGCACCTTATAATTAAAGGAAAATGGCTGAGGGGAAGGAAACCTGACACCACTACACATATTCCCCAAGGTAACACCCTTGAAGACCGGCTAGGGGCCAGCATTGCACCGGTGGACCTACCATGCACGTCTTCAGGAGGGGGAAGATCAGATGCCTCATATGACATACAAATTACAGTCCTCACCCACAGGCCCTGGGCAAAAGGACACATAAAACTGGTTGCATAGCCCGGAACGAACTTCTTAGTTACGTACAACCTCAAAGTCCTGCACACATCCACAGGATGCACCTGCCATGGGAGTACCAACATCACCAGAGAAGTCACAAAGAGTGGGGAGGACCAGATTCTTATGGAGATGATAATCAGAAACAACCTTGACCCTACAAAGCATAAGGGGGACAAAGGATTCACTCCCCTGCTTTGAAATTCAGTTACGGTTTGGAGGCAACTAATGGGCTCAAAACCCTACATGAAGATAGCCATAGCCACCACAAACAGACACTCGGAGGATAAGAGATGCAGGTGTGGACTGGCCTATGGGGAACTCTGGAGATTGTTCCCGGTAGACCTCTGTGTCCTGGGCCTCAAGTGTGTGGTAACCTATTTAATTTCTGAATTTTCTCACATGAGAAGTGTTGGGCTTGCTGAAAATGTGTTATGGGGCTGCTATGAAAATTATTTCCAGGGCCTCTTTTCATTCCCAGTCCACCCCTGAAAAGACCGAAGGGAAGCTCCTCCTCCAAGGGCAGCAAGGGTGTCTAAAAAGGGACATTTGCACCAGCAAAAGGTCACAGGTAGTGAAAGGGGAGAAAATCCTAAAATGGGAGATGACAACCCCTTGGAAGAGGAGAGCCATCAGGTCCTCCACAGTAGAAATGGGCATTCACTTTAGCACTGAAGAGCATGATAACTGCTAACTGAGCCCTTAGGGTAGAGGCAGACAACCCCAAACCAGCACATACCTGCAGACATTCACAGACCTTCACAGGTTCATAGGAAAGGATATCATCCTCCTTCCTAAGACACAGGAACCAAAGGAACACCAGTGCCTGACTTCCACCTTGAGGGTGCACAGCACTGCACATCCAGGGCTAGGCCTGCAGATTGGCCCACCTTTACCAGAGCTATGAATTCAGAAGCCAGGGCATCAAGCACAATAGGGGCAGAGTTGGTCTGAGGAGGGTAGGCCACCTGAGGTTGTGGACCTAGGAACAGGCGAGGGGGATATTCCTTGGAGAAGTACCCAGAAGAGAAATCAAGATTTCTGAGGACAGACAGGGACAACAAGGATGGGTGAGCCTGGTCTCTCTTTGCCCTCAGCACGACTCAGAGAATCAGTGGGCATTGTGGAAAGGCAAACAGGAGAAACGTGTGTCATGGGAGAATACAGGGCATCTGTGCATATCACTAGAAGGTCACAACTCATTGACATGTAGTGAGGAGGCAGGGTATCATGACTGGATGCAAGCAGGTCAACAGCTGGGGATTATGAACCCACCACAAATCAACATCAGCATCAGGACCTTTACGGAGTAGGCTACTGAGGACACAAATATTTTCTTACGGTGTCTGCCTGGATGTTCATCACCCCTGGGATATATGATCCTTGCAGAGATAGCAGATTAGCATTTGGTGACCCAATAACCCAGACTACAACCTGTTGGAGAAAGTGTGAATGGTGCTGATATGGCAGTTTATATATACCTTGCCCACCTGATTGTCCAGGTAGATCTGGACACCCTTCACAAACAGTTGAGGGTTGAAAGCACTGTGAGATATTAAAATGGTTGTTACTTACCTCTAGTTCATGGACTGCTCCCCCTCCCATCACATCAATTTCCCCTGAAGGGAAAAGGATCCCAGTATAGCACCCCACCACATTTAACTGGAATTTGGCATGAGGCTGAGAGGGATCCAAGGAGAATACCTAAAAAAGGTGATTGGCCTTGAACCACCAGGCCAACTGCCTCCTGATAATGGGACAGATTGGTGTCTGCCTACTGGAGTTAAAGGAAGATGCAATGCAGTTAGCCAGGAGGTGTAAAACCAAAGGTGTTTAGGGAAACCCAGCCTATGGGTCCAAAAGGACAATGGCTGCCAAGTCAACCTGCTCTTACTTCTGTTGTAGCGCTGACACCTCCTTTCTGCTAAGCAAGGACCCTAGCCTGTTCTGTGGCTTCAAGGGTCTGTGATAGGAACTCCCTGACCTATGGGTATGCAGACAATCCCCTATAATCTCCTGTACCAGTGTGGGGTCCAACATAGACTTCTGTGTGCTTACCATACAACTGAACCTATCAAGGAGAGCATGTGCAATAGCTGTGTTCCTGAGGGCAAGGGATGACAAGGGGGCATGTACTAACCGGTTTTCCAGATAGAGGTGAAGACAAATGCCTTGGGAGTTGTTAGAAACAATTTCTGTTTAGGCAACTTTCACTCCATATTCTATGGACCCACAAACCTTTTGCTTTTTTTGTTTTTGAACCTGCCCTGACTTTTTACATAGAAGTGAAGCCTTCAGCTTCACTTCTCTGGCCTTTTGCTCATTTTGTCATGGGGAAATTGATCAGTCCTTCAGACTATCCGAACTGGGAAACTATGTTTCCTTTTTGTCGTTTTGCCTTTTTGGTAACTTTTTAACAGTACACACAGCATCTTAACATGCAGTGCAGTGGGGATACCTTTTATCACCCTAGTCCTTTACACTTCAAAATGTTGGTTACTTTTCTCCCCTGCCTTCCATACACCCAGGTAACAGATTGTCGGAAGCGGCCGTTAGAGTCTGATTCGGAGTACGGTGTGGCTTGACAGTCTCGTCCTGTTCGTGTCAGTGATTGTGCAGCTCTGAACGTGAGGTCCTTTCCTCCCGCTGGTCCTCCAGTTCTATCAGTACTGAGTGGGGGTCCTCCCGCTGGTCCTCCAGTTCTATCAGTACTGAGTGGGGGTCGTCGCGGCTACGCCGCGCAGAGCGGATGCGGCACTGCTCCGGTGGAATCGACGAGCGGTACCCGTGTTTGGAGCCGCAGATTCACGTTCTTCCCGTGACTTGTTTTTGCCCGCAGTGATACGTTCAGCTGGGCGTCTGCACGGTAATTATGAACTATGATTAACCAGCTCCTTGCTTCGTGTGTTGTGAGGTTTGAGCTCGGCTGGTTCTGCGCAGAAGAACCATTAAGCGGTATCAGGGGGTTAAGTGTGCCCATCAAAAAAACTTAGCCGCACTTGTGTAGCGGAGTGAGTTATTGTGAGACACGGGCTACTGAGGTTTGTGGGATTTGTCTCCCTTTCTCCTTCTCCTCTCCCCCCTGAAATTGCTCTTTTTAAGCTACCTTAGTAGTAGAGGCGATTTTATTATTGGACAGCTGTAGATCTTAATATTGAGTGGTGTTCCCTCATTTGCTTAATAATGCCAGGAAAAGCGCAGGGGCGAAGTAAACAATATAATTTACGTAAAAATAAGCCCTGTGGAAAAAACGCCAAATCCAACACTGCATCACAGTGTAATGATTCATTGCTCATTGGTGACAGAGCCGAGAGAAACTTTGGACCTAAAAAAACAACCATACTTCCAGTTGAGATCTCCCATCCAAATTACTGATTTTTTTAAACCAGATAATGCCACGAACAATGAAAATTGCCAAAAAACGATACCCAAGTACATGCCAAAACTGGATTGGGCAATCCGTTCCTTCTTTTGGACCAATAGATGATAACTCTTTACTGAATTTGTGTTATCAACTATGTGGATCCAACCAACATGCTACTGACAAAAGTAATAATAACTTGAGCCAAGTGGCAAGTGGCTTCCATAATGGCAGAGCTGAAAAAGAACAGAGTACACAACAAGAATCTGATAGATTATCCAGTACTCCTATGTTTCCTTCAAATGATATATCTGAAAGAATTTCCAATACAGGAAGAGAAGAAGAGGAAGTAAACAATGCATTGAATCAAGAAGGGTCAGCAAATAGTGGAACAGATAATATAAATGGCCCTACGATTAGTATTTCCACTCCCTCATTGAACTTGCTGCATTTTACCCTTAAGATTTTGATTAAACTATGTGATAACATTTACTCTCAGACACAAGTACATAGCCAATATCTAAATATTTTAATGAATATTGTGAAGACAACGCATCAGAACATAGTTAAGGCCAATAATGTTCATGAAGTTATCACCATAGATGTGAGCAGTAATCTGGGAATGAATGATGATCCTGGTAAAGATTTAAACCAACTCAATGAAAAATCGGCTCCCAGCAGACTTCAAAAAAAGCCCAAGATAAATGATCAACCTAAGTTAAAACAATTTAATGGCTCTAAAAGGATTGAAAATGCCAAAGAAGATGAGATTGTCCCCTGTCATCCTCTTAATTCTACAACAACATCTTGTAAAGATCAAAAAACCAATAAGAGGCGTGCCCGTAAGCGGGCTAATCGGAAAAGAAGAAGACAGGAAATGAAATCAGGCATGCTCACAAGTTGGCTGCTTCAGAATAATAAGGCCAATGAAAATATACCATTGGAAGAGGAAAGTTCCGACTCAGAAAGTGAGCTGGAAGGGACTTCAATTAGTTCTGTGACCACACATTCGGATATAAGAAGGAAAAGGGAAGGTAAAAGGGGGAAGGTTCATGTGGAGAAGAAGTATGCCCCCCTTGGTGCTAAAGAAGATAAAAATCTTGATTCATGGATTGCTACAATTAGTGAAAAAATATATAAAAGAACGAAAAATCCTATTAACAGACCTTCTTTGCTTACTTTATTTGCTAAAATTCCAGAACTGAGATTGTTTAAAACATGCGACTTTGAATTTATCGAACCACTCAGGAGACAGTTTGGGGCAATATCAAGAGTACATTGTGTTTTATCTACAACTGCTAAGGTAATAAGAGCTCAGAGCGAATCTCTGGACTTCCTTGGTTATGATTGGTATTTAGATATAGCTAAGGAAGAACAGCAATTTATTTGTCAAGGGTGTAATATTGGGAAGTTAGAAGACCAGAAGAAAAAAAAAATAATGTCCCCAAAGAGGACACAGAAAATCAAATTGGAATACGTTGGCTACAACAAGTTGTAGATATGATGAAAAAAACCTGTCCCTGAATATGCAAGATTGTGTCGAGGAATACTAGGGGACATGCCCATTTTATTAGATCAGGGCAATCATTAAAATCTATACTTAACCATCAAATATTTCTTTTACAAGAAACCTGGTTAATGAAAGAGTTTTTTGTAGATTCCCATGTCCTCTTCCATAATCTTGCGAAAAAGGGAATTAAGGGAAGGCCATTTGGTGGACTCATTATTGGTGTCAGTCATGAATTTGAATCTGAATATCTTTTACTACTGAAACTAATGATAATGTTCTTGCAGTGGTTATTAGATCGAAACAGCAATCCAATGTGGTTAATATGTTGATCATTAATGTATATGACCCCCCAGGTGGGAGTAAAACAATGGGCATATTCAATACAATTGATGAATTAATTACCACTTGGGTATCTGATGTTAATAATTCTTTGATTCTAATAGGAGGAGATTTAAACGCGCAATCCGGTACTATGACTATGAAAGCCAAATTTCAAAATCTGTCTGTGAATAATATGGGTCTGAGCTCTAAATCTAATACCCTTGGGAGAATTTGGAAAAGATATATGAATGATTAGAAATTTAATTTTCTTAATGGCAGAACAGCTGGAGATACTCCAGGGAAATATACATGGTCGTGTGGCAAGAAATCATCTACGATCGATTATATATGGGGTAACACTGAAATGCTTGATTGTATTAATGAATTTGAAATAGTGGAGAACGAATATAGCGATCATGCAATGCTGTGTGCTAAGTTGGAATTTGGTAATGATTATAAGATACCAATGAGCTCCACAGGAGGTATTTATACTAATCATTGGGGTACAAATATTAAGTGGAATACAAAAAAATGTAAGATGATGTCACACTCGGAACCAGCCCTCTCGGCAGTGCAAAGGAGCAGGAGCTCCTCGGACCAGCTTCCGCCCCTGCAGGAGCAGTGGGCACCTCACAGTAAGCTGCCCTGATAAATGCCACAATTAAGGTAAGCGCTAGTCCGTAGCGCCTTACCGCATTCTATTTATCCCGAACGCCGCATCTGCTTCTGTTTTTGAAGCTCTTATTATTTGGTGCAAAGCCGGGCCAACGTGCTTTCTTAATAGCACAAAATTGCCTGCATTTTCGCCCCCGCACCGGAATCGCCATTAGAGTACACGAGGTACTCGAAATTCAAATATGGCCGACGTCTTTCACAACGCCTGATCAGCCTGCCCAGGACACTTCCCCAAGCTACACTGATAGGCTGTCCTGCCTATTTCATCTCCCATTGGTTGCCGACAGGCGAAGCCGGCCCACATCCATCAAGGCCCACTACTACAAGGCCAGCACCTGTTTGGTTCCTGTTTGTGCCTGTGTCTGCCATCTGCCAGACCCCCATCTGTCACATACAAGGTAACCCAAATGTAACCATGACTTTGCCTTATCTAGCAGAATCACAAATGCATCTAGACTATTGATTTTGCCTTTTGACCACTCTAACTACTGCTTTTACTAATGGACAAATTGACATTAGAATGCTTCTCAGCTATTGCATCCAAACCGCCTCAACCAGCATGCCCATTGCCTCTTTAGGGCAGATCTATCACCACATGTGCCCTGATTTGATTGCTAAAAATCGAATTTAGGTGACCCATTGCCTGTGCACATTGCTAGCTACCTATGCTTTTTGCCCAGATTGCTAAAATGCTAAAAATCGAATTTAGGTGACCCATTGCCTGTGCACATTGGTAGCTACCTATGCTTTTTGCCCAGATTGCTAAAAATCGAATTTAGGTGACCTACTGACTGTGCATATTGCTAGCTACCTATGCTTTTTGCCCAGATTGCTAAAAATCGAATTTAGGTGACCCATCGCCTGTGCACACTGCTAGCTACCCGTGTTGATGTTATGACTGCATTAGTGCTTTTCCTGCCTGTGCCGGATTATTGCTGGATTATTGTACCTAGACCATGACTGCATTTGGCCTGCCTATGGTAGTTGCATCTAGCCTGCCTATGATGATTGTATTCAGCCCGCCCATGATAGGTGCATCTAGCCTGCCTTTAAATGCTGCATTTTGAAAACTGCATTTAGCCTGCCCAAAATAGTTGTATCTAGTCTACCTATGATAGTTACATTCAGCTTGCCCTTGAAAGTTGTACTCTGAAAACTGAATTTAGCCGCTTATGACAATTGCATTTTGCCTGCCCATGATAGCTGCATGTATTCTTAGTCAATTGCTACTATCTCACATTTAGGTTTTCCATCTAAGTCAATTGCCCCATCGCTTTGAGCCATATTGTACCTACGCGTTGTCTACTGCTTTTGAGTCATATGTACTGCCCATCGTTTTTTAGTCAACTGCCATCTCCTCAAACCTAGGTGCCGTCTACTATACCCGAGTTACCTGTTTTAATGCACACAGGCTCTAACCAGGATTAGGCTGGAATACACTTCTCTACTTTAGCTCAAACTGCCTACCCCTCCACGGTGACGTCACAAGATGCAAACATTACAAGCCACATTCGCCCTCCTCACACTAACAACAATCCTAGTCTACACACTTAGACTCACTCCCACTATTGAACACACTACCCTTCAAAGTTTAGCCCACTCCCCTGCCATGACGCAGACCCAACCCCAACCATTGATGAATCGTAATGACCTAACCGAAGAACCTCAACAATGTAGGACCTTCGAATCTAAACCATGCAACTCCAGATCCAGAAACGCTAGACTCCGAGTCAGACTGGTAAAACTATATGAACCACGCGCCAGAACGCTGACCGCATCTAACCGTAGCAAACCCACGCCTAATAGGGGTATAGAAAGACCACATAGCCGAAACCTGAAGACACAGAATGCACGTATGCACACCTCTGTCACAACCCAAGAAAAGATATGCACATCTCCATCCACCATCCCACACCTAAAAGGTGTACTAATCAATGCTAGGTCCTTGATTGACCATGCCATTGAGATTGCTGATCTCATCCAGACTGAAAACCTTGACTTCCTGGCCATAACGGAATCCTGGCTACATGCCGCCGCAGGACCAGCCATCATGTTAGCTATCCCCAACAGCTACACCATCCTAAGAGCAGACAGAAGTGAAGCCCGGGGAGGTGGTATAGCCCTCATTGTCAAATCCAACTTATCCACCAGGCTTGCTCCCTCGAATGACACTGAATCTTGTGAAATCCTAACAGCCAAATTTGCTATTAACAACTCCCAGACCCTCACCATCCATCTTATTTACAGACCTCCAGGCCCCATTGGAACCTCCGAGGAGGATATCTCCACCATTCTATTGCATAACCTAAAACCAGGGGCGTTGCTAGGGGGGGCTGAGGGGGCTATAGCCCCGGATCTTTTGGCTGTAGCCCCGGATAGAAGCTCAGGAGCTACAGCCAAAAGACTAGCTAGCCCCGAGTCCTGACAGCCTGGACATTAGCTTAGCCCCGGATCTTTTCTAGACCTAGCCACTCCCCTGCGTAAAACAATCATCACAAGTCATCATGCTAGGGGATCTTAACCTAGGCTTTAATGACCAAAATGACCCACTGGCAAGCAGAGTGGCTAACTTACTCTCTGAATTAGGCTTCTCACAAAAAGTACTTCACCCAACCCACAACAAGGGCAGAATACTTGATTGGGTGGCAGACCACAACTGTAATGCCTCCATCCTATCGATCTCCCCACTAATATGGACAGACCACCACCTTCTAACATTTGCCCTAGAAACGGTCAGACCTACGTCCACCGCAGTCCAACCAGCACCATCCATCCCGACCAGGAACAAGAAAAACATCACCCCAGATAACCTACTCCCGCTCATCCTACCCACACTTAATTCACTACCAGACAACCTGGACCCTGAAACTCTGGTGAAGGAGTACAACAAAATGATGTCCTCTGCCTTGGACATAATTGCACCATTCAAAATAAGACGCAGCAAACCCAAAGCCCACCTCAACTCCTGGTACACCCCCCATCTAAAAACTCTTCGTACCAAAAAAAGACAATGTGAGGTCGCATTGAAACTACAACCATCGGAAGAAAATAAGAGCACTCTGAGAGACATATCTACCCTCTACAAAAAGGAAACACTGTCGGCCAAACGGGAAACCTTCAACAATAGAATAGCCCAAGCCAACCACAGCATGAAGGAACTCTTCATTATCCTAAAGGAAATAGAATCCCCCATCCCAGTGCCTGACAACTGTGTCAAAGACAAAATATGGTGCACTAACATTCAGCAAGCCGTAGCTAACAAAGTGACAACTCTCCAATCCAAAATTGCCATGAAAAAATCCTCGCTCAGTCTAGATACTAAGCCCAAAACAGCTATCACCCCTCCCAAAAATAACATCAACAACCCTTGCTTTAAGTTTACTAAAGTATCTATTATTGAGACAGAAAAAATCATACTCTCACTCAAACCATCTAACTGCCAGGGGGATCAATGTCCAGCCCAACTGATAAAGGACGCAGCTAGAGACCTGGCTCCCTTTATCTCAAAACTCATTAATGCCTCATTCGCAACAGGTTCCATACCTAGTAACCCAAAAGAATCCTGGGTACTCCCATTGCTTAAAAAACAGACGCTAGACCCTGCCATACCCACGAACTACCGCCCAATCACTACTGTGCCATTCCTCCTAAAAATCATAGACAAGGTGGCGTACTCACAAATACAGAACCATCTTGAATCTAACAATTTACTAGGAGTACGGCAGTCTGGCTTCCGTCCCCAGCATGGGACTGAAACTGCCCTCTTAGACCTAAAGGCGCAAATTGACGAGCTAAGGGATCAAGGCAAACCAGCCTTACTCCTCCTCCTGGATTTATCAGCTGCATTTGACCTTGTTGACCACGAGGTCCTTTGTAGGTACTTGGATATAGCCGGCACTTCTCAGAAGAAGCCACAAATTGGATACAATCCTTCCTCAATAATAGGACAATGAGAGTTTTCTCCACTACTCCATCCCCATCACATGTGGTGTGCCCCAGGGATACTGTGTTTCTCCTACACTCTACAACATCTTCACTAAGCCCCTTTTCGATGATCTGGACGTTCTGGGTATCACCTACACTAATTATGCAGATGATACTCAGATTCTCCTACCACTTACCGGTGATTACGACAAGGATTTGGCCTTGGTGAACAGAGTGTACCTCATCATCCAGGCATGGATGGCCACTCACGGACTATGCCTGAATGATGACAAAACTGAAATCATCATCCTGGGCACACCCCCCACCCTCAAAAAACTGGGCCCCAACTAGTCCTCTTTTAACATTGACAACAACCAAATTACAACTGCCCACGCGGTAAAAACCCTGGGCTTCTACCTGGACTCCATCCTCTCTTTCAACAAGCAGGTCAATGCGTTGGCTTCCGCAACTGCCTATACCTGTAAATTGATAAGAGCAGGCAAACCCTTCCTATCGAACAACAGCTGTATCACTCTTGCGAGAGCGCTCGTGTTATCAAAACTGGACTACTGCAATTCGCTCTATATTGGGGCTAATAAGGAAGTCATCAAAAGAATTCAAATTTTGCAGAACAATGAGCTTAAAGCAGCACTTACTATTCCCAGGAGAGCCCACATCACTGAATTTAGACGAGCCAATAACTGGCTTTCTACTCAGGAGAAAATCCAACTAAAAGTCGCCTCTTTGGTCCACAAATACCTAAACAGCACCGCACCGCAGTACCTCTCTGCGAGATTCACGAGATTAAAACCTACAAGACTCACCAGATCTGCCAACTCCAACAACATATCTATACCTAGAGTCAAATTGACTAAAGTTGGTGGCTGCAGCTTTCAGGTGAAAGCAGCTCAACTCTGGAACTCCCTTCCACCCTCCCTGAAGACAGATCAACCCTTCCTCACTTTCCGACACAACCTCATAACGTAGATCAAACATACAGACACACAATAGATCATCCACTGCTTAGACTTATTTATCCCAGGAGCTTCTGATTAGGACTGTAAATGCATGCATCCGCATTTTCGCCTGTTGTATATTCCTGTATATTTTGTATATTATTACTTTATATGTTTCCTGTTTGCTTTATTTGCCATGTGATCTTGTAACTAAGCTTTGAGTTGTCTTATAAAATGCGCCCGGTTACCCCTGGGTCTGGTGCGCAATATAAGTGATAAAAACAAACAAACAAACAAAACACAATCTACATGATCTCTTTGAATTAGTATTTAAATATGCCAACTCCCTGAGAGGCAAAGAGATTGAATGTATGATCAAAGCCATCACGGACGTGGTAGGACCTGGGAAGGGAAGCCCCAAAATAATTTCTGGAAAAAGGTACAACTCATCCTTTGATGGGGAACTGTTGGTGGCAAAACGTAAATATCGACGTTCCCTTCGGCATTTGATAAAGTCTAATATGGGGACCATTGAAACTATCAAAGAGAAAAAACGGTTAAAAATGGATTTACTAACTGGTGTAAACGTAGAAAATGGTCTAACTTAAACAATAAATGGCAGACCATGCTCATGACTCTTCAGAGATAGGAATCTAGTGCAATTTGGAAAATCTTGAATAATGGGAGAAGCGTGAATAAAGCTAGTATTCTGAACCCGATTGGTGAAAGAATATGGCCTTCGTATATTAATAACACCATGTATAAAAACAATGATAAACATTTCTCGAGACCCTCTTGTAGGGAATGGCCACTCTTATTCTCCATTAAGATTATTGAGTCTATAATTACCAAAATGAATAAATCTCGTGCTCCTGGACCTAATGGGATTGCCACAGTTGTATTGAAATACGATCTTGGTATATGGAGCAATGTATTGTTTAAGCTGTTTACCAGTGTTTGCTGTATTCCTGATTCGTGGAAGAAAGCTATCCTTATTCCGGTATTTAAATCTGGTAATAGATCTCTTCCTGAAAACTATCGACTGTTGTCAATCTTGGACTCTACTTGGAAAGTTTTTTCAGCCATTGTTCTAGAACATCTAAATGCCTGGGCTCACTCTAACCATATACTTCATCCTCTGCAAACTGGGTTTCGACGTGGTACTAGTACTACCCACAACATCCGTGTTCTAGATGCTATAACTAATCACGCCAAATCCAGTATTGGGGTGTCGGTATTTGTAACCTTTGTTTTTTTTTTGATAAAACATTTTATTGTATTTTATGACATAAACAAAACAACCACACGAAAAGGGGGTGGTAACCGAACACCCACAAGGTAAAGTAAAAAAGAATTAAACATTCAGAAGCACTCCAAGCCAGCACCTTCAACCACAAGTTCACATAGTGTTTTCAGTAACACAAGCCACCATGGCACGCTCTCCCCCAGTTCCCCCAACCATCCACTCACGCTGTAATCACCATTGACTCAGGTTGTCAAGGTCCAGTCTCTTCCCGTTTCCCCCATATCTTGGATGCCTTGGCCGGGCATCCTCGTGAGCCATAAACCCGGTGCTCCATCATGGCACATTAATCCATATTAAGTATCCATTGTTCAAGTGTCGGGGGGTCGGGCACTCCCCACTTTTGCGCAATGTTGTGCTTTATCAGGGCCGCCGCAGTGTTCAATAACAGTTTTTCCCATTTGTTAGAGTCAGATGTGTCAGGTATGCCCAGAATAAGAACTCTCGGATCAAGCTCAATGGAGTAGGTGAGTGCCCTGGACAGTTCCATGCAACAGGCATTCCAGTAGGTGCGGATCCGGGGGCATGACCACAGGATATGGTAGAAGGTGCCTTCCACCTCCCCACAGCGGAGACAGTTCGGATTTGCTGCCCTCTTCCAACCATATAGTGCTGTTCGAGGGTAGTATACTCTATGGAGGATTTTGAGTTGTACAAGTCTGAGCCTAGAGGAGATGGCCACCTCTCGCGGATGCATTAGGACCTGGATCCAATCCTCTGGGTCTATCTCACCCACATCTCTTTCCCACCTGGTCTTTAGTTTAGATAACTCGGGGGTAGCGAAGGATGTGATGGCGTTGTAGAGAATGGATGTGCATTTACTGGGGATGTGTGCAGGGATCATATTGCGTTCTATCGGTGTATAGTCAGGGACCGTGCCTTCTAAAGCTATATGGGTCCGCAGGGCATGGGTCAGCCGCATAAAGTGATATTGTTCCGTTGTGGGCAATTGGAATTAGCACTGCATGTCCTCAAACAAGGTCACTTTCCCGTCTCTGAGGATATCTCCAACCTTCAGGATTCCCGCCCTCACCCATCGCGGCCATGGTTCAAGTTTCCCAATTTCCTGGAGATTACTGTTTCGCCATAGGGGTTGCGCTGCAGTTATTTTATTTCCCCACCCAACGAACATGTGTGTCTGTCTCCAGATGGTGGTGATGTGAGCCTCGATTGTGGGCAGGGGAGGTCTCCATGGGGACTGGTATAGTATCTGCAACAGGTCTGTGCCCTGCATAGGTTCCACGTCAGCCCGGATGTGAGGTAGTGCTCTATCCCCATGAAGCAGATCATTGACTACCGCCAGTTGTGAGGCCCAGTAGTAGGTTTGGAGGCGGGGCACACCAATCCCTCCCTCCCAGACCGACCTCTGCAGAGTGCTTAGTGCCACGCGTGTCTGGCCTCCCCCCATATGAGTTCCCTAAGGAGGGTTTCAGTGCGTGTGAATTCAGAGGTGGGGATCATGAGTGGGGCGTTCTGCAGGACATATAAGAACCTTGGAAGTGACATCATTTTGAAGAGTGTGGCGCGCCCATGAGGGTCAGAGGGAGAAGCTTCCAGTGATGAACGTCCCTAACGAACCTGTCTACAATCGGTTCAAGGTTGTGCATTACATATTTGGTTAGATCAGATGTTATCCATATCCCCAGGTATTTAAAGCCCTGTCTATCAAATCGGTATGGACATCTCATGGAGTCGACCCGCTCTCCCCCTTTCACCGGGAAAAGTGCCGATTTCCTCCAGTTAATTCTTAGCCCGCTAAATTCCCCATAGGGGATGAGCATCTGGGTTACTGTGGGCGAGCTCCGGGCCGGTTTGGTCGGGTATAGCAAGAGGTCATCAGCATAGAGAGAGACACGGTCCTCGTGTCCCTCGGGCCATCTGAATCCCATCCACGCCCCGCTCTGGCGGTTCCTCAAGAGCGAAGAGGAGGGGGAGAGGGGGCACCCCTGTCGCGTGCCTCTGCCCAGGGGGAAGGATCGGGAGGTCCACCCATTCACCTCAACTTCTGCTTGGATGTTAGTATATAACAGTTTAACCCAACCTAGAAAGCTCTCTCCGAACCCCATACGGGTCATGATTTCCCAGAAGCTTTCCCACCGGATTGAATCAAATGCCTTTTCAAAGTCTATTGCCAACAGGGCGAGCGGGGCATCGAGGATAAGGGCCCGCTCGAGCGCCAGGTGGAGTCGACGCAAATTCATTCGGGTGGATTTGTGGGGCATAAAGCCACACTGATCCGGGTTTATCAGCGTGTCCGCTACCAGTTGGAGCCGGTTGGCTAAAAGTTTGGCCAGGACCTTGGCTTCGCCGTTAATAAGCGAGATCGGCCTATAAGAGGCACATTGCTCCTGGGGCTTGTCAGGCTTGGGGATAACCACTATGGTGCTTTGCACAGATCATCTGGAAGGGAACCCTTTTCCCGGGCGGCCAACAACATCTGATGCAGGGGAGGTGTTGTGTTATTACCCCCTAGTTTCTGCCAGGTTTCAACCGGGAACCCATTCGGGCCCGGGGTTTTCAGAGTCCAGCATCTCCCTTTGTTGAGCCGACAGAGTGGGGATTACCATACCGTCCAGGAGGGTCGGGTCCAGGGGAAGAGTCGGGGCTTGGTATAGTGTGGCATAGAATTGGGCAAAGGCATCCGTTATCTCAGCGTCTGACCGGCATGTCTCACCCTGCGGGGTGATGATCTCCTGAACAGAGCGCTTTCCCTCATCTCTCTTCTCCAGCCACGCCAGCATCTTCCCTGCTTTATCCCCCAGCTCATATAACCTAGCTTTGGTTTCCCAATGGGCCTGTTTGGAGTACCTGCAAGGCAAACGGGACACGTTTGTGTATGAGAATAAGAGTGCCTCTGGACCCCATGGAGTATCCTGCGTGGCAAGCGGTCCTATAGTTAGTTCGAAGAAAAAATGTGCATTGTGCCCTGGCAAGGTGAGTTTCAGTAAGCAGGGCCACATCGGGGGAGTGTCTGGAGAGTAGTTGCTTAACCAGGCGCCTTTTAATCGGGGAGCCCAACCTGTTCACATTCCAGGTGAGGAACCTAAGGGATTTGGGGCGCGTGGTCATGGACGAGTGAGATTTGTCAGATGGCATCTAACAGAATTGTCGAAGGGGTGGGCAGGCAGTGCGCGCGGTGCATGGCGGTATGGTGTCAGATAGACAAAGATTGGCGGTTGAAGTGCTGCTTGTGTGTGGTGTGGTCCCAACTGGCCAGGAACCAAACCATCCCCTGATAAATACCGGGGAAGGCCGATCCTGGGGCAGAGTGAGTAAGATTCTGATATGAAGTGATGGAAAATGGTCCCGTAAAGGGATAGTGACCAAATCGGCCAGGGAACATGGTGTAGTCCTGAAAAAACATGAAAAAGGAACTTTCAATCCATCCCAACCCCCCCCTCCCCATACTCCACCCCAACATGAAGTACCTGTCGCCCCAACATCGCTGACACTCAAACCGGGGGTGCCAACTCTAAATCCCAACTTCTAAATAAGTTCCAAAAAAAAGGGGTTCTTCCCAGGAGGGGCCCCTTTCTTGCACCGAATGTTAGCTTCTTACATGGTGGGGCGCTTCTCGTGACTCAGCCAGGGGTATGGATTCGGTACAACCATTCGTTACGCAGTTGATTCCGACCCTCCCCTGCAGGATGGCACGTTGTTCAGTGTTCATCCTATTCCGCAGCTGGTTCTGGAGCCTCTTGTTCCACCCGTTCCAGATTTCTCCTCAGGGAGACCCGCCGTGGCACGAGTCGGGGTCTTCCTCTTTGTCTCCCTGGTCTTGTGGACCAATCGCCTTCAATGTGAGTTTCGGCCCATTTCCAGGCCTCTTGTGGGTCTGTAAAGTGAACTGTCGATCCCTTATGATGAATCTTAAGTTGAGCCGGGAAGAGGAGGCCATATTTCACTTTCAACTGCGCCAGTTGTCTTTTAAGCGGCTCGAAGGATTGCCTTGCGCGCTGCACCTCCCGGGTATAATCTGGAAAAAAGGCTATTCGCGACCCATTGTGCGTGATCGACCCATGTAAGCGCGACATCTGCAGGAGAGCGTCTCTGTCACGATAATTAAGCAATCTGGCAATTATTGTTTGAGGCGGGGCACCCGGGATCGGTCTACCCGAGGGCATTCTGTGGGCTCTCTCCACGGAGAAAAACTTTGAGAAGGAGTGGGGTTCAAAGATGTCCACGAGCCACTGTTCCAGGAACAATTCCATACACTGCCCCTCCTCTCCCTCCGGTAGACCCAGAATGCGGACGTTATTGCGGCGGGACCTTCCCTCTCCCTCATCCACTCTAACTTCCAGGGTTTCCAGGCGGTTCAGGGCTTGGGACATTTGCCTGTTAATCCCATTGATATTATCCTCTGCTTCGGAGGTAAACTTTTGTAAATCATGCCCGGATGCGATGCTGTCCATCTTAATTTCCATTGAAGAGCGAGAGCTGGCGATGGCAGCCATGACGTCCCGCAGGGAGAAAGGTTCCTCACCTGTGGGGGAGATCGGTCGCGCCACCGCGCCCACCAGTGCCGGGGTAGCAGCGACCGCAAACTGGTCCATGCTGCTTTGGGTGGACACTTTCTTCTGCCTATCTTTCCCCATCTTGATGGAGTCCGTGAGTGTGATGCTGCAATGGAGGGATCAGCGCCACTTGGCCCGGCCCTGTGGTGGCAGATGAGTCGTGGCGGGGTCTGGCACCCCCACCAGTGCCACTTCCCGGTGGTCTCTACCCCACCGTGCACTATGTTGTGGCCAGTCCTTCCCCGGGAGCATGTGCCGGGTGGTCCTTGTATCTTAGGTCCCTATTCAGAAGGGGGCGTGAGTACCACCCGCAATGGACCCGGCGAGAGTATGATCAAGAGGCCTCGAGAAGGGCACCCGCCGTATCACCGGTCCCCGACCAGGTCCGTCTGCTTTGTGGGTATGTAGGGCCCCCCGCCCTGCCAGACCCTCTCTCTGGTGGGAAGAGACCACCCCTCCGCTTCGGGTATGTTCGGGATTGACTGCTCGGCAATGTCGGGCAAGGTTGAGGGAGGAGGGCCCCACTTACTTGCTGTGTTTCAAGACCTCCTCCTGTCCCGGCACAGGTCTCCTCCCGCGGGCCTCTCTCCGCACGGCTCCACTTCCCGAGAGCCAGGGGACTCCCCATCCAGGAGCCCAGGAGGCAGGACACGTGCTCTCAACGGGCGAGGCGCGTGCGCAGGGAAGAAGAGAAGGTTTGCCGTGTTCAGCTGTCACAGGCGAGTCAGGCGATCGTATGGGGAATATTTCCAGGCGCCGGCGGCCATCTTGGACCCAGGTCGCAGGGACAGCGGTCTTCAGGGTTTTTCCAAATGCTGTCTCCTCCCACGGTCGGGCAAACACCACAAATCCACCTGGTCAGAAGCACCTATAGCCAGTTCGGGTGCACACGCCGTGTGGGTCCCAGGACTGCCGGTGGGTAGAAGTAGAAGCACCAGTCTGGAAGGGGGTAGTCTCCCCATGCGACACTAGGCAGTGAATGCTGCAGATGCTTTGTAAATTCGGCTACCTAGCCCAGTCGAGGGGCGCCGCCAGGTTGCGGCCAAGAAGCGTATCACCATTGGTAAGTCAAGTAGCCCTCCAACCGCCATTACATCCTGGCAGCAGTATCCCTCAATGCCAGTTCGCCTCCAGCCGCACACTGGGGGGCTAGTGTATTGCTATGGTCTGCTCATCTCATGAGGATCAGGGGTTATGCTCAGCAGACGTGTCCAGCATGAAGGATTGCACTCAGCAGTTAGTATCCTCGCATGCCAGGGGAAGATGGGGTTCAGCTGATTTCGTCGGTGTGGAATCCAGCAGAATAGCACTCTCTCTGCAGTGATCTCAGCCCCACACACCGGCCCCCAGGCTCACATCTGCCAGTGTACACGGCCGATGCCGCTCCCAGCAGCCACCGTCGCCGCCGCCACAGCCGGCGGAGATGAGGCTTTATGTGTCAGCCCCTCCTCTGCTCCACAGGCGCACAGGACACCCGGTCCCCGAGGGCGCCGCCGGCAGTCAATTCACCTTGTCACCGCGGTCTCGGGGACGGCCCCAACAGTGTTTGCAATGCACCGCCTCCTCAGCCGCCGGGCTTCGGGAATCAGCACAGCTCCCCACTCCCCAGCAGTCATTCACAGGGAGCGGATATCATCTATCCGGAGGTCTTCTCCCACTGCGAGCTCCGGGGGACTCTGTCGGTTAGGAAAGTTGCGCCGCAGTGGCCATTTTGCAAGCAGCTTGCTGGGTCTTACGCGCCGAAACTTCTTCTCGCCATATCTCCCCAGGAATCAGGATTTCAGGGCTGAGAGTTGTCACGGAGCCGCTGCCGAAGGTCCCTCAACTGCTATTGAATTTACAAGTCGCTTTGTCCCACCAAACAGGATAGTAACATCAGGATGTTGTTGGCGGAAAGAAGAGCTCACGGGACTCACGTCTCCTGAGCTTGCATGTTGGCCACGCCCCCTATGTAACCTTTGTTGATTTTAGATCGGCGTTTGACAGTGTTGACTGTAATAAACTGTGGAATATTTTACTGAAACTAGCCTGCCCTAGTTGGATGGTTGACATACTTGTTAATCTTCATGATAACAACACTGTGCAAACACGGTTGGATAACGAGGGCAGCCTGACAAAGCCCATTAATGTAAACAGAGGAGTTAAACAAGGCTGCCTGCTGGCCGCCCTCTTATTCAACCTCTATTTAGCAGTCATTATTAGATGCCTTGCTATTAAAGCTAAAAGTCCAGCGAAATTTGAAAAAGCGTTTATATCTGCTATGCTTTATGCAGATGACTTGGTGATTATTGATCACACAATAACTGGTATGAAGGCCATGTCTGAAGAACTTGGCTGTTTTTGTAACAATTTGACCTAACAATTAATTTGCAAAAAACTAAGGCAATGTTGTTTTCCCGTAAGAAAGTCAATAGAGTTAAAATAGAAGTATCATGGGGTATTGTTGAATACATCGAGGAATACAAATACCTAGGTGTCCTTTTTAACTGTAAAATTGGATACCAAGACCTTATTGAGAACAAATTTAGGAAGGCCAAACAAATCACAATGGTATATAAGTTTGTGAAAGAATATGCTGGTTACTCACTAAAATGTATTCTTACACTATATCATAAATGGTTTATCCCGACTTTGATTTACAGGTTAGAAGCCATAAATTTACCTGACCTTTCTTTTCTTGATAGAATTGAAGGTATATTTTGGCGTACCATTTTGAGAGTCCCTCGCTCGTGCCCCATCCAATATATTACAGTAGAGCTTGGCCTTCAATCGTTGAGTTCCATTGTGCGTCAACAACGTGGCCTACTTTATTTGAAAGCAATATGCCATCCTGAAAGTGATCTGCTGCAAATTATTGGAACCAATGTGGCCAAACTAGAAGTATCTTCTTTAATGAGTAAATATCTATCTAGTTGTTGTACATATTTTGAAGAATTACAGTGGGTGGTTAAAAAGAATTACTGTGGATTCTTTCCTGCTATAAAAAAAGTGTTCAAAGCTAAAGCAAAAAAAGTCGATTGGGAAATGAACTTCAATCGAATGTATGAATTGAAACATTTTAAATATATTGGATGGATTGTACATGAATATTACATGCCTCAAAGATATTTAATACGATGTCCTGACCCCCTGGTAAGAAATTTTAGACTTTTAATGCGCACCAACCAACTTCCGGTAAAGTCTACATTTGGCGCTCAGTGGAAGATTCCCGAAACTGAGAGATATTGTCGGATGTGTTTGGACATAGATAAATGTGAGACTCTTAGGCATGTATTGACTTCATGCTCAGAAAGACGAAGTCAGTACATGTTGAATTATGGTCGATTTGTCCATAATATGAGCCATATACAGTCGGAAGAATTTTGGAGATGGTGCTTGAATATACAATCTGAGGCAGTCCATATAGCTCCCTATAGAGTATGGAACACGTTTCCACCTAAGAATATTTAAAATGTTAGTAGGAAATTGGTAATGACAAATGACAATAGTAATTTAAGGTAATGATGCTTATATTGAATTGCAATGTGTTTATATATATATATTCATGTAATGTATTTTTTGTATTGAGTATGAATGAATGAATATTTATCATATTAATATCGTATATTGAGTTATTGAATTAATATGTAAATAATATGAATGCATGTAAAGTTGTAAAAGTTTCATGAACTGAGTACAACTTATTAATAAATAAATAAAGTTACTTTTATATGTGCTTAAAAACAAGCTGGTGGCAGCAGATACATGTTTGCTTTTTTGTATTCGTTTTAGTGTGCACATTCACGTTTACCGCATCTGGCTTCTAAACGTGGCTAGTGCCCTACAATGGTCATGCCACTAGAACTGTTGCTTGTCCTGTGGCTAAATTGTTGTTTGGCCTTCGTCTTGTCTTCTCAGGTCTTATATGGTCATACATTCACCCGGGAGGGCTGCTGCTTTTGTGGGCTACTGCTGGACTGGTGTGTGTCAGCCCAGGCTGTGGGTGGGGCAGTCTGGTCCCAATCCACATTTGTGGAACATTAAAGTCTAGGTGTGGAGCATGAGTGAAACCCACAGTGGTCCATGACTGGACCACTTCTGGATGTTTGAGTGGCCCATTGTTGGGTTTGGACTTGCTTCCAGCCAGGATTTAGGATAAGAAGATGAATACTGCAGTAATTTCTTCAGATTAGTGTTGGAGCCAAGTATCTTCTGTAAAAGAGCAGGCAACTGAAGATCTGTGGACAACCCCCAAAAGGCATGGCATCCTTTCCTGCGTTTGGCACAGTGAAGCCCTGCTGTACTACATGACATGCAAAGACGATGAGCGGTGCTTTAATCCTTGGACTGGTGGGACCAACCAGTCTCAACACATTCTCGAAGATTCAGCTGTCCTGAGCCTTCAGAAGCATCCCTGGATCACCCAGTGCACTGGCCAGCTCTTTAGAGGCGTACCTTGGAAGAATCATCTCTTTTCTGTGTTCTTGGCAGAAACTTCAGTGGTTGCCAGCATCAAGGGATCCTGCTATGGAAGGTCTTTTTCAACCGTGACTGGAAAGATACCTGCTGTTGCCAGTGTGCGGTAGCCATCATTGGAAATCACTTTCCCCCTGTATAGTGGGTTCTTGTCTTAAAATCACTGCAAAAATGGCAGTGATTACAAAATATTGCAGCAAAATATTTGCTGTGGTTTTTTGCGCCACAATCATTTAAAGGATGTGGGGGACACCCCCACAAACCCCAGGCCCATTATACCATTTAAAGGGAGCGGGGAACACCCCTGCAACCCCTTCTCCGCTTAAATGGTATAATGGGGTACGCCTTTACTGGGTCAAACCACTGCATTTTTGCCACAATATCTTTTCCGGCGACATTTTTGCCGTGATTTTATTACCTGATACCGTCTAGTGAAGTGTCCTGACGAGGTCTGCATCAGCGCCTTCTGATTTTCTCCTTCGCAACTGGTGCATTCTGCTCCTGGAATGGACCAGAAGAATCCTTGCACCAGCAGCTCCTTGGCATCTTCAACTGGATCCAATGGCGGGAAAACCTACCTCCAGTGATTCGCAGTAAGCCTGCCTAGTCTCTAAGGAAAATCGGAGTCAGAGGATAAGTAATTGCAACACATTTACCTTGCCCTGTTCTCCTTAGAAGAAATCTTATAATAAACTTTGGTTATTCCATTCCATTGCTTTTTGACAGTTGGATCTAAAAGCTGCTTTCTGAAAGATAAAAATAATAATTTACTTGCCTGCAACTTGTCGAATATCTTATGGAACATTTCCACCACCACAAGAACTCTTCCTATATCTGTCTCCTCTCTCCTAAGAAGAAGCTTAGTGATGTTGGGGCACAAGGCCCCATACATCATAGGGATTGGACTTATAAAGTTAGTGCTGAATTCTTGTGAACTGTTTTCATTCTATTGCATCACTACCTACCTTCTTTTAGTTATCTAAGTTATTGTATGCATTCCTACAAACCTAAAGGTGACTGTATATATTGGATAATTGACTATTGTGTGATATTTCCACCTGCTTGTTTCATTTATTTAGTGTGCGTTTTTAGACCTGTAATAAATAGAGTATGTTTGTACTTAACTGTCTAAATTGAATCATTGTGTGTTTTGCTGCATGCACTCATTGTGGACCCGGTGATCCCACTAATTTTCTCCTGAGACTAAGCCTTGACCACTCTCCATGCTTACCTTGATTAGGTTTGGTTAACCTCTTGGAGTTCCCCTGTTGGCTATAATTAGGGCGGCCTCCTAAAATCTGTCCAACAGGCCAGATTGTAGAAATCCATCTTAACAAGTTGATATTACAATGGTAAAGATAAGGTCTTGAGTACCCCAGTGTTGTCCAGGTGTAATATCATAATTCTATTTACACAATAAACTGAGATTCGAACTTAGTAGTGGTGTAACAGTTGCCTACTTTTTATTTAAATATGGAAACATCCACTATCTGCGCACTTGTAAAGATGCAAATCCTGTGTCGAAAAAGGGGGCGTAAGTACATGCTACATGCTATGGAAACTACTTTAGCAAGGTTTTAGGCCTGGGTAGTAACACAGTGGTCACGTGGTTTGGTGACATCACAGGGTAATTAGAATATACATATAGTTGTGCCACACATCAGGGAGCTGTTAGGTTGGGGGCTGTGCAGAAAAACACAAGTGTAGAGGGATGGTTTTAGAAGGAACTAGGGTCAGTACACCATATCATTGGGTAAAATATCAAGTAGGTGGGACTTGGATTAATTATGTAGGTTTAACTGTATTAAGTAGCATTGTCAGTTGGTGCAGCGAGCCAGGGGATGGCCAAATTGGACTGGTCATTGTTAAAAGTTGCAGAGTATCTTGGTTTAGATAAAGGCTTCAGTATCCATTTAATTGAATTGTAGTTTCACTGTTGGGCAGAGAAGCTCATGGAGCTAAGGTCATATGGAAAGGGATGCCAAACAGATTCCAATTATCTATTGCAAGGGAGTATTTTCTCATGGGCATGAAGTTGCTCTCCAGACAGCAGCTGCCTTCCCAGACAATAAACTAATGAACATACAGTGATTGTCAAGGACACAGTATGATGCATGAGGGAGCTCAGATTACGCAAATTCCAAAATATAGTACTCTCACACTGAACACAGTGCATTTAGATCAGGAATAAAAGTGTGTGCTAGAATGGATGTATAGGAGGAATTAACTTCTAGTAGTAGGGACACACACACATTTTTTCCATGGAGCTGTTCATCATGAGAAGATAACTAGAAGGTTGGGTGCAGAGTTGGCAACAGATATCAACACGAGAGGTATGGAGCGAGCAGGTGAAGTGGCAATGGTGAAGGGCTAAGGGATCCAATCAGGGCTAGGGGATTGCAGAGTTTTGGGGAAAGTAACAAAGTTTTGCCCTAGATGATCTCCACTGATAAGGTCACTGGTCCTACTCGGTGGGATGCCATTGTCTGAAGCTGTCTCCAACATAACTGACCAATCAGCACCTAGCATTCTATCAACTTGCGTTATGAACGATGCCAGCCAATCAACGTGCTGAGTTTTGCGGTAACTATCACATTGGGAAATGTTTAAGGGGCAGGATGTTTATTCATCATGAGAAAGAAAATCACCAGTTAGATTTGTGAATAATAATAATAATAATAATAATAATAATAATAATAATAATAATAATAATAATATAGCATTCTTTGGAGGCCTGATTTCACGCAACCAATCAACAAGTTAGATTTATTCTTTGCTTTAAACTGTGTATCCTGGATGTATACTGTTGAGAAAAGGGTTTCCATTTCAGTTCCACAGAGCTGTCTGTTTTTCTTCCAGCTGTTTTTGTTTAATAAAACGTTTATTTTGTTTCCTGCATTTTTATACTCTATTTTTTACTATTTTTTGATTGTTTCTTGGATTACTTAGGGAACTGCACATTTGCATGTGCAGGCTCCAGTGGGATCTTCAGTTCCCCGAAGTGGATTGGGGCTCCCTGCTGCACACCTTGGGGTTTCAGCACCGGCAGTTGAGAGGGGAGACTCAGCATCAGTGGGATTCAGACGTCCTACAGTATGTGAGTGTACCAGTGCATTAAAGATAACATTTTGCATGTTTTTGTTGATCATTATTTTGATTATTAGAGTGGATTAAAAAGGATCTCCTCCATTGTGAGGAAAGACAGCAGCGTGTAGTATTGCAAGAGTTTTGATGAGATATTGAAGGAGCTCCTCCATTGGGAGGAAATACGGTGTCATAAGTAGGATAGATTTTTGAATTGCTTTGGGAACTCCTCTTTGGAGAGGGAAGACACCATTATGTAGAGGTACAATATTATTTTTTGTTGGCCCAGTGAATGGGGGGTGAGAGGATATTATTGTTGTATATGTTGAATATGGGAGTGAGTTTTGTTTTTGTTGAGGTGTGTTTGATTTATTGATTCATTTTTATTTTTTTATTAAAATGTTTAATTGGTTTACACTCAAAGACAACAATAACCTTTAACATTACATTTTCTCATATCATAATAACAATCAAATCAATACATCCCATTAGATTTCACCAGACCCACAAACAAACAACAAGAAATGAGAGGAGGAAAAGACCTCTCTTCGATCTCCTCTTTTTAACACACAGAAATAAAATTTCTTTGAACTAAAAGAAACACTGAAACGGAGGAACAGGTGCTCGGGAACGGCAGTATCCTTGCTTCATCACAGTTAAAGAAAGATAACATTGTTTACACCATTTTCTCCTAATTCATTTCCATTGTTAAGGAAGAAGGAGCAGTCAAAGGGGGAGCATTAACTGGAGAACAACAATATTCTCACTTCATCCTGGTTAATAAACAATGGTATTGGTTGCTCCATTTTCCCCTAATTTATTATCTTTATTCAACACGAATGCAATCATCTTCATCACCGCAATCACCAAGCCAGTTTGCTCCCCTAAAAGAACCCATTCCGACCATTCGGGGGTCTCAGAGTTCCACACGTCGCCCTATGTCCATCTAAAAATGTATCTCTTACATCTCTTAATGACTTGCAAGCCGTTACCAAGGGGAGTAGCATTTCAACAGTGCCTATCTTCTTACAAAACCAGCATTCATAATCCCTGCCATTTTCCTATGCCATTGAACCTCTCTTGTTCCAAGAAAATTTAGCCAACATCTAAGAAGGAGGTGCCGATACATTGTCGAGGGGAATTTTCGTAGATATCTAGGAAGGGAGTTTATGCCTTTTATTTCAGCATTCGGTTGTTGTCTCAATTTACAGTACTAATCTACAGTACTAATCCAATCTAGTTCTTGTAATTTCTTTTTAACTTTAGTCAGATTTTCTGCCAGATCGCCCATTTCAACGCCCCTCTGTTCCAAGTCTTTTCAATTTTTAACCTCCACAGGGCTAAATGTCTATTCTGTCCTTCTTTATTCGGGTCTATAATTGCAAATAGAGATAGTGATGGCTCATATACACATTTTCTATATAGGGCAATTGTGTTCCACACAGCCATAGATTCCAAGGATTCTAATGTTAATTCTTGCCTAATTGCACTCATTGGTAGTGCATTAGGAAGTCTCAATACTCTCCTCCAGAAGTGTCCTAACTTCTCCCAAACTCTCCAGGACAGATGCAGGATCGACTCAGATCCATAGGTTAGAATCTGGGCTACCTTCTGCTTACGGGAGATAATAGGAATCATTGTGAACTTACCCAAATCATCTGTGGAAGGCCATTCCCTGGTTGGTTAGTGTGATTAATCTGGCTCTTAGGTATATGGATTGACTCATTTCATTCAGGCTTCTATTTATCACAACCGCCAGGTAGACCACAGACTCAACTATTTCAAGCAGGTTTACTCCAATTATCCACGTGAACCCTCCACTCTTTTTCTCATACGCCAACTTCATGGTCAGTAACTTTGACCTGGAGACATTTATCTTCATGCCATTTTCACTCAAAAAGGCGTCAAATGTTGCAATCCTCCTCTGGAGGCCTATGGTCGTCTGATCTAGAAAGACTAGATCATCTGCAAATAGACTGCATGTCACTTCAGTGCCATTAATTTTGGGAGGAAACACAACCACCTCTTTTTGAGAATCAGCCAAGTTGGTGATACAGAGGCAGAATAACAGCGGGGCCAAAGCACACCCCTGTTTTAAGCCCTGATACGTGGGGATCCTTTTCGATAGATGACCAATATCCTAACTGAGGTACTAGTATAGAGGGCCTCCATAGCCTCTACTAAAGCAACACGGCAGTGCCAGGCCCTAAGCTTAGTGCAATGTTTTTCCCTGATTACTCCATCGCATGCCTGTTCGAGGACCATAAATGCTAAGTAAAGACATGTTCCTGTTTCAAGAGCCCTCTCTTTAAGGATGTTTAAAATAATAAGGTTGAGAGTGGTGCCTACCCTCGGGTCTAAGATACCGCTCTTTTCTGCCCATGCCTTTAAATCCCTCAATAGGGCTGTCGTGAAGAGTTTTCCCACCGAGTCAAGGAGAGCAATTGGGTGGTAATTTTTTGACTCTGTCCTGTGACCTTTTTGAAAAATGGGGACAGTGTTAGCCTCCCTCCACGAAGCTGGAATCTCTTTGTTTGACATAATCTGTGTGAACTTAATCACCAAAAGTTTCCCTCATTGCTCTTTGTTTTTTCTCAATTCCTGGTTGGACAGGTCATTTGGCCCTGGTGCCCGATATGAGCTTAGATTTCCTATCATCATCTCGCCATCATGTTCGTCGAATACAAAATTCCAATTTGGGAGGGTCGGCCCTCCACCATTGCTTACCCATAGTGTGAGACCCAAGCATTTTCTGGTACCATGCTAATAGAGTTAGCCGGTCAAAAGGTTCCTCCATTATTAATCAGCTCCCAAAGGTTCCTAGAATGTTTAGCAAAAACCACCCTAAGCATATGTTCCGCTGAGCTCTCATTATTTTCAAGGCATTACGCCAGTTTAGGTACTTCTGTCTGGCTTTCCGTGTTCTTTCTTTTTTCGAATTTAGCCCATCTCTTCTGATCTTTCTAATGATCGTTCGCATCAATCCTCTCATCTTTACCAACTCTTGGTCATACACATGCTTCTGTACCCATTTCCCTTTTTCTTTATTACATCCTTGGTGAGAAAATACTTGAAATATTTCCAAATAGTCAACTTCATTGGGGTTTTCAAGGACTAAGGACCTGCATCGACTAGTGATGTGGGTCACCTCCTTATGTTTCAGACTTAAACGATTTCCACCTCAATCGAATTCCTCTGCCCCCATTTTTTTCAAACATTTCTCCATTTCCGACCCGGAGATGGTAATTGCCAACAGGTCGTGATCACTAAAATTCTGTGGCATTACCCCAAAGCTCTCCATCTTTTCTCTTAGGTTCTCTGACACAAAGGAATAGTCAATACATGACTCTAGCTCCCCACATTTTCACGCACAGCTCCCTGGAATATCACCTTCCCTTTGGGCATTGAGCATGTACATCTCCCTCTGTCTTATATTGCTCATCCACTCTCACTCTCTTTGGTTCCATTTATCCACTTTCAATGGGTAAACAGCTTTGCTGAGGAGTTTGATATTAAGGTCCCCACCACATATTGCAATCCTAGCATCATCCCATTGTCGCATTGCTTCATCAATTGCCCTCATTACTGACTCTATTAACTAAATGTCTTCAGACATATTAGCTCTCCAGTAGATGTTGATTAGGAGTAGCAGTATTTGATGATGGTCCTGTGATCGCACTAGAGACAAAATCTGGGCATAGGGGGTGCCCTCTGCACTAACTACATTCCAGGCCGATTCCATTTTGTTCAAGGTTAGAAGACCAGAGAACGGGCGTCCTGTTAAACCCTTAGGGGCCAGATTCAAATATGCAACATGTCCTTCACTTTGTGGTATCACCCTTAACCAAGTCCCCTGGAATCACAGGACATCAAACGTCTCTAAATCTGGGGCACTTTCATAAAATAGTGTGTGAAAACCTCTAGTATTCCAGAAGGCTGGTCTAAGAGGCTTTGGTCTAATGGGATTTTGAGTCTATTCTGCCTGTGAGCTGTTCAATGCTCCCGCATGCCAGTCCCATGTTCTATCCTCCATTCTGACAACTGCTTGTTTCGCACCCTCCAGCACTCTGTTTTTTTTTTCTGATTGGCCACTGTAAATTTCAATGGGATAAAATCCGGTTTTGTAAATAAGGCGACTTTTTCCTCCGGCATATTCTTATTCTCCTTAAATTCGATTTCTCCTTTATTTTTAGCAATTATAGTTAGCATGCTCTTTATTATTGTATTGGGGACCACCGCCTCTCTCCAGTTTGTTCTAATTCTCACGTGATAGTCACTTATTTCATAGCCAAGATGCAAGAATCTCTCTTTGGATGAGAGTAATAGATTGTTCTTGGACTGTGAGTTAAGATGTAATATGACCCAATCAGTCCTTTTCTCAAGCACAAATTCCACAATTTCAATATCCCCTGAGGATATCTGGTGAGCCAGAAGGGTACAATTTAACAATCTTATTACATTCCTCCTGTTTTTCACCAGCATATTCGAACCTGCAATGATTCTTTCTAGGTATATTTTGGGGCTGGCCCGTGGGTTAGCCTTAGCACTATTTTCTTACTGTTGTTCCCTAAGTTCGTGGAGTAGTCAGGAACTTTCACCTTCTCTTTCACTCTTCTTGCTTCCTCACCTGCATGATCCCTGAGTTTTCCAGTTTGTGGGCACCCCTTTCTCTTGTCTTTCAATGTTCTAAAACCCAAAGGGTCCTTTTAGAACGACTATTTTTTCAATTTTCTGCTAGGTCTTTCTTCCATCTTATCTTGGTGCTTTGTTCCTAGATCCATTTGACTCTCAATTTTGGCCCACTCCAAATTGCTCACCTCGTTCCACATCTCATCCTCTTCTGCTCTCTCAATTTCTTCAATGAGGTCACTCAAATAGATTTCTGGCAGCTACACTAATTCCGCCTCTTTCTCCCTCTCCAGTGCATTTGCCTGCTCTTTATACAAATTTGCTTCAGGCAGAATTATTTCCTTCCTTGCCTTTTTAGAGGCAGGCCTTTGTTGCCTTTTTAGAGGCAGGTCTATTATTTATTTGAGGCAGAGAGCGAAGATTTCTTAGGAATGCTCTTGACCCATTAGATTTCCTCTTGGTCGTTACTGGCATATTTTTGTTTTTTTTACACTGAAGGCTTTTCTTAAGATTACTAGAGGGCACTTTAATGCCTTCAACAGCCCTTTGCGATTTGAACATTGAGAAGACATTATATTCTTTGTCAGCTTTCTGGGATTCCTCTTTATCCAGAACAATCAAAATCGGCTCAATGGATGTGGGTTTCCCCGTTGATACTTCAAAATCCTGAGGGCTCAATCTTTCTGCCATTTGGGAGGTTTTAATGTGGGACCGCATCCATTCACAGTCCGATAATAAGGCCTCCATCATTAAGGTCTTTTCCATACTTTCTCTCCTGGCAAGGTCGCCCAAACATTTTTGCCAATTAGCTGAGGCCTCTGCTTCTTTATCTAGCCTCGAAGCAACCTTATTGGTCAAGAACACGCAGCCGTTCATTGACACGTGTTAGGCTAAGGCGTTTCTGTTGAGCAATTTTTATGGTCATATCTGAGAGTTCCTTCGCCAGGTCTGCTGCCAGACCCACATTCTTGCCGTATTCTGGACACCGTGTCAGCTCACCCTCACTGACTTCCTGGCCTTTTCGGACTTGTCTATTTTGACCAAGTTCTACTTGCCTCATTTCATGTATTTCCCATTTTTCAGTCCTTTGGCGTTGTTCTGCCATTTTTACCTCATGCAGGCTATTGCTAATAACACAGTTTGTTTTCAGGTGCGATCTTAGTGCATTAATCTGGGTATGTTCTCCTTCCCGATTTCTTTCAACTGTTTTTGTTTCCGGTCAAATATTTTCCAGTATTCCCTCCACGACACCCACACCCACAGCATCCTTCGTATTACTCTGCATAGATGTAATATTATCATCTGCAATAGCATCTGTTGGATTCGGAGCATTCACATGAGACGTTAGTACAGTCAGGTCTCCCGCCCTCCACCTCCTCTGCTGGTTAATGCATAATAACCGAGGCTTCTGACTCAGGACTTCCAGCCGGCACTTCTAATCCGCCTTTTCCCACCGATACATGCAGACTCCCAAATCGTTGGCCTTGACAACACTCACTCCTCGCCTTACCTGGAGTCGTGTTATCGCACCAGGCGGGCTAGATGCCGTTAGGATTCCTTAATTGGTGTGGGAGCTTAGCAGTTGTGACTTTGATGCGACTTCCGGTGAACTCCGGCTAACTTTCATTTAGCTCACTTCGCTCTGCTTTGCGGAGCACAGAGTTTAAGTAGCCGGGAGCAGTCATGTCGTAAGGGCAAGGAGGGGCTCGAAGGTTCACCAAGCTCTTAAAGGAACAGCACACTCCGCTGTAGCTCTGCTTGACGACTTCAGATAATCTTCAAAAGAGACTACAATACAGCAATAAAGCACCTACGACTAACTCCACTTAGTTGTGTTTGATTTATGGTTGTAGGAGTATAGTTGACTTTTTGAAGTGTTGTAGGATTGTAGTAGAGTGTTTGTGGTGTGGGTAGTGTGTTGGAGTGAGTGAGGATTGTTTTGGTTGGTTTGAGAAGTGGGCAAGGTGTGTGGTGACTGGAGGGTGAGGTGTGAGTGGTAGCGCTGTGAAAAGAATATCTGGTTTAAAATTAGAGGTTTTATGAACTGTTTTGGGCAATTGGGGGACAGTTGTAATATGATTGAGGTTTTTCCTAATTCGGTTGTTACCATGCCGAAGAAGCATGGGGATACATAACCCTTTTTGAACAGTGTCGGTGGACCTGCAGCGGGGAGCAATGAGGTTAATTGGCATTATGGAATTTCCGTTAGAGGACTTGTGCAGTAAATTGGAACCATATAGAGATAAAATAATAAAGTACTGCTTACAGTGGGGGCAGGGCATGGCATGAAACATTTTCAAATCTACCTTTGAAAGGGAGATTGTAGAGAATATGTACACATTTTTATTGGCCACACAAAAAGTGAAAAAACTGAAGAGTAGACAAAGCATATCAGAGTTGTGGAAAATGTTTGAGGGGGAAAAGGAAACTGAATTTCAAAGTGGAACTCTCCACTTTAGAACCAGTGGATAACTACTTCACAGATGATTATAGGAAAGTAGAGGAGGACGATGGGGACGAGGCAGCATGAGGAGCTATGAAAAGGTGCACCGATGATAGCGATAGGGAAAGGTCCAGAGATAGAGAGAGGGAACGAGAGAGAGAGAGAGGGACCGAGAATGGTCCAAGCAACTTAGTAAATGGCAACCCAGGATAGCAGTAGTGAGTAGCACAAAGGGAGACAGCACTTTGCAGCCTCAGAAGCAGTTCCCCAAATAACAGAAAGGTCGGGGGGACCACAGTATGCACCATGGCCAAATGTGGATAAGGAAATTTAATAAACAGCTTGCCATCCCTCACAGCAGGGGCAGGGAAATGGATCTGTGCCCGAGAGAGAAAGAGAGAGAAAGAGAGAGAGAGAGAGAGAGAGAGAGAGAGAGAGAGAGAGAGAGAGAGAGAGAGAGAGAGAGAGAGAGAGATAACAGGGGTAACCTTGGCTAAAAGACTATTCAGCTCTTTAGTGGGCAAGCAAGTGGATGGAATTTAGAAACATGAAGGATTGACAGGGTGACATTGAGCAGTAATGCCCATGAGGCATGCCATTCAATAACCATCAAGCACACATATGGAATGTGTTAAGGAATAGGTTCCCAGATACCTTTGACATGCAGTACATTTTATGAGACCAGATGAAGACCCTACATTATACATACAGCACATGCAGGAGAGGAGGAGGTTGGAGATGCAACAGCAATGGCATAGGAACATTCACGTTTTTATCACATATTATCCAATCAGGGATCTCCCTGCAGATGCACAGGCAGAGTTGGGGAAGGGGGATGGAATTGAGACAAAATGATAGGCCAAAAAACAAGCACATGTAGTAAACCATTATAGAGTGAAGCAGGAGAAGAATAAAAAAATGGCAGAGCATGCACTAAAGCCAGAAGAAAAACTAGCACTGTGCAAGGAGGGGATCACAACCTGGGTTTGCACAGCAAGAGGGGTATTATCCACAGGGAATTGTGTATGTTCAGCAGGGTGGGTATTACCCGCAAGGGGGTATGGTTCACAGGGTGGATATTTCCCACATGAATGGTGTTTTCCACAAGGAAGGAGAAACTTCGAGAGAGGAAGGGAATTTGGATATGGAGGTGCAATACCCAGGTCTGAAGGTCCATGTTTTATTTGTGGGAAGGTGGGACACATTGTACAAGAATGTAGGAGCTGACCCCCAAGCACTGCATGGCCAGGGTGGACCCCCCAGCATATCAGACACCTACCTATGCCGCACAATCACAGATGCAGCCCCTCTGATGCAAATACAGCCGCAGATGCAGTGGATGCAACCCCTACAGCCACAGATGCAGCCCCTGCAGATACAAGTACTGTTTCTAGTAAATGTTCAACACACAATGCAGCAGTTTCCCCCAGTAGTACAAGCTCCACAAAGCACTATCCAGCAACAGCAGTTGCCTTGATACACACAACCATACACCCTCCAACCACAAGCACAATCACAAACACCGGCCCAACAATGAGACAATAATTTGTTACAGCAGAATGCAGTGCCACACTACACAGGAATGACCGTATTTGAGGAAAGCCCTTTCTCATTTTAGGGGCATCCAAAGCCTCCCAATACGACAGCCCACAGACAGCTCTGACATGCCCTGTCATTTCAGTAACTGCAGACCCAGAAGATGAACCAGAGGTTATAGTGAAGATAGGTAACAAGGAAATTTCATTTTTGGTCGACATGGGAGCCACCAAGTCCTGCATTAGGGAGGGCAGGTTTCCTCTGTTGGACAAAGTAATGGACATGCAGGGTTTCGCTGGGGCTGTTGTAACGGTTCCTGTCACTGAAGATTTACCTCTTATCATAGGTAAACAAGAAATTGTAGAGCCCTTGCTCTACCCATGAGAAACGCCAATCAACTTATTGTGGGTTAAATACAGAGGTATTACCATATACCATCACATTACCGCACCTCCCAACTATAGGTTTGGTGGCAGTTTGAGGATTTGCCTCCACTCATGAGCTGGAGGTAAATCCACCAGCTTTCCATCAAATTGTGTTGGAATTATCATGCCAGAATTACTGCTGCAGTATTTCTGCCGAAAATGCTTCATTGAGTCCCACAGACTAAAAATAAATGAGGATATTCACTGCCACTGTCACTTGTAATTTGCCAGTAATACCACTGGACCAAGTGGAAACTGTAATACAGCTTGGTGATATCTGGTCGGATTTACCAACCAGATATCACCACACTTGTAATAAGGCACAAATTATGAGCAAACTGAACATGACCATTTTATTTTTAGAAAAGTGTATTGTGTGTCCCACTCCAGACATCTATCACACACGGGTCCTAGCACTGATACAAACATTCTGTACACACATCACTTTGCGTGGTACACCACTCTACCCAGAGTTATTCCTTTATGGAGTACAAATATTGTTAGGATGGGTTCCCAAAATTAAGGATCAAATGTTTTGATTATCCAGCAAATTCTTATTCAGACCAGCAGTGTACAAGGAAGTTTTACAGAGCACCACTATCATCATCCACAGGTACTGAATGGCGCACGGTCTTATGCCTTGACCCAATACTACGATTGACAGATTTGATGGATGAACAGCGCTTTACAGATAACGATGGCACTTCGGACATGTTTTTCCAAAAGTGCATACTATGTCAGTTGGTTGTAGAACACAGCGAGGTTCCCCAGACAAAACTCATCATAAAGGCATTATCAGCACACTTACAAGAGGATTTGAAAAAGGAGCCCAAAGAAATATGAACCAGCGGACACCATGATGTCAGCCTGCTGAAGTAAATTGGGTGGTCCACATCAAGCTGAATGAAAGGGCAATTTTGCCCTCTGTAAAACAGTACCACATGTCATGGGAAGCTGCAGAGTGAATTTATTAAACAATATTGGCTATGTGGCAACATGTAATTATTAGGATCTCAGAATCACCTTGTAACACAGCCATACACACTGTAAAGTAAGCGAAAAGAGGGTCTTGATGGATGATTCAGGACCTCCACCTTTGAAATAACACACTGGAGGCATAGCTTCTGGTGGTGCCAAATCCAGCCACCATTTTGTGTAACATTCCCATAGGAGCAAACCAGATTCCATTGTACCCCGGCTCGAAGCATCTCACTGTGTTTACCTACCGCAAAACAAGATTCCAACACACTCGGTTACCACAAGGGTACTGCAAATCCCAAAGTGTTTTCAACAGAGTACTACACATGGATTTAGGTAACTTGCAAATGCCTAGCAAAGTGATTCAATGTGTTGATGATCTCTTAGTGTGCAGCACCATCACAGAGCAGTGCAGAGAGGAATCAGTAACATTACTGACACTATTTGCTGACAAGGGACCCAAGGTTGACAAGAACAAACTGTAATACTGCCAAAAAGAAGTTGTGTATCTACGACAGATAATATCCTCGGATGGGAAGAAGGTTACTCCAGAAGGGTGGCTGCAATACTAAACACACCATAAACGCGCACAGTAAACGGGATGCAGCAATTTCTGGCACTCTGCTACTACTGCCTATCCTGGAGTTTTGATTATTTCACCTAAACCAAGCCCATCCTCCTGGGGTTGAAGGAAGCACAGAAAGGAAAGGGTCCCATAAATTAGAGCTCAGGAATGATCGATTCCTTCCAAGACTTAAAGAATGCACTCAGCAATGCACCCTTTTTAGCAACTCCAGATTATATGAAAATGTTTTTTCGTTTCGTCCATTCTAATGGTCAGGTGATGATTGCTGTCCTCGCCCAGAATACCTCACAAGGACACAAGCCATTGGAGTGGCTTATTATAGTGGTCATCTAGACCCAGTTATGCAGGGACACTTTCCATGTGAACAGGCACAAACAGCAGCAGAATTTCTGTGGGGGTGGACCTTTAATCACCTTAACACAAACCAGGCCCACCCCTTAAGAAGCAAGTACACTGTTGTCCATGAAGGCAAGTTCCTTGGAGCGGTTAGATGTGTTGCAGGACCAAACTATCCCAAGTGTCAACAATAAAACATCAGTTGGCAGTTAATAAACTTTTTTGCAACCATTTAAAACACTCCCTGATACATTTATTACTCTCCACCCACCAAATAATACTGGACAAAACCTCTTCAAAGAAATCTGATCTTTCCCCAATTGTTCCATTTTCATTGGTCAAGTTTATCTTTAATATTATCTTCGGATCATATTTTAACACCTCTTCTTGGGATTAGCTGTAGTAGGTCCTGATGGTGGTGCATGGTTTAAACATTAGTATTGAAAACATAATTAATTGCTAGCAATAAATGGCCTAAAACCTTTAACTTTAAGCATGATTACACATGATCTCGCTGACTTATTTTAGCAAACAGAGGAAGGTCTGCTTAACCATTATATCCCTTGAACTATAGATAGCCATCTTCATTCCACAAAATGTTAGCGCCTTTAAAAGACCTTCTAATTTATGGGCTACATACAACCTCTGATGACCTGGAAAAATACTTAACCGAACAAATGACTAATCCCCCTAAAGATTTTAATATAAAGGGCAACATAACATCTGTTCTCTTGAAACCTTTCCAATCTAAAAGGCTCCCACTTTATCGCACAATTCACCCCTAAATAGCTTTAGGCTTTTCGCTTATCCCGTGTTTTACTACTGACCAGAATAAACAACAAAACTCTTTTGGTCACAATCTCAAACATAAGGAGATTATATCTACTATCTACAAGACTTATCAGACCATAAACTCAAGGCTATTTCTGCAGCTGCTGACCGCAAAAGGTTGAGATAACTCATTTACCTGCCTTCTGTTGTCTGAAAACCTGTTTAGAAGTCAAAGTGCATTTTGCAAGAGATCCGTAACCACTGTGTTCTGATTCATTGTAAAAAGGGCATTTATATTGAGATTCACAAATTTCTCTTGTTTTTTTATTAAGATACATGTATGTTTTTACATTTGGTAGATTTGATACGTTATCATTCTGCGTGCAGGCAAGTTAATATTGTATCAGTTCTGAACAAAAGTTAAACTATGCTCAGTTTGCCGCACCCCCAGTCGTCAATTTGGAACTCGCAACATGAATTCCTCATAATAGAAGGGACCCTCCTTGACCGGCCTACATAAATCAGTCACAATCACTATGGGCTATCCAATGACGCTCTATGTGGAACACACAGTATTTTCCATCTTGGACAAATCCAGGTCTACCCTTACCACCCAACAAGCTACTGGCTATGAGGTACTACTATCCAATCCCGCCATTAACATAGTGCGATGCCACATTGTTAATCCATCTACATTTCTCACAGAGCCAATGCAGGAAGGGGACTATGTACACGACTATACTACCTACCAGGACATCTTAGATGATCTCACTACTGTTAAAGAAGATCCCTTTGAGGGAGAAGGGATACCTTTCGTTGATGGGTCATCAACGATCAATCAGAACTCTGGTAATCAAAAAGAGCATTTATATTGAGAGTCACAAATTTCTCATGTATTTATATTGAAGTATATGTAGGTTTTTACATTTGGTAGATTTGATACATTATCTTTCTGAGTGCATGCAAGCTAATATTGTATCAGTCCTGAACAAAAGTTAAACCGGGCTCAGTTTGCCGTACCACCAGTCAGCAACATGGCATTCACAACATGAATTTGTCATAATTGAAGGCACCCTCCTTGACCAGCCCGACGGTCCCCCCCTTTAGTTAATACTTTAACTACAAATAATAATCATTCTCTTGGGGAACATCTCTACAACCATCTCTAACCCCGTTCTCAATATGGGCATACTCCTCCAATGAATTAACCTGACTTGTCCCCCCACTATTTCTGCAATTTACCCCCCTTCACACAAGTATGCAAACTTGGTAGAGGAAACAAAACCGCTTCAGTTTGAGTACTCGTATGTGATGAAGTAGGTGGTGGCCCTAGTCTTGGACAGGGTTACGATCATCATGGCCGCACCTGTTGGTACCAGGGCAGAGCAACAACATAACAATAACTGGTAGGAACAAAAAATAATAAGTAAAAAGACAAAAATAGGCATGAAAATCTTCACATCAAGGATCAATCAGGGAGGTACCCATGCAAACACAGAGTCTATCCATGAGTCATTGGTTATCCCAGCTCAGTTTCCATGACCTCTTTCAGATTATGCAGAGCAGCAATAGTTCCGGTGAGTGTGCCATTCTCGGTGTAATTTGGAGGCACAAATATACAGCAGGAACTCTCTATTTTCTGGCATAATCCAGCCTCCATTGCTGTTAAGAGGTCGAGTATGTACTGGTTTTGCAAGGTTATGAGTGTCAGTGCCCGCAATTCTTCCTTAATGACACTAAACAGTGACTCAGAAGTGTTCACAAAGAGCAAGAGTTCATACCTGGTCACCTGGAGCCATTTGACATTTGCCGCTGCTTGAATAGCAGGTGCCAGGAGGGAGGAAAAAAGGCGTCTGTGTGGCTAAACAGCCGATATTGATCAGGAATGTCTGCTTAGGCCTGTGCAGAAGATGCTGAGAGGAATTTGGAACTTTTCCTTCATAATAATTGTCTTGGATTTCCTACATCAAGAATAGTCTCTGATTTGTCCTTATGTGGTGAGGAAGGAGATGCAAGAGCCACAGGGCACAATGGGGGCACAGATGTAATTTCAGGCATTGGATGAGCCAGAATCAAATGCTCTTCAGGGATTACAAGGATGGGCACATGAAGGGCAGAGAGACTGAAAACGCTGAGCCAGACTGGAGGCAACTACCTGTATGCACGCTGTCCACAGAAACAGAAGTTTTCGAGAAGGGCATCCGTACCTCCAGCCAAATCTGCAATGCGCAGAGTGCTACTGCAGTTCCCATTTGTTCCAACGGGCACCATGCCATCACCCTTAAAACATAGAGAAAAATGGATAAGTGTATGTATGTTTTGAGCCACGTCAGATACTGCAAATGATTTTTCCATGCTGTCACACACTCTTTGTTTATTTGTGCCACCCTTTCTTCTGAGAATCCCTTCATTACTCAAGCCGTGCAAATCTTCGCCCCTTGCTCCCATACTTTTTTAGAAAAATAGCTTGTTCCAAAATCAATTGAATTCTTTGAGTGCACCTAATATTGTTGTGATCTGCCCACTCAGCCATTGAACAGTCCTCATCACTGGGTATAACTGATGCTGTAATTGACTGCCCTTTAAACCGCCCTCAAACCCTGCACAGGGCTCAGTGCAGTAGGCATAGCGTATCTGCTACCTCCTTCTCATTTGGAATAAACAACGATGGGGACACCAGAAGCATGGGGAATGAGAGAGCAGATGTAGGAATATCCTATGGATCTCTCTCTCCCCACCTTCCTCATATGGCTGTACCATATATTGTCAGCTGTGAAACCATGTGCATCCATTATGGGATTTAACTTTTCATCACTATCAAAAAAGTAAGTGTATACATTTTGTTTTTTTCTTAACATTTTCTCCTCATACTTCATAAGATTAGACAATTCTAATTGGTTTCTTCAGACATGATGACCCAAGTACCAAAACATTTTTTAAAAAAAACATTAATTGTTACACAATTTACAATCATAAACATTCCTTTTCTAATGCAAACATTATATAAACTCCAGATCTCCATCCGCACCTCCCCCTCACACTGAAACAAACAGTGTACTTACCCTCTATGCCTGTCCCTGCTCCTGTGCATGTGCAGGGTTGCTGGTATCCCTTTGAGTGTATTTTAGGTGGATCCAACTCTTATTGCCCTCCACCCTCACGGCAGTCAGAGTCGCGTAGACTACTGTGTGTGGACCATGGAAACGCTGCTCGATCCGGCAATGCACAAAGGTGTGGATGTAGACTCTGTCCCTGCAGAGAGGCTGTATCTTGGGCTGATCATCGGTAGTCTTGCCATTTTCTGCTGTTGTCTATTGGTGAGAAGACACAACCTCTGAAGACATAATCTTCACACTTTTCGTACACAGAGATCAACCTTAAGCCACTGGGAGAATGGACAAGCCATGACAATTAAATATTTGAAGTTACTATACATCATTATCATGACCACAAAACCAATATGGAGCTCCTTGAATGGACCCGAGGACCTCGGCAAGACCCCCCCTCACTGACCTCATGGTACTTCCAGGATTGAACTACTTGCACACTACACAATTCCCTACAAATCTACTTACCTGTTCTTGTAAGTTAGGGATAAAACAATCCTCCTGTAGCTCTGCTTGATTTGTCGTCGTGAAGTAGGTGATGGCTAATGTAGCTGCTCTAAGGCCAAAAGAATCAGCTCTACAGGTATTACTACCTTCCCCGTCACCTCCTTTATCCAAAGCAAATCTGTGGGTGAGAGAACACATTGTCTCTTTTTCAAGAGCTCCTGTTCCTCCCTAGGGGCTTTCCGTAGAATTCTATTATTTGGAGAACCAGGACTGTGGTGCACAGGGCTGGTAACTGTACATGTTGGACAATGGTTTCCTTTTTCTGGGAACTGTGAATGGAAAACACGTTGATTCATTCAGCGCCTGTCTGCAGCATCACTTCGAAAAGCTATTGAATTAGTGTGGTTAGTGTGGGCAGCACATTTCACTAGACCGTTCTCTGCTGGCAAGGTGAACTCTTCAATCAGCTGAGATAGCAGAGCGGCATTCTGGACAGGGGATCAGTCAGACCTCTTAAATCCTCTTCGCTGCCATCTTGATAATCCACAATGGACAATGGAAATGACGTACGCTGAGTCAGATTTAACACTGACTGCCTTCCCCTTACACATATCTAGCTCCTCTATAAGTGCCACCAGTTCCACTGCTTGTGCAGAATAATGGCAACGGTTTCTTCAGCCTGACCCGGTACATCCCATCCAGAAGACCTATGACAGCTGCACCTGTATGCCTCTCTCCCGTCTCTTGGTTGATGGTCCAAGACGCATAATAAAAATCACCTCACCCCCTCCAGGGCATCCCTTTCACATTTATCCTCTCTCTCTTCTTCTTCTTCTTCCTCATACAAGGTCCAATTGTGAACAATATCCTTAGTTTCACTATGACCGGCTGAGGTGTATTTTGAACTGTGGTAGCTCTCTCTGGCATTTCCTTCCATCCAGTGGCACATCAGGCTGAAATAAAACTTCAGTCGGTACCCGCCATGTCGGATTTCTGATCCCCGGGGCCCAACTCAGCGAAACCATCAACCCATAAGAAACAATGCTGTATGCCTGGGAACCCCCCCCCTTATCACACTGTCGCTACAATAGGTCTGAAAAATGCACTGCTTCCCTTAACGGATACAATCCTGGGGTTAAGCACGTAATACCTTACACAGAGAAAGCAATCAATATCTGCAACTTGCTCAGGATGTTCCTTCCCAAAAGATTTGGTGAGGTACCCATACAGTACAACAAAGGGGCTAATCCATTTTGATTACTCACTTAAATACGAGGATTTTCAGTATAAGGAACTGACAGGACAGCCCAGAGAATCTCTGTGTTCATTGTTTTGCCTCACAAGAGGAACTCCTTCATACAAAATTTGGTAGCTCCTGTGTCAACCGTGAATACAAACATTGGGCCACCTACCTGCACACCTATCTGGGGTTCCTCTTCAGGATTGGTGGTAATGGACAGGACTGGACACATCAGAGATCCCTGGGTCATATTAGCACCTAGGAGAGAACAAGGATTTCCGCCGAAAACACTTGCCCCAGTGAAGTGCACAACTGTTCCTTGGGGTTAAGGATTCTTGTCCCATGGATCCCCAAGGTCTGTGCAGTGCCAGTTGATGGATTTTGTACACAGGACTTGGGACATATGGCATGATTGGGGCCTGCATCTGTTGAGCTCCCATGTTAAAGTACTGTGGCCATTCACGAAAATCCCGTGACACAAGCCCCAATTTACCACACAAGCAACACTGAATCACATAAAATCCTCCATTTTTATTTCCTGTTAGCCCATTAAACCGGGAAGCCATTTCTTAAAGGGACATACCCCTCCACCAACCCTGCATCATAACCAGTTCAATGTGTCCTTGTTGGCCCAATTGTCCCTGCTGTCTGTCCATAGAATTTTTAATTACTGCCCCTTCTAAACAAATATTTGCCAATTTCTTTTGAATAAGCTTAGCCTCTGCTTTTTGTGCCTGCTCTACATTCTCCTTCTCTTTTTCCTGTCTTCTCTTGCAAAAATACATGATGTGTGCCTGAATTTCCAGCCAACTCTTGGCCTCCATCCCTACTACTTGATCTGAATCGTGCAGGACTTCTTTCTTTCGTAAGTCCCTTCTTCAGCATGTGGTAAAATAATTGCCACATTCTTGTCCCATGCTTCTCCCGTTTCTGCTCTCCATATCTCCTGAATTAACTGGATGTGTGTGTCAGGATCATCATCTCATTTCATTGTCTTAGCTAAAATTGTAATTAATATCAGGCATATCAGGGTACATAATCCACAAAGGCCCCATACCTGTGCCCTACGATTTTTAAAAGCTGCTCCATCATGGGGATTTGTGAGTACTCTTGTGTGTCCTATAGTTCCATGGAGTGCTTTCTGTTGCTACTACTGGAGCAGGAGTTAGGGTGCCTACACCCTGCTGTCTTTGCCCAGCATCCCATTCCTCTTCTTCTTCATCGTCTTCGCTGACTGCGACACCCTGTATCCCTTCTACAGGCACGGAAGCATCATCAGCACTACCAGAGGGGGCTATCTCTCATCCTCCCTGCTCAGACGCTGTATCCATGGCAGAATCCATGTTCTCCATGTCCACCTCAACTGTTCTGATAACTGAGTTGTCCAATCTAACAAGAACCTGCCCATGACTCCACCTTCCTTCTTCTACGCCCCTTACCTGTCTTCTCATTTCCTCTCGCTCTTCATCTCTCTGCCTTAGTAACAGCATTGCCTCTTCCTCCACTAACCATATTGCTTACTTAATTTTTTTCCATTCTTGCACATCTACTACTCTTCGCTATCTATACTGTATACTCGCAGAAAGAGGCCTAAGCTCCTCTTTCGTTGTCATTTCCAAACCTTCATCTGCTCATCTATTGTTCTCACTTTTCTTGTTCCTCCACCCAAAATCTATCTGCTAACCTAGCAGTTGGGGGAGTTATTGCCTTCCCGCTGTATATTTTCAACCTTTCTGCAGACCTAACCATTGAAGGAGCTACCCTTCCACTTACCTCAGCATCCCGCTTCTTACAAATCGTAGGTGATAGAGGTGTTACCTGTGTCTGTCTAACAACGACCAGAGAAGTTGCTGGGGAAATGGTGGTACAAATGCAGAGTCTGTGTACCCCTCTGTGGGTGATAAAGGATAGCACCCATATGGGGGGTGCAGAAGAAACTCCTGCACCCTCCTTTTTCGCCCCTTCCCCCAGAATTTCAACATTATGGCCCTTCCCCTTTTTTCATTCATTCTCCATAATTCAAAGATGTGTAACCACTTTTTGAGATTCAAGCCTGTGTGCTTTGTGTTTAAAAAGGTATGTAGGTTCTCCAATAATCCTGTATCATATGATCCCTCAATAGGCCAAGAGTTTATCATGTTGCCCTTACTCTCCCACAACCATTCCCTATGATATTTTAAAATGTTTTCCTTGTAACCAGGCAAAACATGACACAAATGATTCAACAGAGTCTTCATAGCCCAATCCAAGTTATCAAAAGATAGTTTCACAATAAATCTGATACGAAACCAAATCCTGCTGCAAGAAAAGAAATTTCAGCCAAGAGCTCCCTTTTTACCCTTTCCCAATTCCTTAGTTGATCTTCACACTCATTCCCTTGACTCGCCTATGCCACAATTACCTCACTTCACTATTTACTCTAATTCTACTTCTCACTCAAACACAGAAGACAGCATTTTATAAAAAAACTCTTGCCGGCCAATATTTGACCTGTTATAATCAAGGTTAGGGGCAGTATAATAAGAGACTAACCTGGAGCAAAGGCAGCAGCATATGACGACAGCAAGAATCTCCCTGTGACCTTTGCTTAACCGTAGGTAATTTATTAGCATTTTTTTAAAGCGCTCACACAGCCCGCGAGCATCGAGGCGCTGTTACAGGAATAGTTGTTTTTATTTTTAGTTGTGTCATTGGGCCTCATTACGAGTCAGGCGTTAAGGGTTTTACGGCGCCGTAAACGGCGCCGACCCTTAACGCCTGATTACAAGGTCCCTTTGCGGGATGGTGATTTTAACGCCTGCTTTTTGCAGGCGTTAAAAACCATGCCGCAAAGGGACCTTGGTGCTAAGTACGGTTCCGCAATTTGCGGCACCGTACTTAGCGCCTTCCCCATTCCCATTATGCCCTATGGGGCAAAAATGGGAATGGGGAAGGGCCATGACGGAAGGGGGAATTACCACTCCGCCAACCTCGGAATGGGGTGGTAATTCCCCATTCCGCCATGGCGGAGTCGGAGAGTTACCGGCATGGACCATGGTGCTATTAGCACCATGGTCCATCCGCCAGGGTCGTAATGAGGCCCATTGTCTTTTTTTTGTTGTTTTAGTTGTGTACTTATAACATGCTTAAATACCCAGTGGTTTCTAAGCGCGGACCCGGGGATCGGACCTGTGTTGCTTTGTGTCGTCTTACTTCCAAGGTGAGCATGTTGCCGCTGAGCTATCCTCCCGGTAAGTACCGCAGGGTCACAAAAATCCCATGGAAACTCATTGGGGAAAAAAACCCAGCGGGTGTTGAGAAGCCAATCCTCATCATAGTTCAAGAGGCTAGCAGTCATTCATCTGGGAGTGAATGCTTCCTGGTTTAATTTGGCAAACGGGGAAGATCAGCAGCAATATGGTGGCTCTGTAGTAATGGGACAGAACACAGCACTCATAAGAGGATAAGGTATAATTAAATTAAATCCTGTCCCTCTACGGAAGGAACCAATAACCCAGAGGTTACTCTGATACTGCAGGGGAGCAGGGTAGCTGGGCTATGCTGCGTCGTTCAGTAGGGATGTGGGAGGAGGCATGCGACAAGGAAAAATAATAAGACTTGAGATTACAGAAGAGAAGGACAAAATGATAGAATATGTAGTAAAAAGGAAAGGTAGGATTCCTAGAGTGCGAAATTCACGAAGTATCAGTGGATCAGAAGCAACACACAGGGACTCCAGGCTCTTGTGTTCTTGTAACCTTCCACTGTAGTCCTCCATTGCTGTGGGCATGGCGCAAACAGCACTGTACATCACATTGTGTGACACTAGAAGTGCATGTGGCACATCGGATGCCATATTGGGAGTCCCACGGGATAGAGCATGAACCTGCCTCCAGCAGTACCAAACAGAATGACAGCATAAACGAGGTGTAACACCACCACTCGAGCATAGGAGGGGCACTATGCTTTCCACTACAGCACCGCTGCTCTCGCTCTCTCTTCTTTTACTTGTACAGCCTTCTCTACTACCGTCTTTTCCTGACTACACGAAGTTTCCCTTCAGTACTTCGACTAACCAAGAAAATCAACTTGAAGGGCTCCGCCCGCACGGCAAATACAAAAGAATGTCAAGGACTTCTCAGAAAGGTATCTACGGTTGGACTTAACCTAAAATACCACCCCACCTTCAGGTGAGGGCTCCAGCCATCCAGACAAGCCAGCTAAAGGGTATCATGACAAGCTTCACACTGAGTTTGTGGGGTAAGATACCCCCCTTACACCTCTAAAATAACATACTAGGTAAACAATATATGCAAAGGACTTACACCACAGAACAGTTCAACCACTCTATCAAAAAACATCCACTTTTCCAAACCCTGTAACCTCAACTAATTTCACACCCACAACTTATACCCATAAAAAAGGAATAAAAACCAAGACCCCTAAAATCAAAATAACAAGCAATTTTTTACCCCTATTTCCATCTTGCTTTACACCCCAACTGTGTACTCATGTGACCCAGGGGTGCTCTTATGTGGTGCTTCATCAAATCATTCCGCACTGCTTGGGCGTGGCACCACCTCCCTGGGGAGCAGACGGACCTTTAACCAATATGGCATCCACAAAACTCTTTTGCACAGAAGACTGATCCCTGAAGTGAGGTGCCGCAGTTGAGAAGGGTGGCCAGAAGACCCCCAATGTCTTGGAAAGCCTGGGCTCCTGGCTGGCTCACCAAATGTGGGTGTGGATCTTTAATCACCTTAACCCAAACCAGGCCCACCACTTAAGAAGTGAGTACACGGTTGTACATAAAGCATGTTTATTGTACAAAGTTCCGAGGAGTGGTTAGATGGTGTTGCAGGACCAAACTAACCCAAGTCTCAACAATACAACATCAGTTGGCAGTTTATATACTTTTTTTCAACAATTTAAAACACTCCGCGATACATTTATTATCCTCCACCCACCAAATAGGTTTGGACACAAAGAAATCCCATCTTTCACCAATTCTTCCATTTTCATTGGTCAGGCTTATCTTCATTATTATCTTCAGATCCTATTTTAAAAGACAAATCCTCTTGGGATTAGTTGTAGTAGATTCTGACTTTGGTGCGTGGTTTAAACATTAGTATTGAAAACATAATTCATTACTAGCAATAAGTGGCCTAAGACCTTTAACTTTAAGTATGATTGCACATGGTCTCGCTGACTTATTTTAGCAAACAGAGGAAGGTCTGCTTAACCATTATATCCCTTCAACTATAGATAGCCATCTCCATTCCACAGACTTCTGGCACCTTTAAAAGACCTTCTAAGTTATGGGCTGCATACAACCTTTGATGACATGGAAAAATAGTGAACCGAACAAATGACTAATCCCCTCTGAATATTTTAATACAAAGCTACCAATCTACAAGGCTTCCACTTTTTCGCACAATTGAAACCCCTAAATAGCTTTGGGCATTTAGCTTATCCAGTGTTTTACTACTAACCAGAATAAACAACAAAGCTCTTTTGGTCACGCTCTCAAACATCAGGAGATTATATATACTATCTACGAAACCTATCAGACCATAAACTGAAGGCTATTTCTGCAGATGCTGACCGCAAAAGGTTGAGATAACTCATGTACCTGCCTTCTGTTGTCTGAAAACCTGTTTAGAAGTGAAAGTACATTTTGTAAGAGAGCTCTAACCACTATGTTCAGATTAATTGTAAAAAAAGCATTTATATTGAGAATCACAAATTCCTCATGTATTTATATTAAGGTTACATGTATGTTTTTACGTTTGGTAGATTGGATATGTTAACTTTCTACATGTGTGCAAGCTAATATTGTATCAGTTCTAAACAAAAAGTTAACCGCGCTCAGTTTGCTACATCCCCAGTTATCAATATGGCGCTCGCAACATGAATTCCTCATAATAGAAGGGACCCTCCTTTACCACCCTAACATTTGCAATACATAAATCATTCACAACCACTATGGGCTGTCCAATGACGCTCTATGTGGAACATGCAGTATTTGCCATCTTGGCCAAATCCAGGTCTACCCTTACCACCCAACAATCTGCTGGCTATGAGGTATTACTATCCAATCCCGCCATTAACATAGTGCCATGCCACATTGTTAATCCATCTACATTTATCACTGAGCCAATGCAGGAAGGGAACTATCTACACGACTATACTACCAATCAGGACAACTTAGATGATCTCACTACAGTTAAAGAAGATCCCTTTGAGGTAGGAGAGATACCTTTAAATTATGGGTCATCAACGAGCAATCAGAAATCTGGTTATCAACATATGGGAGCATCTTGAGGTGCTATGAGGAAGGGGAGTTTGAGATCATGTCAAAAGTAAGACTGCCTCTACACTTTTCTGCACAAGCAGCAGAACCATTAGCATTAATAACAGTAATAGAAATGTCAGAAGTATGTTTTGTTACGATATATTCAGATTATGCCACATCCACAGTACATTCAGGGTTGTCGAGATTGAAGAGGAGAGAGTTCAGTAAAAGTGATGGTAGAGCAATGCAACATGGAGATTTACTTTCCATATTAATAGTTGTAATGCCCATTCACTCAGCACTAGCAGTTGTCAAATGTGCAGTGCACGCCAATGGTACAGATTTAATTTCCCGGCGTAATGATGCAGCAGAACCGCAGTCAAGAGGCAGCATATCTAGCACACATTACAGAACAAGTCCCCATGTTCACAAACATTGCGCTGCAACAATTACCTCTCACAGACCCTTATAATGCTCTTTCCGTGGCACAGATAATAGAGCTACAGGGACATGCCCAGTAGCAAGAACAGGACCTATTGTTATGCCTGGACTGTGCTAGTACCGGACAACTTGTCACAATACCCAAATAAGCACATAAACAGCTGTCAAGATATGAGATGTCACCTACCTGGTCCTGAAGATGGTGCCTGGCATAATGAGAATTTACCTGGTCGCTTCTCTGCGTTTCTATAAGGATAACTGGACCGGAGAGAGGTTTCCAGGGAAACCCTCCTGGGGGAAAACCCCTGAGTAGAGCTGCTAGAGAACGTGGGTTCCAGACTTTTGAAGATGATGGATGTATGGATGATGTGGTGTCCTAATCCCTTGGCAGTTTACCACACGTTATGCTGCAAGACCGGTTAGACAGGTCATCAGTTCCCAGGCTCCTATTGCCAGGGCCAGACTAGAGGCAGATGGCACAGGAGGACACAAGTGGCTTACCCTATAAACGGGCTCTTAGCAGCTTTTCCAATGAAGGAGCAAGGGTGAAAGCAGCGTTCCTTGCAGGTTCTGCAGAGCGTGCTCTTGATCATGTAAGAAGGAGGAAAACATTCAAAGAAGGATGAGGGATGAAAAAGATGAGAGGGAAGCAACCCTTAAGCCTTCCCCTGAATGACAATAACGTACCGTGTTAGTAGCTGGTACCCCGCACAGAGAACATCAATCGGACATCTCCGAGGTCTTCTGGGAAATGTAGTCCCGAAAGAGTTATACGGCGTAGACACACGCCACATAGGGAAAATGTCAGTGTGTTAATCCAAATGGAACATCTTCTCCCCGAGAACACAAGCCTAATTATGCCCCACCTACCTAATGAGCTCAAGTGTCATCCCGTTAGTAGAATCGGGTGGTTGTTTCGGAGCAAGAAGGCACGCCTTCTGTGGACGGTAAATGTGGAGCTGGAAGGACTGCTGTGAGAAGAACAGAAGTCAGAGGAAGAGAGTGGAAGAATTGAGGGATAGTAACACGGAAGAATTTATGGTGCAATTATGGACTCCATAGAGAGTAGCATCGTGAAGGAGCATTGCTGACCGGCACGGAAGTACTGTTTCCTGTGTTGGGGACATGGCCTGACATGGATGTGAAGTTGACTGCGGAGAACTAGACCATTGCAGATTGAGTTGGGTGCTGCCATGTTGGGAGGAATCCTAGCTAATACGGCTAGATGAGGTCTCTGTCTCCTAGGGCAAACCCTAGTCTGGAGGTGTCGCTGAAGCAGGTGCCCCATCACACCTATGGACAAAAAGAGGGTGCTCCCTATAACCCACACATGCAATATGCAGGCAGAAAAGTACAGGGCAGCCATAATGCCTCAGGAGTGGCTTATGCTTGCTTTGGATCAATTGCATTACCCACCGCACACATCCAAAGAGTTTATTGCACCGGACCTTCAGGAAAAATGGTTAGTTCCAAATTTACAGGAGCATGTGGGAAAATTCATCAACAGCTGCTTGATCTGGCAGCAGTACACCATCGGACACACACTAAAGATAATAAAAGCAACCCAGCCACACCTGTAAGTGCTGTTCCAACATTTAAATATCTATTTCGTAGTCATGAATACCAGGTGTAACAGCTTTTGCTATTTGATTGTTGTGGTGTGCACATTCTCCCATTGGTTTAAGGCATGCCGCTGTGCCCCTGCTGGTCCCAAATCATCAGCTACATTTCTAGTGTGTGAAGTTTTCCCTAGCTGGGCTGTTTGTGAGGTGTTGAGTTCCAACAATGGACGACATATGTTCAATGACCTCTTCAAAGAGATAGTGTCCTTATTGGGAATAAAACACAAATTATGCTCCCCATAGCAACCTCAGACAAACAGAATGGTGGAGCATCTCAATGGCTTGCTTAAAGTTCACCTTGCGAAGATAAGTGAAATGCTTTACAAGAGCTGGCTGCACTGCTTGCTGCTTGCTTTCTGTGCTCTACGTAACCAGCCTGGCACAGACCACCACCTCACTTCGCACAAGATCATTACAGGAAGGAGATTGCAAGTACCGCTCACTCCTGCACATATGATCTCTAATGCTCACAACTCTGCTGAGGTTCTGGAGGAGGATTTTCAGGGATATCTTAAAGAACTTGCCAATTCCTTAAAGTGTATATCAAGAGAGGTTGCATCTCACAAAAGCCAGCTTGCCGGATCATCTGCAGAAACCCCCACACCATAAGAAGAAGAGTTCCTACTGCAGCAGCTGCCACTGTATCTCGGGGTTAAGATCTTCATAAAGACCTTCACAAGATGATTGAGCAAACCCCGTTTCATGGGACCTTTCACAGTCACCTAGGTAAACCCGACTGCAGCCAACGTGGAGGGCCGGCGGGTATGCATCCATTTCACAGACGTCCGTGTGGACAAAGGTGACACCCTCTTGCAGGAGAAGACAAGGAGAGAAAGTAAATTGAAGTATCCTCCAACTGACTATTACATTGTTAACGTCCTATCGTCTTTTCAGGAGGCAAGATTATTTTTGTTCCGCCCCGCAGCCTATACCAAGGTTCATAAAGATGGAGCAAAGAATGTTAATATGTCAGTGATCAGAATTAAAAGGGAAATGTTGAGATCCAAGTTGATTCTGGGCAGCAGTAAAGGAGAGTATTGTACCGACAATATGTGGTATAACCACATGTGGACAGTGGGAAGCGAGAGGGCAACAGAAACGTATTACATCTTATCCCTTATCCCGCATGCGACATGCACACCCAAATGCTTTATCCCCCAGGAAATCCCAGCAGAGACAGCACACTGTTTAGTTCACCTGGGTTTATGCAAAATTAAGGGGCTGTTCCAGAGATACAAGGTCCAAGTAGAGTCGGTGGAAGAGCTTGATGTTGTTTATGAGGATAATTATATCAAAGTAAAAAAGATTGCAGAAAAGGAAGAAACAAAAGATGTGGTAGTACAGCTTGAAACAAAGGGAGCAAGAGGGGGGAACTATCATTTACAATGCAACACACACTGTCCTGGGAGGTTGAAACAGGTCATACATTGCCCTGGTGTAGAACGCGGCTGGAGCTGCATATAGAGTGTGCATTGCTTTATAATGCTGAGGGGATGAAGGGTTGGAAGGATTAGTGGGGTTTTCTAAAGAAGTAGCGGTACAGATAAACAGTATCTATTTTATCATCTGGGAAAGTAACGTCCAGGCATTGACCTAGATTGATGAATATAAGCCAACAGTACAAAAAAAGGCCCAAACTTCCTTATGATTCAGATCCAAGGGGAAGATCCACATGGGAACCAAGAAAGCATTCCAGAGAACAATGGAGCTCCTGAGCCTGTGGGTAGGGATAGCGGTGCTTATGGACTATTATTATTACTTCCCCACCCCAGCAGTAAGGGACAGGAGCTCCTTTATAAGATAGTTTTATCCATGTGGGCCCATGGTATATATTGTGCTGTCCCAGGACCCTTGTGTAACAATAGAAACTGTGCTCCTACCGTCTTTACCACTTTCCTTTTTCCTGCCACCAATCTCTTAGCCACTGCATCCGGCCGTACCTGTTTCATAACTTAGGTCCCCACAAACTTTCCACTCATGGGGAAATTACAGGTGGTCGTTCCTCCTCTTCCTACTCATCTAGTGTGTCCCACTCCTCCTCCCCCTCTCACATACAATCATACTCCTTATTCGAGTGTATGGTACCATAATCCAAACTCTCAAGTTGGGCCCTCCTTTCTTCTCTCTCCTGTTCTATATGTACATCCTTGATAGCTGTACTGTCTATTTGAAACAAAATGTATCCCGCCCTCCATTTGTCTGTTCCAACAGGAGCGATGTGCCTGTCTCTTCTGTCCAACTTTAACCATGCGAGCTTGCCTTCCACTTTCTTTAATACATCTACTAACTCATTTTGCTGCTTTGTATTAGTGTTCTCTGATGGTATTTTACCCCTTGCAGTGGCAAAAGCTGCAGGTTTAGGGAGAATCTGGTACTGAGACGAGATAGGCGGCAGGGGTGCTGTGGTAGGTAGTGGAACTTATGTGGGATTCGTATATCCTGATGAAGCATACGTAGGATAAAACCCTAATGGGGACACTGGGCAGCCTCAATGGAGGCAGCAGGGGCACTTGCGACGGTGGACATAGTTGTTGCCGGGGCACAAGGACTTACTATCTCGCTCACCATCTTAAGAGATTATATAGACACATCTTCTAAATCCTCCACCATTTCCCATAATTCTAAGACCTCTTTGCTATTTTTCAATGTTACATTTGACTTAGTATGTCCCTGTTATTTGTCCCCTGTTCTGGCCATGGTTTATACATTCCTCCTTTAGTTTCTGCAAGCCATTCTTTATGATACTTAAGAATCTTGTCTTGATAGAAAGGAAGGGCCTTGCACATATATTACAACAGGGTTGCTGGCTCCATTGTAGCCACCCCATCTCACTATTTTATAATGCCCTCAACACCCTCACCCCGACACAACACAAAATACCCCTGACCCAATGCCACCGCTCACCCACCTGCCACTGAAACTCACTCCCTTGGACACTTTCCACACACAACGCACACATCTACTTACTGCTCTCAATATTCTTATAATACACCACAACATGCCATCCCCCTGCTTCAGCTAATTACAACAAATTGCCAAAACCAAAGAATCATAAAAATGTGTACATTTTCATTCCAACACCCCCTTTATAATCGGTGAGGAGATCCCAGGCACCTAAGGGCCTATAATGAGTGAGGAGATCCCAGGCCCCCAAGGGACTCTACCACAACTACATCTTGGTCTCAAGCCCCCTTATATTGGGCAGAGCGATTCCAGACCCACTTAATATACAGGGTCTCTATCCGGAACCTTTTTATTCCATTGCACAGAGCGGTCTTCTTCCCTAATGCCATCGGAAAGGGTTCCGTTACATCACAATCCTTTATATAAAAAAACAACTTAACATATATACATTATCATGTGAGTTTCTAACCTACCAATAAACACACATATACACACCGCTCTTCACACCCACAAACACTCATGCTCCCTCCCCATATCTCACTTGTTTTTCTCCAACGAAGGTTCACATATATCTATGTTTTCACCCGAAATATTCCATCACAGTGTCCCGTTAACGATCTGCACATTCCGGGGACAGCACCCCGCTGCAAAGAACAGACAGGAATTCTGATAAAACAGCTCCTGTAAACCGCTCGAAGGTGCGCACAAGGGGTACTGGTCACTGCAGGTGGGTGTGGCCCTTCCATATGTGCAGCCAGTAATCCTCTTTCCAGACATAGGAAAAACAACCCACTAGGGAAAAAGCCAGTATATCCTTTTTCGAGAAGAACAAGAGCTTTATTTTGTGCACAAAAAGGAATATGGTGACAATGGTATTTTAAGCCCACTGCCACAGAGTTCTCTCTCCTCATCAACATGGCGTTCACTTGATAAACACAAACATCATCATTCATGATGCATTCAATATACAGTATTAATCCCCCACCCTCATTGACTTCCACCTATTCACATACTAATGGTTACATTTGTCCCCTGTGCTGATTGGTTGTGTCATTTTCTATACCATCTTCTCCACACGTATGTGACAAGCACTTCACCTCAGGGCACTGCAAGGTAAGAGGCTAAATTTAAAAAGGCAACATCCTATCTTCACTCCTAACCATGTGATGTGCACCTGGTCGTCGGGATGAACTCAGCAGATAACTTTGAGATCAGTCTGGTCCTCGCAAACAAGGCAACACTTTTCTCATCCGAGACATGTAGGCGCCCCCATTGTGCCTCCCTGTCATAATTGTATGACTTGGCATCACCCTTTGATCTCCTTGGTACAAATTACGGACCTTGCTGTACTCGGCTCCCCCTGTATGAGTTACCTCTACCGGGGCATGGACCTGGGGTCCTACTAATCCATCCAATTCATTAAGTATTTAAGAGCACTATTTCTGTGCATCTGGTAGTTCAAATAGAATGACCATTGACCATTCTTCTTGGGGGAGCCTCTGCCCTGGCTCCCATGAGTATTGCCTTTACACTGGGCTGCAGCCTGTATCTCATTCAACTTCTGACATTCCTACCTTATTGCTAAAAGGCTAATTTGATACAGTTATATGTGGGTGTACCTGTGTGTTCCTTGCCACGCCTGGGAATAGGAATGGGATAATCAAGGAAGTGATGAGGCCTCTTTGTTCTGTGTCTCCAACACGACCTGCCAGGATTCCGGCCTATTCTTGAATGCAGCTGTAGTTCATGTTGTGAATGTCTTCTAAGTGACACTATAGCAAAGCAATGGTCAGTCTTTCCCTGTATGAGTTCCTAAAATACATGTGTTCCCCATCGACTTCTTCCACCCTGCCTGCTACACTGCCCTCTAGGCATTCTATGCAGTTTAATATATTTTCCAAAATCAAAATGCGAGGGGCAGTGTTCTGAACGTGCATCCCAACAATTAAAAGAATGACATCATAGATTGGCTAACAACTTTTGAGTTTGCTGGTGAGGTGCAGGAACTAGGTGAGCCTCACAAGATTGCTCAGTCGACTACCGCATGCTGGCTGCAGTGTCATTATGGATGTCTAAGGGTGACAGAAAATATTTTGATACATTGAAACAGGCTCTTCTAATTTTATTGTTTTTAATTGTGACTAGACAATTTTTACAAATAGAGCGACAGTGTGCGTCGTGATTATGCCTTTTCGATCAGTCTTCTGTGTTTTCTTCCTATAAAGCTGTGGGTTTGGCCTTTCCTTCTAGGTCCAGACTCTGAAGGAATTTGGCTGTGGCTATGGTCAGGAGTGTGTTGTCTCTGCTCATCATCCAATTCCACCAGGCTTCTTCATTTAATGTGAGATGTTTATATCTGTGTGGTTGGAGGTATGTGAGCCTGAGTTTTGCAGTCCCTGGGCAAAGTATGAGAAGATGACACACTGTCTCGGTGTAGTTTGTGTTCTTGCAGTAGCAACAAGTATTGCTCTTAGATTGTTTCCAGAAGAATAGGATTTCATTTAGAGTGTTTAGACAGGCTCTTAAAAAGGTTGTGTGAAGTGCTTTGTCTGGGAACTTCTTTAGGTACATTCTGACCTCGTCCACTTTTTGTGTGTTCAATGTCAGATGTGCGGTGGACTTGTACTACTTCGCTTTGTCTAGAGTCTCAATCCAGTCCCTGGTTTTCAATTTTTCTTTGACTTTGTCTGTGATGCGTTCTAGGTCCCATTGGGAGGTTCTGATTTTTTTTCCACCAGGTCGAGTTGACTTTTTAACCATGCGGCCACCATCCAGCATTTTCCGCTGGTCATTTCTTTCTATATATGATGTCAAGGATTTTTGGTCAAAGCTTTCTTAGGAATTTCCCCAAGAAAAGCACACTGTTCCTCTCGGCCACGGATTTCATTGATGACAAATAAAATTCCCGTCTGATTACGGCCATTGCGGTCAAGGTTGGTAATTTCAGGGCGTTGCGCCAAAATAGGCTTTCGAGTTTTTCCCAAAGTGTACATGGATGTTGAGGCATTGCCTCTGCACCATATGTTATTGCCGGTGTGCCTTTCACTTTGAAAAAGCGTATCACTGGTAAGAGTGAACATTTACCGAACTTTCTTTCCAAAGTCGAGGCTTGAGCTGTAAGTGTTTTTGTCTTTGCAAAAAGGTGCTGCTGCATTGCGATTTCTATACTACTTTGGGAAATTATGACCCCTGGGTTAGTGAAACTTTCCACCGTTTCCAATTTCTCTAAGTTTATGAACCAGTGTGGTCTTCTTGTTGATTTTTTTGTTGTCTTTTCAATGATCATGATCTTGGTTTTGTTTACATTGAGATAGAAGTCATTTTTCTTTCGGTATACCGAGAGGCTGTTTAGTTGGCGCTGTAAGCCGATAGCTGTTTGGTCCAAGAGAATTATGTCATCCGCGTAGAGGAGTCTTCTGACCTTGGACTACCCTATTGTGGGAGGGAAGGATCGAGTGTCATTTTCAGTGTCCACGATGTCGGCCATGTAAGCTTTGTAAAGTGCAGGGGCCAGAAGGCATCCCCGCTTGACCCCTCTTGCTGTCTTTATGGGGTCTGACAGCTGGCCAGCTGCATTTAGTCACACTCTCATTTAGGTGTCTCTATAAACTTCTTTGATTGGTTCTAAGATAGTAGAAGGACATCTCGATTGTTCCAATTTACCCCACAGGTTTTCTCTATTCACGTGGTTCAATGCCTAGACCAGGTCTATGGAGGCTATGAATATTTTTGAGTGGCCTTCCCTCACTCTCGCCTTTACAATGCTGATAAGCATGATGTTGATAGATGTGCCAAGATTCTTACAAAGTTGGATTGATATGGGTCTGCTGTTTTTGACTTCTACTACCAGTCCTGAAATTCGTCCAAGATCAAGGCCCCGAATAGCTTACCTATCACATCAACTAAAGCTATTGGCCTGTAGTTTTTAGGGTCGTTCTTTGGGCCCATCTTGTAAATTGGGACTATGTTGGCTGTTTTCCAAGATCCAGGTATATTTTTTGTGGCGAGACATCTGTTGAAAATCTCTAGGATCAGTGCTGCCCAATCTTCCGGGTCCTTCATAAGTTTTTCTAACGTTTTGGAAAACTCCTGCCCAATACGTGGAGAGTTTTAGAGAGTATGGGAAAAAAGATAATAATATGTTTGTGTCTTTAGTTACAGATTCCTTAAAAAAATTTGAGTGGCTGGTTAGAAGACCAAACAACAGGAATTTCCACAAAACAGCTTCCTATCCTCACACCCTTTGGTGTTTAATATCCACATGACAATGTAAGATGGGTAGAAGACCATATGTAACCACTTTTGAAGGCATGATTATTCTGGTCATGCTGGAACATATTTTTACCTCTTGTTCCCATGAGTTTAAGCAGAATTTGGCAAATTCTAAAGAATTAGATCCTAAAAAGCTGGCCGTCGCTGCTGATCTTTGTGTTTCCCATAGAGTGTCTCATAAGGACAAGCATGCTACAGGTAAGCATGGGGAGGGGAAAATCAAAGCAAAAAGGAAAAGAGGGTGGGGCTTCTGATACATCTTCTTCCCATTAAGCCCACAAAATGTTGCATAAGTCGAATATGTCACAGTGAGCCTAATTATCCCAAGTATGAAAATGCACACTCTAAGCCTGCATACATGCCTGACTGTGGAGCAAGTGACCATATGAAGGGGGACCCAGATGGAAGGGTAAGTTGTTTGGAGTTCACTCTGTGAATCTGACAATTCATTATGAAAAGGAAGACATGCTCACAGAAGTATCCTTCTCCTCATACTCCTACCTTGTGGGATAGGTTCTGATGTCGTTTTAGTTTCCCTGGGATATTGGGAACCTAGGTTTGCTGAGACTTATGCCTCCATACCTGTTAACACTAAGCATGATTTCAAGGCTAGTGTGCTGGTAGATGGTGTATACATCTCTGCCATTAGGTACACTGGGTGGATTCCACTCTGCTAAATTCAGATGCTCAGGCCAGAGCTCCTCTGATGCCCACTAAGTTGGCGGGTGGCCTCCCTCTCATATTTCCAGTTATGCCTGTCAATTTAGCTGTGAATGGTGGGGGGTTGGGATACCTGTAAGTGTGCAGAGGCAAGTCCATTGAAAGGTTCTGGTTGGGAATGATCTCAGAGACTTAGGTCTTGTGGGGATACTGCAGAGCATCCATGCACCAGGTCTCAGGCCAAGGCTGCCTTCGCCAAGCCTAAGGCCAGGCCAAAGCCAAAGGGGAAGCCTAAGGCTTAAGGAGAGAAAAAGCTTAGAAGAGTGAAAGAAAATATTCCCACTAATTTAACACTAATGTGGAACTAGTTGGCCAAGCCACTGAACGGACGAGGAAGAGGGGCTGCCTGGAATTCTCACCTCCCATGAGCACACTGAACTATAAAATTAAGTTGCAGAAGAAGGTCCCTCCAGGGAAGAGTTTATTTGTATTTTATTGAATTTATATAGCCCTTTAATCCAAAGTGCTTTACATGAGAACAAGCAAAAATACAACAAGCATAAGATGACAATTGAATCACAACTCGAAAACAGTATAAGGAACAATCTACAATATTGCTGATGTGAGGAGGGAGTAGGGAGGTGTGCGAGGGAATGGTAGGTATTAGTGGAGGTAAGAGCAGAAGTAAGAGGGAAGGCAAGAAGGTGTGAGGAAGAAGAGAGGAAAGAGTAAGACTAGATGAGAGCAGGGGGTGGGGAAGAAGGAGGTAGAGAGGATGGAGAGGGGAAGGAAGAGCTGGAGTAAGAGGTGAGGAATGAGGGTTTAGGAAGAGACAGCGGAAGTGTCTATCACTTGAAGGACTAAGGAGACAGGCCTGCTCCCTGTCAGAGGGTTATGTCCCTGAGAAGCACACAATTTACTGGTAGGGTAGGCTCATGTACATTGAACCCACACAGTCCTCTGAAGTAGACCATAGGAGGTTACCAGTTCCCCTTCAGGTGAGACCCTTCCTCCTTCAGTTGGCCCATGAGGTCCCCTTGCAGGTCATCCTGGCATCGGGAAGACTAAGGAGAGGTTGAGCATGCATTTCTACTAGCATAAAATGGGGGTTCAGGTAGAAAGCCACTGTAGGCGTTGCACTACTTGACAAATTTCTGCCAAAAGTGGTGCAGAAGTCCAGGCTCCCTTGGTACTAATACCAGTAGTGGGTATACCATTCGAGGGGGTAGGGATTGATGTTGTTGGTCTCCTTGATCCTCTTATATCCTCTTGCAAAAGGTTTATCCTTGTGGTAGTTGATCATGCCACAAGATATCCTGCAGTCATCCCACTTAGGACAGTAACTGCCAAGTCAGGATTGCTGGGCATCTCTACTAGAGTTGGCTTCCCTAAAGAAGTTGTGTCTGAAAGAGGCAGCAACTTTATGTCCAAGTATATGCAGGCGATGTGGAAGGAATGTGGGGTGTCATATACATTTCCATCTGCATATCATCCACACACCAATGGCCCAGTTGAGATATTTAACAGAACTCTCAAAAGCATGACTGGAGCTCTTGAAGAGCCTCAGATGAGAAAGTGGAATTTCCTGATGCCATGCTTACTATTTGCCTAGTGAGGTTCCTCAGGAAGTGGTTGGCTTTATCCCCTTTGAACTCATGTTTGGTCACCCTATCAGGGGACCCCTTGCCATAGTCAAGGAAGGAAGGGAGAGGCCCACTCCTCCTGTCGCTACCAATGTAGTGGACTAGGTGTTATGGGTTTGAGGAAGAGGATGGCCTTACTGATGACTCAGGGCAGTGACAAGTTGAAGGATACAGGATAAGTGGGCAGGTCCTACTGTGTTATTGAAAGACTGAGTGAGGTAAACTATTTAGTGGACCTTGGAAGACTTGGCCAGGCTCTCAAAGAATTTCACATAAATAGGTTGAAGGCATTCATCCCTAAGGTTAAAATGGGAGCCCTACTTCTGGCGTCAGATAGGGAAGAAGAGGAATCTGAACCACTTTCTGATCTGTTCCGATGTAGCCTTTATGATGTCTCCATTGAGGTTGTCGAAGTGTCCCCACAAATGACTCCACAGCAGCAAGGTTAGGAGAAGACTTTGTTAAGCAGTTCTCACTCACTCCAGACTTGACACCTTGGGGCAAGCATCACATTTATAGTTGAGACAGTGTGCTTACCATATGTAGGAGCTATAGGATGTCAGATGATGTGAGATCCCACAACAACTCTAAGGTCAACAAAATGTTGGATCTAGGGGTGATAGAGCCCTCTCGTAGTCCTTGGCCCAGTCTTGTGGTTCTGGTGCCAAAAGCAGGTACATCTGATTTGAGATTCTGTGTGGAGTACAGAGCTCTTAATGCTATCAGCAAGACAGATGCTCAACCCCTTCCACAAACAGATGTGTAGGTGGACAAGGTAGGTGCTGTCAATTACCTTAGCACCTTTGACCTTACTGCAGAATATTGGCAAATATACCCGACATAAAATTACAAGAAGACTGCATTGTCAACACCTGAGGGACTTAACCAGTTCCGGTTAATTCCCTTTGATTTGAAGAATGCACCTGACACTTTTCAAAGGTTGGTCAATCATGTTCTGAATGGGTTAGATGAACTCTGCATGGCTTATCCAGATGAGGTAGCAGTTTTAAGCCCCACTTAGGAGAAACATGTAAGACACCTGGAAATAGTGTTGCAGGCTCTTCAGCAGGCAGGCCTGATCATAATGACTACCAAGTGCTGGGTATGAGGTTGGTGGGGGAAAGATTCAGCCTCTTCCCAGCAAAATACAGGCTGTACAAGACTGCACACCACTACATCCCAAACCCAAATGTGAGCTTTTCTAGGCTCCACTATGTATTACACAAAATGTATGGCAAACTATGGAACCACAGGTGCCTCTAGGACTGCCCTCAAAACTACTAAGAAACGTAAGAAAGTTTTTTGCTATGAGTAGTGCAACAAGACCTTCCAAGGCCCTGTTCTCAATGCACTTAATTACCAGAGACCTTTTATAGAGCAGACAGATGTCTCTGACGCTGGGATAGGTGCTGTCCTTTCGCAGCTAGATAGCAAAGGCTGGTAACATCCTGTATCCTTTATTTGTCACAACTTTAAGGACAGAGATCTCAGGTGGGCGACTGTGAAAAAGGAATATTTTTTCCATAGTGTGGAGCCTTCGAAAGCTGAGACAGTACCTCTATGGTGCTCACTTCACTGTGCTAACTGACCATAAGACCTTAAAGTGGCTAGTGAACATAAAGGGAGAGAATCTTGCATTTCTCAGGTGGTCTACATGCCTTCAAGGCTTAGACTTCCCTTAGAGCATAGGCCAGATGCACAACATAGCAATGCTGATGGAATGTCCAGAATGTATAACCGACTGGAACAGGAAACCCATACAGGGGTGGATTAGATCCCCCTGTCCCTTGTCTGGGGGGGTGAGTGATAGGAAAGATTTCCCTTGCCAATTTTATGCCCATATTCTATGAACCTCCAAACATTTTCCATTTGTTTTTGAACATGTCCTGACTTTTTACACTGAAGTGAAGCCATCAGCTTCACTCCTGTGACTTTTGCTCATTTTGTCTTGGGGAAACTGATAAGTCCTTCGGACTATCAGTACTGGGAAACTATGTTTCCTTTTTGTCTTTTTACTTTTTTATCTTGTTGGTAACTTCTTAATAGTGTACACAACATTTTACCATGCAGTGCAGTTTGAATACTATTGTATCACCCTGGTCTTTTACACTTGGGATTTTTAGTTACTTTTATATGTGCCTAAACATAAGCTGGTGGCAGCAGATACATTTTCTAAATGTCATTATTTTTAGTGTGCACATTTACGTTTACCCTGTCTTGACTACTAAACATGGCTAGTGCCCTAAAACAGCTGTGTCACAAGATGTATCGCTTGTCCCTTGGCCATATTGTTATTTGGCTTTCTTCCTGCCTTCTCGGGTCAGGAAATACCTTGTCGACCACAGGGTCCTATGCAGCCACCTGCACTCGGCAGCTCACTTCTCCAAAGAATCCATAGCATGGATACAATCATTCCTAACCAACAGGACTATGAGAGTCTTCTCTCCTATGGCAGCAGCCAACCCATCCCCATAACCTGTGGAGTGCCCCAGGGATCTTGCGTCTCATCCACCCTCTACAATATCTTTACCAAGCCCCTTTTCGATAATCTGGACCTTCTGGTTGTCACCTACACTAACTATGCAGATGACACACATTTTCTCCGCCCGCTTACAGGTGATTACGACAAGGATTTGGCCTTGGTGAACAGGATATATCTTATCATCCAGGCATGGATGGCCACCCGGGGCCTATGCCTGAATGATGACAAAACAGAGATCATCATCCTGGGCACTCCCTCGACCCTCAAAAAACTCAGCCCCGAATACTCAGCATTCAACATAGACAATAATATCATTACTGTTGCCAAGGAGGTTAAAACTCTGGGCTTCTACCTGGACTCCACTCTCTCCTTCAACAAGCAGGTCAATGCCCTGGCCTCGGCCACGGCATATACATGCAAGTTGATTAGAGCGGGCAAAGCCTTCCTATCACAGGACAGTTGCATCTCCCTGGCCAGGGCCCTCATTTTATCCAGGCTGGACTACTGCAACGCTCTATACATAGGAGCCAATAAACAAGCCATCAAAAAAATCCAACTCCTACAAAATAATGCGCTCAGAGCAGCCTAGGAATCCCCAAGAGAGAACATATCTCCAATACCAGAAGAGCCAACAACTGGCTCTCCACTCATGATAAAATAAAACTAAAAACTGCCTCCCTCACCCACAAATGCTTGAACAATGCAGCACCCCGTTACCTATCTGACAGATTCACCTTGAAGCCTATCACAAGAATCACCAGACTAGCCAACACCAACTTCCTCTGGGTCCCCAGATACAAACGTGCCAAAATCGGAGGCAGCAGCTTCCAGGTCAAGGCAGCACTCCTTTGGAACTCGCTACCATCCCCCCTAAGAATCGATCAAACCTATATCACAAGTTCCGTCAGAGCATCACTAGATGGCTCAAAGATGCCGACATCTAGACATATACCCAGCTGACCTTTGCCAGGCCCCTTCGTCTACACTGCACGCACAAACTGCATCAACTACTTTGAAAAACTATGCATGCCTCGATGTACCTACCTGTATTTATCGTAACCTATTGTGCCCACATGTAACCAATCGGCACCTGCACACAAATGTATTTTACATGCTGTAACCAAGCTTTGAATATCCTTATGCCTTACGCCTGAATACCCTTGTGTCTGGAGCGCATTACAAATAATAAACTAAACTAACTAAACTTAAATGGTCATGCATTTGCCCAGGAAAGTTGCTGCTATTGTAGGCTACTGCTGGCCTTGTGTGTGTGGACCCAGAATGTGGGTGGGACTGTCTGGTCCCAGTCCATATCTGGGGTGCCTGAAAATATCTAGGTGTGCGGCATGAGTGAAACCCACAGTGATCCTTGACTGTACCACTGCTGGCTGTATGAATGGTGTAGATCCTTACCATTGGAGGACTTGGACTTGCTACTAGCCAGGATTTAGGGTAAGAAGAGGACTACTGCAGCCATTTCCCAAGATCAGCATTGGAGCCAGGTATCCTGTTTAGAAGAGCAGCCAACTGAAGATCCATGGATGACTTCCAAAGGAGCCTGGAATCCCTTCCTGCATTTGGCTTGATAAAGACCTGCTGGACTACCTCATCTGCGAAGGCCCTGAGCGGTGCTTCAACCCTTTGACTGGAGGGACCAACCAGTCTTGATACATTCTCAAGGATGGAGCCGTCCTGAGCCTTCTGAAGTGTCCCCCTATAACCTGGTGGACTGACAAGCTCTCCAGTGGGATACCTCAACAGAATCGTCGCCATTCCACGGTTAACACTGGATCTTCAGTGGTCACCAGGTCATGCCACAAGTCACCTTCCAGCTAAGTTTCAGCTTTTCAGCATTGAGGAATCCTGCTCTGCAAGGTCTTCTTCTACTGGAAAGATGCCTGCTGTCACCCGTGTGCAGTAGCAATCACTGGAACTCACCTTCTCCTGTCTGGGGACGTGTCCTGAGGAGGTCTGCATTGGTACCTTGTACATTTATTCTTCACAAAGTGGTGCACTCTGCTCTTGGAACCGACCCGAAAGAATCCTTGCACCGCAGCTCCTGGGCATCCTCTTCTGGATCCAACGGCAGGAAAATCTACCTCCACTGATTCCCAATCGACCGGCCTAGTCACTAGGGAAAATCAAAGTCACGGGGGTAAGTAATTGCAATTCATTCACCTCCCGCAGTTCTCCTCAGAATAAGCCTTAGAATAAACTCGGGCACTGTTGTGCGGTTAACATGATGGCTGACATGGTGTAAAGCTTTGGAGACTGTAATAGAGATCCTACCATTAATCTCCTCTCTGAGCACCACTTTGGCATCCTTTTTGAGGGTCAAACTTCACAGATCACCTGTGGAATGAACTGTCCGGCTTTGCCTGTGGGCGTCACCACACGAGGTGTGTTTTGACCTCAAAGTGCTGGGCCCACTGCTGGGGACGCTGATGGGCATCAGCCAGGATACTGGCACTGTAAGAAGAAATCGAGGAGTGAGGCAGGGAACTGCTGGACCCGCCGAGACAGCTGGTCCCATGGCAGCAGATTGTTCCTTCTGAACTGAAGTTTGCCATTCGCGGTCAGAGCAGCCTTGGAGCCTCAGAGTCCAGTGACAGGGAGCAGCCCAGGTGGAGTGTTAGTGCCCCTGACAGCAATCTGTGAGTAGGGGGGTACAGGTAGAGCCACGGTGGTGTGCTTCTTGAAGAGGCTTCCTGGAGAGTCACAGTGACACATGAAGCTGACGGTACCTTGGAAAGTGAGAGGTCACTGAGCGTCCAGTGATGTGTGCACGTTTCGTGCTTCCAAAGGGAGGAGAGCCCTGCGAGGGGATGTTGTGAGAACCCTGGGAACCATATGAACCATTTGGCCTAAAAGACAAACAATAGAGGGAAACAGCTGAGAAAAAGAAGAATGTTTTTAAACATCTGGCTGCTCGTTGGAGGGTCAACCCAGCACTGGGCCTATACGAGATGGAACTGGTAGTGATACCCCTCCAGGGGGTTTGATTGTAGGTTGTGGTAGGCTTGGTTTGCCTATGGAAATTGCGATTTGACACCACTGAGTGTGTGACTGGGTCTGGTGGAACAGGCTGTGCTCTTACCCAGACCTCGATTCTCACCTGTGGACTTTCCAGAAATACTGTTGAAAATTGCAAGCAAGTCCAACTCATCAAAGAACATGCTAAACTGGATGGAAATACCAAAACGCTGTCGCATACCATGAGCCCTGGAGCTCAGAAGGTCTCCAACAGCGAATATGATTCTAGTGAGGGCACTCAGGAGGACCCAATTGCATCTCCCTTGCACAGCCTAAAAGAAGGCATTGCAAACATAGGGAATATGTTTTGACACACTTGCCGTGAAAGTTGACACCTCCAATGCAAAAATTGAGAAGCTATGTGTCAGAATGACAGAGGCAGAAACAAAGAAGCTCCAAATCTGAGGACTCGATTCTGGGGCTTGAAACAGCAGTGAAATCTGTCCACAGAGTTAAAGATAATGCAAGCCAAGAACGGCGACATAGAAAACCACTTGCACCGCAATAACAAATGAATTTTGGGCCTGCCTGAATTGTCTGCTATTGGCCCCCTGGAAACATTCCTTGAGAAAAATACCTTCAATCCTAGAAAGCCCAGGTCGAACGGGTGCACAGATCGTTGGGCCTTAGACCGGCTGTAGGTCTCCCGCTGCGGCCAATAATAGCTACGATTTTCGACTTTCATGATAGAGATCTCATCTTCAAGGCAGCAAGAGAGATCGGTCCTTTGCATTTTTAGTCGGCCAATCTCCAATCTATCAGGACTTAAGTCCCACTGTACAAGCCTCCAGGAAGAATTTCAACTAAGTGTGAAAATATCTGCGGGACAGGCAGGTGGCATACATAGTTATTCCCTGTTGAGCTTAAAATTATCTATGCAAATAAATCTCACTTCTTCCCCTCTCCATCAGACGCCATGAACATTTGCTTTAATACTAATGGCGCGAGCTGTCCATGCTGCTGAGAGTCATAAGTGGGCTGGTGAATATTCCGTCCATGTAACCAGCCTTTTTAACATGGCGGTGCTCAAGAGATTCATAATGCACATGTGGGCACACCAATCTGCCCCCGGTGGGCCAGTGGCAATTTTTTGCTGTTTCTCCTGATTTACCTCTTTTTATCTTTTGGTTGATGTTAGGAGTTTAGCTGGCACGTTGGTTATTGTGGAGAGGTGGAGTAAGGTGATGGACAAAGGGGTGGCATTGTTCAACAAGTTTTATTTTAACAATAGAGAAACGGCCTTTCTTCTACCTGTCTCAAAAAGGGTTATCCCATTTTAAGCAATTATAAATCAGGGATTCGACTTCAGGAGCTTTGTCCAAATGTAAAATGTCCGTCCCCTATCCAAAACCTATTCTAACCTTGCCACTAATTGACAAAAGGGTTCGGCATCCAAACGAAAGTACGACTAGGAGAATGGCTCCTTTCTCCTAGTGAAAAGGCTCAGTCTGCATCACTTCCCCATCAATCTTTTGCTCTAGTTTCTGATTGAACTAAGAGAGTATGGTCAGGAGAATGGCTCCATTCTCCTGAACCACCTCACACAGCTTTGAGGGCTGCCTTGGAATATTCTTTGACAATAGTTCTTAAAGGTCTCTTCACTTCTTCTGAAAGGTTTCTAAAAGCTTGCTTTACAGTTCCAGCAATTCTTCCCTGTTTTACGACCTTATGAAGGTTATCTCTATATAGCTCTTGTTGTCTAGGATCCTCTGTAATTTTACTTGGATTATCACTGTGATGAGGGAGATTCCTTCCAAGGCTTTCTTGACTCTTAGTTCTCTGGGTGTCAATACTGTGATCAGGGCGATTACTCCTGAGGCTTTCATGGCTGTTGGTTCTCTGGATGTTACTACTGTGCCAAGGGAGATTATTCCCGAGGCTTCCATGGCTCTTCTATCTCTGGGTGTCACTACTGCGATGTGGGAGATTGCTCCTGAGGCTTTCTTGACTCTGGATTTTCTGCGTGTAACTACTGCATGAGGGAGATTACTCCCGAGACAACTTCCACACTATTGGTCTCTTTGATAATTACTGTGACAAGAGAGATTACTCCCAATGCAGCTTCCACTCTCTGTTCTCCCGGGACCCATCCAGGTTTGCTGCAGTTCCCTTTACCTTGTTTTTGTTGGGAACGCACGTTCAGTTCTTCCCGATGTCGCAGGCGGTTTCCCGTTTACTCGTAGGTTCCTTCTGGTTCACCTGCAGGGCTCCATGGAGGCTTGGGGCAGGCGGTCTCGGCATCATTGCTGGACCAAGCGGTCCACCTCCCCGAGGTAATACCACCACCTCGACTTCCCCAGCATTGGAGTGAAGTTATCTTACAGGTGGGCCCATGAGTTTCTGCTGCTTTGACTCTTCTGCATACTCTCTTCCGTGGACCAGCTTCTCTGTACATCAGACAGGTTCCCAGGTTTGAACTTCCCATGCTTTGCTGGCTACTTGTCGGCTTCTCTCGAGATTCTCTTCTTTCAGTCCTTTCTCAGTTTTCTCTCTCCTAGCGCATCCCACTCCAGCGCAGTATCATAGTCTTTTGTTTGTTTCCATGATGTACTCTGCATGTCTCCTCGTGGCAACTTGTTCCCAGTACTCTTAGAAAAAGATATGCCATCATTCTTGTTTTTCCTCGTCTCAGTGGTGTCAAGTCTCAAGGAAGGGCGGAAATGTTACAGTAACACAGAGTAGTACTTTCAGTTGCATTCTCTGTGGACTTTAGGGGTTTATTGGGTGGAAGGGCCAGAGGGTTAGAGACTTCCTTCATGGAGCAGGAGTCCATATCCCCAGGAGGGGAGTCTCTCCCTGTGAGGTTCAGCTTTTCACCTCACCTAGGGGGACTATTGGATAGTGGCCTCACCTCACTAGCCTCAAAGGGAAGGGCTCCACCTGGGGAGAAATGAGGAGACCCTGTGAATCAGCACGGTATGCTGGCAACGGTGTGTGGTGGGTGGGATGGGTTTTAATTCAAAATGTCCATTAATATTAATTGTTTCAGCCTGTTAAGGATTTCAACCAGGCGACACACACCTTAATCTAGTATGGAGCGTGCGATTGAAATGCTTACGTTAGATTAGATTCAATATTGAGATGGTACACCACTCATATCACACCCCCTTTTCAAATACCCCGGATCACAATGGGCTGAACGAGGCTGGTTGATAAAATGTAATATTTATTTATTTATTTATTTTAAAATTCAAAAGAAATCATACAATGTTTAATATGGGACAGCAATCACCAATGGGGTGATAAGAACAATAGGAATGTAAGCAATGCACTTAGTTTACGCTTCTATTGACACAACTACCAACAACCAGGGAATAGGAGCACTTTTTGATTTTAGGTAAGATAGCACTTGAGTTAGACTTTCCCCCTGCAATGTTCCCTCAACCCACAAATAATCAATTCTAAGTGGATAAACAGAAGCAGCAGGTAATCAGGAATGACAAATGGAAAACAGATTAGAAATCTGACTTTCCTTCCAGAGAGAAAAATGGATTTAAACCCTGGCAATGCTAAAAATGACACTCGGAAATTGATGAATAAACAATGAATATGTAAAAACTCTTGTAACAAAAACAATTCTTTACTGGAGAAACACTGGAAAGATACTAGCAATCACTAGCAATGGATTGAGTGAAATCATACAATTCAAAATTGAATGGAAGATTGAAAACAGTTTATAATCAAAATGAAATGTTGTAAAATTAGCAAACTTTTGCAATTCCCACCTGAATTTACCAAAACAGTTTTTAATAAAAATTGGTGAAATATTGTAATGTATAGTGATGCAGTTTTTGTGTTTGGGTGTAGCTGTACAATATGGAAGTAAGATGAGGTCTCTAGCTGGCATATTGAGTGAGTTATACAAGATCTAGTGAGGTGCATTTTTTGAGAAAATGAAGGCGCGAAAAAGGCAAAGAAATCAGTTTGGACAAGGAACAGTTTTACTCTACACTAGAGCATCCAGGCTAAGCTACCAGATTGAGACACAGTAAGCTCTGGGGTTGACTCGCGAGTTCAACCCTAGCACCTCCGTGTCCGCCCTGGCGGACCCAGTCCGATCACTCAAAATAGGATTGATAGGTTAGGACTGACACAAGGCAGAATTACTACAGAGATGGCACTAGCATAAGAAATCAAAGCAGGGTAGCAAGAATTATTTTTGACAATATTACAAGCTATCAGGATAAGGATAGGATGACTTTGAGAGTGGAACTACAACAAGGTATACTATGGTTCTATGCTTCCTATTGATACAGTCCACTTTTTGGTTTGGATGTTGGACAGTCAGCGGTTCTGGTCACCACACGGTTCTGATCTAACAAAGGACAGCCGGACAGAATCAGCGGGACCGGATCAGCGGGGCAGGGACTGGATACCAAAGGATAGTTATTCTGGACCTGCAATTCTGGTTACTGGATACTATAGGTCATCAGGGTAGCAGGATGGCAGCAGCATGCAGTGAGTGGAAGGCCAGGTTAATTCAGGATGCTTCCCAAAACACCACAGCGTTTCCCTTGGTTATTGGGATTATTTTAGAATTGAGGCCCAGCTGAAGCAGGATCAGCAATGCTTGGCCTTGTGGTTGGGATCTGGAGTTTAGATGGATAAATGCAAGATGAAGACAGGAAAAGGACTCCGGTGTAGGAAATCAGGAATCAGTGTGTCCAGGGTCTTGTCAAGGACCCTGATTTATAATGCAAAATGACATCATCAAGGTAGAGGCTGGACAGGGTTAAATACGTCCGCCCCTAAACTACTTGGATTGGGCAGGGGAGCTATTCTACGCCTCGCTCTCAGATGGTTGGATTTCTAAGGGGTTGATGTCAGGTTTATGAGGTGAGGTTTACAATGTCCCAACACTCCCACATTTACTTTACTTAAAATCCAATTTTGCCAAAAACATGCATTTCTTCACTTGTAATCTCTTGGCAAATTATACACACAGGTTAGATATTATGTGCATCACATTTCAATCCAATCCTCAGGTCTGTGCAACCTTGTTTCGCCTTTCTGATACATATGGGTAGTTTTACACATTAAAGATTTGGCCTAAAATTCCACAATTCTATTTAAAAAAATGCGAATTGTCCCCAGGGATGCATGTATAAAATCTTATGTTTGCCACATTAATACTTTCCTTGGAATATGTCATATTTCGTAACTTCTGTTCCCCATGCAGCAATGAGTTCTACCAAGTTTTAAAAGATAGCCCACAGAATTAGATTTAAAACTGCAACCTTTTTAAGTCTTTGCTAATTCTTGCTACATAAATAAAAGTCTTTAAAGTTTCTTTATAACATAGTCTCTGTAACCAAAAGGCTGTCCCTTTGTTACTTGATCCTGTTTTTTTGTCTTCCTCCAACTGCAAGCAGCTGTCATTTCCTTCCAGGCAAGGGGGTTTCCAGTCTTTATTGAAGGTTTTATTGCCTCTTCACACTTGACAGGTGAGTGTTCCAGGACTGCTATTGTCCCAGCCTGGAGCACAGACGAATGTCCGACGAGCATGTGAACTTTCATTGTCCTATCCCATTTAAAGTTTTTCAAGCTGGCACTTCGCACCTACATGTCCTTGATTCAGAGTGTATCTCCCTTCCTTGGAGGAGTTTCTTGCCTGGCAACTGGAATAACAGGTTTGTCTGAGAGCTTGCAACTCCAGCCTATGTGTTTTAAACTGTTTAATTTCTTACTTTGGGTCTTGAATTAAACAAACCTATGACATAAGATATCCTATGTGTGTATTATCACCACTAACATAATTCCTTTACATTGCTAAGTAAGCAGGCTTTCATTAACAATTGAGTTTTAAACAGGTCCATTTTTTTCTCTTCAGTCAGCACAGACCATTTTCCCACATGTGTTAAAAACTGCTATCATTTATTTCTTTAATTCGGTTTGCAGCTCCTCCGATTATCACTGTCTTTGCAGTTGTAGTCATTTTCCTTGCAGCAGGACTCTTATCTAAAGTATAGATACATTTATCCTTGACCTGCCTCAGAGAGTAAAATGTTTCTTTGAACTGTTGCGCATGGATACATTTTGTCAAGAAATAAACGCGTGTTCCTGTGCAGGTGAAAAGAAAGTTGCTTGTTGATTTCTATCAAATCTACTTTGACAGGACCTGTAATTCAGGAATTATGCCTGGTTTTTCTGAGGCACAATGACTTATCCTGGGCCTCACAGGACTGTTTCCATCACAGTGGTTTCAGAATGTACTGATGGAAATCGCATAACACAGCATTTTGAAAGGGTGAAAAAAGGTTTCATTCTGAAGGGGAATTTTTGGCTTTTGCAGCAATGCAGTGCTGCCGGTTCACTTGATTCCATATATATGTCTCAGAACACACTGGCATACTTTTTCAGTGTGTCCCCTTGTTCCATCTTGCCTGAAGTGTACTAAGCAGGATGGTGCAGACATCTTTTTTTGCTGCCAAAATGCAGTTTGAGGTCCTGGTGTGCACCAAAGCCAGCGCGCCCGGTTGCTGTTTCATGCGCAAATGCAGCTTGGTGATGTGGTACAATGCTGTTGAGCGGGTCAATATATCCCACAAGCCTCAATGTCTCGAGTTGCTATTACTGGTTCACCCTTCCTGTGGAGTGGGTATATCTATTTCTTGTTTTCGCTGTGTGTCTTGTGGGAAGATGTCTCCTGCATTGTGAATGGTCAAGATGCCCTCGCTTAAATGTATCACATGCAATGTGCATGAGTTGAATAACCCATTCACGACCCTGAAGGTGCTCTCCCATCTTCCTAGGCATGGCACAGACATCATTATACTGGAAGAAACACACCTTATGAATCATGCACACACTGCTGTCAGTAAGGAGTGGTGGGCCCACAATTGGTCAGCGATTCTAACTATTCGAGAGGGGTACAAACATTGATGCATATAAATGTTGATTTTAAATTGGATGATATGTTTTGGCCAATGAGGGTGCCAGATTTCTTAAAGTGGTAGGCCGTCTATGGGATAGACACAGTGATATTAAATAGCTATGCACACAATGTAGATGATCCTGCCTTTTTCCAAATCAATTTGACAAATGTACTTTGTACAGTGATCACAAGATACTGATAAGAGGTGATTATAATGCCACCTTGTAGGATTACTTAGACCGGTCCTCTCTTTCGGGACGCGGACATCCTAAGGCTGCACGCACCATACGTTATGCCTGTAACACCCTACGTCTGGACATGTGGCGTACACTGCATGAGTCTCAGAGTGGATACGCAGTTTATTCCTTGATCCATAACTCGCACTTTAGACTGACATGTGGTTGGTTCCATAGCTATATTGAATAAAAAGATAAGGTGTGACATATTAGCATGGACTCTGACCACGCACCAGTCTTTTTGGGGGACCAAACAAAACCTAGGTCCCCCTGGGCAGCCAAATGGAGATTCATAGCTGAAGCTGTGACTGATCTGGTTTTTAGGAACAAAGTTAGAAAAGAGATAGTATATTATTTTCATCTTAACATGCCCTTGGTAGATTATTATGTGGTGGTGTGTGAGACATTTAAGGCATGTATTAGGGGAATCTGCATAGCAAAGGAATTTGGGATATTGAAATTGGTGAATAGGGAATTGAATGATTCTGAAATGCACCTGAAGATGCTGAATGGCACACACGTTACTACCAAACACCTCGATATGCTTCTACAGATCCACACGAGTCTGGCTGAATTTTGTCAGTTGGCAGATACAGAATTTAAGCTGTGCACTCGCAGGCCAATGGTGAGAAGATATGGTGAATCTGATACGCTGGGCAGAATTTTGACTGGCCTGGGCAGGGGAGACAAGATCACTCTGGTATTGCTGCAATGATGTGTAATGTGGCCTTGCAACAGGGTGAACTTCCCCACTCAACGAATGAATCGAGGATTGTGGTACTCTCAAAGCCCAACAAGGTCCCCTGGACTACAGATTCCATCGGACTCTGTCGATGCTGAATTTAGACAATAAAATATTTGCTAAAACACTAGCCCATAGACTCCTTCCCTTGTTGCTGAATATGATAGTTGATGACCAATCTGGATTTGTGCCCAGCCGTTCCACCTCACATTATCTGAAGAAATGATTAAGTATCATGGCACTTATTGATCCTGAGGCTGTTGCTGCCTTCCTGGATGCCGAGATGTCTTCTGATTTATTGAAATTGTTGTTTAGGATGAAGGTGCTCAGTAGGGTGGGAGAGGGCTCTTATCTTATGTCATTGATGTTGTTATTGTGTATCAATCCCACCGCCCTGGTGAGCAGGAACGGTATTATGCTCGAGCAGCTTTTGCTGTCCAGGGGTGTCTAATTTCCCTGATATTGTTTGTCTCGCCATTGAACCGCTAGCAGCTATCCTCAGGGAACATCATGTGGAAAGGGGACTTAAGTTATGAAGCCAAACTGTGGTGCTCTCACTGTATGCAGATGACAGTGTAGTCTTTGTTAAACACCACAACACGCTGCAACACAGGGGCGATACTGCAAATGTTTTTGGTGGTCTATGCAAATTGTTTGATACTTAGGCATCAAAATCACACATACTATAGCTCACCTGCATTCAATGAAATATGAACTGATATTGCTGGACTTAAGGCTCAGAGGTGGTCTAAACTGGCCATTTCTTCCATGGCTAGAATATCCCTTATCAAGATAGTATTTCTTCCAAAATTCCTATATTTATTCGCAAACATCCCTATCCATCTAACCACCTCATTCTTCAGTAAAACAAGATTGGTTTTCACCGATTTTGCTTGGGCTGGGAAGACGCCACGTATTAAGCGAAACACACTGACGTTACTGTAAGAGAGGGCTGAATGGTCCCAACTTTGATATCTATGCCTGGGCTTGCATGCTTCATCACAGCGTTTACTAGTATGGCCCCCGCCCTGATACCTCAATGCATTAGGTTACAAAATATGATTGCTCACCCACTCGCTCTGCAAACTATCCCTACCAAAATGTCTGCTTGTAGCTGCACCTTGCTAGACCTGGTTGAGAGCACTAGATGGGCATCACTGAAATTACATAAGAAATGCATCCTGTACCCCCATATACACCACAACCTTTTTTGGACAACACAGCAGGGAATCCGTTCACTATGGACAGAGGCATCATGCATAATCTACATTGGGGCAGGCTATTCAGATTTGAGGACCTTTTGGATGACAGACAGTTGATTACTTTGGATACGTTCCATGAACAGTTGTCCAATCCCATGGCTGACACGTTGCTTTATTTACATATTAAGGGGGAATTGAAGGCTAATAATCCCTGTATACCAGAAGATTCTAAAAGCAGCCCCATTGTGAGATACCTGCAGATGGCGAGCATGACATCTAAGCCTATCTCCTCATTATATGTGCTGGCTGTACCTAACTTAAATACTGGAAGTACGACGGTTAAAGCACAGTGGGACCTTGCACTATTGATAAGAGCCAATGAGATGAAATATGTTTTCGAATCGAGGTTCATCTATCTCCATTATAAAAACTGAACGTTGCAATACCAAAAGTATTACACTCCTGTGACGAATCTGGGGATGTCGTCCCCTCTCCCCTGGGGGGGGAGCTTTCTCATGGGCCAAGGCAGTGCGTCCCCCGAGGGGTTGTGCTTGAGCGGGATCACATAGGGAAGGAGTCCCTCTATAGGATTGAGGATGACCATGAGCAGAGAATGTGGTATAACCCAGCTTCAGTACACTCACCCCCTTTTTCAAACTTAAATTCTCCTCTCCCCTCTAGATAGAGCTAATGTGTTCTGTTGTCAAATTCACAAAACTCGCTCCTAGCACAAACGGTTCCGGAGATACGGACGATTTTGTGAAGGTAGTTTTTCAGAAATGAAATCACAGTTTCAGAATGACAGATGACAGTTTTCAGTTTTAAAGATGACAGAATGACACGATTCTAGGAGGCAGTTCTAATAGGTTAAAATAGTTTGGATTAGATTATTTTAAACTAAGAGATTGGTTGTGGCACAGTGCTAGCTGGGTACTCACACTAGATTTTGGACAGGAATGCGACTTCGTCACGGATCGGGTCAACCGGTTGGACTGGACTCCTGGCGGTTCTCTCGCCATGGACGATCTCTGCCTGGTTCTGCTCACAGCGATCTGGGTCAGCTCTGCTAGCGGCGCTGCACAGCGGTCTGGATCTCTGGTTCTGACAAAAGTTCTTGGCACTGCACGGCGGTCTGGTCTCTGGTTCCGGGTACAGTTCTGCTTTCTGGGTGTTTCTGGCACAGGGTTTAGCCAGAATCAGACAGCTCAGCCCGGCTGTCTGAATAGTTTGGTTTGGTTGCTAGGTTTTGAAGGCCTGCTGATAGGAGTTCAGCTGTTGGATTCTAGAGTTCTTGGAGTTTCTGGATGTGAAGTCTGAAATCAGGATGTGGAGTTGTCTGTCAAAATGCTCTGCAGAAAGTGAAAAAGAAAGTCCCTATCTGGCTTCCAGTGGCTCTTTTTATGTATTTCGAAAGTGGGTGGGTCGGCTAATTCTGCATGCCCAACCCTCTCAACTTATCATTGGCCAGTTCCTCCTCTCTTTCTTGATTGGAAAAGGAAATGGAGTGTCAGAGTGATGTCAGCCATTTATTATTATTGAAGAACGCCCCTTTACTTTTGCTTTGAAAATCATTTTTCATAACTACACATACTTCCCAGATATACAGTTGTTTGACATTACATGTACATATTACAGATTACTTATGGTCCATGCTTGTTCAACTCTGATCTTCCTGGGGGCTTGCATTCAAAAATGACAACTTATTTTCGTTTTTAGTTGGTTTACCAATGTTAAATCTGTATAGAAAAATTACACAAATGTACACCCTCCTTCTACACACATTCCAGTAATTTACTAGGTCTCTAGCATAAACCCAGTGTCTGTAATATCAATAAATAGCGGGGTTTTGCCTCAGAACATGGTACAAAGTTGAATCAAGTCTTGAATTGTGGGTACATTTCTTAGATTAAGGTTCTCCAAATTGCACATTTTTGTGAGCTTAATACAATATTTTAGAAGCATTTAACTTAAACATATATTTGCTGCAATATGATTCCACAAAAGTGTCTGAGTCCACCCCCAGAAACTTGGGAGTACCACATGTCTCTCCTCTCCCAGGCAGGGCTCTGTTTACAGTCCACACTGAAAATCAACATACCCCATTCAATTGCAAGAGTCTATTGTGTCGGCTGAGGTCAGCAGGCCAGGGGGCCACTCTGCATTTGGTTAGCATGAACCTGTGATTTCCTGGGCTGTTGTGTGGGTCTCTGAGGTGAGAAGGTTTCCCAGCCTCTTGGCCCGTTAATGCAATCAGATTGTCTCTGGGAACAGCAGGTGGTTAAGAGTTTTAATTAACCAGCGGGCCTTTGAAGTTTCCAGCTGTCTCAGGTGGCTGATTAGCTTCTGAAGTTGCAGTTCTCCTGTCAGAGTTTAGACCGCTAGCGCCGGTTTGTGGACAAAGCTGGTACTGCACCCATTTTTGGGATCTGTCTTGAATTAATGCATTTCAGTAGAGTGGTCTTGTACCCATGATTTTAGCAACTTTTTGACATCAATAAAAACGGATTTCGAACACAACCATCTTTCTTTGCACTGGTGGGTGGCAGATTAGGTGACCATTTTGGTGTGCGCAAACTGCGCGGTTCTCCTGGATTCTGGCGTGAATGTGGGCGGCGACAGCTTATCCCCACATCTACCCAGTCTATTGATTCAACATGGGTCAAATCCCTTGACAAATCCCACACAGGAGTTTGAACGTGGGTCCACTGGGACGTGGGGAGGAGAAAGTGGTCCTCTGAGGAGGACCAGCGGGAGCCGTTCACGGGAGCAGCTGACACGAGACAGATGGGGAGCAGAAACCGGAAGAAGGAGCAAAGCCGAAGGTGCTCCGCATGAGAGGACTACTAAAAATGCTACTGAGTAAATCCTCTGAGCACCCCAGGCTCCGGCAAAGCATGAGAGAGAGATAACGCACAGCTGGTAACCATCGGAAGACTGCAGAGCCTCTGCAGACCCCGGTGGATACCCAAATGCTACAGGGGTCTCGCAAAGGAACGCAGCAAACCGGGAACCGCTGATACCTGTGAGAAGGTAGGTAACAGGTAAACAGGTTGCCCAGGAGGTTCTGGAAGTCGAGGGAAGCCACTAGGTGCCCATAGAAGCTGGACGGAGAGGGTCTGGGACCCAGAGATCAATGAGGAAGAGTTGTATACTTGTCAGGAGACTGAAACAAGTGGATACAACACAACAGTGCAAGTCTGGAATCCGCACCCAAATTGGATGTCTAGATTAAGAGGGTATGGGACCTTGAATGAAAGAGAAGCAAAGCGGAAAGAGTGGTATGCTTGCAGGAGAGTGAACCAGATGGACACCACGCTACAGTGCAACCCTCGAACCCACACTGAAATAAGATATTGAGAATAAGGGGGACAGGTTATCCCAGTGCAGAAGGAAGATGCATTTGATAGTGAAGATATAAAAGCTAAAGAAATATTGTTGGTACAATCAAGAAATTACATTTCATAAGCTTTAGGTGTGGGAGAAAAAGAAAGTTCAGTCACTTTTGGCCATACTAATTTAGAAGTGTAAACCCTTCCTAATGAGTTGATAACACTGATACAGCAAGCCTGTCCATTCAACATCATCGTAGACATTGACCTACGTACAAGTGATGAAGGGAGGGGGGGTGGGAAATTTACTATAAGACACTGCCCCGGAGATTCAAATTGACACTGAACTACAACGGCGGTCTGCAGTCAAGCTTTGTGCCTGCGTTAACTGCAGAGATTTGCACATGCCATCATCTAGGGTTGGACCCATCCAAGAACTAACTTCAAGAATAATGCCCGATTCAGGGAATAACAGAGAGGCTATGTGCCCTGAGTTGGATTTTACCACAACTCCCTCTTGTGGTACTTTTAGTGATTTAAAACGCTCAGCGGAAGTCTTGAAAGCGGCAAAGACTGATCCTAAGATTGATACGAGACTGGCGTTGAAAAGGAAATGCAGTTTAGAACACAATGCTAAAATTGTCAGAGAGACAAATTGTACCTTAAATTCAACATCTCAGCAAGAAACCCCGATATTCTGTGAAGATTGGGATAACTATTCACAAAATCGCCACCGTTGGTCAATAGATACAGTGACTAGTTCACTGGACCTGGCAGGGGAACACACGAAGGAGCAAAGAATGGGCACAATCAGACTCGAAAAGCATACAAATCTAATACAGCATGGTATTTCCAGGGGGAACAAAAAATGGGTGACCCCGAATTTGTCCTTTGGTGACAACTTTAGGGGGCACTGTTTTCTCTTTAACAATAAGTCGCATCCATTTACAACTTAGGGCCAACATGCTTCCAGTAAAGTGGTGGCCAGTTTGGACATTTTGGATCAAATCCTACAGGAGACCTTGTTAAATATAGAGGCTGAGAGCCATCATAATTGGGTCTTTCAAAAGAAAACTCTATCACAAGAAGCAAATAGTCCAACCAGATGCAGTAAAATTGGTTGCAATGAGCAAAGTACCCAAACATTACGATTAGCAGAACATGCCGGTGATAGAAAGGATAAGGCCTCTGAGACAGGCGAGGAAAAAATGGGAAAGGAAATCCCACAAGAAAAGCAACAACCTCCAGAACCAGTGGAAAAGCCTTCTATAGACACTAATGAGATAGCTTTTCACACAGTGGCTACGCTGACAGCTATCTTAGCCCCCTTCATGAAGCTTCATGAGGCCATGGAGGGCACCCTAAAAGATCACACTACGGTGCTCGCCATGCTACATAGTAAAATGATATTTATAGAAGGCTTTGTCACGGCGACAGAACAGAATCTGGAGAATAGTGCAGTGGGCGTACCACAACTCTTACATGACCTTTGCGACCCCTTAATCAAGGAGAAACCTCAGCGAAGACACTTAAGTGCCTCGTTGGGATTTGGAGCTGGTCCAGTGGATAAGGTTAGCCAAATGGATCCTTTAAAACTGAGACCTCAAAATGGTGTAAGAGGATGTTTGGACTTGACAAAAGAAGACAGCCACCAGAGCTCTGACAAGGCCCCCTTGACGTTGGAGGAGCACCCAAGTCGACAAGGGCTCACCATCTGAATTCCAAGCATAAGGGAGTCGGAAAATCAATATGGAGAGATGGGGTGTGCTATGAACATTCTGGTGACGGCTCCTGAAACTCAGACATCTATGGACAAACAAATAAGGGGCCATTTGGGTAGGACAACACTCAGGCCCCCCTTTTACAGCCAGAGATATGGAGCTGTGGAAACGAGAACTATAGAACACAGCACTACAAACCAAAAAATATGTAAAATCTTCATACAAAAAGCAGCTGGAAATCTGCAAGAAAAAAAGACCTCCTTGAGTCCAACTGAGTCAGTTGAGGTAGCAAAACAAACAAACACTGTAAAATAAGACCTCAAAGAAATCGAAAAATCTACTGTTAGTAAAAAATACTAACTTAAACAGTAGCAAATCCTTCATAAGAAATATTTCGGTGACAATCGTAAGGTCTGGCCAGCTCCCACAACCGAAACTGGGAAATTCGGCACTGTTAAATACTATTCGGAAAACAGATGAGATTTCAAATTCGGTGAAAGAGCCGAGGCGTTCGACAAGTGAGATTGACTTGATGGATATGTCGACTTATAGTATCACGGAGGACGAAAGTTCCTCAATGGATGACAGTGTTATAATTGAAACCTCATTGATAGAGGATTCAGGAGAGGATACATCGGAAAAGGATGAAGCAATTGCTGAATCATATTCAAGAGCTCTGAACAAGAATTTAAAAAAACTCTCGGACAAAAGATATGCTCTGAGCCAAGATACCAAGAAAAACTGAAAAGAAGGTAGAGGCAGCAAAGAAGGTGATGATGCCGTCGGGTCTTCATGACGCCTCAAGAGTAGCTAAAGAAAACAAGATAAGGCGTACTCCCTCATTGGAGGAGGATGGGGACGCTGAGAAGATCAAAACTGATTAGGTCGTCCTGAAGATAAAATTGAATCTATTGCTTCCAGTCAAACCTAAATTGAAATTCCAGCAAGAAAAAATAGTGGAGGCAAATGAGGGTTTAAAACACTCATTGGCGCGAATATCACCTAGCGATGATGGGCTGGTGCTCAACAGGACAGTGTTCTTAGGCTGTTACACCAGGTCCCGTCACTTTGTTCGGTATCTTCGCAGGAGTTCTCATTTATAGAGTTTTCCGACAATCAACGTATGGACAAAGTAACTATTCATCTTGTGTCAAGATTAGCCAAGCAACATATTTTGGACGAAGCACATTACCTGCGCCTCCTGGGATTTGAGTTAAAAGATGAAAAACACAGTACAATACAAGAAAAGGTTCCATTCTCAAATGAGGACAGGCATCAGGAACCAGCAGAGACTCAAGGAAAGGCCAGGGTTCAACAAAGTTTAAAAAAAGATGATAAAAATAGTAGAGTCACCATACAGAAGTCACCTCTTGAAAGTGATGAGTCAAATTGGAAATGGTTGGTGGGCATTTTAGCCAACAATCTACATAAGCAATAGGATCAAATTTGTCCGACTGAATGGACCCTCATAAATTGGAATACTAAAGGGTCATTACATCTTTTTTTGGATGATGGAAGTAATCATGGGAAAGCAGACATTGTTTGCCTTCAAGAGGTGTGGTTCACTGAGGTCCCCTTGATAGAAGGGTATTGGGTAGTATTGAACCCGGCAATCAAAAACCAATTGGGCCACCCCAAAAGTGGGCTGCTAATGGCGGTGAAAAACAGTCTGGGTTGGTCCCTGATGTATACTTATTGTCCAACTCCATTTGTTCAGGTGGCCACAATGAAAATCACAAATTGTGGGCAGAATGAAAATCGAATACTTTTCGTGATAAATATTTATTGGAATCCAGCAGATCAAAGAAATAATAACATGGTTGATGATATTGCAAAGCTAATAGATGAGGAGCGGTTGAAATGGAGTGACCCTTTGATAATACTAGTGGGCAATCTGAATTGCTGAATTGTACCTGCATAGATACAAACAATGAACCAATTCTGGAAGAATCTGATTCTGCAAAACTTAAAGACACACGGGGAATTGCCTGGAGAAAAATGCTCCAGTCAAGAGATTGCTTGATTTTAAATGGTATTTTGAAAGGAGATGTTCTGACCAAACCAACATGGAGAAGGGCGTCTAGCAATCAACTACTGGATTATATATGTGCCTCCTCAAATATGTCGGCACTACTAAAAACATTGGAGGTAGTCATAAGTCGAAGGAGTGATCACAGTCAACTTAAATTAATGGGTCATGCACTTGCTTCAGTAGAATTAAAGAAGTATGTGCATAAGATCCAAGTAAATCCAGGAATAAGTCGATTATATATCAGTGCTAACAAATTGCCGGATCTCTCCCACCGTCTGTTTAAGGCAATTACTAATATGCAGGACATTGAAGAACATCCAAGAATCAATTATCTTCTGTTCTTCCAGAAATGTGTGACTAAGGTACAAAGTAATCCTAGAAAACCGCAGTTTTACCACCGATATAGCAAGTAAGTGATATCAATCAAGAAAAAGCAGCTTAAGAAGAACATCCAACGTTGGAAAAAAGGTAATGTGGGGGAAGCCTCTAAGAAAATCCACAAGTTAAAGCACAGGTATCACAATTGGTTGAAACACCACAAAAAAAATTGGTGATAAACCACGATGCCCAAGTAATGTTAGCCACAATCTTAACAAAGAACTCTACGGCAACATGGACTATAATCAATCAACTTAATGCACCACAAGATGCATTAATGACAACTCCAATTTCATCCTCTGAATGGCAAAACCATTTTAATGGAATGCAACAGCAGGAAAAGGAGTTACCTTTAGAAACAAATTGTATTACATCAGAAAAAACAAAGTAGGATGAGAATAATTCAGACCTAGACATAGATATAGAGTAGATCAAGAAAATGATCAAAGGTTTGAAGAACTCGAGAGCAGTAGGCCCTGACGGTTTATCTAACCTGGAGGTGAAAATAAATCCTAAACTGTGGCCCACGCTTTTGCATCACCTCTATGAAGGGATATTGATAAAATCAAAAGTCCCACTATCTTGGAAATCGGCGGTGGTGGTCCCCATTTTTAAAAAAGGGCTAAGATTGAATCTGGATAACTACCGGACAATTGGCTTATTGGACGTGGTGGGCAAAATCTTTGGATAAATACCACTAAAAACTTTTGCAAAATGGCGAATGGCAGCAGGCCACTTAGATCTTTGGTTCATGAAGGGTATTGGCACGCCACTAAATATCTTTCTGATCAATTTGCTAAAAGCTAAGTCAATGCAAAAAAAGGTATTTACACATATATGCCATTTATTGACCTCTCAAAGGCATTCGAATCCATCAAGAGAAACCTGCTATGGGAAAACTTGAGAGATGGAAATGCCTGAAACAAATTCTAAATAAAATCAGAGATCTCCATCAGGAAATAACTATTAGGGTTAGACTACATAGACTGGGAACTCTCACAGATGCAATTCCAATAAAGGTAGGCCTAAAACAAGAACGTTTCAATTCATTTTTAGCTGATATTGACTCTGCCTTGTGGGATACACATACATTTCCTCCAAAAATCGGCAAGACGACAGTCGGTAGACTCTTATATGCCAATGACATTGTGGTAATTGAGCAGACCTCGATAGGGCTGCAGCATCGGCTAAACTCTATTCAGAAGTTCTTGGAGGAAAATCAATTAACAATAAATCCAGCAAAATCAAGAATTATGATTTTTAGAAAAGGAAACGGCATGAGAGGAAAAAAGACCTACCCATGGACACTTAAGGGGAAACAAACTGAGATTGTAAAAGAATTCACCTATTTGGGAGTATGCATTAACAAAGGCGGATGTGAGGCACCTAAAGTCATTATGGAAAAAGGCCAAAAACTTAGCAGCCCAAGGAAGAATTTTACTAAAAAAATATTGCCGTTATTGGCTGACTCCACTGGTGCAATACTTTAGAATGAAAGTCACGCCCATTTTGACATATGGGGCGGAGACATAACTCATACTGCCAGAGTGGATTTGGCTACAGGTCGAAGGCCTATTTTGGAAAACTGCATTAGGTCTGCCAACGAGCACTCCTATGGTTATCAGCGAAGAGAGCTAGCTCTAACATTCCTTACAGCAATAGCTCTATGGAAAGGATCTACAGGACTCGAGTGAGAAGCTTTTGAAAGAATGGGAAAGCATTTGCCTGAGGTCATTAAAGAATATGAATGAAACATCAGAAGCTCTACTCCGAGAACTTGATCGACAAAAAAATAATAATTGTATGAAAATGACTGGATAGAGAAGCTAGAATCTTTATATGAATATAAACATTATGAAGAGTTGTGGCATATACCCCAGAAATCGAACGCAGTACCACGATATATAAACATGTTTCCAAACCCGTTCTTAAGGATGCAATATTTATGCCTGCGCCTGAATTTATTTCCTTCGAATCTGCAGATGAGTGAGAGAAAAGGTCCAAATACTCTACCCAGCTGCAGCTGTAGATTATGCCATCAGGAAAATGAGAATGAATCCATTCAACATCTGCTCTTGAGTTGTTCTGAGCCATCGGCGGAAAAAGAGTTGCAGATGGGTGAAATTTTGAGGAAATATCGTGGCAGATGTACAGAGGACTGTTGGTGGATGATAATTGACGGTGGACAAACACATCTTATACTAGCCGTGGCAACATTTTTACTTTTAATTAAGAAAAGACTGGAAGTAATTGTGTTACAAAACAACAAGACTATTTGAGTGTAAAAGAACTGATACACATCTAGGATCATTATTTAGCTGGACAATTAGCACAAACATGCTTTCTCGGAAGAGATGCAGCGTCTTAAAAAAACCTGAAATCGCGAAATACGCGGCCTACTAAGCCTACTAAGCTGTTATAAACAAGGCTTAGTAAAAATGGATTGGAGGGACCTAACCATGTTAAAAATAACTGGAAAATAAAAGCCAGATGCTTGCGTGCCAAGTTATATCAGGAGGACGCAATAGATATGCTGACCTCACTTAAGGAAGTGAACTCCCGCAGGTTCTGGACACTAATCAATAAGCCGGGATACACACAGACCAAAGCATTAACTACTTGTGTAAGCGCAGAGAAATGGAAAGGACATTTTGGAGTATTATACTCTATTCCAACTGGAATTTGGAATCCTCCATCCTATATTGTAAATGGAACATCATATTTGGGGTCAAAGATGTGGAAAATAGAATTATGAGAAGCTCATCCTCTAGGGCCCCGGGGCCTAATCGGCTTAGTAATAATGTTATGAAGGACAACCCTACACTGTGGGCAAAAATGTTATTTCTATTATTTAAAGATGTTTTACTTACGAGGACCCTTCCAACCAGTTGGAAAATGTCTTACATTATTCCGATTTACAAAAAAGGGGACAGGACTGCCCCATCTAGCTACAGGCCCATAGCCCTTTTAGATGTCGACTCAAAAATCTTTACAGGAATTGTCCTTGAACACATCCAGACGTGGATTGATAAATTTAAAATGTTATCATCTTACCAATTCAGTTTCAGGAAAAATGTAGGGACTGATGCAGGAGGCCTAATAATTAACATCTTACAAAATACTGCATGGACTCCTGGAAATCCATCCATTTATGTCGCATCTATTGACCTGACCGCTGCATTCGATCTTGTAGACAGGTCAATTTTGTGGGCCAAATTAGACCGTTTGGGAATGCCCCCCTCGTTGCTATCAATTCTCTATTACATGCATGAGAACTCCAAACTGAAAGTCCGACTCAGTGCCGATGGAACTCTAACCCAGGAGATTCAGGTCACAAATGGGCTCAGGCAAGGGTGCATATATGCTCCTACCCTATTTAATCTTTATTTTTCAGATTTGGGGAACAACTTTGGAAATCTCAATGTTTTCTCACCCAAAATTGAAGGCAGTAAACTAATGTGGATGGCATATGCCGATGATGTTACCCTATCTGACCACACCCCGATCGGCCTCCAGCGACTTCTATCAGCTTTTCATAAATATACTCACCAAAACGCCCTCAAAATCAACTTCACCAAGACGGTAATCATATGTCTCTCTAACAAGAAAAATTCTAAACACTTTTCGTGGTTTCTAAACCATGAAAAACTCTCAAGGTGCTCCTCTTTCAAATACCTTGGTTATCCTATATTTGGAAATTTAAAAAAAGCACATTTAAGGGACTATTTGGAGGTCAAAACCAGAAATATGATAGTCCAACTTCGTAAAATTGACTTGAAATACGGCAAGTTTTCCCTCTTACCTAATATTCGGCTATACAATAGCAAAATCGTAGCACAGTTCTGTTATGGACTGGAGCTGTTACCCTTTTGGTGTAGAAACGAGGTTGGAAAATATGAATCCAAGATAGTTAGATCCATGGTAAGCTGTCTTCCTAAATGTATCCCTATAGGGGCAATTAGGTATGAGCTAGGTCTTCACTCTTTGAGGTGCATTCTTGAATGGAGAAGACTCTGCTTATACCGTAAATTGATGACGAGCCACGAATGCACACTTTACAACATTCTGGGAAGGGGCATTAAGAATGGTGATCCGTCCTCAATCTATCTGAAGGATCTGATGGAGGAAGCCAACAGCGCACTTGACAATCTGGGAGTCTCAAGAGACCTCTTTATCAACAATCCTCTGAAAGTAAAATTATTGCTAGCACACGCAGATTGGAACCATACTGTTGATGAGATTCAGAAGACAAAACTTTATTACCAAATCGTAAATATCCATAAAAAGATGGGCGAACTTGCTCGATACCTACTCAAATTCCCGAATAAAGACTGGAGACAGATCTTTATGAGATGTGTTAGATACAGGGGAAATTTTGGATATCAGGAATGGCAATCCCAAGGGATATTCCGTTTGTAAGTTTTGCAAACAAAAAGATAACGTGTAATCATTGTGCCACTGGTTGACGATATGTGATGGGCTCAGAAAAGAGCGTATCGGGTACTTTAGTAAGTATGTGCCAAATACTGAGCGAGTTGATCTGGAGCTCCTGTGGTGTGACATGTTTCATGGGGAAAGGGTGACTCTACAGATTGCGGTCGTAAGGTTCTTGAAAGTGTGTTGTGACGTGAGAAACATCACAAAATCATCTGCAACTACAACAAGAATAAAGTCCCGTATTAGCCTTCTGGGAAATCCAGGTCCTGGGGAAAAATCTGAAACAATGAATTTAGTTAAACTGTAGATACATTTCATTATTCACAGGAATCTATGTATTTTTTATATCTTCCAAAATGATTTTATTATTAGGATGAATTATAACGTTTTAGGTTTTTTAAACATGTTTTAAACTGTCATTAAGTAATAAGGTTGGAAACTAATGTTAGTAATTGTCTTCTGTAGGTTGTAACTAAAAAATGTAATGAAATGTCTATATTATGCCTATGTTTGCACTATTATGGCTGTAATCAAAAAATCTCTTTTTGTAAAAGTTACTTTGTAACTATAAATAAAAAAATAAAAAATAAAAATTAGGCAGATCTTGCATCTTAATTTTGTACTAATTTTAATTAGTCTTGATTGTTTTCTTACAAAATTCATGTTTCTTGTTTCGACTGTTTTATATGATAATAATGAATTTGTACATTTCTTTTTGGTGAACGGTTTTCAAATTGGAAACCATAATAATGCCAAATAAAAAATAAAAATAAATTGAGGTTGAGAATTTAAGAGAAGAATAAAGGAACTGAAAGAAGGGATCCTACACTTGGTAGCTAACTGTGCCAAGTTAGTAGGATAATGAAGTGTGAAGACAAGATGAAATCCCTTGTGAATTTCCAAGTGACACTTAACTGGAAAGGGATAAAAGGGGATCAGAAGCCCTCAAGGAATCAGCATAAGATAAGTAGAACTTTAGGGGAAAGGAACATAACCCTTGTGTTGGAACTTTGCATTTTGGTACATTGTTTTGCATCACCTTTTGTCACCAGAGAGACAGGAAACTTTTCTGTTGGTTGAAAACACAAAGAACGCTTTTCACTTTGAGGAGAGATCATCCTTCCAGTTTCTTTTGATTATTAGTGTTAGGGATAGAAGCAGGTTTTGAGACACAACAGTGATAGGCCTTTTAGTTTTAGACTTCCTGACAATTTCACTAGTTTTCTTTGTGGCAGGCGAACCCCTTCTTAGCTTTAGGGATACAGAGGCATTTTCCCAACACTTTTTCCATTAATAAATGTTTATACCCAAAGTCATGCCACCCTTGTGCCTGAGTCTTACTTCTGCACCCTTACAATCCTTTCAAGGTAAAGAAGTTTCATCCTGCAGTGTCTGGGGCATGCCCTGGGTGTAAGCGACTTGAGGCTGACTTTGTACATATGACATGAACATGTCCCAGGATCTCAGAATTGTAGGCAATATCACTGACACACTTGCGGCCATTACTGACAGTGGCGATGTAGAATGCCCTTTAGTATGTCTCTTGAGTCTTCCTCCGCTGCAACCATTACTTCTTGGTAAATGTATTGTGCTTGCATTGCTCCTAGCCCAAAAATGCATAGCTTTGAGATGGATGGATAAGACTGCACCAAAAGAAAACCGGTGGATGCTTGAACTGGTAAAAAGCCAGTGAATCCGAGAAGCTATATTGTGAAATGGTTCTCCCGGCAGCTAAACTCAGAGACATTTGGTGTAACTTGAGATGCTGGTTAGCAGATACACAGTCACATAATTTTGTCTTCAATAGTTGATATACATAATTGGAACTATTTATATGGCAATTTCGACTTGCTAAGGTGGGAGAAGATAATGTCAGTGCTCTTTCTTTGTTGGTAATTGTATTGAAATGACATCCTCCCTTGTTTACAAGTCCAATTTCAGGTACATGTCAATGATGTATAGTATATGTATATGTTGGGGTACTTTTAGTATGTGACCATATGCCAATTATATTTGTTGTGAATGGCACAGTATATAAATAAAATGTTTAATAAAAAAGAATAAACTTTGGTTATTCCATTCCATTGTCTTTTGATCGTCAGATCTAAAAGCTGCTATCTGAAAGATAGAAATAATATTTTACTTGCCTGTAACTTGCTGAACATCTTCCGGAACATTGTCACCACATCAAGAGCTCTTCCTACCTCTGTGCCCTCTCCTAAAAAGAAGCTTTGTGGCTTTTGAGCACAAGGCCCCATACATCATAGGGATTGGATTTATAAAGTTAAGGCCTAATTCTAATGAACTGGTTTCATTCCACTGCATCACTACTTACTTAACCTTCTTTTAGTTGTCCATGTTTCATTCTACTGCATCACTACTTACTTAACCTTCTTTTAGTTGTCCATGTTATTGTATGCATTCCTACAAACCTAAAGGTAACTGTACATATGTTTCATAATTGAGTATTGTGTGATATTACCACGATCTTATTTCATTTCCCATAATAAATAGAGTATTTTTGCACTTGCGTGCCTAAATTGAATTATTGTGTGCTTCACTGTGCAGACTCATTGTGGACCCCTGACCACACTCAATCACTCCATTTTAGGATCAATAGACTATTGCAAGGGCATCTACCTCGGGCAACCAGCCTTTCTAATCCAGAGGCTGCAACTATTGCAAATGCTGTAGCCATGCTCGCCCTATGAGCTAACCACTTGGCTCACTCCCAGGACCTTCTTTGGCAGTTGCACTGGCTCCTGGTTAGCAGCCGCGTGAAATTTAAGATTTTCTGCACTGCTCATTGTGCTTATCATCATGCCGGTGCAGAATTGTTTCAGGGCAAATTGATCCCTTATACCCCACACAAGGAATCTAAGGTCTGCTTCTCAGAATCTCCTGATAGTTCCACGATTCTGCTGTGCTAGGGTGGGGGCAAGGGGGGGGGGTGGTCGAGCATTCCAATGGGTCTAAGTGTAATGTGGATTTGGGGTGCATGATTTGCAGGAAGCGGGCTTTGGAGTGCATGTTTGTCAGGAAATGTCACGCAATCGCCTATTTAGCGCTTTCCATCGCAATGCAATACGTTTCCACAGTGATATCTGGTTGTACGTTGTGTGTGTGTTGTGGGCGTGCTCGGCGCCACTGAATTTCATTTGCATCATTTGATTCTGCACAGACTTTCATTTGTGAAGCAGCTCTCCTCGCAATACATTTGTACTGCGCAACCTTCGCGCAGCCGCAGAATCTTCGAGCTCAGCATGTTTTTTATAACTAGGGGCCCAAAGAGTTCAAGTGACATGTGGTCATCTCGAGCAGACCTTAAAGGTTATATCATGTGAAGAATAGTAGTAAATGAGGTATTGTACAAAATTACCTACTCCCAAAAGTTCGACCCCCAAATTTTCACATATATATATGTGGGGGGGTAAAGTGAATAAAACATGTATAGGGGTAAGGTGGGGGGCTATGGGGGGTCTCCCCCCACATATATATTTGTGCAGAATTGGAGAGAAAAAAACTGACATTTGGGAGTCGAGCTTTTCGGTTCAGTAAAATCACGTAGATCTGTAAATGATGCCAATTGCCTCAAATATTTAATCAAAAACAATCTCACATTGAGTATGAAGGTGCATGTTGAATTTCAGTATTTCAAAGGACGTCTGTGTTAGGTACCTTTTGCTCTTTTACATAAGGCTTTCCCACATGAAAACGAACTATATCAATGAAATGGCGGATCATTTCATTTTAAACTATACAGCTTGAAAAACGAGGTAATTTATATTGGTAATGCTATAACTGGAATCCTATGCAACTTCCCCCTTTGTACACAGTGTTTGTGTTGCTATTGAGAGTCTATTGATCATACTTCTTTTTTTGTATTTTGTTATTTCAAATAGATGCTTCTATTAATATAAATCGAAACATCTACTTATATTGTGCAAAGACCATTGGCTAATAATGCATTTTATAGAATTTAAAAAAGAAAAATGGTCCGGCCTACGCTTTTTCTGGCAGGATAATGTTTCTGTTTATCATATGAAATGTATAATTAGACAATGTTGAAATTCCAAAATGATTCTAATATTTCATTTTTAATAGATGCCAACATCCAAATTAAATGAGACTATTAAAAATATATATATAATGTTGTTTGAGCTCAGGCAGAGTGGTCTAATAAGCGTAATTTCGATATGGGTGTCTTCCGTGGGGGGACAACGCTAGGACACAGCACAGTGAAAGAGTGGATATCAAGATTGCACTCTCGTGTTGGAACCCTGCAGCCCTTCTGCATAGTATCGGGGAGTTCTGCAATGCTTGGCACACTGTGCTGTGTTGGAGTTCTTATCTGGCACACAATGCCGTGTATGTGCCAGCACGAAATATGCGACCCTTCACTTTGCAGAGCGTGTTGGCAGATGCAGCGGTCTTTGGCTGCGGGCTTCTGCAAGAGTGTATGGAATACATTTTACATGTTCTAGCCCCAAGCGAACAAAGCTCATTTTCAGCAACAAAAAAGAGGGTTTGGGTAATGTCTTTAAGTCATCAGAAAGAAAATAGAGCTTCAAGCCTCTTTGGTAAGTGTCTAACAGTCTTAATCATGCTTATATTTGTATACACAAAGGTGTACGCAGTTTTCAGTAAAGTAACCTATAATCTAAATGCTGATTGCAACCGTAAATGTCAGGGTCAGTTACATAAGTAAAACAACATTATGCATACAATACAACATTCTAATGATGGGCTTGGGGCCATATTTAAAGTGGAATATGTAAGGGGGTTCCGGGGGCCTCCTCCCGCAATATTTTCAAGGAAATGTATGTAAATTCGAGAAAAAAGAAATCGAAGTTTTGGAATTTGTAATTAAAAAATACGTTGTTATAACGTAGATCCTTTCAAACAAAGAAATAACAATAAACAACTAAAAACAATTATAAAATGCACTTCACAACAAGCAGAATGAAATATTTGCACCCTGGGTGGAACCACTAGCCAGTCAGAGTTTGTAACATGGGCTGAATTTGCTGTTAAAAGATGGTGCTCGAGGCTCGCCAGTAGCGCGTTCCCCTCACCCTGTGCCTCCCTTGCTCACCTTTCCTCCACCATGCAGTCTTTAGCATCCACGAGTGAGAGTGTGTGGGTGCTAAAGGCTGAACAAAACAAAAAGAAAAATGTACCTTCAATCCTGTATCACACAGCTTGCATAACAGGGAGTACGCTTTCTGGGCCCGATTCATGGAATATTTGCCTGGTTCGAAGTGAATTTGCACTGCTGAAAAGTGAGTTCACTGCTGACACAAACCCTGCATCATGGAACTTATGCTGAGCAAAATACACTTTGCACTGTTCCATGAATCAGGGTTTGTGTCAGCAGTGCAAAGTCACTTTTCAGCTGTGCAAATTCACTTTGAACCAGGCAAATATTCTATGAATCGGGCCCATTGTTGTCTGTGGAAGATGTTTGTGTAAACCATGAAAGCAATACATTATCAGATAAACTGGTCAATAACAGCACCGTTTGTATTTTTGTGCATTCATAGGTGGCACATGTTGGTCAAGGCCCAATTAATAAGATTAGCCCAAAAGTATAGTATGCATGTATGCAGTCACTGTGAGGGAAACTGGGATGTGTCTACTCGTGCATGGAAATGTTCCATATGGGCCAGCCAATCTTTAGCCTTTAGGCTCCACTGAGGCACTGAAACAGAAAATGAGCCATTACATCAATTAGCACCTTGCTGCCTGTTGAGGTGCTACTGAATACAAGCCTTTTGGGATGCTAAGGTCATGCTTTCTGTGTTACTGAGTGGGGAAAACTTCTAAAACTGGTTCTAAGTGGCACAGTTTTTACCCCTTGTATGTGGCTATGATATCATGGCGTTCAAGTTCTCCAAATGTTTCCTTACCCTGAATCTTTTTGAAGCAAGTGCCACTTCTTTTATTGTGTATATATTGAAGTGTCCTGTTGCACTGGAAGAATATTGCAGATGTGACTTGCTTTCATGTACGATTGTAGACGGAGTTGGCTGCACCTGCCAGAAACAGGTAGTGATCTCGAGTCTCAGATACCTGCTTCAACCCCCTGCGAGATTACAGACGTTCCATCCTGCAGGAATAACTGATGCTTTCCAACGCAAAACCAAATCCTCCACTTTGATGGCTGCTTTCCCTTTTTTTTGTTCTTTGAAACCCACACGTTTCCGAATTGTCTTCTTTTTTTGCTGAATATTTAAAATAGATTTCTTTTTGGGGTTATTGCACAACGTCAACCGTTTCACTCACTGCTGCAGTAAAACGTTTCTGGTCTCAACAAGAAATGTTTCTAGTCTATTTACATTTTTTCCCCCGAATAGAATACGTAAAATCATCAAATATGGTGTTTCCGTGCTCATTAATGTGCGCAAATCAATTATTTTGAGAAGTTCTTAAAACTTCAGAATCCGATCGAACGACTGCGAGGCCAAGAAATACTGCCTAAATGTACAATGCTGTGGTTGCCCCCAGAGCACTGGGGCAGGCATTAGTTTTTAAAGAGCACCTCAGGTGCGCCCACTGCGTTCTTAAACCCTGTGTTGGATAAAGTCACACATACATCTATTCCTTGCATGCAAATGTCGAGTCCCGTGGAGACGTGGTGCCAGGACACACGGAGAGGCAATATGTCAGAGAGCTTCCGCAGATCTACGCAGAGTGCATCTATTACGCATATTCCTTTGTTCCCCAGCCTCCGTGTACAGGACTATTTCAACAAACAGAGCTCCTTGCCCCCATGTATCCTGATTACTTCACCTGTGTTGATAATTGTGGTGCGTTCTGTTTTTTTTTAAAAAAAAAGCATGGGCTTTGTTCAAATGGAATATATATTGCTCTTTTGCATTTTCCTTTCGAGAATTCGCCGTCCACTCCAGGCATCTTGGGTGCCCGGCTGGCTGTGCAGTGTGTGTGCCACTTTGCTCGGGCATTGCTTAGTGCCGACTCCAGTGAAGTGAGGGGTTACCCGTGCATTGCTGCCTCTGCACGATGACCCATTCAGCTTCCATGGCTCTGCAGTTCAGCGTTGAGTGGTTACCTGTTTAATCATCCTTTTAAAGGATAAATATCTCAGGCATGAAGGATACCAGGCACAGTCAAAGCAGTACTTGATATATATGAGAGGAAACTATTCGGCTTCGAGTAAAAATTAATTATTCGGCCAAAGCCGAATACCTCATTTTCAGAGAGACTTCAGCCAAATACTTACTCAAAACCGAATTTCGGTACACCTCTACTAATCAGTTACTTAGCACACTAAATACAAACATGTCTTCCTCCAAGGCATCACTCTAGCCAGTGCTTAAATGGGCCAGTCAAGGCTGCCTCTCAGGACCGGCCCTTCCATTTCTTCTAAATATTGAGCACAGGGCCTTTCCGAACCGCTACTCAAATATATGGTGCAGGCAAAATGAAAGACTTTCATTATCTGGAGCGCAATAGCTCCTATACCCTTTGCTGTGGGAAGCTAAACTCGCTACCCCTCCTCTAGCCCCATCCAGTCCAGACACCTTTCAGCCCCACCCTGCAGGCAAACATCATTAGGGTGCCAGGGCCCCTACACAAATTAATACAAAGGCTGGGCATTATAGCGTGACTTGGCTCATGTCGTTAAACACGAGCTTCCCTGTGCAGACCTCCTGCCACGACCCTCTCACCTCTGACTTCTTTAGGGCACTCGTAACTCCCTTTACAGATAATCTGTCGTAAAAGATAGAAATAGCTCAGCTGCAAACATAAATTAACAAAGCAGCACACTTAACATGTAGCCTGAGGAATGTTTTTTTGCAAACGTGCTGATTGTGTTGTTAATGGACGCAATGTAAGCAACCACTAAATAAATTAAATAGGCTTGTGATTTCCTCCCCCTTCTACAGTAAACCCACATTAATTTTGAGTTTGATTAATTGATTTCAGGATGAGCCACTTGTTAACTATTTTGGCCTGTCCTATGGTTATTTGTATTGTTATTAATACTCCCCCTGGCACAATGATGCGCTTTTATACGAGTCCGCTATGCCAAGCTTCAATGATCCTGCATCGTTAGCAATGATGGCATGGGTTTATGGGAGTTGTAGTCCAAAACATTTAGAAAGCCAAATGTTGCTGGGCCCTGCCCTATGCTAGGCACATCTCGTCCTAAACAGAAGTAGTAAGGCTTTTTTTAACCATACATGGTTGAGCCCGGGAACGTCTCATTTTGGTCTTTGTGGATGTGCTAATGGTTTACTTACTATAGACACACGCTGATTCACAGTGTATGCCTCTGCTGTTGTGTTCGTGAGTAAAGCCAAACCTTTTACTGAAACCTAAAGGGTGAAGAGTGTGTGCTCAGAAGTGCATGTGTCTCATTTACTGGCATGTCGAAGCAATGCTCGTTTCAAGCCACTATGCAGCCAGATTAGATCACACTGACTGGGACTGGTTAAGGGGTGCTGTGCTCCCCCACTTTGAGGTATCATCCAAGAGTGATCCTGATAAAGGCAAGATGCATGTAGAAGAAATGTGCTCATTCGAGTTATGTGTTTGGGGGTAGGGGTGCCTAGAGTGGGAGTAAAGGAGGGACCTGCAGTGTGTTCTTTCCTCTCCTTTGACCTGCATCGGAGTATCTTCAAATCAGAGTACAAATAAGTGTGCAAAGTATTTCCAAGAGAAGGCACTGAAGCTTTAATCCCACTCCTTTGTCTCGCCTGGTAATGTAACTTGACCTGGGCCTAGAGAGGCATGTAATCACGTGCACACAATACACGAGGTGTATGTTTTACTGCTTGCAGGATTGCTCACGTGTTAAGAGCGCAGGTAGGTTTGTGTGTAGTCACCTGGTGCAGGCAGTAGGCTTTACTGTCCAAGTGAAGTCCACTGAGAAACACTCCATTGCTCAAGTAAATGAGGGTTTAGGGTTCATTTCATTGAAATAGGCAGATGTGTTGGTAGGGGAAGGTGACCTGAATAATGAATGCTGTGTAAGATGTGCCGGGGTAAACTCTTTACGGTGCTAGATACTAGCCAGGCACATAGCGTTCCTCGCCCCCTCAGTTCTTCACATGCACACCACAAACAAGGTCTTCTCCGCTGGTTTCAGTAGCCTGTGGCATGTGGAAGCCTGCTGTATGGGTACAACTTACGTACAAATAATAGATAGAATAGTGTCTGTATGTTACGCAGAAGATGTTCATTCAAAAGGGTTAAAGATTGTGTTCTTGTTTGAAACTGCACAGCTGTTCTTTGCAAGGCAATGCTTACACCTGGGAGTTATTCACATGGAATGTGTACAATTTGCAGACTCTTCGTACATGCATAAAGACTTAGAAAATAGGCTAGCTGTTACATTTCTGCTGCAATAGGGCAGCTAATTGCATAGAGAGCTACGTGCATTATTCCCCCGGAAGATAATGTAATGCTAAGGGACACATTTGCCAATTTATTTTGAGACGATTCCAAACATGCTATTGGTTAAACTCTGTCATTCACGGTATGGTGTCAAGACAGTGAATGATGGGAACTAATTCACGAGTGGCTCAACATTACTGTGAATTAAAGTTTGCAAACAACTGCCAAAAATTGCATGGATGGATGGATCAATGGATGGATGGATAATTGAGAAATGCATAAGAGACTGTTGTGTTCCCATGAAGCAATATTTCCATCCATATCAGGATTCCTTAGAAAATTGATGGTTTCCTTGTGCTGGCAAGATTCTGTTCAGTAATGGCACTGTACATAAACACATTGTCAATTTATTGTTATGCAGAGAAAGAGAAAACAGGAACAACTCGTAATCTCTTTACTTCGAATCTAAAAGAGAACATTTTTTTTTATTGGGTCATCATGTTATTCCAGGTGCTATTACCTTGCAAAAGCAACCACATACAGACAAATGATATACAATCCGAGTGAATTTTTTTCTGATATTGTCAATCGATGATACAAATGAATACGAGTGCGCATTGTCATAATTGTCTGTAACATCTGCTGTTTCTCTTTTCAGAAAATAAATCATTGCCATATGCTTCCTCTCTGCTCAGCTGTTTGCTGCTCCACTTTAAACTGCATGTAACTTTTGCCACCATTTAAATCTCATTTCAGAAACGGGAGGGGATGGAGGGGAGAGTGGTAAGCAGATTGAAGTTAGATACGTGGGGGTTCACATGGAACCTGTTAAAGGAAACTGAATCTGATAACACGACTGGGGGTGTTCTCAGTATCATTTGTAAGGCGCCCCACTTGATTTCTCATCCAGTGAAACACAAATGATATTCTATCTACTCCCTCTATTCCAAATGGGAAAGTCAACCAAACACATAACATCATTTCCACCAAGTCATTTTAAAAAACAAAGTCTTAGAAGTGTAATGATTATGCCTTTCTTTCCTGTACAATAAACAATGTAAAGTTATACATACATCCAATGCAAAGAGAATATTGTATCTGGCATCAATTATTCCAGTGTCAAAGGGCCTGATTTACAACAAAAAAACATTCTAAGGGATTTTCCCCATGTTTTGTAAATCTGGCCTAACGTGTTGTGATTTGTATTGTATCCTTCAGACAACTTCTCCCTATGCCATGAAAAATAAAAACGCTCAGCCATTTATATGACATTGCTGCAAATCCCGGAATTTATAGTTGTGTTTTTCTACCCCTTCAATACGTGGAGGTCATGGATAATAAGTATTGATAACCTGAGATTCTATCATCAGTGCTGGAAACAGCTGTTCTGCAGATGATGTTTTCTACAATCAAATAAATATATGTTTGCCTATTGCTGAGATCTTATGTTGTAATAATGACAGTTTTACAATATTTCATTGGCAGAAAAAACAAGATACAGACATTTAGATTTGGGGAGGTATTGGGGATGTGTTGATGTTTTTATATCTACCAATGATGTTAATGCATATGAGAGCAACCTTCAAATGAGTATACTTCAGACTTTCTTTCAAAGCATTACACTGTATGGTACGTGGTGCAAACATTGGTTTTAATCAATGCTGGTGTCCAGAAGAAAGCCTCATGAAATTACTTTTCAAATAACCATGAAATTACTTTGCAAATAAAATGGATGAGAATTGAAATCTTCTTTGATTTGGACATTTAAAAACATCTGAGATTTTCAAAGCATACTCTTGTAATGATTGTGATATTGCGCAACAAACCTAAGAACCAACAATTAACTCCAATACCAAAATCAAACTGCATTTAACGATTTACACAAACACATGTAATTAACACTTACTAGCAATAAACAATAGAGAGTGTGAGAGAAGAGAGAGAGAGTGGTAAGTATACATAACAAAATGAGAAAGAGGAAGAAGAGGGCGAGCAATCAATATTAAAATAATTCTAAACACTGTAACATACATTATACCCTAAGGGGCTAATTCATGGATTATTTACACCGAAAAAAACAGGATTTGTGCGCCATTCTGCCCGCAAATCCCTGTTTAAGAAATGGAGATTTGCGGGCAGAATGGCACACAAATCCAGTTTTTTTCGGCGCAAATAATCTATGAATTACCCCCTAATAGTTTCACCCGATATGTTATTTGCTCATAAACCAGAAGATGTGATTACGTTGTTTAAGTTCCTGGAGAAATATACTAAAGCATTTTGGACCCGCGGGAGGGGCAATTATCCCGATACAATAACCTGTCACCAAGCTTTTGCTGAGGGCCACAAGTTGGGGAAGGGTCATTATCACAAGCGATAAATACACCCCCCAAGGTCTAAAAGGCGTTTAGCACATGGTGGTAGTAGTAACGCATGTTTTGATAGTAAAGTAAAACAATTTTAAATTAAACAGATAAATCGAGTTAGTAAATTAAATGCAGTTGGTTTTAGTAGTATTCAAATAACGTGCTTGTCTGCATAAGTTAAGCATTTTAATTGCAACTTGGCTGACATGGAACAGGTTTACCAGGAGCATACATGGGATGTCATGTAAAAGTAAACGGTTTCTCTATATGAAGGTGAAAGCATTTTCCAATGTTTTAGCTTTCTCTGTTGTGTGCTAAATGACATGTTGCAGCAAAAAAAAAAAGTCCTGCCAGAGGGCCTGATTTACAAAGCATTTTTCGATGGGATTGCGCCGCTGTGAAACGCTTTGGTAAATCGAGCCCAAAGTGTCTTGTTGAGAAGAATCTTGTCTGGAATGTGCACTGCTGTTTCCTTGTCTGCTTCTGGAGAACGAGGGCCTGGTTTACAAACGTGTTTCTGTCATTGGGATTGTGCCCGTGTAAATGTTTTTTTTGTAAATCTGGGGTCCAGAATGTTAAGAAAGTAGTCAATAGCAATAGTTATTGACAGCACTCCAAGCATTCTGATTGGCTGAGGGGAGGTCAATACAGATCTCCATGTGTCAATTAAGGACAGCTTGTGTCACCATACACAATGCTACAGATGCTACGAATATAATGTTTTCAGTTGCATCTTTAGAAAGGCCAACATAAATCAGATTTAGTAAAACAAGAAAAGGCACATTCTGACTATTATCAAGTGTGCTGATATTTCAACAGTAATCATGTTACCCTGCTGCACTAGCCTACCTGGAACATTATATAATATATGGTAAAGAATAGCTGGCCGTCATACTCCTGCTCCCCCTTCTCCACCCCCACCCCCACCTATCCATGGATGCCTGTGTGCTAAGAAACTCGTGTGTGCTTCTGTTGCTATCCAACATATTATTTATTGTTGAGCAACCATCCTGATGTCACAGCTGCTGCTTTGCGGCTGAGGATACAGATTAGCAACTGAAGGTGACAGTGAAGTCAGTGAGACAAAAGTGTCATTGTCACAAGATCCACTGTTGCCATGTAGTATCCTGGTGGGGTTATTTAGTGTCCCGCTATCATCACACCGATGTTATCAAGTGTATGATAGTATAGTCACAATAGGGATATGTTGGAAACTACAAGTTTGAACAAACAGTGAAACATGCATTCCTGTCATGATATATGCATGTATATATAAAAACATAGCTTAGAAAAACGTATGCACAGATCTTTAAACTGTTACTAATCCAATAATTGTTACTCTACTTGGTATTACCCCTTTTGAATTTAAAACAAATGACTGGATTTGTTAAGAGAACCAAGATTTGAACCTGGGATCTGCAGTTTGAAAACCTCTTTCTCTTGCGATGTTTTTACCACTCTAGCCTCGTACTTGACTAAATGATGAATCCCGGGCCAGAATAATGCATGACAGGATTACCCTACACTAGCAAATAGCGGTCCACTAACAGGCTACCCTAAAAGGAAAGGATGCTAAGTGGGGGCTCGGATGTGCTACTTCCAGTGCAACAGCAGGATTAGCAACACCCGAGGAAATTAGAATACGACTTATTGTGAAGACCCCGTGATGGTTCTGATTAAAGATGCTAGCTTACATTCACCAGCAAGCTAGTGTGCCTTATTTTCATTCAAATGTACCTTATATGCTTATATGATTATTTAGTGTTTCTGACTGGAAGCATTCAAAATTATTTACTTGTGTACCTACAAAAGTCTTACATTTTTATCAAATTGTGTAATGTGTTTATACATATCCATCTGGTACATTCAATAAGTGACAACACATTAGGCCTGATTTGCAAAATCATGTTACAGTAGTGTAATCCCATTGAAAAAAACGCTTAGTAAATCAGGCCCATTATGCGCAGAGACGTCAGTCATATCACATTTCATAATTTAATATCTTCAGTTGGCTGGGGTAATTATGGAAAACTTAGCTATAATCATTTTTCAGACTGTGGGTTAAAAATTAGCAGTGAATTATTATATCGAAAATTGGGCCCTTTTCACAAAGGCGTTGTGCACCCCCCCCCCCCATGAGCGACAAGTGCATTTGAAGTCAACAAAAACATTGCATACTGTGAGTGCCATGATTCCGAAAAAGAATATCTCTAAGCACAAATGCCCTTCTGCTGGCATAGATCTGCCACATGTGGAGTGTCTACCATATTCAAGAGCAAATCCTTTATTCACAAATGGATGGTCATTAAGATGCAGCAGTCCCCGCCCCCCCCCCCCCACAGTTCTCTTCTGGGTAAAGAGCCATGGCAGCTTGCGGCTACACATACCCGTGTCTGCCTTCACCTGCCCCGGGCAGGATTCTTCGTCTGCAGCAGGAGTGTTTCTGCACTTTCGGGTTGAAAGTGGAAGGATGGCATTAGCAGTCGGGGCCCTTCGAGGACCATCGTCTGCGTGGAGTGCTGGCTCATCCCAGCCTCCAACCAATGTGTGCACAGATAACAACTATAGCCAATGAGCTTACCGTGTGAATGGAAATGCCGGCACCTGCAACCAATCTCTGCTCCCGGCACAATGTCACTGCGGAAGTCATTGGGTTTGAATTCCTGGTTATGTGGGTGAGAATGCAAAGGGGAGCTCCGGCTTGCATTCTCTACGTTTCTCTCTATGCGCTTTTACAGACTAAGCTCTAAAATAAATAGTCATACAATTCTAATACAATATGGCCTTCCTTCCCTATATGAAATGAGAATATTCGGAACATATAATACTTGCAGGTTTAAAAACATGTTCACGGTAAAAGCCTGTATGGTAAATGTGCCGAAAGTGTAATGCATATGTTTTGTCTTATGGTTGGTTAACTGTTTACTAATCCAAATCTTACTGCTTCACAAATAGTGCGTTTTTGTTTTCCAATATGAGAATCAACATGTATTCGGTGGAATTACAGAAGTCACATTAAGAATGCATTTCTGTCATTGCAATGGTTTGGGAAGGTGGCACACCACCTACACAAGCGTGTGCTCCCCTGCCTGTGATGTTGTGCATCAGACATCTTGCATTTCCTCTTTTCACTTGTCTTGTAAAAAAAAAAAAAAAACTAAATACATAGAAACAAATCGGAACACTTTCAATATGGATGGTGCTGATGGAATTATAAGAGCACATGTTAAACAAGTAAGAAGAAATGACATTCAGAGCTTGTGACGCCATTTTTCATTGGCAAAAGCGTTGCAGAGTGACGCAATCCCATTGAAAAACAACGTTGCAAATCAGGCCCTCTGTAAATAGTCTGTATACAAATTGAAGTGCACGTTTGAATGTGCAGGGCACTGTTCAGACCGTTACACAAGTGTCTCACTGCACCAGCAGTGGGAACGTCTTGGTACATTTAACCTGCAGTCTATAGCAGTACATCCTAACATTCGGGCATGATGTTTTAATGTGACGTCATGAAATGGAGCCACACACGTGGAGCCTTCCTGGTGGCTGGCTGGCTTCTAGTTGGTATCGTTAGCAAGGATGAGGGTGCTTATTTATGCCAGCATTAAAATAGAAATCATATTTCAGGCCAATAACCTGATATGTGAATTACAATGAATGTTATGATGGGTAAAGCATGGCGTGTGTGTGCCCACACAGTTCAATGTGTATAGTTAGTAATGTGCGTATATACACTTCTAACTGGCGGGTAGAAAAACTAGAATGAAACAAAAAAAGTAACGGCATAAAAACAGAAGTGCAGCGAATTTGGTAACGAGCAACATCCGTTCTTAAACAATGCAGGGCTCTGTGAAGTGCCTACGTAAACATACACACACACACACCCTTTTCTGAAAGAGCGCAGATAAGGCATCTGTATGATTTATTACTGAGATATATACACTATAACTATATAACTTTTGTTTTTTTAAGAATGAACTGTGAAAAAAAAGGATACATGTTTTGAGGTGGAGATAATTTAAGAACCGGACATGAATTGTCCTTTTCAGTTTCAGATCTTGTCACCATGCCTGAAAAATAATCCTAAATCCTACACACCTTTTTTCTTTCCGGATCGGATTGCCTGTAAACCAGATGCTGCTTCTTTGAATCTTTGAATCTAACCAAATAAGAGGACACCATTTGGTGGCTAGGGCCCTTATGTGTCCTTTGGGGCTCTGGCCTCCAACACCCAATCACCTTCAGCCTCTGCCTTCCCACAGCACTTGTTTTGGCACTTACAGGCCTTTCGCCTCTGTAGGCCTCCACTTCCTGCACTGGGAACTTACACCTGCTGCTCACTCACGAGCACGGGCACTCCGGCACCTACCCACCTCTCCCTCATCCCCTCTCTTCTCTCTGCACATGCACGCTCTGAATGCTCACACACCCTAGTAGGTTTGTCTTTATCTTCCAGTGTATACAGTGTTTCCATCCCATATTCCCTCCCTACTGCCCTGTGGGTGCTTTGAAAAACAATTACTTGTTGTATAAGCGCCTAACAAATGCACAATACAATAAAATAATGAGATGCATAACACAGTGGCCATTTCCTATTGCTTTTCATATCATCCAGTGTGGGAACACAGAAACCAAAAGTGGTATCAAAGATGTCTGGAAAAATAAGTTCACAATTGTAAATAGACCATTGTGGTCTATGTGCCCCCGCACACCCCCACCCCCGTAGGCTGTTGCTCCAAATAAATCGACGTTCTCTCTGTACCATCAATAAGTAAGCCTGATATGAAAGCCAAGATGACCATGATGGAGATGTGCTATTATCACGGGATGGCTGCAGGGAATCTGCGAGGGGGTGGAAATCTGCTCATCCGTCCCCGCTATTTGGAAGAAGAATCACTCGGAATATCTTAGGAATCAGGATAAATACATCAGATTTCAGGCAAGCCATGTCCGCCTAACAAGCATTTATTTTCTTTCATCCAGTTCCACAATCTGAATGGTGGGAGTCCTTGAACAAATATATTGCTTAAATGCTTGAGCAGCGGACACATTTAAGATAAATGCGTGCCCTCGATTCAATATGCGCGGCAACATGTTGCAAGACTGTACAGGTCACTGTGAGGCGATTGTCACCTCTTCTGCGTACAGATATTTTGAGCTACATAAATAATATTTTTTCCAAAAAAAAACAGAAACATCTGGCTTTCATATAATAATCAGGCACCTGCTGCACCTTAAAGGTGGGTGGAATCACTGACGCAGGCATACATGAAAAGGCCAGCATTATAAAGGGGAACACTGCTCATGTGCCACCTACCCACAGCAGATTTGACGCCAAGCTCATGGAAGCAATTTCTGTCCAGCACTGCACAGTGCAGTGCACTGAAATGTTTCAGTGCAACACCTGTTCAAATTCTACCTTGAAACATGAAGAGGCGCACAGGAGTGTGTGCATCCGAGATGTCCCCCAAATGATGGCTTTAAATCATAATGTATACAGCAATGCAAATTAATTGTTCAATGTCCTAGCAAACGACATTTAGCAGCACTATTAGAGCTCTCTTTCTGACATGACGGGATGTGTCTGAATATCTCCATCCGGATCAGCACTCCTTCTGATCCGCTTAACCCCTTCCAGAAGTGTGTAATCTAAACCACGCATAGTATGAGGCCTCTTAGTGACCAAACCACTTCAAACTTGAATCTAGCACCAGTGCAGCGTGGTTTGGTCTGCCTCCTTTTAAGATTGGTTGGGTTTGCTTATCTGTCATACCTCAACATGTTATGGCAACAGGAAAGATGGTGGGCTAATATGTAGCAATAGATTAAGGGGCCTAGTTAAAGTAACGGGATTGAATTGCACTGGTAATTGCCTCATTTTGCACTGGGTATCTTTGCTTATTTGTGGCACTGCAACCAATCACTCTGCGTCCGAGTTCACAGCTGCGGAGTGAGTTGGCTTCAGAAACACAGGATTAGGTGCCACATGCACACCTACATTGCGTCACTGGAATCACGTGCTTTCAATGCCATGATAGTGTTATTGAAAATCCAGACTTATGCTTTTCCAGACAGGTATATTTTTCAGGAAAAAAAAAGAAAAACATTCACAAATCAGCTCATTAGATGAACAACATGTGTGCTGTGTTGCAGCATGTAAAATCTGCTGGAAATTGAGGGGCAGGTGTGCACTTTATGCCCTAATGTTGGTATTTCTGGGTGCTGCATTTGCATATAATTATGTAGGGTGCTATTGTGTCCACTTGCTAGCCGAGGAAATACAAACTAAAGAAAAAAACTGAACAGAAATAGGCAATGTGTGACCAAACTTAAATTAGAAAGAAAATGGTTGAATTTCACTCCTAAGCATATGCGTGATTGCTAAAATAATTATTATAACAATAGTTTTCCAAAACCGAATACAACTCACAAAATGTGACTTGTGTCATGACTGTGCTCAGACTGCCCCGTGTTCCTCATCCGCTCTCCCTCCAGATGTCCTTAGCCTACGCACACTTTGCACTCCGGCTCACACTTTACACCTACCTTTGTAATAATTCTTCAGGTATTCCAAAAATGATGGGACACAACATTGAAAATGAGTGGAACACTGTTTTGGGATAAGCAGATGCCTGGTAAATGGCCAATAACATATACTTGGAGAAATAGGCTGTTTGAGTTGTAATCAACTTAGCCTCGCCAGGTCCAGCTATGATTAGCCAAATAATGCCGAAAAACAATGGATGCCTCTCTTTACTGTTAGCATTGGAGGTGCCTTTCATCGTGAAGTCTGAGGGAAAGCCTGCAGTATTGCTTGAAATAACGCTGGAGGGGCACTGCTAGAAAACCTAGCCAACTCAAGCTTATTCCCATTTTAGAATTATCTTTTTGATGTTTGAGGGTAGGGCTGGAATTTGCGGGGCTCTTAAATATTGTTATTAATAAGTGGCGTCACAAGAGTCGAGCTCTCCTTAGCAGGACCTGGTGGCTCTGCGTCCTGCTTAAGAGCTCAAGCAAACCTTCTGCGCCTGGGATGTGCTGCTTACAGCCCTGCTGCACGCGAGATAGATCAGGGGCTTCCTGGGTTAACATCCACACACCCTGCAGACTCTCTAGTAATGGTCATTCAAAGATGAGACTAATAGCTTGCAATTTAATTCTCTTATCTTGATTCGCAATTGACACGTTTAAACATTGGGCTCTGCAGCGCGTTCTGCTCAACAAAACGCCCTTGCATTTGGCAAATGGCTACTGGCTGGTCGGCCCCGGAAGGCTGCTAATCCCTTCCTGCAGAAGCACGGCTTTGTGTTTTGATCTGCATGTGTGTCTGGGCGCGGAGGGATACATTGAGCGCGAGGGCAATGCACCCATCAATTCACCTGAACACGCTTCAAGGCCCTGGGTAAGAAAGGCTGCACGAGGCTCCTGCTCGGCTCTGGACGTTGGGCGCATTTAGCTGAAGTGTTTGAATATTATGGACTATCAATAAGTGGCCTGCGAAGTGCAAGCAGCGGTTTGTTTTGTCAAGCATTACAGCCATTCTGTGGAACACGATTGGGGTTGAACGTACAGATGTCAGAGCAGTTTGACTGAAAAATACAAAAGTATATGATTTTTGCCGCATTAACAATCCAACAGTGGTAAACCTTAATGGGCACATAACCAGCGTACAATAGTGGAACAACTTTCACTATTTTGACAAAAACCATCAACACTGATTTGCTACTTCACTCAAAATGTAGATGTATGCGTGAGCGTGTGTGTACCGAGGCACTTATATATGTACAGTTGTTCATTATGTGTGTAAATGCCAAACCAAACTTGCTCCCCATGCGCCCCTTCCCGTCCCAGCAGCCATTGCAGTCTACCGGTTATTGACTGGAGGCCGCCCCCTCCCCCCCCCCAGGACAGCGCTCTGCTGCTTCCCAGTGCGCTGTGTGCTGTATACGTCCCATACAAACACACACACACACACAGGTAGTGTATGGGGCAGTATAAGTATGCAGACATGAAGCCCGTTGCTGTCACATTAGGAACCATTGAATAGACTGGAAAAACATGATGGCGGTAGCAGGGAAACACATGCCACCAAATATATCTGTGCTGCCAATTGCACGCCCAGATAATGTGTGGCGCAGTTACTGGTGCCAGCAGCTGCACACCATCCCAGATAACGTTATGTCACAGCCACAGCAGAAATAAAACGACACACCGTTTAAAATACACCTCCCATCTCCCGCGAGAGCCGAAGCACGGTCAGGAGCACGCGAAAGGCGCGATCCTGATCAGCAGATTGATAGATGCGGAGGGATTTCCGTCTAATTATCAACGCAGACGTCAGCGTCTCAACGGCTCTGAGTCCAGCTATGTAGGGGAAGGAACATATAGGGGGAATGGGGTGTTGCCTTTCAGAGCAGCGCACGATGAAACGAGAGTAATGTGGTCGTGTAACTGGAGAAGATAACTCTCGTGTAGGACAATACATCATTTCCGCAAGGAGCCGGAGAAGCTGAGCCTTGCTAAGTTCGATTTTTTTTTATTTTTTTTTAGAATGACATTGAGAAAAGGCTTTAACACACGCAGGATCCTCTCGGATCACAGGCTGGCAAACTCGCCAAAAAGGGGAGCCGAAATACAAAGCACAATCCTCCAAGACAGCTGGGAAAAAAGGTTGACTCCCATAACTGTCATGGAGACATATTTTGAATTAAACATTTGCTTTCTTTCAGTGTTAAGAATGGAATGTAAATCGCTGGCCTTCTTGGCAGTTGGCTAATGGTTTACTATTCGTGTAATAGGCAGCCCGTAAACAACTGCCACTCATGCGGATGGATATGGAATACCAGCGCCCAAGAGTTATTTGAGCCATAGCTTCGACTGCTGCTGGCGAGATGCACAGGCCGGCTGATTTGAGAAAAGTGAACGTCGACTGCAGTGTGTTCTTTTCAGTTTACACTGGTTATTAGACTATAGCTAATACACTCAATAAAGTTGCAGAAAGGTGTCTGGTGGGAACCATTGTTCCAAACAAGTGGGCATTACCCAACCGATTGGATTGCAAGTGAGCACAGGGGTAGGCAAAGCTATTCTTTATAAAAGGGCCAAAGTGCACATTGTTAGAAACAACCATGCGTACTTACTAATCCAATTCATACACGTTAAGACCAGTGTCAGAAACAGGGCATTGCTAAAGACCCCATTGGTGAACTGTATTGTGCCCCTCAGGCCTCCTTCCATTCAAGATATGGTACTGAATTAAGATGTTCTCAAGTTATGAACAATGGAGTATGGCTCCAAAGTATGCAGCCATCAATCTCCACTTGCCAATCTAAACATTCCTCTAATGAAAAAAAAAATAATATTTGAGTTTGGCCTCCACTTATTATGAGCAGAAAGCATAGACATGTCACCAGTGCCTGGTTGATACAGCAATGGGGAATGCACTCACAGTGGGAATAAATCAATAACTATTACTTTGTAAATATGCCGAACTATACAGCGTCCAATATGCAACTTCAACAGAGCACACTATGCGGCACTGCACACTGTTGAAGTACAGTTACACCTGCATCAATAGTCTGCCCTGAACAACAAGCAACACATTAGAATGAAAACACACAGGGCCTGATTTTACAACCATGTTTTACCATGGGGAAGTCCCATTGAAAACATGTTTGTAAATCAGACCCCTAATGAGATATAAGGCCCGATTTACAAAAGCGATTTACAATGTTGCAATTCCATTGGAAAACGCTTTGTAAATCAGGCCGATAGTGTGTCCTACTACTTCAGAACCTAACACATAGGTTTCAGCAGCGAAGAATTTGCAGGAAAGACCAGACATGTATTTCTCTCCACCTGGCCCCGGTTAGAAGGCCACAATTCTAGTTTTCAATGTGGACGATTCGGGTGAGAAATCCCCATAGCACCAGGCGCCACAATAAGTGCATCACTTTAGAAAAAGACATCAGGCGGAGAAAGGCCAGGTAAAGTACATATTTGTGTTCACCAAATAACCTTGCAAGTCAATTTTGGGAAAGAAATACAGGAAACGTAATTACTGCCTTCACTTTCTTTTATTAAAATGTTAGATCTGCCTGGTAAAAATTTTAAATTACACTGTACATCTGTATTACATGGTCAAAGCGATTTGCTTTCCCTTTGCAGGTACAGAATCTGGCTACAGAGATTAGCAGCACGTTCCCCAATTACACTATCCCTTTCATTTGAAAAACTCCTTAAAAAATATCAACATTTCGATTTGAACTCTATGGAGAGCTGGGTAGAGACGGCAAATTCTTTTGGTGTGAACAGGATTTTTTTTTCTTCTGTTAGATTGTGTAAACCTGCTTTGTTATGTGCATTTTGCATGGAAGATAAGATACATGTACATGAGTAGATAACTGCACTGTAATTCTATATTAGCTACAATATGGGCTGCAGAGGATTTGAATAAGGGGCTTGAGCCAATATTTAGTCTACAGTTGAACGAGGGAGGTCAAATGGCAAAGAGGAAAGATTCTAGGGCTAAAAAAACAAACAAAATGGCTGACTTTATTACAAATTTGACAAAGTGATATCTTAATTCAATTCACCGTTCAAAGATATACCAGTCAAGCATTGCAAATGTCCACATCTCTACAAAAACTGCAACCCTAGTGCCCTTTGCTAGGATGAGCTACAGCGCAGGTAATGGTGGGCGCCGTGTGGACATGACATCTCCTGGAAATGGATAATGTATGAGTATCGGTGCTAGTCCCTATAGAGTGCGCTCTGATCACTAATCCCATTAAATGCGCCGGGATGCGTCGCCAAAAAAAGGTGCAAGTGCACCCATAGGCACCTACAGATTATACAGACTTAAACTAGCAAGATTGTCGTGTCACATCAATCATGCTCGTTTACATCTCCTGGACATGGTTTGGGCCTCAGAGTTTTTCAGGCTGCCTGCTCCTGACCCTTTCTAAACATGTGATATTCAGTAAGATCATCTTTCCCTTTCTACTTTCACTTGACGTTCCACAACATCGCAAGGAATAATCAAGGAAATGAGAAGTTTGCTGTGTCATCTTGTGGATCCACGTCACAAGGGCACAAAGCAGCACATGCTGATCTGCTGGGGTTTTTAAATGTAATCAACTGTGAGCAGCTTTGTAGTCGTTGGACTATATTCTATAATTTCTTCCAATAGCCATGAGACGCAGGCCGATGTAGGCCCGTGCTAACGTTGTGCTCAAAACCACATTGGTGGAACGGGTGGAATGAGCTCATCTTAATGACCTATCCAGGTGGGAATCACTTTGAAATGAACGAGGTCCTAAACATTCCCAATATGGGAAGAAAAGAGGGGGTATATGGGAAGCTACACTGGGGCCTGGTACATTAATAAAAAAATGTGTTTAGATAGCTGCTTCGATGCACTGCTTTAAAAGGTGGTGACCAAGAGAGTTAAAAGGGGTGGGTGGTGACTTTCAATTGAGCCCTTAAAATTGTCTGAACACTTTGGGCCCGAATATTTTCCCGGTTCAAAGTGAATTTGCACTGCTGAAAAGTGACTTTGCACTGCCGACACAAACCCTTATTCATGGAACCGTGCAAAGTGTACTTTTGCAGTGCAAAGTCCGGGCAAAGTCAGCCAATAGTTATTTTTGCAGTTCAAAATGACTTTGCCCGGCAAAAATACAATTTGCACGGTTCCATGAATCAGGGTCTGTGTCGGCAGTGCAAAGTCACTTGCCAGCAGTGCAAATTCACTTGGAACCGGGAAAATATTCAATGAATCGGGGCCAGAATGTTACTGTATGTGTCCCCCATAGGGATCTTATCCACGGCCTGTTGGAGTCTCTGCACCCTACACGTACATGGTATGCCATTTGACCTTCCTAGCTGCACGCTCAGAAATCCAGTCAACAACTGCAGCTGGTTTTTATAGACTATGTTTTGTTTCTACCATAAATCATACATTTCTAAATAAAACAAAGCACATAGAAATCTCACTCATATTAGTAACTTAATGTACAATCCATTTTGCACAGCAAAATATGAGAAACGGAACATAACTGGTAAGATGTTTTTTTATATTTATTGTGGTAACCTTTGCTTTCCATTTTAAAAGACAGAAAGGGTATAAATCCCTGAACATAAAATGTACGGATTATTGCCTTTAAGAATGTGGAATTTGTGGAGTTACAGAAAATCCAGTTCTGAACCACAACACAACTGTAAAAAAATCTGCATCATTTTAAAACTGTGCAGTAATGCCATTTTTGTTTTAAACTGCATAAAAGGGTGTTAGCGTTCTAAACATGTTTGCAATGGAGTACTATATGCTTGTCGGTTATATCTTAGTGCAATTCAGTCCCAAATACTTCAGTTTTGAAAAGAAAACATACATTTTGAATGTAAAATACCCCACAGATATGACATGGGGTGCCCCTTTCTAATACTTTGGTTTTCAAATACAGTCAGTGGTATAGCGAGAACTACACATACCCAACTTATATGTAAGTTGCAAGCACATGCTGCATAAACTACTTTTTAAACAGCCCATTTCAAATTCTACCCCCTTTACATCACAACAGTAAACAATTTAGTGCATCAATCTTAAAAAAAAGTCTACATCTAAACAGATCTAACTTTTTCAAATGTATCTATAACATTCCTTTATCTGTAGCATATACATTTTAAACTGGCTAACAGATTATAAGAAAACTAAAATTAAATTAAGTTCTATGAGTGGAAACCCGTAGCATTCCACATTTGACAAAAACCAAATGCAAACAAAACATGGGGCAGATCTTTTTAAAAAAAAGTTTTAGACTGTTCAGGCAACATGATGGTATTTGTGTGCCAAACTGAGCAGTTATATTCTGTTTCAAACACGCTTCAAAGTTCCTTGTTCGCCACATTAAACTATCAAAATCCGTTTTTGGGCATCTTTTGATAAAACGCCTTCAGTGCATTTAAATGGAAGTCTGTCGATTTTTGCATAACTCAAAACAGTTCAGAAAAGATGCGAGGTTCAATGGGAGGGTCCGAGTTGCACTCATTTGCTTTTAAACCAAAATAGTGACGAGGCAATTAAAAAAGGATGAGTGCCATGCCATACCAGTCTCCAAAAAGTCAAGTTCCCAAGCAAACCGAAAACAAAGAAAAAAACTAAATAATTATACCATACATGTCCAGCATGCAGGGTTTTTAATATTATAACGTCTCCTTTCCATAAAGTCTTTTCTTTCACATATTGTGTTCATTGCTGCTAACACAAAGTAGCAAGCATAACGCATGAGATGAGGGCGGTCTTGCAATGGCAGATTCCAGTCTCACTGTTGGCTGACCCAGGGCCAAAAACCTCACATGTACAGGGGGTGGGTGTAAGGGGGGGGTCTGCTGCAGGTTTCGGTTTGGCAGGTTGTTCTAGTTAATGGCTGTGCGTTCAGCACATACACGGGGATTCAAGGGGTGAGCTCAGCTGGCTCTAGTCTAAAAATGTCCCAATCTTACATGGGCAGCTCGAGGTGCCACGCCGAGAGGTCAAAATGCTCAGATTAAGAGGTCACGGTGGTCATGTCAAGAGTTTGGGAGAACTCTGGGTTTGGCCGAACTTGAGAGAACAGGATACCCAGATTGAAGTGGCCAAATGAAGTGCTTAGGGTGGACAAGTGATTGATGGGGCCACGTATAGGCTCAAGGGTGTCTGGAATGCCACGCGAAGGGCTCGGGTGGCCGGTGCAAGCGAGCAGGGGGCCTGCATCAGGCTGGCCAGATTAGGGACTAGGGGTGGCCAGAGTTAAGGCCCTGCGTGGCCACATGACCTCGGGATGGCACGGGGCGAGATGAGGAGAGTCAGCACAAGGGTGTCTTTTCGCTTTTTACTTTTTCCCCCGCAGCATCCTCCAAACTCACGGCCTAAGTGTAACTGCATTCACAGAACGAGCTTCAAGCGAACAGCCCGGCACGGTTGGCAGCAGGTTGGATCTTTGCAAAGCAAGCCAAAGAGAAAGAAAAAGAATGAAGTCAACATAAAATGTTATGAACAAAAAAAAAGGGGGAAGGGGGAATCAGTGACTTAAACGGGGACTTTTCCTTTCTTGTTTATAAAACAATGAAGGTAAAAGTGCGAAGTGGCGAGCTCTGCGGCGGACCTAACCCGGCCAGGGTGTGCAGCGCGGGGGAGGGTGGCGCCGGCACTCACATGAAATACTCGGGCGACGAGGGGTTGTCGGCGCTGCTGCTGGCCGAGCCGCGCTCCCGGAAGCCGCCGCCGCCGCCACCGAGCAGTTTCTCGTACTTGTCCTTGTAGGCGTCGCGCTCGCGCAGCAGGCGCGAGATCTCGGCCTTGAGGTGCTCCACCTGCTGCAGCAGCTGCGTCTTCTCCGACTCCAGGACGTGGCGCTGCTGGACGCGCTTGAAGCGGCAGGACTGCGCGTAGCCGCGGTTCTTCAGCGTGCGCCGCTTCTGCTTCAGCCGGATCACCTCCTCCTTGCTGACGCCGCGCAGCTGCCGGTTCAGCTCCCGCACCGACATGCTCACCAGCTGCTCGTCCGAGAAGCGGTCGTCCAGGTGCAGAGAGGAGCCGCCGCCGTGGTGCGGGTGCAGCCCGGACAGCAGGGACCCGCCGCCGCCTCCTGGGGACTGTTGCGGCCCGCCAGGGTGGTGCTGGTGGTGGCCGCCGCCTCCTCCGGGCAGGTGGTGGTGGTGGTGGTGATGGTGGTGGTGCGGCGCCCCGTTCTGGGCTGCTGCCGCCGCGATCACCGCAGACACAACGGCGGCCGCCGAGCCCATCTCTTCCCCGCCCATGGGACCCCCGGATCCGGGAAACTGCTGGCCGCCCCGGCCGAAGCCATCGTAGCCTTGGAGCTGCTGCGGCTGCGGTGGCGGCGGCTGCTGCTGCGGATGGTGGTGGCCGCCGTTGGTGATGAGTGCCTCGACCGCGTCCTCCGGGCTGAATCCGAGCGCCTCGGGGTTGAGCTGCTGCGGGTAGCCGGTCATCCAGTAGTAGTCTTCCAGCGGGCTCTTTTGGTCGCTGCCGGAGCCCGGGCTGGGCGCCGAGAAGCTCGGCGAGGGGGGCACCGAGCTGCAGGGCGTGCTCATCGGGGTGGAAGAGAGCGATCCCCCGGCGATCAGGCGGCCGCACTGGCTGATGATGCGATCGCTCTCCACCGGCTCCTTCTTCACTTCAAACTTCATCAGATCGAAGTCATTAACATATTCCATGGCCAGGGGACTGGTGGGCAGGTCGGAGCTGGCCATTGCCAGGTCTGATGCCATCCCCGAGCTGCGGACAGCCCTCCAGGAGGGGTGCAAGGGGGCAGCCGCCGGCCAGCTCCACGCGCACTTTTTGGGTTCCTCGCCCCCCTTTTTCCCTTCAGTCTTTGCAGGGGCTCTCAAGGTCTCTCAGGAAAGGCTCGTCCTCCTGCAGAGCCTCCCGCACAGATGCATCGGAGCAGCGCTTTCTCCCCCCGCGTGCAGTGAACGTTGCCTGAGCGCTGCAGCTGCAAGTTCGTCGTTTTTGTTAACACTTCATGGCTTTTGCACCGCACCCCCTCTCCGTGCGTGCAGAAAAAAAGTTGACAGGATACAGTTGCAGCCGTGGGTCGGCCAGGGAAGAGCAAAAACAAGTTAACGAGGAGTGCGAAAACCTGGCAATTGCCACAAGAAGCCCGGTGATATTTTAAAGAGATCCTCCAACAGGAGAGTTTAAAAGCATTGCTGAGTTTTATAGCTGCTCTGACGTCGGGTTTCAAATGGGAAATTGACTCCGGCTCGGGGCCAATGGGCGGCCAGGATCGGACCTGGTCATTAGCATAATGCTCTAGAAACAAGGAAACTTTTTCCGAGCTGTCGATCAGGGTCGATCAGCTGACTGTCAGCTGGGACCGGCTCTGTTAACCCCTTCGACGTTCCTTGCTTGCTTTCTTGCCTGCTATACCCAAGGACGTTTGGGGCCAGCAAGTGCCCGCTGTTCCCCCCGCTTTATCTTCTGGCATGCGTTTTAGTTTGTGCACGTCCCCGCAGGTACTCGTTAATCTGTGCACACATGCACGTATTAGTCAAGGGAACACACGCTTTGATGCTGCTTCTTCCCTAGTGTGACACGTCGAATGCGATGCACGCAGCTCCCTTTGCTTTGCAGCCCCTACAAATCGCGATGCTTCTACGCACATGGAACATTCATTCTTTGGTGTTATGAGAAAAAGTCCCAGAAGTTGCCCACCATCACGTCGCACCATTCATGAAGTGTAATACATACTCCGCGTTGTGCATGCTTTATTCCCGCGTGCCCGGTGACATGTTTACCAGTTCGGGAGTGTGCGATGACAGTCCTTTTGCAGGAGATCTCAACGGCAAACCGGCAGACGCAGGTCGGTATCTCGCAGCTTACTCAGGGCCGGAAGGGTTAATTTAAAGCGGCGCTGTCCATAAAGCTACGGGCAATCTTCTCGGAAAGGACTAGAGTGCGGGTTCGGGACACCGTTTACAGTGCGTGTCCAGATCGCCTACTGGCGCCGGATTGGTAGGAAGGCGACCGGCTTCTCCCACTCCAGCCCTGTAGCGCCCTTGAATTAGCCCGACTTTAAACTAGCGCTTCCCCTCTTCAGTCCTCATATCTGCACGTCTAGGCATCCCATCTATTAAAAGAGTAACCTTTTATTTTGAAAAAGTGCTCACAATACACGAAGATGGGTAGTATTTTCCTTGGCATAAAAGTGTTGTGCTCATTAACTCTACCCCGTGATTTCTCTACAGGGGGCTTCTGCTTTGCGTGGTCCCCGGGGCGCCACCTAACCAGGAGGAACATTCATTTCTGATAGCGCCAGTGTGTTTGCTAGGATGTTCTTGGCACAATGGCGTCTTCGTCAATATGTTGCCATTGACCGTGACAGGAACACTTGAGTTTGTTTTTCCTCCTGCGGGGTTGTGTGTGGGGGATGCGGGGACACGCTTTCAGTTCTTATAGCGGGGTGGAGAGTGGGGGCGACGCTTCAGATGGGAGCGCCGTCCGCCCACCTCCAATGTGCAGCCCTTCACTGGGCCGCCGTTTGATGGCCGACGCTTAGCGCGAACAATATTAAAATGGGGGTGATCCCGATTTCACGCTCTGGCCTTTCATTGGAACACGCCGGCACACTACTTCACTTTCAAACAAGATTGGCATGTGTGTCAGACTGGCCCTCCGTGTCGCTGTCAAAACTTAGCAAAGCGAGAGAAATGCATCGCAATGTGAGTTCCGGCTATTATTGCAACCGTATCCGCCATAATCTGCAAAGGAGGAGAGAGCGCATTTTGGTGGGGTGTAGTGCAGTCTCTGCTCAGTTAATTTCATAAAGCACGCCTGAATGCCGAGATGACTCCCATCCCCCTCTTTTCTTGTAAATCTCAACTACAACAGTCTGGAAACTAGCGAGAGAAAACAATATTCTATTGTAACCTCGGCTGGTTCATGCCTCCACAGCGCCACCTATTGGCCACTGCCTGTATCTCTTGGCCTCAGTCCAGACCCGCCGATTTGTTTTCAAAAAAAGCCTGGGAGATATAAACGCAGCAGATTCAGTGCCTTCCTCCTGCACTAAGCAGCCACTCTGACGTACAGACGTGCTTTTCAGATTTGGGGATTATACCAGTGACGAATACAAGTACACGCAGAATGTTTATTTGTTGACTTAAAAGGTTTACCTTTTCGTCTTTCTAGTTCTTAAAAACGCACACTCGGACCAGCTGACAAGCACTCGGATTTGCCCCAAGCCCCTCGAAGTTCATGTTTTGCAATCTATACAATGGGTGGTTTGCCACCCTTACTATCTGGCATATTTTATAAAACTCTCAAAATATGTAACGTGGAGTGTAATTAAGAAATGCATGAGGGGTCCATTGTCAGTATAGCTGAGACTGGGCAATGTTGTTTATCTGAAAAGTCGTTCTCGGAAATCTGAGAGAGGCACTTATTTGGTCACATATTAAACCGTGAGCTGCACATTGCACTCCCTGTCCCCCCCTTTCGGCTTTCTGCTTGATCTATTGGCGATTTAATGATGGGGTTTTGTGGGCAACTTTTGCCCGGAACCCGTCCAAGCAGAGACGTTTTTATGGGAGGGCAAACGGGGCACTTGCCCAGGACCCCCACCTTGGAGGGGCCACCCCACAAGGCTGCCTGATCTAAAGTAAGATTCAATTGTTCACCAGACTTAAATAGCACACGCCAGGAGATTTAATGGCATGCTGCTGAGGCTCTAAACCCTGTCTGTTTTAAGAAGTACACTCTGCCTTGATCAATTAATCATGTAATGCTTTCCGTGTTCACTGCTGTGGAATACCTAGTTTGTGCAGTACAACTTCTGTAGCATTCTTTCCTTTCTGTGTGAATTATGTTGATCATTACAATAGCCAAACTTGAAATCCAAATTGATAAATTGAGTGCCACAATGGTTCAGAAGTTAGCTCAGTGTGTTAAGCACTCCTTGCAGAGCTATGTGTTCATATGAAAGATTAGAAGAGCACATTCCAGCAAGGCTGGTTGCACCTTTCCTATGTCTGAAGTTTATAAACCCATCTGCATATGTACTTGGTTTTGCAGCATAACAGGTGCTATTATCAGCAATGTTCCTGCACCAGATAGGGGTTGCTATAAAAACGAAAATGTCTTTCTTATTGTGAAGGTCTAGAAATTGGTTTGTTCAGATGGAGTGTTCTCAAACCTAGGCAATCCCCTCCAAAGATGAGCATAAACTATTAGTCCAAGGGGTGAATAAGTATCCAAATTCAAGACTGTGGTCGTGTTTGTATCCTGGATTTTCCAGTAGACAATACAGTGATCCTGGTCAAATCATATAATATCTCTTGCATTACTGTGCTGTCTTCTGTGAGATTTGCCTTCTTGCATGCTGGTGGCATCGTTTAGCTCATTACTTGCTCTTTCTTCTTATGTAGGCCATTTAAGCGGAAAGGTGGTAGACGGGAGAGAGCGGACCAGATGTTGTAGGCCTTGGGAGGGCATATTTTAAGGTCTGTTCGTTTGACAAAAAGAAGTTTGCTTTTTTCTATGAAAGGCAAAGGTTTTTCTGCACGTTTAAGAATGACGATTTCACTAGCCATTGTTTTGGAAGTATTTAAAGCTTAAAAGTACAAAAGACATACCTAGATTAAATCTGTTAAATCACATCGATTGGTATGCTGGTACTTATATACTTCCCTTGATGATGGAGAGAATGAAGCTTGAAACATTCCCATTTTGTGTAACAGCTTTCTGTAATATATATTTTGGTTTTAAAAATTGTCAGGTTTGGAAATGTGATTTGTGTAATTTCCAAGTCAGTTTTATAAAATTAGATTCTTTTAGTACACAGTAAGAGCTGGAAAAGTAAGTGTTTGAAAGCAGAAATTGCAGAGTTGGCACAAATATCAGCTTCACCCCTTAAGCAATGTGTGACCCTGGGCATCTCATTTAATCTTGTTTCGCCTAACCTCACAAAATTTCCAGTCCCTAATCTTTTCAAAATGGTCAGCCCTTCAGAGTGATTTCCTTCTCAGGGTATGATCTTCATAAAAGCCTCACTCATGGTTTCACTGGCTATAGGGTTGCTTCCACTATAATAGTGAGCATTGATATACCCCACAACACTGGCAATTGTTCCCTTGATCTCTAATGGTAACACTATTTGAAAACCATGTCCCACTTCTCATCTCAGTCTGTCTGGATAGATACACCTTCCTGGTAGCTTCCAATCTGCATTCAAAATCCATGCTATTCTATGTGTAGCTTTCTCCTTCCTTACAATTGCTCTACTCTATCCCTTCTTGAGCATATTTGCATTCTCCGAGGCAGCTAATGTGAGTTCTCTGCCTATTCTGAGTTAAATGTACCTTTTACATACAGTCCTGCATTAATACTACAGGCTGCATACCTTCCTGGATGATATTTATAAAAAAGTATCCTGTTTCTAGATTACAAGAAAAGTAATTTTTTTGTAGATTGCAAATGATGGCCTTAACATGCTACTTGTTTATCATTCTGATTAGAGCAAGTATGGAGAGGGTAAGGGGACTTAAAGGGAGTAAACATGGGAGTAAACATGATCATGGTGAGGGGTGGGAGGGGTGCCACAAGATATTCTTGATCACTTATTTTCCTGGTTTGGTCGTGGGGGGGGGCTAAAGATGTCCATGCCCAGGGCCCCAAACATGCTTAAGATGGCCCTGTGTCCAAGGGTAGGAACACACACAGGCCCTGGCTTGATGAGGACGCCACATTCCACCTCACCGCTATTCGCAAGTTCTGTCACTGCATATTCGTTCCCCAGTTGCTGCTCAAGGATGCCATTATGTTTTTTTATCTTGTAAACGTTCAGCGCTTTGTTGTGGTCCTCCGGCCTTCTGGCAGGAATGGGGATGCACCCAAGGCCTGCAATGTTTAGGAGCATTCTGATATAGGCAAAGGGACTGCAGCAGAAGGCGTCTTGCAGTGCGTTCTACAGCGTGCACACGACAAAGAGCATTTCAGCAGGAACATCGCATTGATAAAATGCCTTATAAATTAGGCCCGTTGCTTGAACATCCCCCCCTCCTACCTGCACTGCCCAGGCCCCACAGTGAGCTGGGCGCATTTTTGGCCTATTTTTATAGTGGGTTTCTGCTGAAAGAACAAAGTCAGAGATTCTTGGGCATTTGTGGTACTGTAATGCCCCTCGTTTGGAAGCATTTTCATTTTGGAGTTAATGCCATACAAATTCATGATTGATGAATTCATAATTAAGATGGTGCTCCCCCTGTCCCCCGCCCCCTCCTTTGAGCCTTTACTCCGCATTCTCACTTATTTTTCACTGCATTCCTGCTCCACGTAAGCGCTGGATTCACGGAAGTATTGACAGGGCCCAGAGCAAAAGCCCTATGTGTGTTTTATTTCGCCGTTATTTTTTTTAATAGTCAAACATGTTTTTTAATAGTCAAAATAGTGTACCAGGGAAACAAAAGAGGTAGGCTTTTGTTTGCAACTTGGGACATTTAAATCTAGACAATACAGATTGAATTATTGCTAAATATTAATTAATGCATCCATGTCGAACATAGACTCAGAATGTATGGCTTTTGTCACAGATAAGACTGCACTGCAATGCAATAATCTCCCAGTGATGATCCGTTTCCTTCATTGGTGCTCCAACCAAGGGAGTTTAACAGACATAGGGCCTCTTTTCCCACCCCCAGAGGACACGTATAGGTTTTAAAACCTAGCATATATTTATTTATTTATAGAGTGCCAAAGCCCTCAGGCATCAGGGCGCTACATACACACATCAGACCAAGAACAGGACAACATTTAAAAGCTACAGAAGATTAAGCAGGACCTGGGGCAGAGGGAGAATTAGTCAAACTAAAGTGTCTTAAGCTGTCTCCTAAAATATTGCTGATTGGTTTCTAATCTCAGTATTGTTGGCAGAGAAGTCCATGCTTGTGATAAGAGAAGATTGAAAGATCTACCCATGCCTCTGCATTTTTTCATTCTGGGTACATTCAACTTGCCTGTGTTGCTCGAGCGGAGTTGTCTATATGGTGTATTAGCAGAGGCGTAGCCAAGATTGTTTAACTAGTGGGGCCTGAAGCTAATGTAGTTGGGCCTACTGCAGTGATATTAACACCTGTAAATTCCCACACAGCACTGCTGAGTGGGCATTTACAGATTTTGGGTGGGCCTTGCCCACTCAGACCCTACACTGTCTACGCCACTGTGTATTAGGCTTGACATTGTCCTTGAGATATGTTAGGGCATTTCCATGAGTGCATCTGTGTGCCAAGGTGAGTACTTTGAATCGTATTCTAGCTTGTACCAACAACCAGTGTAGGTTTCTTTTAGCACTGGTAATGTGTTCTCTCCTGGGTATATCATTAATGATGTTCACAGGATCATTTTGTATTGTCTGTAATTTGCTAATACAGCAGGTGTTTGCCCCAACCAGAAGGGCGTTGGCAGTAATCCAGGCGGGGCAACATGTTTGCCCCCTTCAAGATTGTCCTCTTCTTTTGAGACAGAAAAGGTTTTGCCTGCCTCAATAGCTTGAGGTGATAATGAGCACTGCTGATTAGTCCATCCATGTGTGCCTCTGAGCTCACTGTGGAGTTCATGTGCACGCCTAGGGTTTTAGCTTTATCTCGGATTTTTATCCTATCATTCCTGATATTCATGTGTGAGTATTCAGGGCTGCTTTTGGATCTAGCCGGTGTTGAGCCAAAAATTAGCAAATTCCATTTTCAGAGGATTCAGGCACATTGAATTCTGTGTCATCCATGTGTTGATCAAATCATATATGTTATTTAACTGTGCCACATCCGGATCATAGTTTCCGCTCAGTTCTACGAGGAGCTGCGTGTCATCTGCTTAGTTAAGGATTGTAGCTTCAGGTTTGTTAAGAAGTCACAGAGGGGCTTTATGTACACATTAAACAAGAAGGGGGCAAGCAGGCTTCCTGCAGGACTCCATCCTGTACTGATTCAGGTGCTATATAAGTGTTACACCGGGTTTAATGCCTTTATTCACACTCTATGCCCTTTCTTGGCTTTTGTACGAGAGTTGGGGAACAACATGGAATCGCAGTGTCTGCCTGCTTTTTACACTATACCTTCAAAACGTACTTGTTTTGCACTGGCATAACCTTTTCATTCTGGTGTAAATCGAATGGATTCCTTTCGATTCCACCTGTCTTTTGCTCCTGCTAAAAGCAGACGAGTTGCATAGGAATCCATTGTAAATGCATTCCTCAATCTTAAACTGTGGATGGCATTCACACCGGTTTCAAAGCATAGCAGAGCTCATTTTTAATGTAGAGTAGTGTAAAAAGCATGAATAAGATCAACATCTAATGTTTTACACTTTAATTTTACATTGCACCTCATTTAATGTACAGGTGTGTCGGAGAGGGTGCTCGGGACAGAAAATCTGTTTCCCCCTCCCCCATACAAATGCAACACCAATTAAGACAGCATCGTTTCATGCTGTTGTAAATTATTTGGATTCGCTCAGAACTGCCTGTATTTTACACCCAACATGAAGCAGGCGGATTGCATAGAAATCCGTTGTAAACACTGCCTGCAATGCGTATTTCGCAGGCATTGTTTGCTCGTTTTGCACTGCAGTGCATATAATATCTCTTGCATTACTGTGCTGTCTTCTGTGAGATTTGCCTTCTTGCATGCTGGTGGCATCGTTTAGCTCATTACTTGCTCTTTCTTCTTATGTAGGCCATTTAAGCGGAAAGGTGGTAGACGGGAGAGAGCGGACCAGATGTTGTAGGCCTTGGGAGGGCATATTTTAAGGTCTGTTCGTTTGACAAAAAGAAGTTTGCTTTTTTCTATGAAAGGCAAAGGTTTTTCTGCACGTTTAAGAATGACGATTTCACTAGCCATTGTTTTGGAAGTATTTAAAGCTTAAAAGTACAAAAGACATACCTGGATTAAATCTGTTAAATCACATCGATTGGTATGCTGGTACTTATATACTTCCCTTGATGATGGAGAGAATGAAGCTTGAATCATTCCCATTTTGTGTAACAGCTTTCTGTAATATATATTTTGGTTTTAAAAATTGTCAGGTTTGGAAATGTGATTTGTGTACTTTCCAAGTCAGTTTTATAAAATGAGATTCTTTTAGTACACAGTAAGAGCTGGAAAAGTAAGTGTTTGAAAGCAGAAATTGCAGAGTTGGCACAAATATCAGCTTCACCCCTTAAGCAATGTGTGACCCTGGGCATCTCATTTAATCTTGTTTCGCCTAACCTCACAAAATTTCCAGTCCCTAATCTTTTCAAAATGGTCAGCCCTTCAGAGTGATTTCCTTCTCAGGGTATGATCTTCATAAAAGCCTCACTCATGGTTTCACTGGCTATAGGGTTGCTTCCACTATAATAGTGAGCATTGATATACCCCACAACACTGGCAATTGTTCCCTTGATCTCTAATGGTAACACTATTTGAAAACCATGTCCCACTTCTCATCTCAGTCTGTCTGGATAGATACACCTTCCTGGTAGCTTCCAATCTGCATTCAAAATCCATGCTATTCTATGTGTAGCTTTCTCCTTCCTTACAATTGCTCTACTCTAGCCCTTCTTGAGCATATTTGCATTCTCTGAGGCAGCTAATGTGAGTTCTCTGCCTATTCTGAGTTAAATGTACCTTTTACATACAGTCCTGCATTAATACTACAGGCTGCATACCTTCCTGGATGATATTTATAAAAAAGTATCCTGTTTCTAGATTACAAGAAAAGTAATTTTTTTGTAGATTGCAAATGATGGCCTTAACATGCTACTTGTTTATCATTCTGATTAGAGCAAGTATGGAGAGGGTAAGGGGACTTAAAGGGAGTAAACATGGGAGTAAACATGATCATGGTGAGGGGTGGGAGGGGTGCCACAAGATATTCTTGATCACTTATTTTCCTGGTTTGGTCGTGGGGGGGGGGGGCTAAAGATGTCCATGCCCAGGGCCCCAAACATGCTTAAGATGGCCCTGTGTCCAAGGGTAGGAACACACACAGGCCCTGGCTTGATGAGGACGCCACATTCCACCTCACCGCTATTCGCAAGTTCTGTCACTGCATATTCGTTCCCCAGTTGCTGCTCAAGGATGCCATTATGTTTTTTTATCTTGTAAACGTTCAGCGCTTTGTTGTGGTCCTCCGGCCTTCTGGCAGGAATGGGGATGCACCCAAGGCCTGCAATTTTTAGGAGCATTCTGATATAGGCAAAGGGACTGCAGCAGAAGGCGTCTTGCAGTGCGTTCTACAGCGTGCACACGACAAAGAGCATTTCAGCAGGAACATCGCATTGATAAAATGCCTTATAAATTAGGCCCGTTGCTTGAACATCCCCCCTCCTACCTGCACTGCCCAGGCCCCACAGTGAGCTGGGCGCATTTTTGGCCTATTTTTATAGTGGGTTTCTGCTGAAAGAACAAAGTCAGAGATTCTTGGGCATTTGTGGTACTGTAATGCCCCTCGTTTGGAAGCATTTTCATTTTGGAGTTAATGCCATACAAATTCATGATTGATGAATTCATAATTAAGATGGTGCTCCCCCTGTCCCCCGCCCCCTCCTTTGAGCCTTTACTCCGCATTCTCACTTATTTTTCACTGCATTCCTGCTCCACGTAAGCGCTGGATTCACGGAAGTATTGACAGGGCCCAGAGCAAAAGCCCTATGTGTGTTTTATTTCGCCGTTATTTTTTTTAATAGTCAAACATGTTTTTTAATAGTCAAAATAGTGTACCAGGGAAACAAAAGAGGTAGGCTTTTGTTTGCAACTTGGGACATTTAAATCTAGACAATACAGATTGAATTATTGCTAAATATTAATTAATGCATCCATGTCGAACATAGACTCAGAATGTATGGCTTTTGTCACAGATAAGACTGCACTGCAATGCAATAATCTCCCAGTGATGATCCGTTTCCTTCATTGGTGCTCCAACCAAGGGAGTTTAACAGACATAGGGCCTCTTTTCCCACCCCCAGAGGACACGTATAGGTTTTAAAACCTAGCATATATTTATTTATTTATAGAGTGCCAAAGCCCTCAGGCATCAGGGCGCTACATACACACATCAGACCAAGAACAGGACAACATTTAAAAGCTACAGAAGATTAAGCAGGACCTGGGGCAGAGGGAGAATTAGTCAAACTAAAGTGTCTTAAGCTGTCTCCTAAAATATTGCTGATTGGTTTCTAATCTCAGTATTGTTGGCAGAGAAGTCCATGCTTGTGATAAGAGAAGATTGAAAGATCTACCCATGCCTCTGCATTTTTTCATTCTGGGTACATTCAACTTGCCTGTGTTGCTCGAGCGGAGTTGTCTATATGGTGTATTAGCAGAGGCGTAGCCAAGATTGTTTAACTAGTGGGGCCTGAAGCTAATGTAGTTGGGCCTACTGCAGTGATATTAACACCTGTAAATTCCCACACAGCACTGCTGAGTGGGCATTTACAGATTTTGGGTGGGCCTTGCCCACTCAGACCCTACACTGTCTACGCCACTGTGTATTAGGCTTGACATTGTCCTTGAGATATGTTAGGGCATTTCCATGAGTGCATCTGTGTGCCAAGGTGAGTACTTTGAATCGTATTCTAGCTTGTACTGACAACCAGTGTAGGTTTCTTTTAGCACTGGTAATGTGTTCTCTCCTGGGTATATCATTAATGATGTTCACAGGATCATTTTGTATTGTCTGTAATTTGCTAATACAGCAGGTGTTTGCCCCAACCAGAAGGGCGTTGGCAGTAATCCAGGCGGGGCAACATGTTTGCCCCCTTCAAGATTGTCCTCTTCTTTTGAGACAGAAAAGGTTTTGCCTGCCTCAATAGCTTGAGGTGATGATGAGCACTGCTGATTAGTCCATCCATGTGTGCCTCTGAGCTCACTGTGGAGTTCATGTGCACGCCTAGGGTTTTAGCTTTATCTCGGATTTTTATCCTATCATTCCTGATATTCATGTGTGAGTATTCAGGGCTGCTTTTGGATCTAGCCGGTGTTGAGCCAAAAATTAGCAAATTCCATTTTCAGAGGATTCAGGCACATTGAATTCTGTGTCATCCATGTGTTGATCAAATCATATATGTTATTTAACTGTGCCACATCCGGATCATAGTTTCCGCTCAGTTCTACGAGGAGCTGCGTGTCATCTGCTTAGTTAAGGATTGTAGCTTCAGGTTTGTTAAGAAGTCACAGAGGGGCTTTATGTACACATTAAACAAGAAGGGGGCAAGCAGGCTTCCTGCAGGACTCCATCCTGTACTGATTCAGGTGCTATATAAGTGTTACACCGGGTTTAATGCCTTTATTCACACTCTATGCCCTTTCTTGGCTTTTGTACGAGAGTTGGGGAACAACATGGAATCGCAGTGTCTGCCTGCTTTTTACACTATACCTTCAAAACGTACTTGTTTTGCACTGGCATAATCTTTTCATTCTGGTGTAAATCGAATGGATTCCTTTCGATTCCACCTGTCTTTTGCTCCTGCTAAAAGCAGACGAGTTGCATAGGAATCCATTGTAAATGCATTCCTCAATCTTAAACTGTGGATGGCATTCACACCGGTTTCAAAGCATAGCAGAGCTCATGTTTAATGTAGAGTAGTGTAAAAAGCATGAATAAGATCAACATCTAATGTTTTACACTTTAATTTTACATTGCACCTCATTTAATGTACAGGTGTGTCGGAGAGGGTGCTCGGGACAGAAAATCTGTTTCCCCCTCCCCCATACAAATGCAACACCAATTAAGACAGCATCGTTTCATGCTGTTGTAAATTATTTGGATTCGCTCAGAACTGCCTGTATTTTACACCCAACATGAAGCAGGCGGATTGCATAGAAATCCGTTGTAAACACTGCCTGCAATGCGTATTTCGCAGGCATTGTTTGCTCGTTTTGCACTGCAGTGTGCAAAATGTAGGCAAACGGATATTTTCGCCTGCAATTTAACCCCCCCCTTTTGCACTTTGTAAGGACTTCTATCTATGGAATATACCTACACTTATAATGTTTGATTTGTTTTCTTTTTACTGGGAAATATCCCTGATCATGTAACCTCATCATGCCAACCCAAAATCTGGGACAAGAAATATACTGTTTTTAATCTAAATATTCGGTTTTATTTTACAGAATACGTCACGAAATGAATGCTAGTCCCCTAACTTTCAATGCTGGGGCCGTCAACCAGAATATTCCAATAAATCCAAGCAGCCTGTTTAATCAAAAAGATGTGAAGCCTGCCTGCTATTATCGTGCTAGTGTTTACATTTTACAACGCACACAGAAATCCACACCTAAAAATGAAATATGGGTAACTACTGTAGACACTACCATACAATCCTCTCCAGCATATCCATGCACATTTCATTGGTTGTCAGATTCAAAAAGACAAAAAATTTTTCAGAATAAGTTTCACCACAATACAATTTACAACAATACAATGTACTTCATTTCTCTGAAACCATTGACCAGTGTTACCGTCAGAGAAAATATTGACTATCCTTATGTAGGGCTGATGCAACTCTAAAACATTGGAAACCATTTTTGTTCTAGTTTGGATTGGTTTAATGGCAGTACTTGGTGTCTTCTTATTATGCAGTCTAATCTCTTATTTTTCTATAGTAGCAATAAGTAATTTAATTTACAAAATGTTTCATAAAAGAACAAAAGCTCCACGATTCCTCATGTCCTGTGCATACATCCCTCTTCAGTTTCCCTTCTCCATTTGAATGTGCCTCCCCGTGTACATCCTGTTTATTGCTTCTTACAGCATATCTGCGCATAGTACATAAAAGGCATTCCAGAAAACCATTTTTCCTTGGTTATAGCCATGTTCCTACAGGTTCTTACAGTGTGTCCGGTAGCAATGTCGAGCTCAAGCTATTCTTTAGTGTTTTAGCTTTCTTAAAAATCAAAGTCGGTTACTCCTTTATATGATAAAACGGGGGCCTCGGCATGAATCAGAACTGTAGTAAGTTTGAATTATGTACAATTACGACTATTAAATGAATATACTATTACAGGAAGGGATAATCCCAGGACCATCGGGTGTTATCGAACACTTAAAGAGGGGAAGCCAACTATAAATGAATGCAAGGTGAGCACAATAATAACGTTATTCAAGTGTATCAAGGGAAGCAGCCTTTTTAATGAGATGGAGCCACTGAGGGAAACAAGCAGTTATTTGATGTGAGTTATAACATTGTTAAGTATTTCAATCAGGCGATACACCCTGGTCTGAGCCTAGCATGCAGCGCACAGCTGACATGCTTATTTTATTATGTCTATAGGTTTAATATTCTGAGTGATATACCACTCATATCACACCCCTTCTCAAAATACCCCAGGTCACAATGGACCAGGAATCAGGCTGGTTGGTAAAGGTAATATTTATTTATTTAAGATTCAAATCAAACATCTACTTTTGAATATGGAGCAGTAATCACCAATGTGGTGACAATACCAGATAATAAGGTATGTAAGGCAGTTAAATTCACTTTCGCAACACAGAATATAAAACATCAGAGAAAAGAACACTTTTAGCTTGTTGGAAAAGATAGCCCTTGGCTTAGGATTTCCCCTTGCAATATTCCTGAACCCACCAATGAGCAATTCTGAATAAATATAAGGAAGCAGCAGGTATTCAGGAATAAAGCACAGTATACACAATTTAAATACCACCTTTCCTCCCCAAACAAGAGAGAAAAACAGGTTTGCAATCTTACAACAATATAAATGTCTATGGGAGCTACATTGACAAGATGCAAACAATCATTGGCTATAGTTTGAGCAAGATTAAAAACTTTGAATCTTAATGGAAGTTTGAAAATAATTTAAAACAAAATCACACGTGTAAAACTTTGCAAAAATGCAGATTCCCGCCTAAAAATGACCAAACGGTTTGTAAGAAAAACGGGTGAAATAGTTTGAGTGTTGGGATGTAGCTACAGGTCTTAGGTATACTCCAGAGTTGAAATGAAGTCTCTAGCTATTAAATTGAGTGAGTTATGCAATGTTGTATGAGAGGCGTTTTTGGAAAATAAAGGCGCGAAAAAGAAAACAAATTAATCTTTGCAAGGATAGTTTTATTCTACACTAGGGCATTCAGGCTAGGTTACCAGATTGAAACACAGTTAGCTCTAGAATTGATCTGCAGAACCAACCCCAGCATCTCCGTGTCCGCCCTGGCGGACTCATCAGTGCAATTACCCGAAGGAGGATTAAGGGTTTGGGATTTCATAAGACAATATTATTTAAATAAGTTAGCACTAGCGCAAAGAAGCAAAGGCAGGATGGCAGTAAAGATTCTAACAATATTACAAGTTCTTAAGGTAAGGATAGGATGGTTTAGGGATTGGGATGGAACAAAACAAGGTATGCTATGATTTTCTTTGCTTCCTATTAATACTCACAGTCCACTTTAATTTAGGATTTTGGACCGTCAAGGGTTCTGGTCATCACATGGATCAGGTCTAGCCAAGGACAGCTGGGGTACTCGGGCGTAACAGGAACAGGTGGGCGGTTCTGGTTACCGGACTGCTCTAGACTGGAAATTGCACTTGACTGAACTGGTTACTGGAGACTGGAGATCAGTGGGATGGCGAGTTTGCAGCAGGCATGCATTTAGTACTAGCACGCCAGAATGGATCGAAATGCTTCCCTTGGGTTTGGGGATTTGTTTCAGAATTTTGAGGCCTAGCTGAAAAGGAATTCAGCAATGCTGAGGCCTTGGCTTTGTAAGGAAAATCAGTAATCATAAACAAGGATGGAGAATTCAGGAACAGGTTGCCATGCAGAAATTCAGGAAGAAGTCAGGAATCAGTGTGTCTGTGAGGTTCCCTTATTTATCATGCCAAATGGCATCACTAAATTATATTTGCAGGGGCAGTCTTACTGTCCACACACCTAATGCCAGGATTTGGCAAAAGCATAATCTCTGCCTTGCTTTTCGCTGAATGGATGACAGAAAATGATACCATGTTTATCTGGAAACCTCCCATAGCTATTGGGACCAAAATATAACTTTCCCACAAAAACATATTTATGTAGTTTTGACCTCTAAGAAAATCAGATGCACAGGTTACATATTTTGTGGGTCACATTTCAATCCAACTCCCAAGTCTGTGGGACCTGGATTAGTCTTTCTACGACATTTTGGCAATTTTAACCATGAAATATTTGGCCTAACATTTCCCAATGTCATACATAGATTCGCTTTACCCCTAGGATATGTGTATAAAATGTTATATTCGCCACATTAATACTTTTCGCACATTCGGTCATTCTTCATAACTTTTGTTCCTTATGCAGTAGTAAGTCATACCAACTCTTCAAATGAATAGCATAAAATTAGAATTAGAATTTAGAATTATGCACTTTTCACATTTCCTTCTCATTCCGGCGGCAAAGTTGAATGTCTTGAAAGTTCAGTTGCAAAATAGGCATTTTAAACACCAAATGTCCTTGTCAGTTTTTTTCTTTTTCCCAAGTGTAAGCAAATGTCAATCCCTTTGAAGTAGAATGAGGGGCCTCTTCCTTGAGAGTGAAGCTTCCTGCCCCTCCCACTGGAAGGGTCAGTGTCTTGGCCTGCTATTGTCTTTGCCTGGGGCAAAGATGAATGTCTAATGTGACTTGAAAAACCCCATTGTCCTGGGGATTCAAAGCCTCCAGCTAACAATTAGCCTTTTCGTGTTCCGTAGTTTTTCGTAGTTTGCCAACTCAGCCTGGGTTTCAGCTTTGATTTATACTTTTAAATCTTAACTTTAAACATATAGAATTAGAACAGTTTATAAGTGTATCTTTAACAACAAATCCTTTTACATTTCTTAAGTAATTAAGCCTTGACACAACAATGTACTTTTAAAATGGGCGATTTTCCCCCTTCAGAAAAGCCCATTTTACCATTTCCTTAAATTCGGTTTTCTTCTCAGTAAATATACACTCTGTGCAGCTTATAGTTCTTGTCTTGAGTGCTAGAATTGTTTTGCAGCATGGATACAGTTAGAGCATCTGTTCTGAGTCTCTCTCTGGACAGCTGATCCTTGAAACTGTTGCAAAGAAATAGCAGCGTTTCACGTGAAAATGAAAACAAAGCCTCGGTTGATTTTCCAAAGATACATTGGACTGGAGCTGTCACTCAAATGAGGCTCGGTTCCTCTGAGCCACAATGAATGATCCTAGACATTGCAGGTCCTTTATAATCACAGTGGCTTATTAGAATATGATGTATTTGCTGCCAAGCAGCACTTTTAAGATTGGGAAAGTGTCATTTTAGAGAGGCATTTTTGGTTTTTTAGCACAATGATGCTGCTTCATTCACTTTGCTCCATGTAAAATGTTGCAGAGCCCACTGGCATACTTCTGCAGTGAGGACTCTGTTTTGACCCCCCTGAAATGTGTGTGGCAGGGTGTGCAGCAATTTTTTGGTTGTGAGACAAACACAGTTTTAAAGATCTCGACGCGCACTGGAGTCATCACAGTGATCTTGGGCTGTTTCTTTCAACATTGCAGTAAAGTGATGTAGTGAGGCACATCTAAGTGGGTAAAAATATCCCACAGAACTAAGGGTAATACCAACAGAAATAAAGGACTACAATAACATGTATGAGAGGCAAAAAGGGGCACACCTGCTAACATGGACTATGAAATGAAATAAGAATTTAATGTAATTATTAAGACATGGCTTTTCTCTTTCTCATCTTTCTATCATATCCTCCCTACTACCAACCCCTATTGTCTGTCTTGCATCAACGACACAACGCACATTCCTTATAAAATTTGGTTTGTGAAAAAGTACTTATGTTAATTTGTCAAATACAAATATACTAGCCTGGTTTTGAAATAGGTGCATAAGCCAGAACACATGTCACCTTGAAGGGCTAACAAAATTAAATGACCTGAAATACGGCAAAACCTTTGTGGTGCGTCCTTATGAGTAGATGCACATATTCTTCTTAAACTACAGAGTTGGTTTATCTGTTTTACTCAGGGAGATCAACCAAAAGGGCTGAAATATCAGTAATCAAGTCGCACATGCATAGTCTGACTAATAAACCCCACAAAATCATCACTTTCTTTTTAACGCTCCCTTTATTGAAGGCTCATATAGAGCCACATAAATCTCCCCGCCTGTGTCCACAGTGAGCCAAGAACCAGGCTGTGGTGTAGAAACAATATATATTTATTTCAATTATAAGCTAAATTAATAATATGCTGGTTAAATTACAGTCGCCACCTTCTTTGTGGCAAAAGACACAGCTTCAATTACAAAACACTCTTGTTCTACCTTTAATTTTGTCTCAGAAACATGTAACACAGGCTAAATAAACTTGTCAAATCTCTCTTCCCGTGAACCCAGTTAAAATGTTGAATTTCAATAATAAAATAAGGCACAGTGCTAGAACATAAGCTTCACATTTCCGTTAATGTCAAACTTAGGCACAAGTTTGTTTTATACAAGCTAGTTCGCCTTCAAGGCTTGAGGGATGGAGATCCCTGCACACTCAAAATGCTAGCAGTTTAAATCATAGATATGTAAAATGCACATGGCAAATAGGACATCACCAGAATTTGGCTTAGGAATAGACACAGGGCTAATTTAAAAACAAGACATACATCAAACCTTCAGTGTTGGATACATGAGGTCTCACTTTAGCAAAGCACTTCTCCCCCCGGGCCGCAAAATCGCAAGCATCAAATGATATGCAGCACCTTTCTGTTCAAAGTCCTGGTCTAGGAAGTGGAAACAGTTTAGATGTTAGTGTTTCAGACCCCCCACCTCACTTAAAGACCTGGGTTGTGGAACTTGGACAGTAAAATGGGGATAATTTAGGAATTTTGGTTTTTAAGACCCCTTCACCTAAACGCCTGTGTCGGGGAAGCTTGGACAGTAAAATGGGGATGGTTTAGGAATTTTGGGTTTTCAGACCTCCCTTCACTTAAAGGCCCGCGTTGGGGAAGTTGGACAGTTTAGAATTTTCTTTTGTGCGGCCAGGGGCACCCCTTGGTTATATACAATGTAGAAAGAGTGGTGACAGTAATACGTTTTAACCTCAAAGCAAGTTTTGGGAATGGGTTTCACGTGGGAATTGTCATTTTAGGGAGGACTACCCCTTCTCATTAGAGAAGTCAATGGTAACATACAATCAAGACACCCCAATTACTTTAAATTACTATTTTGTATTTTCCTGCTAGAAGAGAGGGTGAACATTTAGAATTCTTCCAAGCTCCAACTTGCATCAATCTATTTGGGAGTTAATTAATATACAGGGCCTCATTACGACCCAGGCGCTAATGGGTTAACGGTGCCGTAAAAGGCTGCGGCGCCGTTAACCTATTGGCGCCTTATTACGAGGTCCCTTTGCGGGGCCCGACCTTAACGGTTGGTTTTACCAGAAGTTACAGTAGGGACCCGCAAAGGGACCTTGGTGCTAAGTACGGTGCCGCAATTTGCGGCACCGTACTTAGTGCCTTCCCCATTCCCATTGAGACCTATGGGTCAAAAATGGGAATGGGGAAGGGCCATGGTGGCATGGGGAATTACCACCCCGCTAACCTCGGAATGGGTGGTAATTCCCCATTCCGCCATGGCGGACACCGGCATGGACCATGGTGCTAAGAGCACCATGGTCCTCCGCCTGGATCGTAATGAGGCTCACAGTCAATTATGCTACAGGTCTGCACAAAATTATCAGAGAAACAGGCGGAGAACCCGGTTGCTGGGCACGCCCACAGATGTTGGTGTTTGGCAAAGTATACACTAAAGAAGGATGTGTGGATGGAGTGGTGGGAAGCAAGCCATTAACATTAACAAAGGCTGTAGTAAACAAGGTCCAAGAAGAAAACGACAAGTGTCTCAAGGAATGGGCTAAGAGTGCAAGTTTGCTGACATGGCTGGATAAGGAAGATGGACCATTGACAATTATTCCTCTTACAGCACCAACACTAGGTTACCAGCAGCGACAAGGATATCGAAGTGGGGACAAACAATGGATGCAGGAGGATAGAGAAGATAGGAGACATAGGATCAGGCACAGCGGTGCTGATGGACCACTATTGGGCATGTGGTACAAAAGCATATGACAAACTACCACCTAACTGGGGAGGGATCTGCTCCCTGGCACATGTCAATGTACCCTCGCTAGTGCTTCAGAAACATGTCAAGATGGATGACTTCCCAAAAATGGATGAAGGTAATAAGCGAAGGAAACGATCGCTATCACCCACCACGCTACCATCTGGCAATGACATCACAAAAGAGACCCCATTACGAAGAGTAAAGCGACAGGGAAATTACTTATGGGGCAAATCAGAAGCTGCACTCAGCAAAGTACCACCATCACATAAGCTGTTCAGCAGGACTGCCATGTTTTTCTCAGCATTAATACACCCAGGGTTCCAGACATACGCAAATGCAAAATGGCTCCAGATAACGCAGTGAGAGCTAATGATGACAATACACTCAACAATCAACGGATTCAACGCAATCAAAGAAGAGCTCTGAGCTATAAGATTAGTGGCCCTACAGAACAGGTACATTCTGGACCTGCTAACAGCCATGGAAGGAGGAATATGTGCGAAAATAGGAAGCTCCTGCTGCATGTTCACACCAACAAACGATGAAGATAATGGAATATTATCAGAAGCAGTGTCGCAATTGGCAAAAATGCACGCTAAGATGGAAGAAGAATCAAAAGGCACGAAGAAGGACTGAAGTTGGTTCTCATAACTCCGGTCATGGATGCCATCCTGGCTAGCTGATGGTCTAAAAATACTAGCAGGAGGCCTGATCCTGGGACTGGCTTCTCTACTTGGGATAAAGGCGTGCATGACTAAATCAAAGATGACTGCAGAAGAAATGATTGGGAAGAAGCTCCTCCTACCTGCAGAAGACAAACAACACAGAACATAATACATATGGAACGAGAGAGATTACGACAACAGCTAATGGAATCAGACATGTACCCACCATCAATAAAACTCGAAAACCCAAGGAATCCCAAGGTTTATGTCAGAAAATGGGTCTACTGTAAGCCCGGCAGGGGATGCGTGTATATGTACTGGTCGTTCGAAGATCATGTGAACCACTACAGACATCTAGCGGGAATTACGAAGGTATGGTGCCTGAGAGATGACAAGAGAAGCAAAATTTTGTGGTTGACAAGTCGACCACAGGGGGGACTGAAGAGGGAACATCTGAATGTCCCTTCCCTCCTGACTGGGCCCCCAAATGGAAGAAGCACTCCCAACAGAATAACTATCGACTATCCGAGATTGCACCCAGTCCCAGCGCTCCCAGTGTAAGCTCACAACACGAAAGACATTCAGCCATCCGCCCATGCAATCCCGCGATGGCACGAGCCCTAGCCAACACAAGCAAAAACAACCAAGACCAAGCTGGAGACGACTATATGGACCAAAATGATTGACATCCCCGCAAGCCATGCTGTAGGTCATTAGAGACTTCATGATGACATGGCAGCGTTAGACAGGAAGCACACATGCAGTCGGCACAATTGGGACACACACACCAATCCACACGAAGAACAGTACAGTTCTATGAGCTAGAGGACAGTGACGCACATCCTGTTTGCAAGTTTGTTATTTTTCATATAGGCTTGCTATCACACCACAGAAACGCAAGATGCCAGAAGACCTTGTGTATATGCTTGCAGATGCTACTCGTTATTAACCATATGGATGGATGTATGGGAGGAAAGGTTGTGAGGCCCCCTCCCCTTCATTCCCTTCGAGGTGAACACTCTATGCTCGTCCCTCGGGTGGCCATGCTGCTCGGGCCAAAGGCACCAGACAACCGTGGGATGACACATACAGATGCAAACACCAGAACAGGGTTGATTATTGACTATATTTTGTATTTGTACAGACTCCATTTTGCGCTGAACCCTGACTCCATTTTGTATATACCAAAGCATGCCTCACAGCAAAGCCAGCCCGCAGGCCTTCAGCTCTCCCCCTGGCACCGCACACAGTTAGCCAAGCTTCTCCCTGTCCACCTCCCCTCTGGCATCTCTGTGTCACTGCAGCAGCCCTGTTCTCACGGGAGACTGGGCGCAAACAGTTACAAGTTAAACACTGTATTTCTCGCCTTCCTCGTTCCATCACTGACCTGTGGATGACTGGGCAAGAGCCTGGGACAAGAACGAACAGTTCATTTCCGCAAACATGTCTCATCATTTGCAGACCCTGCCCATAGATATATATGCTGTCCAACCCCCCAACCTCACACCCCTTTTGATGTAACAGATGCATGTTCCACGACTGTGTGCCACCCTGTTTCACCCACAATGCTAATCCCCTCTGTAAAGCTATAAATCCCCTCTTGTGTTCTTGTATAAGGGGGCTGTTTCTAAGAGATGTAACAGAACAATCATTAATTAACGTATCTAAATCAATTGCAATGAACATGATACTATGACCCACATGTCGGTGTCCTATAATGTTGATCACATATCGTTTCCTACCAAAGATCCTTGCAAATGAGTGAGATGCTAAGTGACTTGTTTTTTATGATGCAAAATGTATGATCCGCATGCTCACTGGTTTTCCAATACTATGTATACTCGCAAATGTATTGAAATGCTATAAGATTCTCATGTGTACAATATAAACGTTGCAGCCATGAGGCTAATGTGAATAGAGCCATCCTGTAGAACGATGACCATGGTGAATGCGAAGGCAGAGCCCACAATGTAATCAGAACATGCTCATTATTTGTTGTAAATGAAGTGGCAGTAACTTGTTTTTACCCCATTCCAATGGTTCACACTAATAATCCCACTAATTGAACTTGGTTAAACTCAACAAGCCACAGGGCCTTCTCTCCCCTCTCCAGCAGCGCTGCGCACAACAGCCCCCACCATTCTCCCCCTCATGATGGTATGATGGACGAAGGCCCATGTCTCACTGATGCTCTAGTGTAACAAGTGTAGCCTCTCACCCTTCCATTGAGCCTTCACAGAGTGATCGCCCCCTTTACCCCCTGACGCAAGATGACCCCCACACCTTCTCTCTCTTTAAGGTGCACAAGATAAATGTATGTATAGATAAGTTTGAAATATATGATTCTCCTCTCCCTGCTGCAAGGATGTCAATGATATTGTTTATGAGTGTCTTATTACATACTTTGAAGTGGTGACTAGATTAGAGAGTTAGTATCAATCACCCCATACGGGGCCCCAGAACCTTCACCTCACACTGACCAGCCCAGCTGAAGTACGTGATGTCCGCCTTCCCGCCACCTCCAAGGCCACGATGTTGCAAGTGACATTCCTCAGTCACTGTGCCACGATGAGCCCAGCTACAGAATAGAATACCCCAAGTTAAAAAAGAAATCAAATCAAAGTAATTCAGCTTCACCAGTGGTCTCTGCACACGTGACCCGGCCAAAATGACAGGATGCCAAGGTCTGTAAATTGGGAAGATGCATCTGTCTCATGTCTAAGACTGTGCCTTGCAACATAATTGTAACAATCCATCTGCAATATGCGCTGGGACTGGACTGCTATCATGGCATTAGAAAGACCCCATTGTTACACACTGTCACATAGTCGCACCTTATTGATACACATTGTACAAGAATGGGTGTCTCGACGGGTGGGAACCGCGGTGGTCCCAGGCTTGGGGGCCTGCAGCCTGACCAATCAGGACACTGGGGGATAGAGGCTGGCGGCCGGAATCTCCAACCAATCATTAGGGGTTCTCATGTAACAATTCTCAGGTAGCAATTTTAGGGATGACCCAAGCATACCACCTGAAACGATATCCGCTAGTAACAACGCACACTACACCACATTACATGTTCCTATATTGGACCTACCACTCAGGGAGCCAATCCAGAGTGGTGTTAGGTTCACGGAAGGATTTTGGTACGTGCCGCTGATTGTGATGTCACATGTGTACAAAAAGGGCCTGCAAGCCCAAAATAGATGAGATGTGCTCGGACTTGATTTGGCCCTTGTATGTTGTCCCTGATCATTTGTCATAATAAACACCAGTAACTCTTTGCTCCTTGTGTGGACCTCGACTTCTTTGGGACATTGGAAGGAGTTAGGGCCTTCCGTGATTTCAAGGTAGGCGGACCCTAGGTATGGCTCTGCTGACCCAAGAATTTACCCAAACACTGTAAGATGATGCTTGGTAGGTTTGAAAACTGGTGGTGCAAGACCAACTGAGTGGCAGGGCATGCTTACATGATAAGCTGCCTACCCAATGCTGTCTTCCTGGAGCTGATCTACAGCCCTTAACTGGAGGCTATGAAGGTGCGAAAACTGGTGATGGGCGGACCAATTGAGTGGCAGAGCCTGGCCACGTGGCGTATTTCTGTGATCTGAAGCCCACTGAATCCTGTCTGCCTGGAGCTAGCCTACAGTCCTTAAGTAGAGGCTTGGAAGGTGTGAAAACTGATGGTGGATGGAGCAATGGAGTGGCAGGGTCTGGTCACGAGAGCAGTAGTCTACTCAATGCTGTCTGCCTTTAGCTAGCCTACAGTCCTTATGTAGAGGCTTGAAAGATGCAAACATTGGAGGTTGCTGGAGCAACTGGCAGGGTCTGATTATGTGACCGGCAATGTATTCAATGCTGTCTACCTGGAGCTGGCCTTCAGTCCTTAAGTGTAGGCTTGGAAGGTGCAAAAACTGGTGGTGGGAGGAGCAACTGAGTGACAGAGCCTGGTCGTGTTACCAGCAGTCTACTCAATGCTGTGTGCCTGGAGCTGGACTATTGTCCTTAAGCAAAGGCTTGGAAGGCACAAAAACTGATGGTCAGCGGAGCAACTGAGTTCAGGGCCTGGTCACGTGAATAGCAGTCTACTCAATGCTGTCTGCCTGCAGCTATCCTTCAGTCCTTAAGAAGATGCTTGTAAGCTGCTAAAACTAGTGGTGGGTGGAGCAACTGAATGGCATCGGCTGGTTTTGTGATCAGAAACCTATGCCATGCTGTATGCCTGGAGTTGGCTTAGAGTCCTTAAGTGGAAGTTTGGAAGATGCGAAAACTGGTGGTGGGCACATGACCAGTAGCCTACTCAATGCTGTCTGGATAGAGCTGATCTACAGTCCTTAACTGGAGGCTATGAAGGTGCGAAAACTGGTGATGGGCAGACCAATTGAGTGGCAGAGCCTGGCCATGTGGCGTATTTCCGTGATCTGAAGCCCACTCAATCCTGTCTGCCTGGAGCTAGCCTACAGTCCTTAAGTAGAGGCTTGGAAGGTGCAAATACATTTGGCGGATGGAGAGACTATGTGGCAGAGCCAGATCACGTCACCAGCAGCCTACTCAATACTATCTACCTGGAGCCAGCCTACAGTCCTTAGTAAGAGCCTTGGAATACGCAAAAACTGGTGGTGGTTGAAGCAGTGCTGTCCTACAACCCTCAAGTGGAGGCTTGCAAGGTGTGAAATTTGGTTGTGGGCAGAGCTACTGAGTGGCAGGGGCAGGTTACGTGATCAGCAGCCTACTCAATGCTGTCTGCCTGGGCTTGGCCTACACGTACGTAAATGTTTGGAAGTCAATGAAAACGGGTGGAGGGTGGAGCAATTGAGTGGCACACCTGGTTGCGTGATCAGAAGCCTACTGAATGCTTTCTGTCTGGAGCTGGCCTACTTTATTTAAGCAGAGGTTTGGAATGTGTGGTGGGTGGAGCGACTGAGCGGCACATACTGGTCATGTGACCAGCAGCCTACTCAATGCTCTCTGCCCAGAGTGGGTCTAAATTCCATAAGTGGATGCTTTGAAGGTGTGAGAAAACTGGAGGCGGGAGAAAAAATTGAATGCCAAAACCTGGCAACATGACTTCACAATGCTGTCTGCCTAAAGCTGGCCTAGAGTCCTTAATTGGAGGCTTGGAAGGGATGAAAAGTGGCGGTGGGCGGAGCAACTGAGTGGCAGGGCCAACTTCCATGGTCAGCTGCCTACTCAAACTGATGGTGGTTGAAGCAACAGATTGGCAAGGTCTGGTCACGTGACCAGCAGCCTACTCAAATCTGTCAGTCTAGTGCTGGACTAGACTCCTCAAGTGAAGGCTTGAAAGGTGTGAAAAGTGGTAGTGGGCAGAGCTACTGAGTGGCAGGGCCTGGTTATGTGATCAGCAGCCTACTCAATGCTGTCTTCCTGGAGCTAGCCAACAGTAATTAAGTGGGGAGTTGGAACACGCAAAAACTGGAGGTGTTTGGAGCAGCTGAGTGGGAGAGCCTGGTCACATGACCAGCAGTCTACTTAATGCTGTCTGCATGGGCTTGGCCTACAATTTTTAAGTAGAGGGTTGGAAGTCATGAAAACTGGTGGATGATGGAGCAACTGAGTGGCGGTGCAGGTTATGTGATCAGAGGCCTACTCAATGCTGTCTGTCTGGAGCTGGCCTACCTTATTTAAGCAGAAGCTTGGAAGGTGCAAAACCTGTTGGTGGGTGGAGAGACTGAGTGGCACGTCCTGGTTAAGTGACCAGCAGCCTACATAATGGTCTCTGCTGGGAGCGGGCCTACAGTCCTTAACTAGAGGTACGAAAGGCATGAAAACTGATGTTTTCGAGGAGCAACTGAGTGGAAGAGCCTGTTCATTTGGCCAGCAGCCAACTCAATAATATCTGCCTATAGTGGGTCTACAGTCCTTAAGTGCAGTCTTGGGAGGTGTGAAAACTGGTTGTGGGTGGACCAATTGAGTGGCAGAGCCTGGTCACATGACCCGCATCTTACTCAATGCTGTCTACCTGGAGCTGGCCAACATTGCTTAAGTAGAGGCTTGGAACGTGCAAAAACCTGTAGCTATCAGAGCAACTGAGTGGCAGAGCATGGTCAAATGACTAGCAGCCTACTCAATGCTGTCTTCTTGGAGCTAGCTTACAGTACTTAAGAAGAGGCTTGGAAGCTGCTAAAACTAGGGGTGGGTGGCGCAACTGAGTGGCAGGGGCTGGTTTCGTGATCAGCAATCTATCCAATGCTGTGTGCCTGAAGCTGGGCTACGGTCCTTAAGTAGATGCTTAGAAGGTGCAAAAACTGGTGCTCAGAGGAGCAACTGAGTTCAGGGCCTGGTCACGTGACCAGCAACCTACCCAATGCTGTCTGCATAGAGCTGGCCTACAGTCCATAAGTAGATGCTTGGAAGGTTTGAAAACTGGTGGAACTGGAAGTGCAAGGAGCAACTGAGTGGCAGAGCCTGGTTACGTGATAAACAGCCTACCCTATGCTGTTGACCTGGAGCTAGCCTACAGTTATTAAGAAGAGGCTTGGAAGGTTTGAAAACTGGTGGTGGGTGGACCAATTGAGTGGCAGGGCCTGGTCATATGACCAGCATTCTGCTCAATGCTGTTTGCCTAGAGATGGCAAAAAGTCATTAAGTAGAGGCTTGGAAGGTGCAAATACATTTGGTGGATAGAGCAACAGATTGGCAGGGCCAGGTCACGTGACCAGCAGCCAACTCATTGCTTTTTGCCTTGAGCTAGACTACTTTCCTTAAGCAGAGGCTTGGGAATCGCACATTTATTTTTCTTTTGTTTCTTCTTTTTTTAAATTTATTTTTATTAAGTTTTAACAGCCATTATTTACAGGTAAAACATTGCTTGTAGTACAGTTTCAACTTTAACCATTCTCCCCCGTCCCTCCCCTAAGAAAATTACCTTGCCTTTGTTGTAACACCCCTCCCTCACCCTGTGAAACGGTGTACTCTTCTGGGTGGATCGTTTTCCAGTGTGCTCGTGGTCGTGATGTGTGGGTAAAATGTTCCTTTGCTCTTAGATTTAGCCGGTGGCCATGGCTGCGTGATCAAGACAGAGTCTTATATATTACCTCAGCCTACCCAGTTGGGACTCTTATCTCACGGAAGTTAATAGTCACTAGACATGATCACCAAGCCACCCGAGACGAGTCCCCTTCCATTACATACTGGAATTCTGTTAGTATTTGGCTATATATTTATGCACAAAATCTCCACATAGCAGTTCATACATAACAATTTCCCATGAAGCGCTGCAGTTATTTTTTCCATTGAACAGATATTGGTGGCAACATTAATCCATTCTTTCTTACCCGGCACATGTGCCCGTTTCCATTACACCACTAGACATGCCCATGCTGCCAATAGGAGTGGCGCTGCCACCCTCTTGATTCTCATGAGCTCCCCTTCAGACTCTTCAAATCCAAATAGTATGAGAAAAGGTTCAGTAACTCGTTGGATCGCTTCTAGTTCCCTGATCCAGGCCAACACTTTGTCCCAGTAAACCGTAATACGGGGGCATCCCCACCACATATGCCAGTAATCTGCCCTCCCATTGCAATGGCGTCAGCACAAAGGACTAGTGGACTGGAACATCTTGGATAACCTCTGCGGGTCATATTGCCATCCATGCAGGAGCTTGATGGCATGTAGCTTTTACTGGCACGCTATTGACATTTGTGAGGTTCCTTTGCATATTTTCCTCCATAGGTCTGGGTCTAACACATAACGAGACCCCTTTCCCATGTGAGATGCAGGGTTTCAGTTGACCCCTTCCCTACAATTATCAGGGCTCTGTGCATGGTGGATATGAGGCCCCTGGAGTCCACCCTCCTGTCCAGGATTTCCTCAAATGGAGTAAGGTCCCTCTGGATTTTGTCCCTCCATATGTCTCTTGTAAGGATCCCTTTGAGCTGAAGGAAGGGAAAGACCAGTAGGGGGCCTATCCCCAGTGCGTCCTCCAAGTCAGAGTTCTCAATAAAAGTGCCCGCCTTCCAGAGTTGGCCCATCCTCTCCAGACCTGCGTCTAACCAAGATTGAAAGCGTTCATGATTAGGGATGTCAGTTCTAATTCCAGGTGCCCAAATGTGACTCAAGGGCGACGGCCATGCAGTGATACCCTGCATATTAACCCCTTCTCGCCAGATTTCCCATATGGTGCCCAGTATAGGATAGTCCCTAATTCTACGTATGAGCTTGCTCTTCAGGACCCATAGCCATTCCGCAACCGTGGTTGGGGCCAGATTGGAGTTATCTAAGTCTATCCATTGAAGACCTTTCTAACCCCTGAGATGGGGAATAAGAACCTTGAGCTGCGCCGCCTAGTAATATTTCTGAAGATCTGGTAAGCCCACACCACCCATGTCTTTGGGTTATGTCAGGACCTCATATGCTACCCTTGCCTTCTTCCCCTGCCATAAAAACATCAGGATTGCCCTTTTTACCTCGCTAAAGAAAAATTTGGTAGTGAATCAGGAGCATTTGGAATGGGTACAAGAATCTGGGAAGACATACCATCTTCACTGCGTTGAGTCTCCCAAGCCTGGATATTGTAAGTTTACCCCACTTTTCTATGTCAGCCTGGAAGGTCGAGAGAAGAGGAGGAAAGTTGGCCTTGTACAGGGCGTCTAGGTCCCTCGTTATATTTCCCCCAAGTAACAGACGGTGTTGCCTCCTATCATGAGACCCAGTGGGGCGAATCTGTCAGTCTCCCCTTGGTCAAATCTGTGGAGTGGGAATAGAATGGATTTGGCTCTATCGATCTTGAAACCAGCCAGTGTCCCATATTGTTCAATCAAGTGGATAGCCCTGGATATGGACGTCATAGGATTCTGTACATGCAACAGCAGGTCATCCGCGTATAGGGATACCTTATATTCTATCCAGCCTACCTTACGTCCCTCCACCTGCTGGTCTCCTCTGAGTCTCTGAGCAAGGGGCTCGAGGGAGAGAGCAAACAGTATCGCCGAGAGGGGGCAACCCTGCTGCGTTCCTCTACCAAGGTCAAACTAGCAGGAATAATCGCCATTCACCACTACTGAGGCTTTGGGGGATGTATATACTGCCTTCAGCCCCTTTCTAGACCGAGGACCTACTCCCACCTTGCCTAGGACCGCCTCCAGGAAACCCCATCCCACCCTATCGAACGCCTTCTCCGCGTCGACCGAGAAGAGGATGGGGTCGCCTGCCATTTTCAAGTCACTCGTGGATCAGATAATTTTGGCATTTTATATAGCGCTACGAACCCTCAGGTATCTGAGCGCTGCTTATTATTACCCACGGTGTGTGGTGCTCATTTATTGACCTCGGAAGGATGAAAGGCTGAGTTTGGCCCTGCCGGGATTCGAACCTGCGTTAGCAAGCTCTGCAACAATGTCAAAGTGAGCGCTCTACTCGCTGTGCCACTTGATGTAGTGTCTTCCGCATTGTATCTGCCCCTACCGTCCCATTATAAACCCTACCTGGTCCGAGTGTACCAGGCGAGGCATGAACACTTCGAGTCTCACTGCAAGTACCCTTATGTAGATCTTGGTGTCAATATTTAGCAACGATATGGGGCGGTATGATGCACAATTTTTAGGGTCTTTGCCCTCTTTAGGGATCACTGTGATGAGCGCAAGCGAGAAGGAGTCAGGTGCCACACCTGTCTCATGGATATCATTAAACAGCTCCACCATGAAGGGGAGAAGAGAAGACAAAAAGGATTTGTAGAAACCCACCGTGTATCCATCCTCCCCTGGAGCCTTCCCTAGCGGCAGTCGCTTCACGGCCTTCTTGATCTCTTCTGCGGCGATCAGAGCTTTGACTTTTGCTGCCTCAGCATGGAAATGTTTTGGCATTTGCATACTCTCTATGTATTCGTCTATGTCCAACCCCACCCGGTCAGTCTCAGATTTATATAGAGTCTCATAAAACGTTGCAAAAGCTTCCGGGATCTCTTTTGTCTCTATATTCAAAATACCCTCCTTCCCCTCTATGGATTTCACTGCCCTCTCGTCCCATTGTGCCTGCAGTCTGGCTGCCAGCAGTATATCCGCCTTGTCCTCCTTCTCATAATACTTCTGTTTAAGAAGCTGTAGTTTCTGAACTATCTGACTTTCCTCTAGGATGCAGAGTTCCTCTCTTTTGCGTTTGGCTTCCTGAATGTTGCTCCCCCTCTTTTCTGTGGCATTCCGCGCTGCTGTCCATCTGGGCTGTCTCCTCCCCCAGTTTGGACCCTATTAATGTCCTTTCCTTCTTACTAGCCCCTTCTCTGATCAGGATCCCCCTCCACGTTGCCTTTCCCGCCTCCCAGACCGTCGTCCTCGGCACCTCTCCTGTGTCATTCGTTTTAAAGTATTCCCTTATTTCCCACTCCATCTTGGTTCAGAAGACTGGATCCTTCCACAGTGACTCATTACACTTCCACTTTGATCCCCTGTGCGGGAGACCTGCCCAGTCTAAATCTACCATGACCATGTCATGATCAGACCAGATGATCGGGGAGATTTCTGAACCCACCACTTCGTCCCATAGGCCCCCTGTGATGTACATATAATCGATCCTGGTAAAGGTACCATGGGGTGTCTAATAAAAGGTATATCCTCTCTCGTTCAGGTGGAGGGTCCTCCATACATCCCTCAACCCATACATTTCTAGCATTTCCATGCTCCCGGGCTGACCTCCACATAGGGGATCTTGTGTTTCAGGGTTTCCCACCTGTCTATCCAATTTCACATCCACCCAGAGGTTGAAGTCACCCCCTCAAGAGTATGTGCCCGGAGGCCTCTATCATCATTTTCAGATGTGTTCACTGTAGAAATCGGGATCGACCCATATTGGGGGCGTACACAGTTGCTAGTGTGAATGCGACCTTACGTTCGGTGCCCACAATCACGAGAGCCCTCCCCTCCACGTCTGCCCACACCTTGTTCACCTCCAGATTCAGATCTCTTCTCGCAAGAATCCCCACTCCCGCTTTTCTCAGAGGGCCTGAGCCCCAATGTTCCACCACCACTCTTGGACTCAGGATCCTACGTTCCTCCCTGCATGCATACTTGGTCTCCTGCATAAGCAATACACCCTGTCTCGCTCTCCGAAACTCCCTGGCCACTAGAGACCTTTTGGTGGGTGAGTTCAGTCCCTTAACATTGAACGTTCCCATGCTGAGGAGGCTATTCCTTTGGGTGCCTTGGCCTACTGTCATTTCCTCCTAAGTGCAACTATTAAGCCATTATTATGCACCGGCGTCCAAACCCTTAAATCATCACACATGTGATCACCCGTAATCTGCCCGAATGAGGATCTGCTTCTGCCCTTTACAACCCTCCCCATTCTCCTCCCTACCCTCCCCCTTAAGGGTGTCCAAAACTTCCCGGTTAACATCACCAGGCTGCACTCAGACCACCAGACGGGACCAAAAACCACTCGGTCCCTTCTCTAAACAGTCTCATTAACATTGAGACCCCACCTTCCCCACCCCCATCATAACAAAGAGATCAACAAGTCCCCAACAGGTTCCCCTCAGATCATGCCCCCTCTGCTTATACGTCACCAGGGCCGGCAGTGTCCAAGACTCCCACAATGCCTGGATATTTTCGTCCAGACCATGCAAAGCCAATTTAGTTTCATCTCACCATGGCCACTGGAAGTTCGGTGACACTCAGAACGGCGATTGTGCTACTGCTTGCTATGAGATACAATGAGACTCTCGCAAGCGCGCTAGGGCAAGATCACCTCCTCTCACAGAAGGTGCCAGCATTTCTTTGGTTGTCTTTCTGACGCCGTAAGAGGCTTTTAGATGTCCACACCTGGGGAGGCATTCACCCTCCTGTATTTCCTGGAGCCAGGGATACGTCGCTGTCTCAGTCCTTGAATACGCCATTGTCTGTTGTCGTCTCGCCTCCCTTCTTGGTTCTGTTCATTTTCCTGGTTGCCCAGGAGTTCAGCCATGCAGTTTTTTTATCTCCCTTTCCATCCGTAGCTGCTCCTTCCGTCCTTCCAGCTCGAACATGAGAGAGAATGGGTAGCCCCATCTGTAGCAAACTCCTTCATCTTTCAACCATTTTGTGAGAGGCATAAACATTTGTCTCAAGGCCAGAGTCAGAGACTTGGAAGATTGTCACTCTGGCCACATCCAGTGTGACTGGACCACTGCATTTCACTTTCTCCAAGATTCTGGTCCTGCCGCTGTAGTAGTGGAACCGAAACAAGACGGTCCTCAGGCCACCAGGGTCTCCTCCTGCTCTATGGATCCTGTCAATCTTTGCCTCGTCTATGGAGTCATCTTCAAACAGGAGCTTCATGATATCACAGAGTGTCCATTTTTGGTCTTGATCAGAATCTCCCTCTCTATTCGGAATGCCGAAAAATCATAGGTTATTTCCCCTCTCACGATTTTCCAAATCGTCCATCTTTGGCGGAATTCCTCTTCCCGTGTCTCCAGTTTTGTTATTCTCTGGTCTATCTGCATCTCAAGAGTATTGAGCGATGTCTGATTGTTTTCCACACCCTCGAGTCTCTCCTCCATCTTGTCGATCCGCTGGGTGGTTCTGTCGACATTTCCACCAATGTCCGCTCTCATATTCTTGACTTCTTCTAACAAGGCTGCTACATCTCCTTGGTTGCCACCGAGTCGGTTCTCGAGGTCGCCATGGTAAGTCTATGAGAGGTTTCTCTGGCAGGGCAAAGTGGGTTATATCTATACATTGCCAACTTCTGCCTTATTTCCATGTACTTCAAGTATGCCGTACGTGCTTTGCTTCCGACTCGCTCCACTTAGCTTCTCTGCCCGTTTGACTGGGGAGCTGTTAGGAATAGGGGCAATGCACTTCTCCTCTCCCAACAGATGCTTGTCCCTCTTGGGTGCTCTGTCGATGACTAACATCCGCTTCTCTGTGGACCTCTCCTCCCAGAGGGTGCTGGTGGGAGCAGATCCAGCGGTTCTCGCTTTCTGATGTGAGCCCCAATTGTGTCTGCTTTCCCCTGGTCTAGGACTGAGAGGAGGGCACACGTCCCAATTCAGGGAGCCCAACCCTCACTTTGATCAAGTTCACTGTGTAGATCAGGTGGATAGCTGGAACTTTTCATTTGAGGTACCGGTGGAGGTTCAATCTTAATGGTGAGGCCCTTATGTTCTCAAAGGGCCCTCTTTGTGCGTGTAGGCAGCTACTTATAAGCCATGTGTTTACTTTACTCTTCCTGGACTTTGCTTGGGTCTGCTTTAATTGGGTCCAGTCCCCAAAGTCTGGAAGGAGGGCACACACCCCAACACTGGGGGTCCAACCCTTCGTTTCTTCGGGATCTCGTGTCCGTCCAGGCCGTGGCTAGTGCCACTCAGTTGGGTTATGATGATGTCTTTTGAGTGGGGTCATGCCACAACTCTTTGTATCGTGGGAGTACTTGACCCCAGGACCACTGACCTAGGTCTCTCCCGACAATTTAACTAAGGTCTTCTCTTAATGCACCCACGGCTGCCTTTTTGGCATTTTATCAAATGCCCAACCACCCTGTCCTTGGAGTTCCAGGTGTGTATGAGGTCCTCTCAACAGAGGCCAAATGACACTCTCCTGTGTGACCACCAATGTGGCCCACCTATCCCAGCCCTCCAGAGCTGTGGGGTTGGAGGGCAGAATATCCTGCTCTTTTCTGTACCGTATCTTTTGCCCTACTGCCTCCGGGGTCTTCCGTTTTCTTTTTGTACCCGGGAACAAACCATCTGTCAGCCAAAGGAATCTCATGGGATAACTGTAGAAATGGAGGTCTCACCTCCTGAGGCACTATAAGTCTTTGGTAATCTCATGGGGTAGACTCAGTAGTTTCACTATAGAGGGGGCCATCCTCCCAGTACAACATGTTCTTCCCTGGCTCTTGCCCATCCAGCTGGGAAGCTGCCTGTCGTCCAAGTCCTTCAAGAATAGGACACTCTCTTTGACCTCTGCTGAAGTCTGCCCTACAGGGGCCATCTTTTGCAAGCAAAGTCTGCAGCTTAGGTTGGTCTTTAGGATTCAGATCTCCAAAAGGGGGTAGATCTTCTTCCAGCTCTGTGTCATCAGTAGCTGATTCACCATCTTCTGGTTGGACCTCACACTCAGCCTCAGCTGGTGGAGGAGTCACAGGTGTGACTTTGGACTGTCCCCTCGGGGATGTCTTGGTTTGATGCACAGGAGTGCTATCTTTATTGTTTCCTGAGACCTTGGGTTTCCCCTTTGTCTCCTTCTTCCTGGTAATAGAAGTTTGCTCTTCCTGTGGACTGGGTGTTATAGTTTCTTCTGTAACAACCCACTGAGAGTCATTTAAAGTGAGCTCTCTGGCCTTCCTAGTCTGCTCCTGCTTTCTTTTACTGGGAGGCCTGTGGGTGTTTGATACAACGCCAAGAGTTTTTTAGTAATTTCCCAGGAGGACTCTCCCAGGCACTTTGTGCACTGACAGATATTCTTTCAGTCATATTGTTGCACTGGATGAGAGCTGGTAGTATTGGAACCACCTGTCTAGGGCCTCCAGCAAGCTTAGTGGGGCCTTTGGGTACCTTATCAATATTCCCAGGTTTGAAAAAGGTTTCATCCACCACTGTAATGCTGGCCCCCGTGTCCCTAATGGCAGGGGTCTCATGACCATTTACAAGTACACTGTCCTTGTAGTATTCTTTTGTGTTATCTGGTATAGAGTTATACACATCTATATTCTGCTGTTCCCACAGACCCAGGGACACTAAAGAAACAGTGGCAGAGACTCCAATGGGGTCTTCAGCCAATAGTTGAAAGTTTCCACTTGCCATATGTACTTCTCCCCCAGGGATGAAGGCTAAGGAGGCAGTGTGGACCCCTAAAGGTTTACCCTTATATCTGGGATCACCTTTCACATGGTCAGTTGACCCACAAGTATAACATTTTCCAAATCATTTGACAAATGGGGACTTCTGCTGACCTCCCTCTGGTGTGGCACCAGAGGTTTCACTAGACTGACCTGGTTTCCCAAATGGCTTACCATCCTTATGTTTGTGACCCTCTTTTTGTGTGGGAGGATTTAGAATTCTCTTTGTCATCTTTCTTGTGCAGCTTCCACTCACCCCTTTTACAAGTGGCCCCAGAATACTTGTGAGTAGCCCTGTTGCCAACCCACAAGACAACAGCTTTTGCTAGCTTCTTGGGATCAACCTCTATTGAGTCAGCAAAGTGCTGTCTCAGGTCAGGAGAGCAGGTATCAAAAATAGCCTCCCACAAAAATAGATTCTCATTCCTTCAAAGGAGTTCACTCTGTAACCCTTAACCCAACCAAGTTTTTCATACATTCACACACCCAGGTAGCCCAAGGGGTGGGTGCAATCAGTCTTCTTGAGGGTCCTAAACCTCTTAAGGTACTGGGAAGGAGTTTCCCAAATCTAACTATCAAAGCTAGCTTCACATTTTTATACTCCAATCGTTCAAGTTCCCCTACCTCCATTACAGCATCAGTTGCAACTTGGGGGAGCCTAGACAAAAGCCAAGGAATCAACGGATTCCCTGTGAAACCCTGAATCCCATAGTTATATTTCAAAGCAGCCAACCAATCCAAAATATCAAGTTTCACATCATACATACTCACTGCTTCTTTAGGCATGCAAAGTCACTTTGTACTGGAAGAACTAGAAGACTCTAGGATAGAAACATTTTCAAGAGACAATTTCTTCATTTCCAAGAGCATGTTGCATTTCCATTTCCCTTAGTTTGATGTCCTAATGTTTGGTTTCTGCTTGGATTTGTAACCTTTTGAATTCTAACCCAAGTCTCATTTTCTCAAGAGACACACATTCTGGACTCAGTGATGGGCCTTGTGGAGTCCCTGTGGATACAGGTTGAGGCAAAAGGGCCTGTTGAGGCAAAGAGGGGCTCTCTTCCTGAGACACCTCTGACTCCTCTGACTCTTCAACAATATTAGAGTTAGACCTTGAATTATCATCCTCATTATCATTTTCCACATTTCCTGGCTTAGTATGTGTGACAGGCCTACTATCCAGATTTTGATTATTCAACAATCTTGCAATTAGTTCATTTTTATTTCCTTTAACAGGGAGATTCTTGATTTTACACATTTCATTCAGTTGCTCTACTGTTAAAATCATCAAGGCTTCCTGTCTGAAGTTATCCATATCTGGCATGTTACAATTGCTTTTCTAGTGGAGCTTAGCCTTGTGAAGTTTTTTAGTTGAACAAAAGCAAAGTAAATTCTTAGTGTAACAACTCTACAATAGATCCTCACCGCCTGCCACCAGTGTTAGGTAAGATTGTATGCAGTACCCTTTGGGTGTACTACAACAACCCTGACCTCCTGGCAATAGGAACCCAACCTTTGCCATACATTTGTTCTACACAGGTTGGTAGCGTGTTGAGCAGCCAGGCTTATTGCAACAATGGTCAATGTGAGCTGTAGGGGAGTTACACAGAGATTCACATTGACAAGTATTCAAATAAACAATTACACACAAGTTTTCTTGAATAAACTATTATTAATTTAATTATCAGTCAGCTAGAATAAGCCTTCTTCAGAAGGGAGCAATATGAAAGCAACACACAAATACACTCCAAAACTACACACTCTTAGCTTCTAAATCAGTAAAGACCCTTTTGGGATGGCCCACATTCACAACCTACAACCTCAGGTGACTTCAATAGCTAGGGTGCTGGGTACATTAATATCTTACCGTTGCATTTAGTACATTCTTAGGAATTGGTCAAACGAAAAGGTTATTAGAACAAACAAAAATCACAAATAATCTTAAGCAGACCAATACTTTTGGATCCCCTAAGCAGAGTCATTTAGTATAACAGGTTAAGCCAAAGTCAATGGACAAACATCTATATGAGCTGAAGCACTTCTGGTAGGTAAGTAGAAAAGTCTTTGGACGATGTTTTAGAAGTTTATGAAGAAAATAAGAATCAATATAGGGCCACAAGATGTTTAGGCTTGTGAGTAGTAGAAGATGCAATCAACTCTACAATAAGAGGTAAGAGTCCCCCAGATAAAGTAGTCCCTTCAAGCAACCTCAGACTGGGCTGTGCATGGTTCTGCTACTTGATAACCTGTCTTGCCTAAAAAGGCAGTATGAGCCTGGCGCCAACGGCGCCAGGACTGAGTCCAGGAAGCCCTCAGGTGATCCTTTGGGACCTTAAAGGTCCCCCTGGGTGCCATTACTCTGGGCCGCCTCGTCTGCTCCTTATGTCTGGGGGCAGGCACCTTGACAGTATGCCTGTAGCTAGCCTACAGTCCTTAAGAAGAAGCTTGGAAGCTGCTAAAACTAGTGATTGGTGGAGCAACTGAGTGGCAGGGGCTAGTTTTGTGATGAGTAACCTACCAAATGCTGTCTGCCTAGAGTTGGCTTACAGTCCTTAAGTGGAGGCTTGGAAGGCGCGAAAATTGGTGGTGGACAGAGCAATAGAGTGGCAGGGATTGGCCACGTGACCATTAGCCTTCACATTGCCGTCTGCCTAAAGCTGGCCTACAGTCCTTAAGTGGAGGCTTGGAAGGGATGAAACGTGGTGGTGGGCAGAGCTACTGAGTGGCAAGGCCTGATTACATGATCAGCTGCCTACTCAATGCTGTCTTCCTGGAGCTAGCCAACAGTAATTAGATGGGGACTTGGAACGCACAAAACTGGAGGCAGATGGAGCAACTGAGTGGGAAAGCCTAGTCACGTGACCAGCAGTCTACTTAATGCTGTCTGCCTGGGCTTGGCCTACAATTTTTAAGTATAGTTTTGGAAGTCATGAAAACTGGTGGAGGGTGGAGCAATTGCGTGGTGGGGCCTGGTTACGTGGTCAGAGGCCTACTCAATGCTGACTGTCTGGAGCTGGTCTACCTTATTTAAGCAGAGGCTTGGAAGGTACAAAACCTGGTGGTGGGTGGAGTGACTGAGTGGCACGTCCTGGTCAAGTGACCAGCAGTCTACATAATGCTCTCTGCTGGGAGCTGGCCTACAGTCCTTAAGTAGAGGTTCGGAAGGCATGAAAAGCAATGTTGGGAGGAGCAACTGAGTGGTAGAGCCTGTTCACTTGACCAGCAGCCAACTCAATGCTATCTGCCTGGAGCAGGTCTACAGTCCTTGAGTGTAGTCTTGGGAGGTGTGAAAACTGGTGGTGGGCTTACCAATTGAGTGGCAGATACTGTTCACATGACCAGCATCCTACTCAATGCTGTCTGCCTGGATCTGGCCTACATTGCTTAAGTAGAGGCTTGGAACGTGCAAAAACCTGTGGCTATCAGAGCAACTGAGTGGCAGAGCTTGGTCAAATGACTAGCAGCCTACTCAATGCTGTCTTCCTGGAGCTAGCTTACAGTACTTAAGAAGAGGCTTGGAAGCTGCTAAAACTAGTGGTGGGTGGAGCAACTGAGTGGCAGGGGCTGGTTTCGTGAGGAGTAACCTACCAAATGCTGTCTGCCTAGAGTTGGCTTACAGTCCTTAAGTGGAGGCTTGGAAGGTGCGAAAACTGGTGTTGGGCAGAGCAACATATTGGCAGGGACTGGTCACACAACCAGCATCCTACTCAATGCTGTCTTCCTGGAGTTAGCCCATAGTCCTAAAGTTGAGGATTGGAACGTGCGAAAACCAGTATTGGGTGAAGCAACTGATCGGCAGGGCCTGGTCAAGTGACCAGCAGCCTTCTCAATGCTGCCTAACTAGAACTGGGCTACAGTCCTAAAGTGGAGGCTTGGAATGCATGAAAAGTGGTGGTGGGCAGAGTAACTGAGTGGCAGGGACTGGTTATGTAATCAGCAGTCTATTCAATGCTGTGTGCATGGAGCTGTCCGACGGCCCATAAGTAGCGGCTTAGAAGGCATGAAAACTGATGATCAGCGGAGCAACTGAGTTCAGGGCCTTGTCACATGAACAGCAGTCTGCACAATGCTGTATGTCTGTAGCTAGCCTACAGTCCTTAAGAAGAAGCTTGGAAGCTGCTAAAACTAGTGGTTTGTGGAGCAAATGAGTGGCATGGGCTGGTTTCGTATCCAGCAACCTACCCAATGCTGTCAGCCTGGAGCTGGTTTATAGTCCTTAGGTGGAGGCTTGGAAGGTGCGAAAACTGGTGGTGGGCAGAGAAATAGAATGGCAGGAGCTGGCCTCATGACCAGTAGACTACTCAATGCTGTCTGCCTAGAGCTGGTCTACAATCCTTAACTGAAGGCTCAGAAGGTGCGAAAACCGGTGGTGGACAGACCAATTGAGTGGCAAAGTATGTCCCCGTGACAAGGAGCCTTCACAATGCCGTCTGCCTAAAGCTGGCCTACAGTCCTTAAGTGGAGGCTTGGAAGGGATGAAAAGTGGTGGTGGGTGGAGCTACTGAGTGGCAAGGCCTGATTACGTGATGAGCTGCGTACTCAATGCTGTCTTCCTGGAGCTAGCCAACAGTAATTAGATGGGGACTTGGAACGCGCAAAACTGGAGGCAGATGGAGCAACTGAGTGGGAAAGCCTAGTCACGTGACCAGCAGTCTACTTAATGCTGTCTGCCTGGGCTTGGCCTACAATTTTTAAGTGGAGGTTTGGAAGTCATGAAAAGTGGTGGAGGGTGGAGCAATTGAGTGGCGGGGCCTGGTTACGTGATCAGAGGCCTACTCAATGCTGTCTGTCTGGAGCTGGCCTAACCTATTTAAGCAGATGCTTGGATGGTGCAAAAAATTGGTGGTGAATGGAGCAACTGAGCGGCACGTCCTGGTCAAGTGACCAGCAGCCTACTTAATGCTCTCTGCTGGGAGCTGGCCTACAGTCCTTAAGTAGAGGTTCGGAAGCCACGAAAAGCGATGGGAGGAGCAACCGAGTGGTAGAGCCTGTTCACTTGACCAGCAGCCAACTCAATGCTATCTGCCTGGAGCTGGTCTACAGTCCTTCAGTGTAGTCTTGGGAGGTGTGAAAACTGGTGGTGGGCTTACCAATTGAGTGGCAGATACTGTTCACATGACCAGCATCCTACTCAATGCTGTCTGCCTGGAGCTGGCCTACATTGCTTAAGTAGAGGCTTGGAACGTGCAAAAACCTGTGGCTATCAGAGCAACTGAGTGGCAGAGCTTGATGAAATGACTAGCAGCCTACTAAATGCTGTCTTCCTGGAGCTAGCTTACTGTCCTTAATATGAGGCTTGGAAGCTGCTAAAACTAGTGATGGGTGGAGCATCTGAGTGGCAGCGGCTGGTTCCGTGATCAGCAACCTACCAAATGCTGTTTTCCTGGAGTTGGTTTACAGTCCTTAAGTGGAAGCTTGGAAGGCGCGGAAACTGGTGGTGGGCAGAGCAATAGAGTGTCAGGGACTTGTCTCATTACCAGCAGTCTACTCAATGCTGTGAGCCTGGAGATGACCCACAGTCCTTAAGTTGAGGCTTGGAATGAGAGAAAACTGGTGTTTGGCAGAGCAACCGAGTGGCAGGGACTGGTCATGTGACCAGTAGCCTACTCAAGGCTGTCTGCCTAGAGCTGGTCTACAGTCCTTAACTGGAGGCTCGGAAGGTGCAAAAACTCGTGGTGGGCAGACTAATTGAGTGGCAGAGCCTGGTCACATGGCCAGCATCCTACTCAATGCTATCTGCCTGGAGCTGGCATAAAGTCCTTAATTAGAGGCTTGGAAGGCCTGAACATATTTGGTGGATGGAGAGACTGAGTGGCAGAGCCAGGTCGCATCATGAGCAGCCTACCTAATGCTATGTACCTGGAGCCAGCCTATAGTCCTTATTAAGAGCCTTGCAAAGCGGAAAAACTGGTTGTGGTTGAAGCAACAGATTGGCAGGGCCTGGTCACGTAACCAGCAGCCTACTAAAATCTGTCAGTTTAGTGCTGGCGTACACACCTCAAGTGGAGGCTTGGAAGGTGTGAAAAGTGGAAGTGTGTGGAGCAAAAACTGGAGGCGGATGGAGCAATTGAGTGGGAGAGCCCGGTCATGTGACCAGCAGTCTACCTAATGCTGTCTTCTCTGGCTTGGCCTACAATTTTGTTTGGAAGTCATTGAAACTGGTGGAGGGTGGAGCAACTGAGTGGCGGGGCCTTGTTACATGATCAGAGGCCTACGCAATGCTGTCTGTCTGGAGCTGGCCTACCTTATTTAAGCAGAATCTTGGAAAGTAACGAAAACTGGTGGTGGGTGGAGCGACTGAGCGGCATGTCCTTTTCAAGTGACCTGCAGCCTACTCAATGCTCTCTGCCAGGAGCGGGCCTACATTCCTTAAGTGGATGCTTTGAAGGTGTGCAAAAACTGGTGGCGGGAGAAAAAATTGAGTGCCAAAACCTGGCCAAGTGACCAGCAGCCTTCACAATGCTGTCTGCCTAAAGCTGGCCTACAATGTATAGATGAATGTATTGGATAGAACTGAAGATTAATCTCATAAACATTTGAATTCCTTCTCTTTGCCTCTCCCTCTCTTCAAAGATTTCTCAACCAACAACATTGGATGCACGTTCAGTTCGTCACAAGGTTTCACTTTTTACACCTGTGGCATATTGCTTCATTCATTTAGGTCATCACAACTTACTCTTAGCCACTCCTCTCTGATCCCAGCCAATTTCCACTTAGGAATTGATGCACAATGTTTGTTTCCGTTTTTTGACTCGATGGTATCGATTTTAGTTGCCATTACCTTTGTGCAATATGGACGGATGTAGTAGCCCCATGCTGTTGTGCAGTCTCTCCCATTTTACGTAGATCATAGCCTCTGTAACCAACGGAACATTCCCCTTGTTTCTGGATTTAGACCAGGCAAACTCTGCCCTATATCAGGAGTATAACTGATGTAAAATGGTCTTGAAGAACCTGCTCCATGCTGCCATTAACTTAAATGACATGAGGTGGTTTGATGCTTGCGTTTTCCCAATTTCAGAAAGTAATGCAATGGATTGTAAAATGGTTTTGTTTAGTGCATATTTGCAATGTTTGTATCTTCGGTGCATGTGCCTCTGCAATGAAAGAGGAAGGGTTATTGTGCTAGTCTAGCAGAGTGAGAGGCAGATGTGGAACCTATAGTTTTGATGCATGTTGGCCTAAGGTACTCAATTCTTGAGTGCTGGCCGGGTTATTTGTGGTTTATAGCTATGGCAATTGGGTATGTATTTTACGTGAAGGGGGGAACTCTCTATCTTTCAGAAAACAAAGCACAGATGCTGAGTTAGCTGTTGGCACAGGGGTTGATGTCTGATAGAACTAGATATTTGAGTTCTGACATTGTGACACCAAGGTTATTGCGGTATTATAATTCATTAACCTGACATGTGGGTGTGGTAATATCTGTGTGTCATCCTAATGTGAATGTGATAGAAAATAGAAAGGTGAGTCAGTTAGTTGTGGGGAATGAGAAGGGATCAGGATTATCAAAGTCTGCTGGTGTTGGAATGTAATGCTTGAGTAGACAGTTAAGTTCCAGTCTCCCATTTGCCTGAGAGTGCAGGCTTGGATGTATTATTGCACACTATAATGAAGAATTCATACTGTGTTAGCTTTCATTTTATGAATATTGTGCATTGATGTCGGAATGATATGGCTGATAGGCAAGAGTGGCGGGTGGGGGAGCTAACCCAACTAAGTATAATGCCCTAACTTTCTAGACTGGAACACTCTGAGATTGTATATAGTTTGGGTTAGGGAAACTCCCTCAAAAGTGCAATGGCTCTGTTTCTTCCTACCTTGGGTTCTGTTGGTATTTGCTACAGAAGGTCTCTGGGGTCCAGATTTGTGATGGCACTTTGTGTTGCATCCCTAGTGGTTCTCCTTTCGGGGTTGCATAACTGTGTTTGTTGGCTAATTATTTCCATCATATGGACCCCTCATAACATAGCATAGCATAGCATATCATACCATAACATCACATACCATAGCTGAATTGAGAACAGATTGAACTATGTAGGCTGATCTTGGTTAAGGCTGGTTACGTTTTTTGGCCTAGGGAATGGCTTATTGAATTTCAGATGTGGTGGAGGGTGTGGGCTTTCCTTTTATATTCCTTGGTTGCTGCTTTGCACAGAGATACTTCCAACACTTGATTAATATATTTAGGAATTTCTTGTGCAGTTAGCCTTGTATATGTCAATATTTATTATCTGATTATGCTTAGATGAATTTGTAGAGTTATTGGTAGGTGATTGATCCCGGGAAACATGGCGATCTAAATAGGTGTTTGAGGCTATTGGGAGCAGAATTATTTGGTTTGAGGCTATTGGAAGGCACAATGCAATTTGGATTTGGAGGAGTTCATTGCAATTCGGAAATCATTTCTGGCACCTGCTACATGCTGATGATCAAACCAGCAGTTTGATGACCAATACCAAGTTGACACATAGGACCTATGTGAGAATCAGCAAATCGTTTTTCTGCAACGGGGAACATAATGAAATAAATTGCTGCCTTGAAGAGGACCTGTGGTGGAAACACGTGTCAGCTGTCCACTATACAAGAAATTAAAGAGTCTCTGAGACTTTCGAACTTTTGGAGTTTTTATTTAGGTTCTTTAAACGCCATTATTTGGACTTCATATGACATTTGCCATTTACAGAATTCAGTGGGAAGTTCTGTGGGAGTGATATTGCCCGCAGCCATCCGTCTTTCTCTTTTTGCCTTTTTTCACTTTATTAACAACAAGAGTGGATAAATCGAGAGTGGTAACTAGCGCACAGTTTCTAATACGATCCCACACTCATTATTTCAAGTTATTGGTAGGGGTCAGTAAATCATCTGAAGGTTGAATTATTTGATCATCATCAACATTTCCCTCTAGCATTGTTGCAGACTCATTTCAGTGAGGTTTTTTCGTTTGCCTTCTTTGAGGTTGGGCCTGTGTCACCTGCCCAAGCAGTGGGAGGCCATCCTTTTCTGGAAGGGGAGCCTTTAGGTCTGGCATGGCTGTTACTCTTGCTGGACAATACTTTGTAGCCTTTTTAGCCCTCAAGCAGGGCCTTTGCACCATTCACATAGTGTCAGGCTCTCCAGTGGCTTGCTTTGCAGACTTTGTCCAGTATCACAACCTGTTCTAATCCAAATGAGGTCACCACTCTGCATTGTTCTCAACAGTGCATCTGTGACAAGTACCACCTTCCTGGAGATCATCTTTGAGGTCCTCAGACTTCTGTGAAAGTCTTCAATCCATTGGAAAGCATAGTGATTGTGATGCACACCATTGTCAATCTAACATCATTGGGGTTTACTGACTTTATCTTAGGTCGTTGATCATTTCTTCCAGGCCCGGGGTCTTGTAATGGTTTTGACTAAAACATAATGCCTATGTGCGCTTTTTACTAAAGTATAGTGCTTGTGTGCAGTGCACCCAGAGATATAATGGACATTTGCTTCAGGCCTCATTGGAAGCTGCACCTGATGCAAACTCTTTTAATGTTATTCCATTGGTAAACATGTTTTCAGTGCTGTCTAGTGCTTATTTTATTTTGCAGTGCTTCAAGGACACGTTGGAGAGAAGCTACATGCACAGATGGCTAAGACTGAGCCAGTTGCCGTCTGGTAATTGATAACGTTGTTATGGAATGTAGTTACTGTTGCTGCTTTCATGAGAAAGGGAAAAGCTTTGCCTTTTTGGGTTACTATGGGTCACGTCAGCCAGAGGCCCATGGGAAAAGCTAGAACATTTTGGAAAATGCCATCCTGCTTTTGCAATGGCTTAAAAAGGGGACGCCCGGACAGTCAGACAGAGAGCGAAAGCTTTGCTGGTAGATGGACGCATTGTGCCAGACCCGTTGATATCAAGATCTCTCTGCCTGCCTGTGGGGGAGCATTCCAGTGGAATTGTTGTGGCGAGATGAAGTCATTCTTTAACACTGTACAACAGTGATCTATTTTTTTCTAAACAACTTTTATTACTTCTTATTCTTGTTGTTTCTATGCATTTTGTATGTTTTGGTGAATAAATAGGCCATATAAGAGCTATTTCATAATCTAACTGAGTGTTACGCTCACCTGGTCTCTGCAGAGGCGTTGGGGCACAGCTGCAGCCCTCCCAGTGGTTAGACCAACCCCTTCAGGTTTCTCCCCCTGCGGACAAGCTGCGGCAGCAACAATTGGTGGCACTGCTCCTGCGTGGATATGAGAAAACGTGAGTGTGCTGATTGGTGACTATTGTACCTCCCAAACCCTTTCACCCAAGTATGGAAGATTAGCTCTCCGTCCTGCTACTGCTGGCAGGGGCGCTTGTAGCTGGGATCTAGTTACATCACTGATCTCTGATAGGTATAGTCCAGTCCAGCTGCGACTATGCTCCTCCTGGTTGGTGGTAAGTGTCTCTTAATGTCTCTTGTCTTTTCCTCTTTCTATTTTCTGTTTTGGTATGATTGCTCTCAATGTTGTTAATTCCTGAATAAAGTTTTCTCTTCTGCTTTCTTCCAATTAGATGGAATTGCGGCCCAACAGCAGCTGTGGAGACTTGGAATGCGGCTGGGATGAAGATGGATGAAACCACAATGTCCGACAACAGGTAAGTGATGGTTTTAGGGAAAGCGCGAAGTTTGATGGTAGCGCAACCTTAAACTTAAGGGGTCTCATTACGAGTCAGGTGGAATGGGTTAACGGGGTCCACTAATGGGTGCGGACCTGTTATTCCCATTTCGTCTTACCAGGCGTCCTTACCGGGTCCCGCGAGGGGACCAGGGAGCTAACAACGGGCCGGTCGTAATCGGCCTGTTGTTAGCTGCCTCTCCCATTCCCATTGAGCCCTATGGGGGCTCAAATGGGAATGGGGAAGGTCCTGGCCGGGTTCCCTGAGGGAGGAATTACCGGGCCCTCCAAACTCGGAATAGCCCAGTAATTCCACATTCAGGGAACCAGGACCCGGTTTTGGAGGCAGCCATGCCGCCAATAGCGGCATGGCTACCGCCAAACCCATAATGCGGCCCAATGTCTGTTAAGTGACTAACCTTGCCTTTCATTAGTATTTGCAGGTGCTGCGGTCGCGGGTGGAGCGTGTTGTGCTGCGATATCAGTAGGAAGATTCCAGTGTCCCTGAATAATGGAAGATGAGACGCGGTGCCAGATGAAGATTCCTTTGCTCTGGGAGATGTTTTGAAGGTGAGCCGCGATGCCCAAATGAAGATGGCTGCAGTCCGGGAGATGAAGGTAAGCCGCGGTGACAAGAAGAAGATGTGCAGAGATGACCCCGAAGACGCGCACAGCTGAGAGTAGGATCCCCCAGGTGCTAAGTATGGAGGCAGATAACGGGACTTCTAAAGGCAAGTGGAATCTCAGGCGGCGCTGAGCGTTACGCTGTATGTAAATGCAGAATAACGTGAAGCATCTGCCTCAGGGACTAGAGCAGCTTATAAAGCTGTAAACGTTGGCACGCCCACTTGGCTTGGCTTGCCTGCCACACCCTACCACTCCTAGAGAGTCAGCACGTGCCAGGCAACCCAATAGCAGTAGCCCCACCCAAGTAGCCATGTGGGGCTGCTTTAAAGAGGAAAGTTCCAATGTTAAATACACAGTGCACCCAAAATGGTGTGCTATGTCCATAATAAAGGTATTGTTTTACCCAAATTAATGTCTTGTTTCTTGTTGTTTATGAGCCTGGCGCCAAAGGCGCCAGCACTGTGTCCATCCGGGCCCCCTGTGTGTGTGACCCTGTAAGGTCTTTATGAGCCTGGCGCCAAAGGCACAAGGACTGTGTCCATCAGGGCCCCCTGTGTGTGTGACCCTGTAAGGTCTGTGTCCTTTGCCCATTGACCATGACACTGAGTATGTGTCTGTGTCAATAATTCTCTCCCAGCGTCCAAGGTTGTTTTTCAGTTAGTGTATTGGGGAGAAAAATAAACAATATGTCTGTGCACTTTTTGGAAAGCAAAACAGATCTTCGGCTGGAGAAGTTACATCTCTGGATTTGAACCCTGATTTGAGCTTTTTGCCACTGTCCCGGTACGGGGCGGCTCCATTTACAGCTCTGCATATTCACTATAAGCTAATATTGATGCATTTGATAAAGTAGAGAAATTACTGTATTAAAAAGAGAAAAAATCTTTGAATCTGAATGGAGGAGATTTTATCCTAGAGAGGCTCAAGAGTGTTTCCAACGAACATGTTGAACCTTTTAGGACTTGTGAACACCTGTAAGATCCAGTTCCGTATAACTCTGAACACCTCCATTCCAGAAAGATCACCCACCTGCAAATTGTAAACCTTTTCCTATGCACACCTTACATAAAAAAAACACATTCTGACAATTACATGGCATAGACCCACCCCCATTGTGTGACCACTGAATACAAGCACTGCACATCGTGAACCACCCATCCCCCAATAGCTTGCCCTGAACAATGTATAACTATTACATCATGTCTACCTTGAATGCACCCTGTCACTAGCGAGACAGTTCAACGCCATTGCATCGTCTGCGGCCTACACCACAAAGCTAATCAACGACTGTAGGTCCTTTCTCTCAACAGCAACTGCCTCACCATTGCCCATGCACCAATAGGCTCAAGACTTAACGCTGTATTTGACAGCACATCTGCTCGAAACATGAGTGGATTGCAGGTCATTCAAAACAATGCCCCCATGGCTACTCTGAATAGCTCGAAACAAGAGCACATCGTAGTTGCTAGAAGAAATGCGCATTGGCTTCCAATTCATGAGTGCATCATTTTTAAAACTCTTGCCATTACTCATAAATAAATCTCGAACACTGTTCCAAAGTCACTCTCACAAAAGATTACCAAGGCACAATACGCAAGAACCACCCGCACCATTAGCTCACACCATCTGATACCTGCCAGATTCAGATTAAAGAGGTCGGGAAGGTTGAGTTTCCCAGTGATTGCCACCAAGAATTGGAACACCCTACCACTACACCTAAGATCGGAGCACTCGTACGGGGCTTTCCGAAAAAACCTTAAGACTATTATTCTCACAGGATGTCAACCTTGCTTGAATCACATCCTAAAAAAACTGTTTTACTATTCTGCCTTACGTTCCATTAACCACGTAACCAGCACCTTGATGCCTCTGGGTTTTGTGCACTCTACACATCAAATAAACAAATAAATAAATACATACATGTTTATATTAGCATACACAGTGAATATGCTAATCACTCAGTACAGCCTTATTTGAGCATAATTTATGAGACCTTATGGACAACTGTTCTAGCTGGTTGTAAGAAGACCCAAGAGGGATGTTCTTTTCATTTTAAGGGTGAACCGTCTCCAGTTGGCCCCAGTAATTTATAGCAGGAACTGTATCAAATACTTTAGCATCTAACCGATTTGCATTTTTGATGGTACTTCAGAAGTTGACCTGACACATTTTTTATTTTTTTGTCCTATTTAGAACAACGTAATAAAAAAAGCCTTGTTCAGTTCTCGGGGTTTGCAAATTAAAGACTGCTATTGATGGCAACATTCATTTGCTTATTTTACAACAGGAGTATTTCTTATCCTGTATATTATTTTATTGAGAAGGCTTTGCAAGAAAGGGGGAATTTTTAAGTATTGTGTTTATTATTCCTTTTTGTATTTCTTAAACTGTATTTTATTTTTGCTTTTATGTTGATCTTTTAACAAGCAAAATCAAGTTTTATCGTATCATAAAATTGGGACCAGTTTTAGTTTGTGCAATTCCAATATTTTTTCTTCGTACAATAACTTATGGAGTAAAGCAAACCATGAATTAATATCTTTTTCCCGAAGATATATTTTGCAACTGTATGATAATTGGTCATATTGTGCTACTGTTGGGATGCACGTACAGCACCTGAGCCAGGCAAACAGGTTCTGGGTGAGAAAGACCTATTAGTAAGTGCCGCAGTGTGAGCAGTTTGGGTTTGCATGGCAGAAGACGCGTTTATTACGTGTAATTGGTTTTGACACGCATTATATCATATAGCAACACAGAAAGAGCAACACATTTATTAATGTTCCAGATGCAGAGTTTAGAGATAGGGCAGTGTATTATAGGCTCTGTGTTTAGAAATAGTACGCAATGTTATGTGTTGCGTAAGATACAAGAAATGAGTTGCAGTAAGTGAACAGAGAAGATGGAGTCAGAAAGGTGATGCAGTAAAAGTTAGGTCAGTGAGTCGACATGGCAAGAGTGCTGCCATATTGGATTTCAAGTACTAGTACAGAATGAGCAGAATAAAGGCCCTGATGTTGATCTGCGTCTCTATTTAGCTCAGTCCCAAGAAATAACCCCTTTCCATCCCCAAGAGAGAAGCTGAGGCACCCACGTTGCCCAGATAAAATGCTAATTTTATCCAGCTGCAGAGCTCGAAGGCACTGGGAATGCAATGTTCGATGTGGGGTGGGAAGGTATTGATGTGCTCTTTGACGGGCAAAGTCATGAGAACAGGACAATGCCAACCGACCAGGTGAAGATTTAGAGCACTACTGTCCTCACCCAATGAGCGGTCCGGCCCATATAAATTAAAAGTAGACGCATAACCAAAGCAAATAAATCCCTGGGGTTTAAATGAGATAAGGAGGAGGCGTGTCTGAAATGTACTGTGATTTGGGATAGGAGGAGCAGAGTTGTTGCCAGTAAATTTAGTACGCGGTCAAGGGTGCAGCTTGTGTCTGCTGCAGTGTCTGTTATAATGAGAAGGCCCATTGTATTATCAAAGCAGGGTTGGCCTTACAATCCTTAATTTTAACGCGCCTTGGTTGGAGGGGTGCCCATCACGTGGTGGTCAAGATTAATTAGTGTAGCTGTGTACCTGCACACCAATCATGTGTTACTGTTCAATAGTGACAATGTAGTGGGCCACGTGGCCAGGGCAATGGGCTAAGATAAGGTGTGACCAATCGGTCCAAGGAATATCGGGGGTATTAGCATGGCATATAGGTGGTAGCCAAAGAGGGTGGTGGGATGACTTTGTAACCTATGTATGGAAATGAGCAATTTTGCGCTATATAACCTGTAACATCCTGGGGCATGACAAGCTCCATGTCAGTTCAGTTCTACAGGACCCTCTGAGACATTTGCATACAATAAACCTTGTTTTCCATTGCAAAGCAGCGCAGTGGTTATTTGGACTTTGGATTATTTTGATCGTATGGTTTTTGGATCACGTCCCTCTACAATTTTGATGACTCGACATGATCCCAGACTCTCCGTGAGGTCTGAGCCACACATCCTGGTTTACGGCGCCCGTCTGCAGTGACCAGTCCCCTGTTCATGACTTGAAGAAGTTTACAGGTGCTGTTTTGCCAGAAGGCCTCCCTGTTCTTTGAGCGGGATGTTGCACTCATTTGCATAGGCAATTAGCAGGGACCCCACATCAGAGGTGCTAGGGAGAATGCATAGTTGTAAGTGCACCTTTGTGAGAGAAAACAACAAAGGGAGAGTGCGTATGGAATGAGTTGATTGAGAGTGTGTGGAAAGTAAAAGACCACGTGGATTTTTATTGGTTTTATGTTATAAAGGTGGTCAAAGAGATGAGAAGAAAGGTGACACCACAGTAGTATAGTGCAAGGAAAAAGAAAAGAGAGAGGAAACAGGATTTCCTCTCTTAAGGAGGAAAGGCAGCAATGCAGGTAGAGTAGAGGCCCAGTATTTGAAAGACCTGGGATCCCTCCACTCAGCAAACAGGAGCGTGAGGTTCAGTTTATGGAGGGCATGGGATCCCTTTGCCCAGCATAAGGGGGCTTAAGCAGGTAAATTCCCTCATCTCAAAGAAGAGGCTGAGGAAGGGTCTAAACCATTGTGTATATAATTGTGTTTTATGTAATTTTAGTTTAATGTGTTTATGGAGTTGTAATGTGGAGTAGTGGTTGCTGAGTTGTATGAAGAGAAGGGTGGTGTAGTATGTGTGTGAGTGGGTGTGGTGAGAAGAAAGTGGAGTGGGATTGTGATTGCGGATTACTGGAGGGAGAATGGGAATTTGTGTAGTTTTGGGAGAGGGGTAAAACTGCGATGCTGGAACGGTGTTTAGGAGAATGAAAAAAGTGGATAGCCAGAGGGAACTATGAGTACCTCACTCAAACACTTGTGTACAGCGCTTCCTTTGTACTGGGAAAAGATTGTTAAATATCATTGTGAGTGGGTCACTGACACAAGAGCAGGGATGCATAAACCTTGGTCCAAAGAAGGACATGTTCAACCATATGTACCCATATTTAACCGCAAAATAAACAGGTAGGAAATGAGGAGCAGGCAGGGCATTCTGGAGCTTTGGAGGATGATTGAGGATTTAGAAGATGCCCCTGGTGAGCCCAAAGGAAGAGAAACTGTAACCCAGCACGCTGTGTTAATCCTACACCTTGTGTAACACCCGTACACTGATGCCCCTATAACTCCAACAGCCTCACTGCCCCCACATGCCTGTTACCCCATGCAAACAGCCATAGGTTATACTTATACCGAGCAGGTGCCCCCTACCGCTCTGTGACAGAGAGCCCCTGCCTCCTATGAAAACGTCTTGCAGCTCTCAGCAGAGAATGAGATGCATAACCCATTCGTTATGGAGACAGAGAATAGGGTGCAGAGAGACTTAGAAATTGTGCTTTGAAGGACAGAGGCAGAGCGGGCCTACATTCCTTAAGTGGATGCTTTGAAAGTGTGCGAAAACTGGTGGTGGGAGGAAAAATTGAGTGCCAAAACCTGGCCAAGTGACCAGCAGCCTTCACAGTGCTTTCTGCCTAAAGCTGGCCTACAATGTATAGATGAATGTACGGTATAGAACTGAAGATTAACCTCATAAACCTTTGAATTCCCTCTCTTTGCCTCTCCCTCTCTTCAAAGATCTCTCAACCAACAACATTGGATGCACGTTCAGTTCGTCACAAGGTTTCACTTTTTACACCTGTGGCATCTTGCTTCATTCATTTAGGTCATCACAACTTACTCTTAGCCACTCCTCTCTGATCGTAGCCAATTTCCACTTAGGAATTGATGCACAATGGTTGTTTCCGTTTTTTGACTCGATGGTATCGATTTTAGTTGCCATTACCTTTGTGCAATATGGACGGATGTAGTAGCCCCATGCTGTTGTGCAGTCTCTCCAATTTTACGTAGATCATAGCCTCTGTAACCAAGGGAACATTCCCCTTGATTCTGGATTTAGACCAGGCAAACTCTGCCCTATATCAGGAGTATAACTGATGTAAAATGGTCTTGAAGAACCTGCTCCATGCTGCCATTAACTTAAATGACATGAGGTGGTTTGATGCTTGCGTTTTCCCAATTTCGGAAAGTAATGCAATGGATTGTAACATGGTTTTGTTTAGTGCATCTTTGCAATGTTTGTATCTTCGGTGCATGGCCTCTGCAATGAAAGAGGAAGGGTTATTGTGCTAGTCTAGCAGAGTGAGAGGCAGATGTGGAACCTATAGTTTTGATGCATGCAGGCCTAAGGTACTCAATGTCAGAACAACCAGGGTCTGCAACAAACTACCTGCTAATCTCGTATTAGGCTGGGAGATTCACATGGCACCTCAGGTGAGCAAGGCTAAATATCGTCTTGAGAAAAATAAACAGACGATAGAGTCGGAGTTAACAAAAATATAAATGCTATTTTATTATTTAGCACATAGTAAAAAAATGGACAGAAAGGATGAAGCCCATTCAAGTAAAAACTTAACAATGAATCACATAAAAAACACAACATAAAGAAACATACAGACTGGTATTTTTTGCCATTCAAAAAATTGTTTGTCCAAAACCCTCAAAGTGGTGTTAGTAATTGGTAGGTGACATTGTACAAAACAAAACAAAAGTCCCCACTAGACACTGTTCTGACATGTTATTAAGTCCTCTCCCAACAAGCACCTAAAAAAAGAGTGCACCCCTTTTGCTCGTTTAACGATTACACTAAGGTACTCAATTCCTGAGTGCTGGTCGGGTTATATGTGGTTTATAGCTATGGCACTTGGGTATGTATTTTACGTGAAGGGGGGAACTCTCTATCTTTCAGAAAACAAAGCACAGATGCTGAGTTAGCTGCTGGCACACGGGTTGGTGTCTGATAGAACTAGATTTTTGAGTTCTGACATTGTGACACCAAGGTTATTGCGGTATTATAATTCATTAACCTGACATGTGGGTGTGGTAATATCTGTGTGTCATCCAAATGTGAATGTGATAGAAAATAGAAAGGTGAGTCAGTTAGTTGTGGGGAATGAGAAGGGATCAGGATTATCAAAGTCTGCTGGTGTTGGAATGTAATGCTTGAGTAGACAGTTAAGTTCCAGTCTCCCATTTGCCTGAGAGTGCAGGCTTGGATGTATTATTGCACACTATAATGAAGAATTCATACTGTGTTAGCTTTCATTTTATGAATATTGTGCATTGATGTCGGAATGATATGGCTGATAGGCAAGAGTGGCGGGTGGGGGAGCTAACCCAACTAAGTATAATGCCCTAACTTTCTAGACTGGAACACTCTGAGATTGTATATAGTTTGGGTTAGGGAAACTCCCTCAAAAGTGCAATGGCTCTGTTTCTTCCTACCTTGGGTTCTGTTGGTATTTGCTACAGAAGGTCTCTGGGGTCCAGATTTGTGATGGCACTTTGTGTTGTATCCCTAGTGGTTCTCCTTTCAGGGTTGCATAACTGTGTTTGTTGGCTAATTATTTCCATCATATGGACCCCTCATAACATAGCATAGCATAGCATACCACAACATAACATACCATAGCTGAATTGAGAACAGATTGAACTATGTAGGCTGATCTTGGTTAGGGCTGGTTACGTTTTCTGGCCATGCCTAGGTAATGGCTTATTGAATTTCAGATGTTGTGGAGGGTGTGGGCTTTCCTTTTATCCTCCTTGGTTGGGTTCCATGTAATAATGTCGCCACAAAAATCTCGCCATGCAAAAATATCGCCGAAAAATTGCCGTTTTTTGTGGCAACATTATTGCATGGAACAAGCGGGGGACACCCCTGCTACCCCCAAACTTTTTTTTTCTTTTTCTTTTTTTTGCCCCTGTTCCCATATATATGGTCACCCAAATAATATTGCCACAACATTTTCCCGGCGATATTAATTACGGCGACCATATATATGGGGATATTATTACCTGATACACTTGGTTGCTGCTTTGCACAGAGCTACTTCCAACAATTGATTAATATATTTAGGAATTTCTTGTGCAGTTAGCCTTTTATATGTCAATATTTATTATCTGATTATGCTTAGATGAATTTGTAGAGTTATTGGTAAGTGATTGATCCCGGGAAACATGGCGATCTAAATAGGTGTTTGAGGCTATTGGGAGCAGAACATTTTTGGTTTGAGGCTATTGGAAGCCACAATGCAATTTGGATTTGGTGAAGTTCATTGCAATTCGGAAATCATTTCTGACACCTGCTACTTGCTGATGATCAAACCAGCAGTTTGATGACCAATACCAAGTTGACACATAGGACCTATGTGGGAATCAGCAAATCGTTTTTCTGCAACGGGGAACGTAATGAAATAAATTGCTGCCTTGAAGACGACCTGTGGTGGAGACACGTGTCGGCTGTCCACTATACAAGAAATTAAAGAGTCTCTGAGACTTTGGAACTTTTGGAGATATTATTTAGGTGCTTTAAACGCCATTATTTGGACTTCATATGACATTTGGGTTTAAGCGCGGGCCATCAACCCCTTTTTTCTGTTTGACATTTGGCATTTACAGAACTCTGTGGGAAGTTCTGTGGGATTGATATTGCCCGCAGCCACCCTTCTTTCTCTTTTTGCCTTTTTTCACTTTATTAAAAACAGGAGTGGATAAATCGAGTGTGGTAACTAGCGCACAGTTTCTAATACGATCCCACACTCGTTATTTCAAGTTATTGGTAGGGGTCAGTAAAACTGGTAAAGGTTGAATTATTTGATCATCATCAACATTTCCCTCTAGCATTGTTGCAGACTCATTCAGTGAGGTTTTTTTCTTTTGCCTTCTTTGAGGTTGGGCCTGTGCCACCTGTCCAAGCAGTGGGAGGCCATCCTTTTCTGGAAGGGGAGCCTGTAGGTCTGGCATGGCTGTTACTCTTGCTGGACAATACTTTGTAGCCTTTTTAGCCCTCAAGCAGGGCCTTTGCACCATTCACATAGTGTCAGGCTCTCCAGTGGCTTGCTTTGCAGACTTTGTCCAGTACCACAACCTGTTCTAATCCAAATGAGGTCACCACTCTGCATTATTGTTCTCAACAGTGCATCTGTGACAAATACCACCTTCCTGGAGATCATCCTTGAGGTCCTCAGACTTCGTTGAAAGTCTTCAATCCATTGGAAAGCATAGTGATTGTGATGCACACCATTGTCAATCTAACATCATTGGGGTTTACTGACTTTATCTTAGGTCTTTGCTCATTTCTTCCAGGCCCGGGGTCTTGTAATGGTTTTGACTAAAACATAAAGCCTAAGTGCGCTTTTTACTAAAATATAGTGCTTGTGTGCAGTGCACCCAGAGATATAATGGACATTTGCTTCAGGCCTCAGTGGAAGCTGCACCTGATGCAAACTCTTTTAATGTTATTCCATTGGTAAACATGTTTTCAGTGCTGTCTAGTGCTTATTTTATTTTGCAGTGCTTCAAGGACACTTTGGAGAGAAGCTACATGCACAGATGGCTAAGACTGAGCCAGGTGCCGTCTGGTAATTGATAACGTAGTTGTGGAATGTAGTTACTGTTGGTGCTTTCATGAGAAAGGGAAAAGCTTTGCCTTTTTGGGTTACTATGGGTCACTTCAGCCAGAGGCCCATGGGCAAAGCCAGAACATTTTGGAAAATGCCATCCTGCTTGTGCAATGGCTTAAAAAGGGGGCGCCCGGACAGTCTGACAGAGAACGAAAGTATTTGCTGGTAGATGGACGCATTGTGCCAGACCCGTTGATATCAAGATCTCTCTGCCTGCCTGTGGGGGAGCATTCCAGTGGAATTGTTGTGGCGAGATGAAGTCATTCTTTAACACTGTACAACAGTGATCTAATGTTTTCTAAACAACTTTTATTACTTCTTATTCTTGTTGTTTCTATGCATTTTGTATGTTTCTGGTGAATAAATAGGCCATATAAGAGCTATTTCATAATCTAACTGAGTGTTACGCTCACCTGGTCTCTGCAGAGGCGTTGGGGCACAGTTGCAGCCCTCCGAGTTGTTAGATCACCCCCTTCAGGTTTCTCCCCCTGCGGACAAGCTGCGGGCAGCAACAATTGGTGGCACTGCTCCTGCGTGGATATGAGAAAACGTGAGTGTGTTGATTGGTGACTATTGTACCTCCCAAACCCTTCGACCCAAGTATGGAAAATTAGCTCTCCGTCCTGCTACTTCTGGCAGGGGCACTTGTAGCTGGGATCTAGTTCTGTCACTGATCCCTGATAGGTATAGTCCAGTCCAGCTGCGACTATGCTCCTCCTGGTTGGTGGTAAGTGTCTCTTAATGTCTCTTGTATTTTTCTCTTTCTATTTTCTGTCTTGGTATTATTGCTCTCAATGTTGTTAATTCCTGAATAACGTTTTCTCTTCTGTTTTTTTCCAATTAGATGGAATTGCGGCCCAACAGCAGCTGTGGAGACTCGGAATGCGGCTGGGATGAAGATGGATGAAACCGCAATTTTCGACAACAGGTAAGTGATGGTTTTAGGGAAAGCGCAAAGTTTGATGGTAGTGTGACCTTAAACTTAAGGGGCCTCATTACGAGTCAGGCGGAATGGGTTAACGGGGTCCGCTAATGGGTGCGTACCCATTATTCCCATTCCGCCTAATTGCAAGGTCCCCTCGCGGGACCCGGTAAGGACGCCTGGCTTTACCAGGCGTCCTTACCGGGTCCCGTGAGGGGACCAGGGAGCTAACAACGGGCCGGTCGTAATCGGCCCGTTGTTAGCTGCCTCTCCCATTCCCATTGAGCCCTATGAGGGCTCAAATGGGAATGGGGAAGGTCTGGGTCGGGTTCCCTGAGGGAAGAATTACCGGGCCCTCCAAACTCGGAATGGCCCAGTAATTCCCCATTCAGGGACCCCGGACCCAGACCCGGTTTTGGAGGCAACCATGCTGCCACTAGCGGCATAGCTACTGCCAAACCCGTAATGCGGCCCAATGTCTGTTAAGTGACTAACTTTGCCTTTCATTAGTATTTGCAGGTGCTGCGGCCGCAGGTGGAGCTTGTTGTGCTGCAGTATCAGGAGGAAGATTCCAGTGTCCCTGAATAATGTAAGATGAGACGCGTTGCCAGATGAGGATGTCTGTACTCTGGGAGATGTTTGAAGGAGAGCCGCGATGCCCAAATGAAGATGGCTGCGCTCCGGGAGATGAAGGTGAGCCGCGGTGCCAAGAAGAAGATGTGCAGAGATGACCCCGAAGACGCGCACAGGTGAGAGTAGGAACTCCCAGGTGCTAAGTATGGAGGCAGATAACAGTGTGTCCATCCGGGCCCCCTGTGTGTGTGTGACCCTGTAAGGTCTTTATGAGCCTGGTGCCAAAGGCGCCAGGACTGTGTCCATCAGGGCCCACTGTGTGTGTGACCCTGTAAGGTCTGTGTCCTTGGCCCGATGACCATGACACTGAGTATGTGTCTGTGTCAATAATTCTCTCCCAGCGTACAAGGTTGTTTTTCAGTTAGTGTACCGGGGAGAAAAATAAACAATATGTCTGTGCACTTTTTTGAAAGCAAAACAGGTCTTCTGCTGGAGAAGTTACATCTCCGGATTTGAACCCTGATTTGAGCTTTTTGCCACTGTACCAGTACGGGGTGGCTCCATTTACAGCTCTACATATTCACTATAAGCTAATATTGATGCATTTGATAAAGTAGAGAAATTACTGCATTAAAAAAAAAATCTTTGAATCTGAATGGAGGGGATTTTATCCTAGAGAATATCAAGAGTGTTTCCAAAGAACATATTGAACCTTTTAGGACTTGTGAGCACCTGTAAAATCCAGTTCCGTATAACTCTGAACACCTCCATTGCAGAAAGATCACCCACCTGCAAATTGTAAACATTTTCCTATGCACACCTTACATAAAAAAACACATTCTGACAAATACATGGCATAGACCCACCCTCAGTGTGTGTCCACTGAGTACAAGCACTGCACACCGTGAACCATCCCACCCCCCAATAGCTTGCCCTGAACAATGTATAAATATTACATCATGTCTACCTTGGATGCACCCTGTCACTAGCGAGACAGTTCAACGCCATTGCATCGTCTGCAGCCTACACCACAAAGGTAATCAACGACTGTAGGTCCTTACTCTCAACAGCAATTGCCTCACCATTGCCCATGCACTAATAGGCTCAAGACTTAACGCTCTATTTGCCAGCTCGTCTGCTCGAAACATGAGTGGATTGCAGGTCATTCAAAACAATGACCCCAGGGCTGCTCTGAATAGCTCGAAACAAGAGCACATCATAGTTGCTAGGTGAAATTCGCATTGGCTTCCAATTCATGAGTGCATCATTTTTGAAACTCTTGCCATTACTCATAAATAAATCTCGAACACTGTTCCAAAGTAACTCTCGCAAAAGATTACCAAGGCACAATATGCAAGACCCACCCGCACCATTAACTCACACCATCTGATACCAGCCAGATTCAGATTAAAGAGGTCGGGAAGTTTGAGTTTCCCAGTGATTGCCACCAAGAATTGGAACGCCCTACCATTACACCTAAGATCGGAGCACTCGTACTGGGCTTTCCGTAAAAACCTTAAGACTATTATTCTCACAGGATGTCAACCTTGCTTGAATCACATCCTAAAAAGACAGTTTTGCTTTCTGCCTTACGTTCCATTAACCACGTAACCAGCACCTTGATGCCTCTGGGTTTTGTGCGCTCTACACATGAAATAAACAAATAAATAAATACATAAATGTTTATATTAGCATACACAGTCAACCATGTCATTCATTGGTAAGATTGTAATGGAGGTTGTATATTCATAAGTGTGTCATTTTGAATATGCTAATCACTCAGTACAGCCTTATTTGAGCATAATTTATGAGACTTTATGGACAACTGTTCTAGCTGTTTGTAAGAAGACCCAAGAGGGATGTTCTTTTCATTTTAAGGGTGAACCGTCTCCAGTTGGCCCCAGTAACTTATAGCAGGAACTGTATCAAATAATTTAGCATCTAACCGATTAGCATTTGTGTAGTTTTGGGAGAGGGTTAAAACTGCGATGCTGGAACGGTGTTTAGGAGAATGAAAAAAGTGGATAACCAGAGGGAACTATGAGTACCTCACTCAAATACTTATGTACTGGGAAAAGATTGTTAAATATCATTTGAGTGGGTCACTGACACAAGAGCAGGAATGTATAAACCTTGGCCCAAAGAAGGACATGTTCAACCATATGTACCCATATTTAACCGCTAAATAAACAGGTTAGAAATGAGGAGCAGGCAGGACATTCCGGAGCTTTGGAGGATCGTTGAGGATTTAGAAGATGCCCCTTGGTGAGCCTAAAGGATGAGAAACTGTAACCCAGCACCCTGTGTTAATCACACACCTTGTGTAACAACCGTACACTGATAGCCCTATAACTCCAACAGCCTTACTGCCCCCACAAATTCATGTTACCCCATGCAAACAGCCATAGGTTATACTTATACCGAGCATGTGCCCCCTGCAGCTCTGTGACAGAGAGCCCCTGCCACCTATGAAAACGTCTTGCAGCTCTCAGCAGAGAATGAGATGCATAACCCATTCGTTATGGAGACAGAGAATAGGGTGCAGAGAGACTTAGAAATAGTGTTTTGAAGGACAGAGGCAGAGCTTGTGCGAGTGACGTGTGAACAGGGAGAAGGGTGAAGAGGGCCAATAGATATAGATGAATGGAGAGCAGGTGATATTTTATTTTGCATTGACAGTACAGCAATTAGGGACACACACGTCAAAATGAAGGACGCCGGTCAAATGATGTGAGGTATTGAGGGGGGCCACTGCGTGCTGACAGTATAGACTATATGTCAGTTAGGATGGATACAGATGCAGTAGTAGCAGAGGAGGGTAACACCAAGAGTACAGAATTGATGGGCTACAAGACTCAGAGAGTGTGCATGGATGTGGCAAACTGCAAGCAAGGGGGGAAAATGTTACCAGCCAAGCCAAAATGACACAGTTTGCACTATTACAAAAAAATGCCCCAGACAAGCGCAATATATGCCCTGGCCACACATGAATAGAAACAATCTGATGAAGGCACTGCCCTTGCTCACCACAGGAGCAGGCAAGTGGCTATATGCACTTGAAAAGCAGACAGCAGGTATTACACTAGCCAAAGGAGATATGAACAGTTTGTTCACTGTATTGCTAGGGGCCAAGCAGATGATATTTGGAGGAAATGGATACCCAGGGGTACAAATTAGCAATGATAACCACAATGGGGCACGCTTTAATAACTGTTGGGCGAAAGTATGGGCCGCCTTAAGGGCAGCATATTCTGACACCGTGGATATAAATTTGATTATGGCATGCACCTTGAAGCAAGATGAAGATCCTGCACAATATATTAACCAAATTCAGGAGAAGTGGAGGGATGAGACAGCGGAGCCATGGGACAAAAACATTGCAAAATGTTACCACATGTTAAAGAATGGACTCCCGAAGGAGATATAGAATGATTTTGATAAAGTAATGGCTATGGGATGGGCAATCAATCATAGTAAACCATTGTAGGCTAAGGCAACAGAAGGAGAAGGAAGAGATTGATTACACCCATAAGGCTGAAGCCAAGTTAGTGCAGAAAAAGTTAGCAAAGTTGAGTATTGAGGAAGCAGTGATTACGAGTGCGCCTGTAGGGCAGGTTGTCACCAGAATTGATGGAAGGGTACCAAGGTTTTTGAGATAAAAGAGCAAACTAGGGAGGTTATCAACTAGGAAGAGGGGGGTTCTAAGGAGAATTAGGAAGAGGATTTGGAGTAATGGGCAGAGATTTGGATGGGTCGGGACTGCGTTGGTCATGTGGAAAAATAGGGCATTTTGCATGAGAATGTAGAAATAGACCTGTGTATCCTTATGACGTCCATGCCTACCCCAGTGGTTCCGCTTACATATCACCCACCATTGGCAATGATGTCTCTGAGCGCCCTGTTTCCATGCTCCTCACCAGGGGGAACAGACATAGTATCAGGCATCAGCACCACAACAAATGCACCGGCCAGACCCAAATGCTGTACCAGCGTATATACAACAGCAAACACAAGAGACAGTACCTACACTATGGGATAAAAACCCTCTGCCACAATGCACAGTGACTCATTATACAGGGGCGAGTGTAGTTGGTGGAAACCCTTGCCTATTCCCAAGGTCGAACACTGACATGCCTAGTCCTGTCAATCACTGCCAACCCGGAAGAGGAACCCCAGTTAGGTGGGAAGATAGGTAACAAATCATGCATTTCCATGGATGATAAAGGTGCAACACAATCATGCATTAAGGAAGGATGGTTCCCCTTGTCAGGAAAGGTAATGGACATGCAGGGTTTCTCTGGGGAAGTAAAAACTGATTCCCTTTACAAAAGATTTAACCATCAAGATAGGTATTCAAGAGGTGTTAGTCTTGCTGTTATTCTCAGTAGAAACACCAGTGAACTTGTTAGGGATAGACCTGCTAAGCAAGCTAAATATGAGGTTTAATTTATAGAAGAAGGGGTAGTGTGTTCCAAGCCAGGAATTTGTTTTGCTAGGGTTGTGGCAGTAACATGAGCATTGTATAATGACAGAGCTACTAGAGGAATACCCTTGCACCAAGATGTGTTTTTGTACAGAGGGACAGTGTTGCTGGTGTGTGTGCCGGACATCAAGAAGAAACCATGGAGAGTCCATCTCAATTTTTGCTTAGGCCAGCAGTTCCTCAAGATCATGCCCTGTGTACCATTACCACTCTAGACTTGGAAGCGGTGATGATTACAAATAACACGGTATTGTTAATATGGATTGACGAGGAGGGAGATGAGTGGCATACAATTTTGTCTATTGACCAAGCCCATCCACTAAGGGAGATATCAGATGGACAGTTGTTTTGATGAGATGATCTTTGAGAAATTAATTGCATGTCAAATAATGGTTCAGAATAGACAGATACCCTATCCTATAGTTATTGCCAAATCTATGCCTGCATACCTAAAGGAAGTTATGGCCAGGGTGCCGAGCACTTTATGCACTGACCATCCACATGATGTAGTGCTCCTGAAAAGCACAGGAGTGGTCCTTATCAAGTTAAAGCAGGGCACAATACAATAAAATATAGTATGATAGTATCAATTATCCAGAGAAGCAGATGAGGGACTACATGAGACAATTGTGGCATTATGAGAGCAGGGCATCATTGTACCCTTAGATTCCCTCTGTAACATGGCAATATATCCTATCAAAAAAGTGAAATGGTCAAGTTAGAGGATGATACAGGACCTCCGCCCATTGAATAATATTGTAGAATCTGAATTTCCAGTCGTGCCGAATCCTGCCGTGATCCTTTACAACACACTCACTGAGGCCACATATTTCACTGTTATTGACTTGAGAAAAATGTGTTCTTGTTCATTCCATTGCATCCTGATTCTCTTTACCTCACTGTAATTACATACCACGGGCAAAGATTCTGATCATGGATTTTTGAGTACTCTAGCTACACAAAGCCTCTGCTGCAAGGACTCAAAGCAGCACAAAAAAGCAAAGGAATAATTACATGGTAAGGAGAAATTATTACATGTTTTCAGGAACTCAAGAATGCCATAAGTAATGTACCAGTGTAAGCAACTCCCGATTACAAAAAATAATTATATTTGTTTTTACATTTCAATGGACAGGTCATGCCAGTAGTGTTGACCCAGGAAACATCCTTGTAACACAAGCACTCGGCATATATCAGTGTTTTACAGTGGAACATTAGATTCAGTGATTCAGGGCCAATGTCATTGTCAACAGGCATTGGCCAGTGAGGCCTTTGCAATTGAAACGTCCTCCACAATCACCATGGGCTGCTCCATAATGTTATATGTAGAACATGCAGTGTTTGCAATCCTTGAGCGATCCAAATCCACTCTCACTACACAAAGGGCTTCTGCATATGAAGTTATCTTGTCAATCCCATCCATTCACATTGTGAGGTGTTGCACAGTAAATCCTGCCACATATATTGCAATAGCTGTTCAGCTGGACAAGGAAGTGTATGATTGTGTATGTTTAAAGGTCCCAAGGATGATTTAGTACAGGCAATGGAGGATGCACTTGAAGAAGGAGAGGTCTTTTTTGTTGATGGGTCATCGACGATCGTCAGGAGATGGGACAGAGACAAACAGGTGCATCAGTGGTGTGCTTTGTAGGCGAGGAGTATGAGGTCCTCATCATAAAGAGGTTATCAACACATTATTTGGCACAGGCAGCAGAACTGATTGCATGTATTGGAGCACTAGAAGAATCACAAGTGTGCTTAGTAATATTTTGTTTTGACTCTGTGTAGGTCACCGCCATTTTACGTTCAGGGCTGTCTAGATAGAAAAAGAGATGATGATTGAGGAGGTCAGATGGCACCCCTATGCAGCATGCAGCTTTATTGGAAAGATTCATTTATGCCTTGTCCCGCCCAACAATGGTAGCAGTGGATAAATGTGCCACCAACACTAAAACAAAGACCCTGTTTCACTTTGCAAGGATGCCGCAGACAGAGCAGCCAAAGAAGCAGTGTATTTAAAAGTACCGGATGTCACTGCATATCCTGAGGTGGACATTCAACAGCTTCCGTTGGCAAAGCCATATACAGCAGTACCGCTTACACAAATAATTGAACTACAAGGTCAGGCTCCCCAGGACGAGAAGGACTTGTGGGTTAAACTGGGGTGCTTACTTTCTCCAACTAACTTGTTATGGAGAAAAAACATTACAGGTAATGTGGTAATGCCACGGGAACTCATTGTTGCTCTTGAGACACTGCATTACCCATTGCATACTTCTAAGCAGCATATTGCAGCTGATGTTCAGGAGGACTGGTTTGGCCCCAACTTGCATGAATATGTCAATGAATTTGTGGTGGGCTGTACTACTTATCACCTCTGCAGTACAGGGCACACACTCAGGACACTGTGCAGCATATTACCCCGTTCAATTGTAACCCTTTCCGGGAACCACACATTGACTATGTGGACATGTTATGTCAAACAAAAGGGGGTTTGGCTGCCCTAAAGGACAGGTAGCAGAATAGGGTAAATGCACAATTATAAATCAGAAAGAGTTTCCTGCTACCAGGAGGTTGGCAACCAAAATGGCTATATTTTTTAAAAGCCTAATTCGTTCAGCCAATAATTTAAATAAAGCTAATTATCAAATAATTGACAATTTACATTTGGCACCGGAAAGAAAACACTGAGATGAGCAAACAAGTGTTTCAAGTAGAAAAAAGTATAATTCTTGCTTTTTATAAACATTTTGTGCCATTGGGGCACTGATCTTACAAAAGTCACATAAAAAATAATAATGACAAGTACCAATGGTTGGAGATGCAAAAAAACTGAAAAGAGAAGCAAGAGTAGAAAGAGAATGTACATTATTTGAATAAAAAAACCTTTGTAGTTAAATTAACTAAGAGAAACATCTATAGTCTCCTCAGAGAGATAACTAGAAAGGAAAATATTGTATCTGAGTTTCTCCTATATCAATTGTGACAAACAGTAAATAGTTATGCCAAGACATGAGTGAATACATAAGAAACCATTTCAGAGAAATTATTTGACGCTACAGGGGACATACAGTTCTGGCAAAAGAGAAGAAGTCTGCATGTCACTAGTTACTAACAGACCAAATTGGACAGTGATATGTGCCCCCTTATCAAAATTGCATTTCGGCAGCAATGTTGTTGAAATTCATGAAGGCCCACTTCGTCAGGGCAAAAATTGTGGACCTTGAAAGACAATAAAAAACTTTGATCTGAGTGTGTCCTTTCTGGCACCTGAAGCTGACAGTTAAACCAGGTAAAGTAATTTATTTGTCAGTTTATTTAAAGGCATAAAACGGTTGCTCGCAGTGGAAGAGGATTAAACTTACCATAGGAGCGTTGAGTCCCCTTTCCATCACTAATAGATCCCACACCACCGAGGCCGATTTGGCTGTCCTTCTCCTGTGTATCGATGTTCATTCCAAGTTTTTGCAAGATTTCATCATCCAGTGGCCTGACAAAAGCGAGGCTCCGTGGGTGAAGTCTCGGATACTGAGTCGGTATTGCACAAGTATTGTAGGGTTGTCACAGGAAAATGACTGAGAGAAAAGGGACAGTAGCGGGAGGGGAAAGAAAACATGTGGTCAAAATCAGATGTAAATGTCTATATATTCAAAAAATACAATGTTTTGTATATATGCATTCGGGAGGTTGTGCATATTACCTCACTGGAACGCTGGCCTGTCGGAACGCTGTAGTTTAAATACATATGCTATGAATGCTGTGATCATCGCTGAAAATCAGCCTAACTGTCAAGGCGTACTTCGCATTCTCGCAGATTAGCTAGTGAAATAGGGAAAAGAAAAGAAACAGGCATTCTATTGGATACGCATGAAAGAAGGTATTTTTGTTTTAAAGTTGCATGTGTACGCTGGAGATGCCGTGCCGTTTACCTTGTTAGAATGCAGTTTGATTCACGTTTGAGTACGAATGCTGGCGTGCTCAGTGGGAAAATGAAGAAGGCGCCGCTCCTCTCAACACGGTCACAAAAGGTGTTGGCATGGTGACCGGGAAAGTAGTGTGGGCGTGGCTGATGGGTGGATTCCCAAACATATGAGTCCGTACATGAGGTGTGTGGGAGAATAGTCAATCACATGTTGGCTTTAATCTGCTATATGTGGGTGTGTTATCCAACGCCAATCAGAAATAAGCTACTGGGCCAGTGCGAGTGCTCAGGTATTCCAAAACTAACCCTGCTTCACTGGCATATACAGAGAAGCACACCCCACGTTTACGAGCAAATCGTGAGTGTTTGTGTCAAATGAGTAAAGGGAAACAAAGGACAAACTCGCAATTTATACTCCGAAAAACAAAGGGCATAATGCTCAAACTGATAACTTAGTGTCCCCAGTAATAGAATAATAGTAATAGAATATCCACAACGTGTGCTGATCAATGTAATGGTAAAGCAACACGTCACAGACTGTTGTGCCAATGACTGTATGATGAGAAATAAGCTATGACTGGGTCTTTGCTTGTGGATGCCCAAGGTATCTAATACCAAGTGTGGTCATCCTTGTAAAGATAAAGTAAATGATGTGCTGGGTAAACAGGAGAGCTGTTGTAAAGCCACTGCTTATGATAGTGAGTTAATGTATGGACTGCATATGTCGGGTGTGTGGGTGAGGCAAAAAGACTCAGCTGATGAAGAGTTACGTTAGGTATGCGGAAGGAACTGCTCATTGAGTCCATGATCAAAGGTATTCATCCGATGTATCCACCTGCATTCAAGGTCCAATAAACGGCCTTGTATGTTTGGACCAGTCCCTACCCTTTCTACAACCCACCATATCAGGTTGTTGGGGGTATGGTGATTCTCGATGAAATGCTGCCCAAGTGGGGATGACACATTTTTGCAGCAGATTCGTGACCGATGTTCTGATATCCGAGAGGACATGTTAAACAGGTGCAGTAATTTCTGTTATATTATTGTTATTGTTTGCTCATTTTCCCGATGGATTGAGGCTAGCCTTTGCGCACAACCAGTTTTAAATCAGCAGCTAAATTTCTAGTCTGCAAGGTCTTTCCTTGCTGGGGTTTATGTGAAGGCCTAATGCCAGACAATGAGACACACTTTTTCAGTGATTTGTTTCAGGAAATTGCATCCCTACTAGGGATATGATGTACATTGTGCTCAATATACCACCCCCAGCCAAAGGAATTGTGGAGAGATTGAGCGGTCTGTTAAAAATTAGATTGCATAAACTTTGTACTACATTAGGGAGGAATTGGTTGCGTTGTCTCCCTCTGGCTCTGTTCAGCTTGTGGATGCAGCCAAATAAGGACTACCACTTGTCCCCATGCAAAAAAGTGACAGGGTGGAGAATGCACCCTCCTCTCACACCTGCACACACAGCATCAGATGCTCACAGGGCAGCTGAATAATTGGGGAGGAGTTTCAGGGCTATTTGAGGCAACTAACCAAAAGTATTACGTTCTTATCTCAACAAATTGCTGCTAGATGTGAAGAGACGTCTATAACACCATTACCAGATCCAGTGAGCTTACCAGCGCCACTGTTTTATCCCAGGGATCGAGTGTATGTTTGGAACTTTGTGAGGCATTGGCATGACGGATGGTTCCAGGGCCCATACACAAGCAGTGTATGCAATGTGGTTCGCAGATCATGTGAAGGAGTTGTGGTCCTGGGTACACCTGGCTGAGAGCACTGGTACCACTCCAACCTTTCGGAAAAATGCAAACCTATTGAATACATTAACAGTATACTTAGCTTCCTTTTTATTACAATGTGGCAGTTGATTGATCCCTATAACTGTATGAAAAGTGTTAATTTTTCTGCATTTTTTCCTGTTATTTTTATCTCTCTGCAGGGTCGAGACATCAAGCCTTGTACAATATATATGTTATTTTGCATATTTATTGTTTACATTTGTAAAGCGCACAAGCATCGTGGCGCTGTTTCAAGCAAAAATTAACTTAGTTACAAGAACAGAAATGAAAGTGAAGTGGAGTACTTCAGACAGGTGGTTCGAGCTTACAGAGAACCATAACAAACAGTGATGGTGTGTGGTTACATTGCACCTTTACACAAGTGACATGGGGGGAGTGCAGCAAACAAAGACAAAGGCAGAAATACAAGAGGAGTGACAAAGACCCTAGCTGACTGATGCAAATGAGAGGTTATATAATGATAAGGGGACAAAGGGGCTAGTTAAAGAGAGTAGTTTTGAGGGCATTCCAGAAGGCCATGTGAGAGGTATGATTCCTGAGGGTGATAGGGAGAGAATTCTAGAGTTTGGGTGCCAGGAAGATATGTTATCGCAGTTTAGTTTTTTCTACATTTTCTCTCTTTGGTTATTTTATATGGTTGGAGCATATAAGGGGAGTATGGGAATTATGTACAGAAATTTGGGATAACACATACTAGGAGGGAAACTGAGACAGAGATAGAGTATAATCAGTATAAAGGAGCACTTTTAGATACCGTGGCAGATGTGCACCACCACCAGATGGACAACATGTGGTAATAACATGCGAAAGGTGGGGAGAGCGAGGTAAAACGAGAGCTGCTTTGTATGCTCTCTGATACCCTTATTGTGACGGTACACCCAAGCTGTTCATACCTCAAGAAATGCCACCTCTTATATCCCAATGTTCAGTACACCTGGCCCTGTGCAAAGGACAAAGCCTTTTTCAAGGGCATATGGTCCAAGAGGCCATAATGGACAGAGATGATGAAGAGTTTGCCAAGAACAAAGAACAAACTGGATGCAAAATAAGACCATTGTTGAAAATTGAAGGTATGCAGTTTTCCATGTTAGATGAGTGACATGAGTAGTGAGCTGTGCAGCAGGGGGGCTTACTGGGGTTTTCAGAGGACATAGTGGCATGCATCAATTAGAACGGTGTCAAAATATGGTGTTATTATGTTCCAAACCTGACATGGATTGAGTTAAGTGAGAAGCCAGTAAAATTACCAGTGAAGTATTATTTTTTTTTTGAGGAAATGGCACTATACCTGCAGGGATGAACATGAGCTGCAAAAAACCCTATTTATTTCTGATCTAACTGGAGGCACAGCAGCACTGATGGACGTGTATTGGGTGTGTAGATAATACGTATACCTCCACCTTCTGCCATCTTGGAGGGGCGTATGTTCACTCACCACTTTGCATTCAGCGGTCCTGTTAGTTCGTGATTCACATCAGACAGTTATAAAAGTGCAACCCTTAGTAGCAACTAAGCCCCCGTCCCAAAAGTGTGCCTGCTGCTCATTACGGTCCTGTCACAGGAAAATATCCAATTACTTGTCGTGGGAGTCATCTGACCAACTGACGGCGAACCCAGACCAGTTTTGTCTGTTCACTAGGACAGAGCCATTCTTCGCCCCCTCCTGATGCAATGTATCTAGACTGCAGCAAATGCCAAGTGGCTGCAGATCATCAGGTTTGAGATGCTTCAGTTATCAAACCAGACAAATCAGGGTCTCAATTCCATTAAGACTGAATTACAGGCTATCAAACTCATGACCATCCAGAACAGATATGTTCTGGTTTTGCTCACAGCTATGGAAGGGTGCGTGTGCATGTACATTCCCCCAAATGATGCAGATAATGGGTCCCTGACCCATAGGATAGGGGCCTTACACAACATAAGGACTGCCATGGAGAAGGAAGCAGGAGAAAATGCTGCAGACTGGTTCAATTTGTTTTTCTCATGGACCCGGCAGTGGTTGGAAATAGTCATAAAGTTGCTGGTTCCTATTGTGGTTTTTCTGCTTGTGTTTTCTTTGCTCATGCCAGATGAATTTGAGATGTTGTTAGAAGGCCCTGCTGAAAAGTGTGACCATGATGGTGTCTATCACTACAAGTAGAGCTGTTCCCTTCACAAGACATGTTTACACCCAGACTGATAAGTGGGATGGCATTGTAAAGCTAAGAATGGTGAAAGTTGAGCAGGCTCTAGGACCCCTGGTACATTAACCTCCCCGCCACCTGACCGGGAGAATTATGTAGAGCATTGGGTTGGCTTAACATGTGATGGGCGATGTTGTTTCATGACATGCACTCCGGAGGAATATGCCCAAAGTGGGGGACGCTTACGCCATGTGTGTGGGGCATGTGTACCCAAAGATGATGATTATAGAAGAAGGGAAGCCGCTGGGCTAGTTAATGGAGTAATAACTAGAAGGGGGAGTGTTGAGATGCACGTCCACCATCCCAGCTTGGTTAAAAATGTCAGGGTAAGAAAGACAGATTAGTAAGCGCTGCATTGTTAGCAGTTTGAATTTGCACGGCATATGGTGCATGTATCATGTGTAGTTAGTTTTGACACACATTAGATATATCATATGGCAACACAGAAAGAGCAACACATGTATTAATGTTGCAGTTGCAGAGGTTAGAGTTAGGGCAGTGTATTATAGGCCCTGTGTTTAGAAATAGTACAAGATGTTATGTGTTGAGTAAGATACAAGAAAGGAGCTGAAGTAGGTGAAGAGAGAAGATGTGGTTGGAAAGTTGATGCAGTAAAAGTGAGGTCAGCTGGCCGACATGGCAAGGGTGCCGCCATATTGGATTTCAAGTCTTAGCACACAATGAGCAGAATGAAGGCCCTGATGTGGAGCTGCAGCTCTGTTTAGCTCAGTCCGAAGACAGGTCCCCTTTCCATCCCCCAAGAGAGATGCCGAGGTCAGAGGCACATGAGTTGCACAGATAAAATGCCATTTGTATCAAGCTGCAGAGCTCGTCGCACTCGAAGTGGAATGTTAGATGTTTGGAGGAAAGGTAGGGATGCTCCCTTTGAAGGACAAAGTCATGTGAACAGGGCATAAAGAGTTATGATGCCAACTGACCAGGGGGAGATTGGGAGCACTACTGCCCTCACCCAATGCGGTCATCCCATATGAATTACAAGTAGACAAATAACCAAGGTAAATAAATCCTTGAAATCCAGACTCAAGAGTGGTGTCCTGGTCACGTCATTACTGGGCACCTGGGGTTTGAAGGAGATAAGCGGGGAGCCATGTCTGGAATGTACTGTGATTCTGGATAGGAGGAGCAGAGGTGATGCCAGTAAATTTAGTACAAGATCGAGGGTGCAGCTTGTGTCTGCCACGGCATAGGGTATAATGAGAAGACCCATTGTCTTATCAAAGCAGAGTTGGCCTCGCCATCCTTACTTTGAACGTGCCTTGGTTGGCAGGGTGCACATCATGTGACGGTCAAGACTTAATAGTGTAGCGGTGTACCTGCACACCAATCATGTAATAGTGTTCAATAGTGACAATGTAGTGGACCACATGTATAGGGAATGGGCTTAGAACAGGTGTGGGCAATCGGTCCAGGGACTAAAGGGGGATGTTAGCATGTCACATAGCTGGTAGCCCATGAGAGTCGTGGGATGACTTTGTAGCCTATATATGGAAATTAGCGGATATCCACTATATAACCTGCAACTGCCTGGGGCATGACAAACTCTGCGTCAGTTTGGTTCTACTGGACTGTCTGAGACCTTTTCATATAATAAACCTTGTTGTTCCTTGCAAAATGGTGCAGTGGTCACTTGGCCTTTGGATAATTTTTATTGTGCAGGATTTGTGTCACGTCCCTCTACACTACCTATACTTTAAGATCATTTTTAAGGCACCTAATCTGTTAGAAAGCTAGGTAAATCAGTGTTACCGAGTTGTATGAGAATGTATTGAATCACTTGAGATACTCCAGTAGGAATACAAATGCGGGGGATATCACATTTTCTCAAATTATAAAACAATGCAACACCAGTTTTTACATTTGGGCATTTGGAACTGCTGAGTTATGTGTGAAACAATCAGCAAGGCAATTCAATGTTTATCCATGCTTCTACACTATCTCAGAATGCAAGTTAATTTGTCACCAAATGCATTCTCTTTGTTAGTTATTAGGGGTAATTTGTGATTTTTATTTCCTGTATTTACCTCACATAGAATGATTTTTCATTCCGAGTGCTATGTCTGAACATGTATATCTGTACCATTAGCATAAAAACACACTTACCCATGAATTATCTTAAAATAAAGCTAATTCCACTGTACCATACGAACATTTAACACTCTTTGAAACTCAGGAACAAAAAAACCTGCATATAAGATGTGTAAAGGTAGTTCACTGAGGGCATGTCATAGTCTTCGTTCAAACTACCTTCAAATGCAGCTCTCGCCACATTTATACAATGTATTATTTTGTTAACTTCGGACACAATCACATTTCTGACCCATAGATGAAGTAAAGGATTATGTCCGTAATATATAAAATGAGATTAGTGTTGAGTACTGATGGTCTAATTTATAAAACCCTTTCATTGGAAAAATCCCATTGGAAAACACTTTGTAAATCAGGCCCTATGATTTTTCTTCCAAATTGCATGCTTGCATGATTGTGTCCTAAGTGAGTTCACCTGACATTTCTTTCAAACTGGAACAAGAGAGAATAATCAGATACATCTCTACCTATTGCAGGAAGAATAGGCAAGGAATCTAGTCCTGGGACAGCCTCCTTCTCATCAGAGAAATCTAAAACCAGGAAGTGCTCAAAATGGTACTCATTGAAAATAATTTACAATTCTTGGAGTGTTTACAATGGCATGCAAACAAGCACACATTACGTTGCAGGATAAACATCCATATTTATAAATTCAATGAAAAATGTTTTTTGCTGGGACGTTAAGATGAGAACTTAAAGAAACAAAACCCCTGAAATTCAGCTAAAGCCACCTTAACGTCGCACCCCCTGTTGTGCAGCCTATGATCACAATGATAACATCACAGATCACATCACTGATGACATAACTAATTACAACACAACAGTAACTGGCATTTAGTATGGCCTTCATCCATGGTCAGTGTGCATGGCCAAATATATTTTAACAAATGAATGGTTACTAGTCATGGCCTGCATTTATGGACAGTGGTCATAACCTTCACACATGTGCACTGAATATTTTAAAACACTAATAGGCTGCCAACCACGTATTTTGGCCTTTACCAGTGGAAACTGCTTTCAACTGTGTCCACTGTATATTATATACACTGGTCAGGAACTAGCCATGGGATTTAGCACAATACTAGCCAGTGGCCACAATCTTTGGCTGTGCCCACTATATATTCTAACATATAAATGAGCCACTAGCCATGGCCTTTGATCTTGATCAGTTTGTACATCTTTTGGCCATGCCCACTGTATATTGTATAATAATAAAATGCAATAAGCGATGGCCTTTGGCGGTGCCCATTGTATATTATTTACACTAACTAGCCAATAGCCATGGTCTTCAACAAAATACTAGACTGTGGCCACGGCCTTTGGCTGTGCAGACTGTATATTTTAACATATTAATGGGCACTAGCTATGGCCTTTACTCATGGCCACTGACTACAGCTTTCAACGTTGTCCATGGTATATTTTAAAACAGTGATGGGCTACTAGGCAAGGCCTTTAACCATGCACATTGGTATTTATTAAAACTAACGGCCTAGCTATGGCCTTTGGTACTGGCCAGTGACTCCAGCCTTTGTCATGGCCAAGTCCACGGCCTAAATTGTTATTAAGGTAATCAAACCTTTCATGAGCTAACTTATAAATGATGTTATGTCTAATTACATTATTGATGTAATCAGTTATATTCAATGTAATTAGTGTTGTCACCAGTGATGGCATCAGTTATGTGATTTGTAATGTCATCAGTGTTCTCATTGTGGTCATAGGCTGCACAACAGGGGGCACATAGTTAAGGTGGCTTCAGTTGAATTTAAGGGGTTTTGTTGCATTAAGTTCTTGCAACTAAAGTGTTTCCTTGAATTTCAAGGGTTTTGTTATTCCATAGATTTATAGAATGCTTCCAGACCACTAGCATGGTCTTCGGCCATGGTCAGTGATGTCCACTGTCCATTTTAAAATGCTACCAGACCACTAGCCAGGGCCTACAGATTGCAGGCTTTGAGAACTCACAATGTTTTCAGGCAATGCGCAGTGAGACTTAATTATTTTCCATGGACCATACACTTTGGTTAAGCAGGTCCCCGTTTCGGTGGCATCATTTTTCTGCGTGCCAATTTGGCGCAGCCACTCCACTGCAGTGCCCATTTTGGCGCACCCATTTTGGCGCAAAAGCCATTCCGGTGATGTTATTTTGGCGCAAGGGATGTTTGGATGTGGCTGACATTGTATCCACATCTAAACGCCCTCATGCCAAATAAGATCACAGGACTGCACTGCAACAAACCTTGCCACCACCCAGTTGCTTTGCTTTTCTTTTAATTAAATTAAATTAGTTAAATAAAAAATAAAAAAAAAAACATAAAGCTTTGAACGCTGCTCTGCTAGAGTTCAAGGCCCAGCATGAAACCACTTCACAACAATGGATTACTGCTTCACAGGGCATACATTTCATACATAGTGATAAAAGGCTAGGTATGAAAATTATGAGAATCCAAACACTAACATCATTGTAGCATAAGGGTTGAGTGCTGTATTGTTAAACAGTAATTATATAGTGCCTCTTTTATATTTATATTGGCCTAAGTGTAGTTTCGCTGCATGGAAAACCGCGTTGCAAAGTTCCGATTTTAGGTTGACTTCGCCACCATTTTAAGATTCATCCGCCATTTTGATTTCCACTCTTATGTTTCTACGTTCTAAAATGGTGGGCTATGTTTTCAACTTGCAACCAAGCTTCCCGACCTTTGAGTTCTGTTAATGTTTAGACTGTCCAGGAGCCGACTGTTTAGACTAGGCAATAAGGCCTTGCACAGCATATGAACTGTTTTTTAAGTGTCGTCTGCGCTCACAAGACTCATCACTGAATACACATTGGGGACAATGTAGAACAATCCTCGGGCGTAGACACAGGCCGAACGCAATTGTAAAGGGATATTGAATGATGCTTACTGTAGGATCTGAGAACATACATCGCCATTGTGCCTCCATGGAAATGCAAACTCACATAATCCCGTGCTTAACATTGTATAAAAAGTATGTGAACTAGACGCAAACTCTATACCACAAATAATTAACGTGATGAGAGGCTGGACAATATTACTCAAAAATGTATAAAAGTATGAACATTTAGGCGTCCAGCACTGTCGCATCTCTCTCTGTCGGTCTGGTACACATTGCGGGGTGTTGGGAGCCAGATAGCTATCTGTTTCTTTGTAAACTGTACAGTAATAAAAGATCTGTCAATCTTTCTAGCCCGTGATTGGTGTATTTCCTTTGTGGTACTCAGCCTCGATATTTCCTTGTTCTTTCAGATGTCAGCCGAATAGGGACCCTCAAGATTGATGCCATCTCGTTGAAGAGCTGACGCGGCTATCGGACCGGGATCGGACGGTGAGAAAGGGGGCCCCTTCTTGGATGAGACGTGACACCTCAACAGTACTGCACGACTCGATCCCTGGACGGTGAGCTCGCAGTCCGAGATGGCATCTTGACGAGAGTCTATATATTGAGGCGGGCAGTTTTGCTGAAATCACCAACCACGAGGGTCCTTTGTTGTCCTCTGAAATCCGATCGGACCTCCCTTAGTTCTTTGAATCAGGTGAGTTGTGCGCCGATTCCTAAGTATCCTGATATTTGGTTGTAGTATTGTCCTCGCGAGCACAATCGTTGCCAGTTAACACCAGTGATTTGATATTCCTGGGAAATTGTCGACCTGTTTCAGGGCGTTATTCCGCAGAGACAGACAATCTTTGGAATTTGGCCGTCCTGCACCACAGGAGGAGTCGCCGGCATGTACTATGTACTGTAAGTACGGCATTTGTAGTATAGTATTCAATGATATTTGGCACAGACAAACTAGACATGCTTCCGATCTTCAGTGGCCAATCAATGGTAGTTTTGAGATTTCCCGTATAGAGTATTTAGAATCTATATTGTTAAAGAAAAAATCTAGACCTGCAGCATTCGAAATAATACAAAACTGGAAAAAAGAAGCTATGCAGTAGCTTAAAAGTAAGGAGAAACATGCACGTCGACATATGTCAAATGCTGATAAGGCATTATTATATGATCAACAGAAACAGTCAGAGTCTGATAGAAACATTGGTAGGGCTTTTCAACTTGCCATACAGAAAATATATCCATCTAAAGATTTCCATGTATCAGATGAACTAATTGATAAACTCTTAAACGAACGTATGTCTGATGCCACTGCACCACCTCCTTGTGTACCTATTCCTGTTGCTTTACCTCTTCCTGCTGTCGACCCTCCTCCCGTAGCAATTCCTGCTCCTCCTATTGTTCCTCCTATTGCTTCTTTGCTGCCAGTTAATGTTCCATTTCCTGTTGTTATTCCTCCGTCTGTACCTCCGCCTTTACTGTGGGATGTTTTTACCCATGCATCCAAGCCCTACCATAAAACTGTGCAGTACTGGCATCGAAAACATCATGATGGCCAGAACTCCCCATAGAATGCACAGGGAAAACATAAAGAATAGGCTGCCACCCATGTTTGCCTATGTTGTGAGCACAGGAAGGCACTGCCTAAAACCACCATTAGGCTACACACACAGTAGCTTGAAACCATTGGGAATGGCAATGCTGATTGCCAAAAAGCAACTCAGAACTGTGGGGAATTGATTTTCTTAATCCCAAAAATGGTTGCATTACCAGTACTCACCACTATCAGAAAGCCGGCGTTTTAAAACCACCAGACTTTTGTGTAAAACTGAACAAATGAAACAAAACCAGACCAAGGAAAGACTTGCTAAGAGGTGGATACAATGTAAAACTATATTCTGAAATGACGTGAAGGAAGTAATTATTTAATGTATAGGTAAAAATTGTCAGTTTGATTTGAATGTAGAAAACTGGGAACAAAAAGTGACATTTAGCTGAAACCTGGCTTAATGAAACTGAATTCTGCCTGACACCTACCCCCGACAGGAGTTGAAACTGGATCAACAGCCACTCTTCCCAGGCCTAGCAGCATCCTGCTGCACCTTGCCAAAAGGAGTTGACACCTCTCTGATTAGATTAGGGGTAGAGCACCTGGGAACTGGAAGGGACCGAACAATGCAACTTCCTTGACTCAGGCAAATGTTATATTGGGGGCGTCGTAAAATAGCTTCCTCTTGGGAGAAACTGGGGGGCAGCTGTGCCTCTGTGAACAAGCTGGTTTGGGGGAAGTGGATAAACCAGTTATTCCACCATGTGATGTGGGAAGCCACACCCCTTTTTGACCAGGGCATCATTTAAAAAAAGATGGATAATTCATAGTACAGACTTGTAAGAATTATAGAAGTAATACCATCATTCTTGTGATTTTCCGGTGCACATTTTAAGAGGCGTTAGGACCCTGTGGTGTATTCTGGGGGGTTGCTAGCGGAAAATAGGGTCTCAGTCCAAATGTATGCATGTTAAAAATCTGACACTTTATCATCTGTAACCCATATCCCTGGTGCACATTTGTGTAAAATCTGGAAAGGTTTAGATGTCGTTATCTGGATGAAAAGGGGAGAATTCTGTCATCAGTGGACACAGCATCGTACAAAGACAGGGATCGGATGGTTTGGTGCTACAGAAAATATGTTAACTGGACCTATAATATTAGAAAAATGGTACATAGATAAATATGTATTTGGGTCAGAAATAGATTTGTGTGCAATCTGACAAGGGGAGGTTCCTCTGACCATAAAACCTACAGCATCACTCTGACTCACATTTCCTTCCCCCAATCAAGGGAGAGAGGAGGAATTGGCCAATGATAAGTGAGAGGGGCAGGTTTAGTTATGACCAACGCACACACCCACTTTCCAAAACACATAAAAAGAGACTGCTGAGACAGGTAGAGACATTCAATTCCATTTGCTGCGGAGCATGCTGACCGACGACTTCACATCCAGAGATCCAGACCTCAAATCCATCAATCTCCAGAACCTGTAGCAGAAATTAACTCCAGAATTTGTAGCAGAGAGGCCTGAATCCACCAGCTGAATCCTCTTCAGCAGGCCTCAAAACTAACCAAACTATTCAACAGCCGGGCGTGCTGTTTGAATTTTTGCCAAGAATTTTTGCAAGAACCTGTAGTAGTACCCAGAAAGCAGTGTTACATCCAGAATCCAGAGAGGCTAGACCAGCAGAGACCAGCAGATCAGAGCTGAAAGCTTAGAATCTAGGCTTTCCAACGAACCTAGAACCAACTTCCTACTCCCTATACTTTTTCCGTAATCGCGAGACACGCACTCGCTAAATTTACCGCGATTTGGCCCGATTTCTTCATCTGTAGAAATCAGCAGCTTTTTGCTTCTCTTTGCTAAAATTAGTTTGCAATCTGCTAATCATTCATAGAGTATTGTTAAAGTGAGCCTGAACTAATAGAAAGTAGCCATCACCTACCCTGAACCTCTAGAGGGAATTAAAAGCAATTTTTAGCACCTTTTCACTTCCTTGCAAACCACATTAAAGTAATTCGCCTGTGTTTCAAACTCCTACCTGTTTCCTCTAAGCTTGCTGGGCGGGAACTGAATTTCGTATTGTACTTGATTGCATTCCTGAGAACTGTGTGCTCCTCTTTCCATCTCCTTCCATTTCTTACATTGCATAGGGGAGGGGGGCGAATTGCCAGAAAAAAAGTGATCATATTACCTTTTGCTAAAATCATAACAAGTTATTTCTGTACTGCATTTTATTCCACCTTGCGTTTCCTTGAACCATATAAAGCATTCTTTCCCACCTTCTTTTTCTGTTCCTATTCATAGTTACCTCTTGCTGATTACTGCTCATATTCACAAGTGTAATATCCATTGTCAATTTATTTATAGAAGTGTGATATATATATTGTTTAAATTATCAAATAAACCTTTTAATTTGCAAAACAAACCTACTTCTTGGCTCAGTGGGGTCAAGGGGATTCTAAGAGGGGGTGTTATACAAGGGTTGTCATCCAGAGTACTGAACTGGATATAAAAATACATCAATAAGGGTTTTCCTCAGCATCCCAGACTAGGCATTGACTTAGCTGTAGTGTTGATTGAATATCGCTTACAAAAGTGGGGGCTCGGCGCCGGGATATTCTGGGTTAGATTTACAACTTGTGCAAATTAATACAGTGTGCCAACTGACCAGATACACATATCCGGTTAGATCACCACTCTGTTTTACACTGTGAAAGCATCCCTCAAAGGGACGCTCTAAGGAAAGGGTCTGTTTTGCAAAATAAAATACAAACTTATGTAAGTCAGGAAGGAACTCAAATTCCAGAATGACGACCTTGGTAGATATGAAAATAGCCAGAGAGCACTTCTTACATAAGCTATTTGTGAAAGGTGAGTGGACTCATCAGGAACAAACGGTCTGGTTGCAGGCAATCGTGCAACAGGTCACTGAAACAGGGTCAGATATATGGGGAGATCACGTCCCCTACATGTGGCCCTGAGTGAACTATATATGGCCCCTAAAGCCAAAGATGAACATAATAAGATTGCCAGGATAGCGGCATATTTGTATCTATATATGGGAGCCATGCAGGACAAATGTGCTGAAGGCCAAGATCTGGCAAATAGGCAACAGATGGTCGTTAGAGAAGGCCCAATCTAATCTGGACTCTTCTGAGCAGAGGCTGCTCAGGAGCCAGGAGTCAGAAAAGGACAGCAGACAATACATCACTAAAATAAAGGAGGATATGGATGTGCTGCAACAGGAAAAGGCGGACCAGGATACCAGATTTCTGGCCTTGCAGAAGGAGTACCAAGAAGGTTTGGATCCCTACTGCAGAGCCAGAAAAAGCTGGAGCAACAATTAGATTTCAATAGGGCATGTGCCGAACAGGTAGTCACCCTGCAAAGCCACCTAGATAGGGAGAAGGCAGAGAGCAATAAACTGATTTTGAAAGACCTGGATACCCAGGCAGAGTTTGACCAGGAGCGCCAGAAAGCTGGTGCCTTCCAAAGGCAAAGGGACGACCTGGCGGCACAGATGCAGGCTCTTAGTCAGGAAAGGGATACCTTAGGCCAGGAAGTCTGCAACTTAAAAAGGAAAATGGAAGAAAATCACCTGGCCCTCCAGGGACTGGGTGACCTCCAAAAAGAACACCAGAACTTGTTAGAGCACACCAGGAGGGTGGAGGATGCTCTGGCAAGAAAGGAGAAGGCCAATAGAGACACAGCTCAGGAGGTAACCCTCCTGCAGCAGAGACTGGCCAGTACTGCAGGACCAATCAAGACGCACAGAGAGAAAATGAGGCTCTCTGTCAGCACAATGATAGGCTCCAGCAACAGGTAGCGATGCAGGAGAGACTGATAGAGTCTAGTAAGGCCTTAACTGAGGAACTGAAAGCGCAGGCTCTTGCATTGCAACAGGGAGCAGGGGCTGACAGAGATGCCTGAGCATAACCTCAGGAGCCCTGGTACCAGAGGCCTTCATCTCTCCCAGTCCCTGGACTCTGCCACCCCCATGTCCCCTCGCGCACATGCGCCCAGGGCCACGGAGATGGCAGATTACTATCCAGCTAGAAGTATGGGGCTCATAGGCCATTACCTCCCAGGAATGGATGGGCGGGCATCCGGGTATGGGCACCCAAGCACAGTGCAATTTAGTGGGGAACCCCAGGAGAGTAGGCCCATTAAGGGCATCTTGAAAACCTCTGCCCAGTTAGGTCAGTGGGGGGTACCCATCAAATCCTGGCAGCAAGGAGGGGTCTGAAGACTCCTCTGAGCATTACGGGACACAGGAGACCAGGTCCCCACATTCTGCCAGCCATTCCCAGGCTCGCAGAATCCGGGAAAACCTGGAAGATCAGATGGGCACCTCTCTGAGCAGTGCTTCTGAGTCGGAGGATGAATGGACCAGGGTTACCCGAAACAAAAAGGCCAATAAGGCAAAAAAGGGCCTTGCTTAAGGACCCATTGAAACAAATAAAGGCAATAAGGAGTGTCATCACGCCTTATCATAAGAACGCCAAGTATTCTGTTTGGGAACACTTGGAGCTCTATGAGCAAATGATGGAGACTTTCCATTTGAAGGACAGCCAAAGCTGTATTCAATATGTAAAGTGGACCTTCTCACCAGAATACTCCAGTTTCTTTGCGGGGCTGGAGGATCAAAACCATTCAAGGTGGTCCACATACAGGGCGGCCATCTTGAAACATTTTTCTGTGCACAGAAATCCTCAAGATGCTCGCAAGGCAGCCTACAATTTGCAATGTGGGGAGGATCAGGCCCCACAAGAGTTTGTGCAAGAATTAAAGCGTGCTTTTGCGCAGACCACCAGAAGGGTGCGAACGGATAGCAGAGAATTTATCAATACGTTTTTCCATGCCTTACCCAAATACATAATGACGCAGCTCGTGAGAGATTTTCATGAGAAAAGATCTTTAGACTGGGTCATTGAACAGGCTACCCGGATCTATGAGGTGCAGAAGCCCATCAAAAATAAAAATAACGCGCCGAAAAACCCCAAAACCAACAGCACCCCTGCTGCTGCCAAGGTGGCAGAGGTAAAGGTTGCCCCCGTTTTAGATTTGGAGATGGGGGTGCCTAAAAACCTGCCTGCACCAAATAATTCACAGCCCAGAAGGCCCTCGGGCCAGTCACAGACAGGGAGTCAAGGAGGTAGTCCCACAAATGGGGTCCCCCGCTCCCCTGACTATGTAAGTCCCCGCTACAAGGGAAACCGACCAATATTGGGTTATGTGTGGACTCCTCCAGCCCAAGGGGGGGATCCAGCCAAGCACCTAACCCAGGGAACCTCCCTCCCAACTTCCCACAGGAGGGCAGAAATTCTCTAAATCCTGGGCAGAACTTTTTCCCCAGGTATCCACCCAATTTCCAGCCCCAAAATCATCCATCCTTCTTTCCCCAATTCCCTGAGCCCAAACAACCTAATCCAGGAGAGGGGAGGCCAAGGGTGGAGGGGTACCAAAATCTTCCCAACCAGGGATACTACCAGAGAAGGGATAGCTACCCTTCCCGGGATCAGCCCAGGGGAGAAAATAGAGCCCCGTATCAGCCTGAGCGGGTTTCACAACTTGAGCACCAGGTCCAAAATATGGCACGGGATCTGGGTCACATACTGAGGGCTCAACAGAACCCTCAGATGAGCATGCCACCGCAGAATGCCCCAAACTCTGGACCTGGTGCTCCAGAACAATGACGGGGGCAGCAACCCGATAACCCACCGGTTCCCAGGGAGGAGGCACAAGGGGAAGGGGGGTATAAAGCCTTGGAGGAAGCTTCCTTCCCAACTTGTAAACAGCCCCTGGAACACCAGGAACCGGAAACAAAATCTCCTGCCCCTGAAAGCCTGCCTCCCAAGGAGCAGAGGGGGGTAGGAGAAACAAAGGACCCAAACAGACCCACTTTGTGGAGGAGGTACAGTTCTTCCAATTTGAGGGAGAGGGATCCTCAGAAGATCCTGGGAAAAGGATCTTCTCCTTCAGAGATGGGGGAACTCCTCCCAAGGAAAAATGGGTCCCAAGGGATTCCAATCCAGACTGGGGAGATGTGGAGACTGAGCTACCACCGCCAATCATCTCATCCCAGAACCGACAATACCAAAATCCCAACGGTCAAACCCATCCTGATGACTGCCTCCAAAAAGGGCGGGGTGGCCCAGAACCGGAACCAGGGGAACCCACAATGGCTCTGATCTCCAGTTGCCAACTTTTTCTTTCAGATTCCCAAGGCTCTCCACAGAATTCTGCCGAAGTCTCTTCGCTAGCAATGTCCTAAACCAGAAAGTTAGCCCACCAGTTGTCCAAAAATGTGCATTATCTGTGCCCCCTTCAGGAGAAGGAGGGAAGATACTATGCCCCGGTACAAGTACAGGGGCAGGGTACAATTTTGGCACTGGTGGACACTGGATCCCAAGCTACCCTTCTGTCCAAAAGGGCCTTTGAGGAACTAAATGCAGGAAGGGGGTAGAATTACCGTATTCCTCTCACCTCTCTTCCTGGACAACTGCAGAACTTTGACGGGAAGGAAATTCCTGTCGAGGGGACTGCAGATTTGGACATCAAAATTGGGCGACACAAGGTGAAACACCCGGTCATAGTGGTGACTCCAGAGGGCACCCCTTGTTTACTAGGGAATGACCTCCTGAGAAGGTTGTCACCCCTAATAGATTGCGTAAACAAGGTCCTCTGGACCCAGACTAGCCGACCAATAAAATTAAAACAGAGTGTCAACCATGTTAGTTTAAACGGCACCTGCTACATGATTGAACAAAAATCTGACCAAGTAGAATTTCACTTCCAGAACAACCAGATTCCAGACGTGACAGTAATAGCAGTAGGACAACAGACTGGTGATGGGGGTCCTCTCTATTTCTGAAAATCAACCTTCCTTCCAGTTTAAGGTGGTATTCCACACTGGAAGGAAACACTCTGAAATTCTTCACCAATCCACAATCAGACACTCCCACTCCTATAGTCCAGAAAGATGTGAAATCAGCTCAGAGCCTGGCTGATATTCAGCAAATTGGAGATCAGTTGTTCATCTCTGTTCAGTTAAATGATGGGAAGGACTCTGTTCTCGCTCGAGTGTGTGTGAACAACGGTAAGAGCTTCATCAGCGAAGCCATGTTCCGCCAACTCCCAAAAGATCCAGCCATTCCCACATTCAAACTGATAGACACATGGGAAATGGACCTGGAAGCACCTAATTCCAAACATCTCCTGCCAAGCAGGTGGATGCTCAAAATCTCCATTGGCAACAAGAGCATAGTCCATAATTGTTGGGTTGTGCGAGATGTCACTGCCGCCTTTTACTTAGGCAGTGACATTCTCAATCGCTTTGCCATTAGTTTGGACTTAATAAACCTCAAAGCTTGGTCCCGATTAGTGGATAATCCCATGGGCTTTGATGATCCAGAAAAAGCATTTAGGTCAGCTCAATTGCTACCTTATGCAGTTGAAATTCAGATCAAAGAGGAAGTCACCATCCCAGAAAGGACCCGACAATTCTCCCTGGAAGTGAAAGTTAAAAGAGGACAAATATTGAAAAACCCTGATGCTTATATCCATCTAAATGCTTCTCTCCAACAGCAAGGGTTAGGGGTAAACCCAACACCATTAGTCAACATAGAACATGACACCATTCCAATAGAGGTGGATAACAGCGACTTAAAGAGTATTGCTCTAGCCGCAGGCACCATTATTGGAATGGCGATTGATGACCGACATTTCTCCATTGATTTAGGAAATTAACTGTTAGGACCAATCCCCAAGGACTGTTTTGACAGTGACAGTGAGGACAATACAACACCAGACAGGATTTTCACCCGGCATGGGGGGAACTTCCTGGTGTACACTTCTTGCCCTTATGGTAAGGAAGATGTGACTTGTGACTTCAGGAGGGATGAGGTGATTTTCCAGGTCCATGAGGGCTGCCTTTCCCACCTGAAGCCTCCAGTCCAAATCAGCACTCTGACCTGGGACTTCTCAACCCAGCTGGAGGAGGCCACTGAGATAGCCAAACCAGAAATCTTTCCAGGCTTCAGGCAGATGGTGGAAGAGAGAGTCAACCTAGCTGATGCCTGTGTGACTCTGGAACAGAAGCAAAAGTTGAAACAAGTTTTCTTGGATTTCCAAGATCTCTTTGCGGTAGACTCATATGACTGTGGTCGCACCGACATCCACACGACAACAATTCCCACGGACCCTGTAATGACTCCAGTATTTGTGAAGAAATATCGCTTGCCTCTCGCATCCATGGAGTCCCTTACTGAAATAATTAATAACCTTGAGTCCCGGGGAATAATCCGTCCAGTCCACAGCACTTTCAATAATCCGGTGCTGGGAATATTGAAGCCAAACGGCCAGTGGAGACTCTGCGCCGACCTTAGGGAGCTCAACAAACGGGTCCATACTTCCCGATGGCCTCTGCCCTACATTGACCAAGGGCTGGCCCATATTCAGGGGCACAGGTATTCACAGCAATAGACCTGACCAATGGATACTGGACCGTGCCTGTCAGTAGGGAGGACCAATACAAACTGGCTTTTACCTTTGGGGGCCAGCAGTACACATGGACCCGGACTCCCTTCGGATACCTCAACTTCGGCAATGAATTCAACATTTTCCTACATAAGGCCATGCCCGACCTGGGTGCGAGAGGTAACCTGGCTTATGTAGATGATGTCCTCATCAAAAGTTCATCTGTTGAGGAACACATAGCGGAGATCCGTTATGTTCTGACACAGTTGAGGGCCGCCAGAGCAAAACTTTCCTTTCAGAAAGGACAGTGGTGTAGAACCCGTGTTAATTTCTTGGGGCATGACATTACTCCTTAGGGTCTCTGTCCCCAAGAAAAGAAAGTGGAAGCACTCCAGAAACTGAAAGACCCCACTACCCTGCGGGAACTAAGGAGCCTCCTTGGACTGACTAATTACAGCAGAAAGTTCATTGAAGGCTACGCAGAGATCACTAGACCCCTGATTCATCTCTTGAAGGGGGGGTCAAGTGGGAATGGGGTCCAGAAGAATCCGAGGCGGTAAGACAACTCAAAAGAAGCCTCTCGCAAGCGCCTTGCCTAGCTTACCCTGTCAGAAACAAGGAGTTCTTCCTGGAGACGGGGTTCTCTAATACATGCTTGACGACAGTATTATACCAAAAGCATGACAAGGTCAATAAAGTAATCTCCTATGCGAGCAAAACTTTATCCTCTGTGGAGGAAAAATTCAACGATTGTGAGAAGGCACTCCTGGCAACGGTGTGGGCATTGAAGAATTGCCGCCCGTTTATCCAGGGGGAACACATCATAATGGAGACTCCACACCAGCCTCTGCAATATCTCCAAAGTGACAGAATCCGGGCACGAAATGTGAGTAATTCCCGAATTACTTCCTGGATTCTGTCAATGCAAGGCTTTCCTGTGGAGGTCAGATATGGCCAAAACAAGAAGAGTCCCCTCGCGCAAGGTCTGGCTGACTTGCATGATTGTGCCAGAGAAAACTGTCTCGAGGACGAAAGTCTGAAAATCAAGGACAACATGGAGGCATACCTTAATTCCCCACACAAAGTCTTTGAAGAAGACAAGTGTGAGGGAATGCCCACTGTCTATGTGGATGTATGCTCGTACCATGTTGACGACAGCGGGGAGAAAGAACTGGTGGCCGGCGTAGGGAATGTATGGGTGAAGGAGTTTCCAGAACCCTCCGCTGGGTACAAAATTGGTCCCCGAAGTAGTCAGGTGGCAGAATTAATGGCTGTGCATCAGGCCATCCTCACTGCTGTCCAACATCAACTCCACGAACTGGTCATAATCACAGATTCGGATTATGTCCGGAACGGGTTCGTGGAGCAGCTGGTTAATTGGAAAACCAGAGGCATGTTATGTGCTAATAACAAACCTTTGAAACATGGGAAGCTAATTCAAAATATTGATGATCTGGTCACATCGAATGGGATGACCATCTACTGGAAAAAGATCAAGGGTCATTCCAAAGTAGAGGGACCAGACAAAACTGGAAATGACTTAGCTGATCAGCTGGCCAAAACCGGGGCCATCCAAGGGGATCTAATAGAAATAGAGTCCCTGTTGGGGGAAATCCAGGTCACTGCGATCACTATGTCCCAGACAAATGCTCACAATGATCTTTCAACTGCCCAATGGAGCAAGGAGACCCCTGATGCTGATTTGATTACAGCTCAGAAGGGGGATCCAATAATTGGTAAGTTTTACCAACACATTGAGGACCCTGAGAACTTTCCCCTGACGGATACCGATTACATTGGGAAAGAGGACCTAAGAGTGTTGATGAAATGTCCAAAAAGGTTCCGAATCCAAGACGGTTTGTTGGTAAGGAAATCCCAAGCTGGCCATGATCAGTGGGTGGTCCCTACCTCATTCCGAAGCCTGATGTTAAGTCACGCCCATGATGCGGCCACCGCCGGTCATAGGGGGTTTCACACAGCACTGTAAATCTTAAGAGAGGTTGCATACTGGCCACACATGGGGCAGGACCTCGACCAATACTTGAAGGGGTGTCTTGTGTGTGCACAATTTCAGCCATCATCCCTCACACACCGTGCGCCTCTCCAAAAGAGGGGGGTGACACTGCCATGGTCGGATTTGCAAATCGACTTTGTAGGCCCTGTAATCCGCTCGTCTAGAGGAAACAAGTACATGTTGACTGTTACATGCTTGTTTACCAAGTGGGTGGAATGTCTCCCAGCCCCAAATTGCAAGGCAGAAACAGCAGCTGCCCTGATGATTAACCACATCTTTTCCCGTTTTGGTCTACCTCAAAGGATTGAGTCAGACAGGGGTAGCCACTTCACCAGTGAAGTAATGACAAAGATGTGGGAGATACTGGGGGTCAAAAGGAAGTTACATATTGCTTACAGGCCAGCTTCTTCTGGAGCAGTGGAGAGATACAACCAAACCATTGTGAGCATATTAAAAAAGTTTGTGGCAGATTCTGGCCCAAGTTGGGATATCCGATTACCTCTGGTCCTAATGGCCATCAAATCTACCCCTTCATCTGCAACTAAAATGTCACCATTTGAGTTGATGACGGGACGCAAGATGGTGCTTCCCCAGCATTTGCTCTACAGGACTCAAGAGCAGACACTGTTAAATGCCTCCACAACTCATGAGAATGTGGAGAATTTAAGGAAACACCTTCAGCATGCTTTTGTCTATGCTCAGCGGAATCTAGAAAGATCAGCTGAGAGTATGAAAACCCACTATGATTTGAAAACTACCCGAAAGGAATATAAGGTGGGTGATCGGGTCTATCTATACAATTTCCAAAGGAACCAGGCAAAACAGCGAAAATTCTTGCCTACATGGAAGGGACCGTTTGAAATTATAGACAAGATCTCCCCTGTTGCCTATAAGATCTGCATCCCCAAAGGCAGTCTGGCAGAAGGGGAAGACAAGTGGGTACATATAAATCAGCTAAAGTGTTGCCATCCCAGGCACACTCTTCAACAACTGGAGGAATCCTCTGGAATCCCAGAGGGGGCCGCTCCAGAGTAATTCAGTTCCAACCCTAAAATATTCCACATATAGCATATAAAATTCTGTGATCCTTGTACATATATATGTTCTTGTCTCCTAATTTAAAAAATGAAAATGTATATGTTCATATCTTCTGATTCATAAAATGTATATGTTCGCCACACCATTAATAGTGTTGAAGAAATGTCTACGAATAGGTATTGCCGCTTTGCTTTATCATCCTAGGAGAGAGAAACCATGGAGACTGACCAAGGAGGACGACTGGGGACCGGGAACAGAGACCCGAGGGGCCCGGGGTACCGCCCAATCCTCCCATCAGGACCAGCAAGGAGAACTGATTGATCGACTGGAGGGAGGAAAAGATGCTGAACTGTGCCATCCATGGAATTGGAAGAAGAGGAGGCGAACATCCCAGATCTTGCGAGTTCCATCAGCGAAAGGACAGAATGGCCATCGCAAGAGGGGGGGCTTGTGGGATGTTTTTACCCATGCATCCAAGCCCTACCATACAACTGTGCAGTACTGGCATGGAAAACATCATGATGGCCAGAACTCCCCAGAGAGTGCACAGGGAAAACATGAAGAATAGGCTGCCACCCATTTTTGCCTATGTTGTGAGCACAGGAGGGCACTGCCTAAAACCACCATTGGGCTACACACACAGTAGCCTGAAACCATTGGGAATGGCAATGCTGATTGCCAAAAAGCAACTCAGAACTGTGGGGAATTCATTTTCTTAATCCCAAAAATGGTTGCATTACCAGTACTCTACACTATCAGAAAGCCAGCATTTTAAAACCACCAGACCTTTGTGTAAAACTGAACAAATGAAACAAAACCAGAACAAGGAAAGACTTGCTAAGAGGTGTATACAATGTATACAATACAATATATTCTGAAATGACTTGAAGGAAGTAATTATTTAATGTATAGGTAAAAATTGTCAGTTTGATTTGAATGTAGAAAACTGGGAACAAAAAGTGACATTAAGCTGAAACCTGGCTTAATGAAACTGAATTCTGCCTGACAACTACCCCCGACAGGAGTTGAAACTGGATCAACAGCCACTCTTCCCAGGCCTAGCTGCATCCTGCTGCCCCTTGCCAAAAGGAGTTGACACCTCTCTGATTAGATTAGGGGTAGAGCACCTGGGAACTGGAAGGGACCGAACAATGCAACTTCCTTGACTCAGGCAAATGTTATATTGGGGGTGTCATAAAATAGCTTCCTCTTGGGAGAAACTGGGGGAAGCTGTGCCTCTGTGAACAAGCTGGCTTGGGGGAAGTGGATAAACCAGTTATTCCACCATGTGATGTGGGAAGCCACGCCCCTTTTTGACCAGGGCATAATTTAAAACAAGATGGATAATTCATAGTACGGACTTGTCAGAATTATAGAAGTAATACCATCATTCTTGTGATTTTTACGGTGCACATTTTAAGAGGCGTTAGGACCCTGTGGTGTATTCTGGGGGGTTGCTAGTGGAAAATAGGGTCTCACTCCAAATGTATGCATGTTAAAAATCTGACACTTTATCATCTGTAACCCATATCCCTGGTGCACATTTGTGTAAAATCTGGAAAGGTTTAGATGTCGTTATCTGGATGAAAAGGGGAGAATTCTGTCATCAGCGGACACAACATCGTACAAAGACAGGGATCGGATGGTTTGGTGCTACAGAAAATATGTTAACTGGACCTATAATATTAGAAAAATGGTACATAGATAAATATGTATTTGGGTCAGAAATAGATTTGTGTGCAATTTGACAAGGGGAGGTTCCTCTGACCATAAAACCTACAGCATCACTCTGACTCACATTTCCTTCCCCCAATCAAGGGAGAGAGGAGGAATTGGCCAATGATAAGTGAGAGGGGCAGGTTTAGTTATGACCAACGCACACACCCACTTTCCAAAACACATAAAAAGAGACTGCTGGGGCAGGTAGAGACATTCAATTCCATTTGCTGCGGAGCATGCTGACCGACGACTTCACATCCAGAGATCCAGACTTCAAATCCATCAATCTCCAGAACCTGTAGCAGAAATTAACTCCAGAATTTGTAGCAGAGAGGCCTGAATCCACCAGCTGAATCCTCTTCAGCAGGCCTCAAAACTAACCAAACTATTCAACAGCCGGGCGAGCTGTTTGAATTTTTGCCGAGAATTTTTGCAAGAACCTGCAGCAGTACCCAGAAAGCAGTGTTACATCCAAAATCCAGAGAGGCTAGACCAGCAGAGCAGAGCTGACCCAGATCGCTGTGAGCAGAACCGGTGCCTGATTGACCCTCCGAGCAGACAGAACCGCAGCCGGACCTGTTGACCAGATCCATGACAAGGCCTAGTTCAAATTTATATTGTGAGTACCTAGCAGAACTGTGCAGAACCAATCTCTTAGTTAAAATAATCTAATCCAAACTATTTTAACCTAAGTAGAACTGCCTCCTAGAAATCATGTCATCTGTCATTTTTAAAGCTGCACAACTGTCACCTGTCGATTCTGCAGCTGCAAGCTGTCACCTGTCATTTTGATGTAAAAATCATTTCATGTAAAAATCTACATTTATTAATTCGTCCGTATCTCTTGAACCGTTAGCGCTAGGAACAAAATTTAACTTTCATCTGAAAGCTTAGAATCTAGGCTTTCCAACTAGAACCAACTTCCTATACTTTCTCCGTAATTGCGAGACACGCACTCGCAAAATTTACCACGATTGGCGATTTGGCCCGATTTCTTCATCCGTAGAAATCAGCAGCTTTTTGCTTCTCTTTGCTAAAATTCGTTTGCAATCTGCTAATCATTCATAGAGTATTGTTAAAGTGAGCCTGAACTAATATAAAGTAGCCATCACCTACCCTGAACCTCTAGAGGGAATTAAAAGCAATTTTTAGCACCTTTTCACTTCCTTGCAAACCACATTAAAGTAATTTGCCTGTGTTTCAAACTCCTACCTGTTTCCTCTAAGCTTGCTGGGGGGGAACTGAATTTCGTATTGTATTTGATTGCATTCCTGAGAACTGTGTGCTCCTCTTTCCATCTTCTTCCATTTCTTACATTGAATAGGGGAGGTTGGTGAATTGCCAGAAAAAAAGTGATCATATTACCTTTTGCTAAAATCATAACAAGTTATTTCTGTACTGCATTTTATTCCACCTTGCGTTTCCTTGAACCATATAAAGCATTCTTTCCCACCTTGTTCTTCTGTTCCTATTCATAGTTACCTCTTGCTGATTACTGCTCATATTCACAAGTGTAATATCCATTATCAATTTATTTATAGAAGTGTGATATATATATATTGTTTACATTTTCAAATAAACCTTTTAATTTGCAAAACAAACCTACTTCTTGGCTCAGTGGGGTCAGGGGGATTCTAAGAGGGGGGTGTTATACAAGGGTTGTCATCCAGAGTACTGAACTGGATATAAAAATACATCAATAAGGGTTTTCCTCAGCATCCCAGACTAGGCATTGACTTAGCTGTAGTGTTGATTGAATATCGCGTACATTACCGACTGTTGTTGTTCCAATAGATTCGGTTTTGGCACCAGTAATAGTTTCACCACTGCCTGTTGTTCAGGATTTCTCCACATTTTCCTTTCCAAGTGGTTCTGCTCCGGTTGTAGTTGATGGAGGAGCGAGTGGTGAATCAAAAATTGTAACTTCCAATACAGTTTCTAAAGAGAGAAAGAGAGACTTGAATGCATGGTCTAGACAATGTATAGAGAAAGGTGAACAAACTGATGTTTTAGCTACACTCTCTAATCTAGAAAGTCTTCCTGAGCAAAATGCCTTTATTGAAGGGATGGGTACACATTTAACTATAATGTGGAATAGACTGAAGGACGTAGATATCCCACAAGGGTTGAGGGATCTGAATGTTTTAGCTTATTCAAGAGATATTGAGGAGAAAGTATATGAGCATGTTGAGAGGGTTTTTGAGTTTAGAAGGGAGTTAGAAAGGTTGCAGAATGATGAAATAGATGGTGATAGTTTGGATACTTTTTATGTACAGAAACAGTTCCTTCCTCTTTATAAATCGATGAGTGAAGAAACGCAAATTCGTACAAGAGATGCACTTTCAGAGATGTCGATATCTCCCGTAGAATTATATGACACTTATAGTCAGTATATTCCAGAAATGCAGAAAAAGTGATACAGGTAATGTTAGAATACCCGCAGGATGAATGTATAAGGAGAAAGGTTAGTGTTCTCACAGGAATATTGAATATTTATAAGAGCTTACGCATCTGACACTGCTTCCATCACTTTAGCGCTCCATTTAGCTCTGTTGCTTAGTAAGCGTTCGGAGTTGCCTACTTCTCAGTTGCCTATGAGGGAGGTTACTCTGACATTTGTCCCTAAAGTTGAGGTTCCGGCTAATGCTGCTACGGGAGTAGCTGCTTATGATATTGATGCACATTATGTATCACAGTTCGTCCACGTCCCGTTCTCAAGACAGGAAGTTAATACTATTAGACAGTCCATTCCAGACGTTAGTAAAAATCTGACAAGGTTTTACAAAGAAATCGAATCTGTCTTACAATCGTCGGTTTTCACTCTGGGTGACATAGATTTGTTGTTTCCTGTGCTCCTACCTGCTGATTTATGGAAACAGATTAGAACTATAGATGATGCAGCAGGGTTGGGTGACAAATGGGATAGTTTGGTTAGGCAAGATAGAGAAAGAAAAGCTGTCGAAAGACCACCACAGGTGATACTGACCTTGCCAGATAGAATAGTGGCAAAATTGAAAACCTTAGTCCCCGAAGGAACGATTGTTTGGAACAAACCTACTGCTTGTACCCAAGGAAAATCTGAAGGTGCTACGGAATTCTTTAATAGGTTCGAACAAGTATTCTCAGATTTTAGCGGACAGGATTTAAGCACCGAGTCCGGAAAAAGGTTATTCATGGACAAATTTGTGCGTGGATTGTTACCTGACACCCAGTCACAAATTATGACTTCCGAGAGTTCTTGGCAAGCTAAATCTCAGTCCGAAGTATTGCGTATGGTTCAGTATTATGAGAATAGAGTCAATAATGAGAAGGAAAGGATTGAAAAGAAAAAAGGAGATCTGAAAACTAAGGTATTGTTGCAACAGATAGTTAGAGGGTCTAGAGGGGGTAGTACACAGTTTAGAGGACAGTATGTTCCACAAAGTAATGTGCTGTTGGGTCCTGTACATGCAAACTAATGTGCTTATTGCAGACAAGTGGGTCATTGGCGAGCACAATGCCCGATCCTCCAGCAGAGGTCGAATAATACATATGGTGTCATGGGTAGACGACCCAGAGGACGCCCTAGGGTAGGGGGTCCTGGAAGAAGCCAGTTTATTCAAAATTCTCAGTCCTTTTTGCAAGATAATCAGCAACCTAATGTAGATAGCAGAAATATCTTCGATAATCCCTCTGCTGCCTATCTATCTGAGGACCTTGCCTTTCATGATATATTGTTCCGTTAGGACATCCCGAAGCAGGGTCTGGAACCAACGCCTATTCCCATTAATCAGAAAGGTCCCTAAATTGAAATGATGGTGGGGAATACGAAGCATCTATTTTTGATAGATACAGGAGCACAGAAGTGTTCCATTGATCATTCACGGGTTCCAGACAATACACTGTCAGGGCAGACTTACGTTTCTGTAGGGTATTCTGGTAAGCCAGTGGTTAGTCCAGTTTCTTTGCCGGTACTGATCTCACTGGGACCATTTTACAGATCACTTGCCATTTCTTTTGACAGCGTACTGTGGAGAGAATTTGCTGGGGTTGAATTTGTTGAAGGAATTAAATGCAGTAATTAATTGTTCTTCGGATGGAGTGCGTTTGACGATTTCACCACAGCAATTTTCTGCCTCACAATTCCTGACTAAACGGCTGCCGCCAGAATTTAGTGAAGTTCTGGAGTGTGTGTGGGCAATTGATGACAATGATGTTGGTATTTTAGGAATTGAGCCTGTTAAAATCATTTTGAAACCAGGAGTTAAGTTGCCACGAATTCCACAGTATAAGATTTCAGTTGATGGTGAGCAAGCCTTGAAGTGTTTTCTGTTTTATAATCTTGCCCAGAGACAATGTAGACCTCTTTTTTAATATATGTGCAGTGCAAGGGGGAATGTGTGGTGTGAGGGTGTGCATGTCATCTGAGAGGGTGTGCATGCTGTTAAGAAGGATTTCTGAACTCTGACCTGGAGGGGCCGAGGTTCAGAAGGCCAACCACATTTCTTGGAACAGGGTAACCTCTGGACAAGCCAGACCAATCAGGGTAGCTATGGCAGGCGGTCAAGACTAAGTATCAAGAGGGGTGAGGGTGACTGAAAGACCTCAATGAGCACACAAAGCAAGGACACATAAAAATTACTACAGACAGGTGTTATATTAAAAATATCAACACATTTATTACAAGACCTTTGTAACATAGACCATAGCAAAGAATCACAGTAACACTAGAGTAAACCAATACATCACAATCAATACAATATATATATACAAGACCAGGGGTCTAACGGGTTAAAAAGCATGAAATATGTAGACCACCTAGATGGGGAGGAAAACAGGCAGTGCAAGTAACCGTTAGACCCAGTTCAACATCAAGAATACACCTTACTAAGAGGCAGTCCAAGCCCTACGAAGAGAGGAGCCTTATGCTCAATAGTACATGCACGCGCTTGTGCCAATGGACAAAATAGAGTCTCTTCAAGGGTCTCTAGCAGCTCAGGAATGTGGATAAGGTGATGAAGAACAAGTTCTCACTATTCAAGCAGGACCTCCACTTGAGGGCAGAGGCAGTTTGAGAGTGCGGGATGGAGTCTCTATTTCGCAATAGCTGTGGAAAGGAAAGAGGCCCTCATGGGCCACTTCGTGCGTAAAAATGGACTCCTGTGCTAGGGGCCACCGGTTGGGGTAAGGACTACTCACCGGTCCCCGATGCAGGCAGACCCAAACTCCGCCAGTACAGTCACTTCGCTGACAGGCTCGAATGCGACAATCAGGATGTCTTGACACCGTGTAGTTTCCGAGATACAGCGGGGAATCCCAAACGGGACAGCAGCGATTTCTCCTCTCCGGGTGGAGGAATCAGCCCAATTCCACTGCAGCAGGCTTCAGGGTCAATGGGTCACAAATGCAGCAAACTTGCAAAGGTCATTGCCACAGCAGGGCAACATGGTAACCGCGTTTACTCCGGTCCGGGCACACTCGTCTCACTTCAGTCCTGGGAATGTCAAGTGTACGAAATTTGGTGTGAGGGTGCCGTGGACACAGCGCAAGCAGTAAACCAAGTTTCGAGGGCCTGCTCGAAACTGCGACAGTATCAGAGCAAACGTCCCGTGTAAGCTGGTCAGCCCACTGGTTGGCCCAGGGACATTTCCGAAGAGGCTTACTTGCAGGGTTTGTTGAAGGTGCCGAGAATAGTTGATCCCACTATTCCAATGGGTTGAAGCATCTTCGCAGACCTTCTAGGATGATCAGAGTGGTCCCACTGAACGACAGTGGGTTCAGGGTGCCAAACCTTCCAGTGGGTCACCAGCGGTTCCTCAACTCAGCTTCTTGTTGCAGGATACTTGGCTCCTTATCCTTTGTTCATGTGAACTCAGGAGATCGACATGGTAGTGGTGTTTTCAGCCTCCTCTTATCCAAAGTTCCCTTTGCGCCAAAACGGAGAGGACCCAATGGGAGATCTGCTCACAAACACTCACTCCATACGTGGACCAATCACGGACCACAGTGGTCCCAGGCATTCAAGACACTCCAGACTCTCTGGCACCCAGGATGTGTATTGGGAACAGAATTTCCAGCCCACATCCTGGAGGCACACACACAAGACATAGAGAAGCCCGCGAAAGCATTGGGTTTCACAGGAAAGTGCATGCCCAAATAAGGACTGACTCGGGACGACTCGACCTGGGGAAGGTGAAGGGGCAAGATGGCCAAAGGACAGGACAAAGAACCTCGTGGCGTGGCCATTTTGGAGCCAGGCCACCTATTTGTGCCAAACGCGGTAAACGCGGTTAACATGGCAAGAAAGGGTTAAAAATATAAGAAAACAATAGCTGCCACCAGTCCTGTCTATGACACATCTGAACAGTTCATAAAAAGTCCAGCAGGAGTTTCTAGGGCCTTTGGAATGACTAGAGACCCAAGCGTGCTGTAAGGTAAGTTACTTTGCACACTTGTTACATGTTGCACAAAAGCTGCAACATGAGGAAAGGACTAAGGGAAACAAAGTCTCCCAGTACTGACTGTCTTAAGGGCATGTCAGTTTCCCCATTAAAAATGAGCGAAAGCCAAGAGGAGTGCAGTTTAGGGCTGTGCTGCTCTGGCAAAGTTTAGTTCAGGGTGTTAAAACAGCAGCAAAAAGTTTGGGGGTTGACACATGGAAGGAAAATTACATACAAATATGAAATCTTTCCTAACACATGCAATGTGTGTGTGTGTGTTTGATGTGAGCGTTTGGTGTGTACATGGTGTGAAGGTGTGTGTGAGGGATTGTGCATTCAACATGCATTTGCTCCGTGATCGTGAGTGTTATTGTGTGCGCACACATGTGCACCCGTGCGTGTATGTGAGCATTGTGACACTTCACGTGTGAGTTTTCAGTGTCTGTGTGTGTGTTTGTGGGTGTGTGTGTGTGTGCATGTTTCCATGTCATTCGGAAGATGCCCATCCAGTTTTTTTTTTTTTATTGTAGTTTTGCTTTATCCATCAAGTGTCCTGTACTACAAGTGCCAAAATGCAAAGTAAAAAGGAAATCTGAATGACCATCTTCCAAATAAAAAGGAATGTGTGGTAATAGAACAATATATACAACACATGTAACTTTGCTATATTCATGATTTCTCCTGCGTCTTTATTTGTTTGGGTTGAATGGCAGTAGGGGATCTATAAGTTGTTGAAGGAGGATGTACGTAGTGTAGAATCAGAGGAAGGGGGAAAAGTAAAATATGTTAGAAGGTCAATTATGGAAATGTGTGTTGGGACTTCCACCAAACACTTCAGTGAATGCGATTAGATATGAGCTTGGGTTACAGTCACTGGAATCAGTAGTGATATGGAAAAGTATGTCCTTGTTTAGGACAATAACTATGACGGACTCAGTACCCCAGTATAACATTCTAAAAGAAGATACTAGGAAACCTTACAAAGGGCTACTAAAAGTTTGGTCAGATAAAATGCTGAAAAAAATCATACATATTGGCGCATCACTAAAATTACTCCATGAAAATCCGAACGCAGTAAAAAAAAAAAACTGAAATATCATGATTGGATGATGAGAACTTCTCAAAGAGGAAAATTGAAAATGAGTCTTGATGTGGAAAGTGAGAACCGAGCAGTAGGTTTTCTAGCAAAATACCTAACCAAGTTCCCCTCAAAATATCATTGTGACAAATTTATAAGGTTTTGTTTAAATTTGTTGCCTACAAAGGAAAACCTATTTGTTAAAAAACTCCCAACACTATCGATAATAGATGCCGGTATTGTGATAAAGAGAACGAAATATTGAGACACGTGATTACTGAATGTTCTATCATCAAAGTTCAGAGAACGATATGGTTGGGAAAGTTTGCTCCTTTAAATGAAGATATGAATGAATGGTGGATGGTGATACTGTCTGGAAATAGATTCAGGTTGATATGTGCAGTAATAGATTTTCTTGATAAAATCTTGTTCAGACTAGACGTTTAGCTTCTCTTTATCTAGGTTGGTAATTAGGATTTAAAATGGAAATTTGTAATTGATGTTTTGTAAAACGTTTTTTTGTACAACTGAACAAATAAAAAAAATATATATATGTTTTTTTCAGTTTTTCAGCTGGGCAAAGTGATAATAAGGGACTGGAGGGGAGTGGTGTCTACTTGCCCCCGCCAATTTCAAAGTCTAAAAGTAGCAAAATATATTAAGGGACTAATGGGACTGTGTGGCAAGCCCCTCCCTTCAGCTGCAAAGAAAGTCTTATTTGCACTGGCTCACTTACAATGGAAGACTAAAAATTAGTATTAACCCATTGGTAGTGCAGCTCAAATGACCTTCTTAAAATCATGCAGAGATCGAGTGAACATTTCCATGATGGAGGCCACATAGATCAAAGGCATGCCTGTTAAGACTACATAGTCCAGAATACAGAGGGCCTGATTCACAGAGTGTTTTCCAATGGGATTGTGCCATTATAAAATGCTTCTGTGAATCAGGCCCAGAGTGTTTAAGAAACAATACTGTTTTACATTTTTGGACCAGGATTGGGCCAGCATTCAACCACTATGCCACAATCGCTTAGTGCTTCATGGTGCCTACATTTCATACTTAGCCTACAATTTAATATGTCCAATTGTAAAAGGCTAGGTATGAAACTTGTGAGAATCCAAACAGTAATATTATTGTAGCATAATGGTTAAGTGCTGCGTTTTGAATTCCTGCAGTCCACCGTTCCCGAAGGCAGAATTCACCACAGATGTGTTTTTATTATGTTTTTTCAGTTTTATAATGTTGCCCAGAGATGGTGTAATACATGTTCCATTCCTTTTTATAATGATGCAGTAAATAAATGTGTTTCATGTTTAATACGTGTTCAATTCTGCAATGAGAGTGTAATACGGGTCTCATCCTGTTTTATAATGTTGCAGTAAATAAATGTTTTTCACGCTTAATCCATATTACAAAATGCAAAGTGCCTGCAAGTTCATTCATGCTGTGCCAATTGCGACCTCTCGTGCCAAAACATCCTTCTGCCGAGAGGTGCCTATGCCCAACTGGCTGCATCTAACTGGGCGCGCCCAAATAGTACCTGCCACAAAATGGTTGCGCCATACCGGTGTGCGCCTAACTGGCCACGCCGAAAATGTCCTGTCCTTTGCTCCACGCCCCTTGTTTTCTGGCAGGTCTCTTGGTGACTGTTGTGATATATCGCACCCAATTGCTTTCATTGTTTTGGGGTGGGATGGTATAAAACCATTATTTTGGACCTAAATCCTCTGTGTATACAGCACTGCCACACAATAATTTTGCCTGACGCTTGGCAAACGAAAGAACTGCCCATTGTTCCGCAACCTTTTTTATTTTAAACTTGGAATTACTTCTTAAGCCCCTGTGTGGTGTTCTAGACCCTAATAGGTGATTTGCATGCTGCATTTCCGGCATACATTGATGATGCGTTTTTTAGATGCTGCAAATCAAAAAATAAACAACATGGTTTAGGGTTATAAAGAGATCTCGGAAATAATCACTGCAGTTTGTTGTAGGAGGAGGATGCAATGCCTTTAGATTGCATTGGGGGTTACCGGAATATGTTAAAGTTCTGTACACTGATAAACAGTATTTCTTTTTTAAAGCAAGGTGACAGCAAACATTTTTTGTAACAGTTGACATGTTTACGGGACAACCACATATTTTGCTGTGTATGCTTTTAGGGCAAAATATATGCCATCTCTGGCTGAAAGTGCGACTTTGTTGTCATGAGACCTCACATATCAAACTGACCTTTGGTGTAGTAATGAGATTATACATTTAAGTTTGTCTATCATCACACGTTTGCTGTACAAATACGAGCACTGGCTAAAACCAAACCCCCAATATTGTTTTAAATCTTGAAAATACATTTATTTTTTGTTACGTGCCAAAGTTTCATTATTTTGATTGTCCTCCTGGAAGTTTCTATCTTTACTTTTATGTATTGTTTGCCCCTGTGTGCTTTGAAGGGGGAATTCTTCAAAACCTTTCACTTTAGCTCGAACACCCTTGTAAATGTAGATGAACTATGCATGCTAATACGCCAAACTCTGTGTTTAGATAAATGCAAGTCATTAGCAGCGTTTCTAGCACGGAGATGAGAATGTCCTTTAAAAGGCGGCTCATACAAATATGTCATCAAGAGAGTGAAAGCCATGCAATCGGAACCAAAGATTGATCTATCATGAGTACAGCGTGCCTCGCCTGCAGCTGTGTGTCAGCGCGCCCTGACACATCAGCTGATGAAGGTAAGGGGGCTGTGTCTCATTCATTCCATCATTATCAGAGGAACTGCAACATGGAATGATAAACATGGGAGGCTTTTTAAAGCAATTAAGGGCCCGATTCATAGAAAAAGTGCAAAGTCCACACAAAGTTCTCTGTACGTAAAACAACTTTGCGCCTACCTGCACGCAAATGTATGTTTTGCATGTTCTGCATATTCATGGAATTTGAAACGCAAAGTAACCATAGGCGCAAAGAAAAAAGAGTAGCTCCCAGAAGGGCCAGAACACGCCCCCATGCAAACCAAAACCAAGGACATATACCCAGGGCTTTAAGTGGGGTAAGAAATCGAGGGGGGGCCCTCATTTGGGGGCGTGGCTTGTGGGGGGCGTGGCCTAAAACGTACGCAAATCGTAAGGTATGCACACACACATATATATGCATGTTATATATCTGTGTGCGTACCTTACTATGGTTTGTGTACTTTGCAAGCCATCTTTTCTAAACATAGAAATATGTATTTTTATGTTTAGAAAAGATGGCTTGCAAAGAACACAAACCATAGTAAGGTACGCACACAGATATATAACATGCATATATGTGTGTGTGTGCATACCTTACGGTTTGCCTACTTTTCAGGCCATTTTTTTAAAAAAACATTTCGGTTTTATAAAAGATGGCTTTGAAAGTACACAATTCAAGCCATCTTTTATAAAGCTTTGACTACGGACAAAATTGTCCGTCGGCAAAGCTTTATAAAAGATGGCTTGAATTGTGTACTTTTCAAGCCATCTTTCATAAACCTCGAAAAATATCAAGGAATCCCCAGGTTCGCCGAGGGTTAAAGACGCCTCGGTGACCTGGGGAAACAAAGGGACAGTAACTGCCTCTGGTGACCCCTCGCGCGAGAGGTCACCAGAGGCAGTTACTATGATTTACAGAAGTGGCAGCCAGCCACAGCATTGCTGTGGCTGGCTGCCACTTCTGTCAGATCGCCTGACTTCATGGCAGGCGCATATCCCGTCGCGGCTGCTGCCGCGACGGGATAATGCATCCCGCCAATGTTGCGTGTGGTGGGACGGGGGCCCCGGCAGGGCCCCGGCTCAGTCCCACTTTTTGGAGACTGCCGGGGCCCAGCCCCGGCAGGCCCCGGCCCACTTAAAGCCCTGCATATACCAAACTTTGTGTCTACCTTCGCGACTACCTTTGCTCCAACATAATTGCATCCCGGCCAAACTGCATGCAGTCCCCATAAGTCAAAGGCTGCACCCCAGCAAAACTGCGCACCGTCCCCTGTAAGTCAAGGTTGCACCCTGGCAAAACTGCGCGCCTTCCCCTGTAAGTTAAGGCTGCACCCCGGCAAAAATGCATGCAGTTGCCCCGTAAATCAAGGCTGTAACCTGACAATACTGCATGTGGGCCCATGTAAGTCAAGGCTGGACCCCAGAAAAACTGCACACGGCCCCCCGTAAGTGAAGGCTGCACCCCAGCAAAACTGCGCACAGTCGCCCCGTAAGTCAAGGCTGTACCCCACGAAACTTCATGCAGTCCCCCATAAGTCAAGGCTGCATCCTGGCGAAACTGAATGCACCCCCCGTAAATCAGGGCTGCACCCCTGTGAAACTGCACACTGTTGCCCCTTAAGTCAAGGCTGCATCCCGGCGAAACTGCGCGTGGTCCCCCGTAAGTCAAGGCTCCACCCCGGCAAAAATCCAAGCAGTCGCCCTGTAAGTCAAGGTTATAACCTAGCAAAACTGCATGAGGGCCCACGTAAATCAAGGCTCCACCCCAGCAAAACTGAATGCACCCCCCCCTACCCCGTAAATCAGGGCTGCACCCCAGTGAAACTGCACACTGTCACCTCTTAAGTCAAGGCTGCATCATGGCGAAACTGCCTTGTAAGTCAAGGTTGTAGCCCGGCAAAACTGTGTTACACCACCCACCAGCCCCCTCACCTCTGCCACTACCCCAGGTAGCCCCCGACAGTATACCCCCCCTTCCAATACCCTTCTGGCCTCTTCCACAACCCCAGGCAGCCCCCTCAAGTCCTGACACCACGTACCAGACCCCTCACCTCTACCACTACCCCAGGCAACCCCTGACAGTAGTCCCCCCTCCTCACACACCCCTACCCTCCACCACAAACCCCATGCAGCCTCTTCAAGTACCAACACCACCTTCAGCCACCTCACCTCCACCACTACCCCAGCCAGCCCTCTCAAGTCCTGACACCACCGACCAGCCCCTGTCACCTCCACCACTACCCAAGGAAGCACCCTGACAGTCTGCCACTGTACCAGTCGAATGTGGAGCAGCAACTTACCTCAGCTTCTCCGGTCTGCCTCCACCATGAAGCATACCTGCCACATATACTCCACCTACACAATCGGATGGGAGAACAGCTTTTTAATCCAGGACTAGAGCATCTCCTATCACTCCGTGGTAGACCAGAATCTGCAGCACCTCAACTGGACAGCACACTGTTGCACCACCTACACTGTGGCTGCCCCATGTACATGTGACATGGAAATGCAATGCAAAGTGATATGATATGATATGGCATTTATAACGCGCCTGTACACAAATGGCATGTCTATTGCTGGAGCCTCCTGCCTTTTGTCTTTTGAATCTTTGCGTAGTCAATTGCCCAATATAGGCAGATTGGGGTGGTCTCTAGGTCTGTGCTTTGGAGATTTGGTATGAGAGGTAGAGTGGGGCGGTGTTGGACATACATTTGTGTGCGAGTGAGAGTATTTTGAATTTAATATGGTCTCTTACTGGGAGCCAATGAATGTTTCTTCTGGTTGTGGTTGTGTGGTCTGATTTGGGGATGCTGAGTGCCGCTCATATTGCGTTATTTTGAACTGTCTGAAATGTCTTAATGTTTTTCGCTGAAGAGCCTGCAAAAATGGCATTACAAAAGTCAATCCTAGAAATGATCAGTGCTCTGGCAAGAGTGACACAGTTCTCCGTAGGTAAGAAGGATCTGCATGCAGTAATACGTTTGGCAGTGTATGCTGAGGTGATGCCATTAGCTTGTCGAGTAAGGGTTAGTGATGAGTCTAGATATACCCCTAGCGTTTTGACTTCTTTGGCTACCATGATACTGTTGCTGTTGATATCAAAGGATTTGTATGATGGTGGGAGGTTCCTAAGCCTTGAAGGGCTACCTACTCTGGAATCTCTGTTTGGTCATCATTAAGATAGAGTTTGTGTTGAGCCATCCAGGCTTGCATGGTGAGGTAGATGGTATTCAGGGATTTGGAGTCTGTGTCATGATTCCCAGTGATTGAGTGTTGTCCTCATAATTTGTGTATCTGACACCCAATTTGTCTAGGTGGTCAAAGAGAGGTTTTGTGAATGCATTGTACACATGTGACTGGGGTAGGAAGCACTGCAGCCGTAGGGGAGAAGACTCTCATGGAACAGCTAGATAGGAATGATTCAATCCTGCTTACGGTGCTATTGGAAAAGTGGTCATCACAAGCTAGGTGGCGGCATAAGATGTGATTCACTAAATCAAATGCCACCGAGAGGTCCAGCAGGAGAAGGATGACTAGGTCACCCCTATCACTGATTTGATCCATTTGGATTTTAAGATCCAGCAGGGCCGTTTCAGTGCCATGGCCTGGGCGGAAGCTTGGTTAGCGGAGGCCAAGGAGGTTATCAGTTTTAAGGTATTTCGGAATTTGTACATAGGCTACTCTGTCTAATATTTTCAATAAGAAGGGAACTGTTGTAATGGGCTGGTAATTGGTCAGCACATTGGGGTTTAATTTAGGTTTCTTAAGCAGTGGGAGTACCCATGCTTCCTTCAAATTGTCTGGTACTGTGTTAGAAGCAAAGGAGTTATTCATCAGTATTGTGATAAACAGGGCTACGTTGTCTGCACATTCTTTGATCCGCGTGGCTGGGCATATGTCGCCCTGGCATTAGGCCCTTTATGGTTTTAATGAATGCATCTATGGTGATAGGTGTGATATCAACACTAGGGTGTGATTTTGGTGGATTGTGCTCCACAGTGGTGGGTTGAGCAGATGAAGCAAGCTTACATTTTTTAAAGTTAATCTTAATGTAATTGGGATGAGAGTTTGTCCATGAGTGACCTTTATATGCTTTCACACCAGGCTTGGTCTTTAATGCAATGGTCTGGGATCTGTGAAGGTGATTCTAGTTCCCGTAGGATAGAGAAGAGCTCTTTGATGCCAGAATTGGCATTCTCAATACACGTATTGTATGCTTTGCTCTTAGCTTGGAATGTGGCTTCTTTGTATTCTGTAGCTAGGGTGGTGAAGTGTTGTTTGTTGTGAGTGGGCGTTTTTTTTCCAGTTACTTTCTGCATTTCTTTTTTTACTGTGCAAGTCTTTAAGTTCTGAGGTAAACCAATGATTGTTCTGTTTGCAAGATTTACTCTAAAAAATGCCATCTGAAAAGCGCAAGATGAGGATTTAAACATTTGAGCATGTGAGTGACTTTCTACTCATTTCACCACCTTTGTGCCTGCATCGTGTTCACCTTCATCCTTTCTTCACTGCTGTCCGGCCCACTTTTTTCCCCACTGGTCTGTGTTATCATGGTCTGGCCCTGCTCCCACCTCCCATTGGAATGCACTTGGCTTTTAAGCCAATCATAGCAGCTGGGAGGTAGGAGCCTGCCATTACACCGAAGGCCCACAATGAGACACCTGCCTGCTCCTTGTCCGCTTCAGGTACGCTTCCCACCCCCCTCTGGTCCCCTGTGATTTCGCTGTGTACCCCCCATCCCACCTAGTTCCCCATCATGGTGTCTTGTTGTACCCCTAAACCCCCTGGTCTCTCAAGAAGTCTTGTTGTCCCCCCACACCCCTGGTCCCCCGTGATATCCTGTTGTAAGCCCCACCCCCCTCTGGTCCTCTGTGATGTCTTGTTGTACCCTCCTACCCCCCTCTGGCCCACCTTGGTGTGTTGTTGTACCTCCTCCTCCCTCTGGTCCCCCGTGATTTTGCGGTTTGCCCCCCACACCCCCTGTTCCCCTGTGATGTCTTGTTGTAACCCCCATCCCCTTCTGTTCCCCCATGATTTAGCTGTTTGCCCATACCCCCCTGGTCCCCCATGATGTCTTGTTGTACCCCCACCCCCTCTGGTCCCCTGTGATTTGCTGTGTACCCCCACACCCACAGGTCCCTGTGATGTCTTGTTGTACCCCCCACCGCCGGTCCCCTGTGATGTCTTGTTGTACCCCCCAACCCCCCCTCTGGTCCCCCTTGATGTCTTGTTGTACTCCCTCCCCCTCTGGTCCCCCATGAATTTGCTGTTTACACCCCAACCCACCCCCTGGTCCCTTGTGATGTCTTATTGTACCCCCCAAACCCCCTGATCCCCCATGATCTCTTGTTGTACCCCCCAGCCCCCTCTGGTCCCCTGTGATTTCACTGTTTGCCCCCCACCCCCCGGTCCCCTGTGATGTCTTGTTGTACCTCCCACCCCCCTCTGGTCCCCTGTGATTCGCTGTGTACCCTCCAGCCCCCTGGTCCCGCATGATGTCTTGTTGTACCCCCCACCCCCTCTGGTCCCACTTGATGTCTAGTTTTACCCCCCACCACCTCCCTCTGGTACCCCATGATTTCGCTGTTTGCCCCAACCTCTCCCTGGTCCCTGTGATATAGCTGTGTACACCCCACCCCCCCTTGTCCCCTGTGATGTCTCGTTGTACCCCCACCCCCTTCTGGCCCCCCAGGACTTTGCTGTTTGCCCCTTACCCACTTTTCCCACTGTAATGTCTTGTTGTACCTGTCACCCCCCTCTGGCCCCTGTGATTTTGCTGTATGCCCCCCAACCCCATCTGGTCTTCATGATATCATGTTGTACCACCACCCCCCTCTTGCCCCCTGTGATTTTGCTGTGTGCCCCCCATCCCCCTCTGGTCCCCCGTGTTGTCTTGTTGTACCCCCCTACCCCCTGGTCCCCCATGCTGTCACTGTGTACCACCACCACCCTTGCCGGTCCCCCGTGATGTCTTGTTGTACCCCCCACCTCCCTCTGGCCCCCTGCGATGTCTTGTTGTACCCCCCAGGTCCCCGCTATATCGCTGTGTGCCCCCCCTTCTGGCCATCCTTGATGTCCTCCCCCGCTGCCTTCCCTGATCTCTTCTCACTCCTCCTCCCCTTATCCCTTTCTTCCACCCCCTTCATTCAGTGCAGGAGTTGTCTTGATTCATGAAGGGTTCACTATCAATCCCTTTTGCCAACGCTTTGATTTGACTTTTGGACACATTGACTATTGGTGCTTCACCCCCTCAACTCTCATGCTGGACCTCCCCTGGATCTCGTACTCAAGCTGGCCTTGAATCATGCTGTGCCCACCGTCACCGTGAATCCTTGCCTACATTTTCAGTTCTCTTGCACCATTATGTGTTTTACTGACCTCTGCAACTGTGTTCACTCTCCCCTCTGCTTCTCAGCTCTTTTTACAGTTTTGTATTCTCTGTTCTCTTCTCCTCTCCCTTCCCCCTTCTCTCTCTCTCCTCCCTACTTTTTGCTTTGCACTTACTCTATCAGAATTGTCCCTGGACCTAGTATGATAGTAACAGATATTTGTCCCCCCCCCTTTACTTGTGATTCCCCCCTTTCCCCTCCAGCACTATCTTAAATGTCGTCAGGCCTAGTACGATAGTCGCTTGTTTTGTTCCTCTTCCTCCTTTCTCCTCGCCTCTCCCTCACCTCATGTAATTCTCTGACTCTACAAGAAATGTTGTCCAGCCCAGTACGGCAGTCACCTGTCTGTTGCCATTTCCTTCCTATCTGTGTCTTAGCGCTTGCACTATCTGAAATGTCGCTAGGCAGAGTATGATAGTTAATTTCACATTCTTGTTGTTCATGGCCTGTAAGAATGTTTTTGTATTTTCCCTTGTTCCCTCCCTTGTCGTGAAGCACTTTGAAATACATTGTGTGTAGGTGCTATATAAACTATCCTATCATATAGTGCCCATGTGTTACTGCAATGGGCTCAATGCACTGCAAGTGAATGTCAGTGGAGGACAGAAGTACACAGAATCATAGATTGGGCGTATTCTTAAAAAATGACTTGGTGCATTTCAGCCTATGTTAAAGTAGCCTGTGTGGTAGGGGTGACAAAGTCCCTGTCATGACAGGCCTGTGTACGGGTGATGGGAAGCCAGTCAGAGAGTGGGTGACTCAGTGAGACAGGAAATGTGTGCTGCCACACTGAAACATCAATCATGGTACTCAGCTGCATTCCAGTGGCAGAGATGATGCATGACATGGGAGCAGGTAGTGCGTGACTGTAGATGTTTGTGGGTGGTTGATAATGACATGGGAATGGCACAGCAATATACTGTCAAAAGCACATGTGATGTGTCCAGGCCACCCATCCACAGTGAGGCCACTTCTCACTGCAAAGCCCACAATGCCAAATAAACAAAACTGGGATTGAAAGGTGGGCACATACACAATCCCAAGCAAGTGCCATTTGAACACCTAAACAAGAGTGGACTTGAAATTAAATCAATGCACAATAAACTCCACCTCCAGTAGCAAATGTGCAGAGGCAATAGCGATGACACCAGAAACAACACACAATGAAAAAATGTGGAACATATGGCAATAACTAAAGAGTATGTACAGGGTTATATGCACACCTTAGTTAGGGTCTTTTTTGTGGGGGAAGTGCTAGTTAACTGAGTTGACATTTTTTTGTGAAATTCAAGGGTGCAGGGGAGAAAACGAAAACTCTGACACCACAAGTCGTTTTGATAATTGCTAAAAAAGAATAAAGTGTCCTCAATTGACGGACACTCCTGTCGCCTGTACTCACAAGTACTGAAGAAATCAGTCAATAGTTGTAATAATGTATTCATTTGTTCAATCGATTACTCTTACAAATTATGACATTAATATCATTTGATCTACATTTACAAATTCACAATAGTTTCACATGTAGAAAAGTGTTGTTTTAAAAATAATTATACAAACATTTATATACCATTCTAGTGAATTCATAGTACAGTGAGCTCAATGTGTTTCGGGAATAAACTATCCCTTCTTCATGAGCAAATTAGAGTTCAGTTAGTCGAATTTACACAATTCATAGTTACACACTTCAGTTTAATCTACAAGGTAAATGAAAAACTTTATATCAGTATACTGTAACATTCGGTATCTGATTGACTTCTTCTGATCTGTTGTGCCAATTGCATAAAATCACCTTTATCTTGAGCTGTTTTGTAATAGCATTCAAACAATCTCAGTGACACCTTCTCATATGCCTGCTCTTTCTGATCTTTAAGGATTCTGAATGTGAAAAATAAAAATAAATATAAAATAAACTGGTAGAACTCCTACGTTTATGCTAGTATCAGATGTATGTCCAAATTGGTACTTGTTTGCTGGTGATAGATATCCTGATGCAAATGTTGTGGATCAGCTCTTTATCTGATCATATTAAATGGACGTGCTATCATCTAAGAAAAATGATAAGAGTGAAAGGACCTCAAAATCTTTTACGTTACTACTTAAATCTAGTGTGTGCCTCAATGGGTCTGAAGGTGCTTACCCTATTTATACAATAGAGGTTCAACCCAGATCAACTTGGGGGAATTGAAGGTTCTTCATGGTGACCTATCTACAAGCCAGAGTGCCATGTTTTAATATTGTGTTACGTCAGCTGTGAATGTTATTACCGATAAACATTCAACTTAACTTGGTGAGAATAGAGGAAACAGGTCAACTGTGATATCCTTGATTACTGCTGCATTGCTAACGTTCTGTAACTAGGTAAGAGGGCTTGTGGTTTTGCTGCGAGAGTTTTGGTTGTCCTGCTAACAGGAGGCATCCTATCTAAAAGACAGAATACTGTATTGTATTATTCGTATTTAGTCGCCATGAGATGAAAACGTGGCTAATCACCGTGAGCTGAAAACGTAGCTATTGATGCAAGGTCAACTTACATGATGAGGTTAGGGATGTCCGCTCAGTAGTGGTATCCTTAGTTACCACTGCACTGTCATTGTTCTGTAACTAAGTAGAAGCTCTTGTGTCTCGCTGTGAGTGTTTTAGGTGTCCCAGTAATTGACTGAAGGTCCTTATGTGAATGCAAAAGGAATAAAAACTGCATACACTAACTCGCTATGAAATATTGGGTTATGGAATATCTACCTGGAATGAATATCGTCTAGCTTCAGATATTCGGCCGAGTTGATTATGTATGGCATCTTACCTGAACTGTTAATACAAACAGTTCTAGGTCAATTGCATGCTGGTCATTGTAGAGAAAAGGTTTGCACATTTCAATAAGAACAATGTTCCTAATCTCTATATGTTTCCACACTCATGTGATATATCGATATACAGTTAATGCTTCACATTTGTATTAAAGTACATCGTACAGTTCTATAAATGTATCAAATCAAATTTTTTGATGTATAAACACAGGATCTTTTTGATTAATACTGCTCAGAAACAAACTGAGCAAATTAAAACATATCGCTGTTTTGTTAACAATAAATCAATTTTCTCACAGAGATGATCATTAGAATTCGTAATCATAATAATGGTGGGCTTCTTCATGTTGTACAGACTGTTTATATTCTCATGTTACTGTGTAATTCTACTTGACAATTTGCACCATATTTTTGTGTGTGTGATAAAAATATGCTAAGTGAGAAGGGTGTAATAGTCATACCATTGCGTAGATTGGCCCTGATGATATGGCTCACAAAATAATATGTGTGTGGAAAGATTCACTGTGGTCTATTTGGAATGCAGTCTCTGTTCCATAGTTCCATAAGGGCTATGCCAGGAAAAATATTCTGCTTCACATAGCTGACGTATCTATAAAAATGCTGCTAGCAAGTATTCTTAATTCAGACACAAAGGGGTCATGGCGTCTTAATTGTGTATCCAAAAAAGTTCTCTTTTTGTTAATATGGAATGTATATCACTGCCTGCTGGAGGGGGGGGTTTAGTGGTTTCTAGTACCAAGATCTTCAATTATGCAATTGAATGTCGTATTCCATTAAAATGTCTAGCACCTGGATATGCCTGATTATTTGTCTATATGTTTGACTTATGTTCTGTCATTCTTTCTTTGATTTTGCGGATCGTTTGCCCCACGTAAAATTTACTGCATGGGCAGATTAGGCCATAAATCAGAAATTTTGAGTCTCTAATAGTGAATTGTTTGATATTTATTCTCTGCCCTGTGTGTGGATGTCAGATTTATTCTCCTTTTGGGATGTTATTGCAATGACTGAAATGTAAGCAGGGAAATGTGCCAAATGAGGGTTTGCCCAAAAATGTTGGTTTTAATTGACTGATCCTTTCTGCTTTAACCAAATTATCCTTTTATCCTTTAAGTTTCTCTCTCTTGTGTAGACAATTATGGGGGGTTTGGTGAATAATTTGCAGAGTTACGGGCCCGATCTTGTCAATTTCTACTTTTTCTTCATCAGACGTTTTATTTGATGACTTTGTCTTGAGTATTTCATAATATGGACAATTGGTGAATCTTGATTGCAGGTTTTAGCTGCCAGTAGATCGGATCTTGACTTTTCTGAGCATCTGTTTTTAGCCTTCTCTAGTGTTCTGTTGGGATATCCTCTCTTTTTGAATCTTTCAGTCATTTGGTTCATGCTAGTCTGATAGGTTTGGTCCTCTGTATTTAGTCTTTGTAGTCTCAAAAATTGACTCAAAGGTAAATTGTCTTTACGGTGGTCCGGATAGAAACTGGAATGATACAGTGTATTATTAACATCTGTTAGTTTCTGGTACAGAGAAGTAGTTATGGTTTTACCAACTGATTTGATCATAACATTAAGAAAGTGGATGCCAGGTGTGCTAATATCCATGGTGAAATTAATGCGTGCATTTTGGACATTTAAATAATTCAAAAACATATAAAGCTCATCTTTCGGACCTTTACAGATGCCAAAGATCTATTTAGTGTTTCCATAAATGTAATTTAGTTTTCCATTGTGGGTGTTCCAAAATGTATATAGTTTCAAACTCAAACATGAACAGGTTAGCGTATGCAGAGGCCATTGAGGAGCCTATTGAAGTTCCTGTGATTTGTAGGTAATGTACCCTTTGGAATCGAAAATAATTGTTACATAGAATAATTTTGGCTAACTCAATTATGAAAATGTTGTTCGATTGTACATGTTCTTCTTTTAGGAGGGCCCATTCCAGGGCATCAAGTCTGTCACTGTGTTGTATGGAGGTATACATACTCTGTACATCCAGAGTAAAGATAGTCCGGTCTTCTTCAAATTCAGTTAAACATTCCAATACTTTAAGGAAAGGTGTTGGTATCCCACAAGTATGTTGTTGTTTTTTGCACAATTGGTTGAAGAATTCTATTTACATATTTGGCCAGTTGGTCAAAAATGCTGTTGGTGGCTGCTACTATGATACCAAGAGGTGCGGAATTCTGATCTTTGTGTATCTTTGGTAGGCCGTAGAACACACGCATGATGGGCTATTTATTGGCTAAGTAGTCTTTAATTTTCTCATTTATCCAATCTTCGTGAAGGGCTTTGGTGAGTACTTGTTAAATCAGTTCTCTAACCTTGTTGCTCGAATCTTCTTTCAGTTGGAGGTAAGTATCCTTATCATTCAACACTGTCTATGCAGCCCTGATTGTAAAAAAATGTGCTGTCCATGATGACTGTAGCACCTCCTTTATCAGCTGATTTGATCGTAATTTTGGGATCATTCGCCAATTGTCGCAGTAGTCTGTGTTGATGTTTCCTTAATTTCTGATTACCTCCGTTTGAGTATTTGGTCCATTTCAGATTTTACAACATGGCATTTTCAAAGAGGTCTAGTCCTGAATTATGGACATAGGGATCAGGGACCTGATTCATGGAGTGTTTTCCTATGGGAATGCACCCTTATAAAATGCTTCTATGAATCAGGCCCATAATATGCTCTCTGGTTTCATCTCCAAATAATCGTAAGTACTAGATTTTTCTTCAAAGGTTGGCACTGAATCAAAAAAGATTTTTAAATGCATTTTCCTCATCAGTTTAAACATGTTCATGTTTTCATCAAATAAGGTAGTATTATTTGTAGGTAAGAAGGAGAGTCCTAATCCAAGTAAGACCAGTTCTTGTTTTGCAAATCTTTTGCTTGAAATGTTAATGACTAGTTGGTTGTCTTCTTTTGGTTTCTCAGCCTTTTTACATCCTCTCACTGTTTGTCTGTGCCTAAACAAAGCAGTGCGCCTGTGGATGATGATGCTTGAGGTGTTGGAAGTTTTATAGGGATAATATCCCTGTTTTCTAATGTAGGCTCAATAGTAGGGAGCTGTCAGTTGTTGCCGGAGGTGTAGTTTGAAGGAGCGGTTTCTGTCCCAAGATCGTTAGGTTTTCTTGGTTGAAAAGATTGTTTGTTCGGTGCTTGATTTTGGCGGAAAAACTCCTGCTATGTAAATACTGTGATATGGTATTGTTTATTTGTAAAGCACGTATACACAAAGCAAGTGTTTCAAAGCGCTCAAGGAGGGAGGGAGGGAACAGAGGGAAAAACAACAGTCATTCAGAACCCTTGAATTTCTGAACCATGTACTTTAATACAGAGTGGGTGCAGGAGGAAGTGCATATGATACAATTAACAGTGTAGATAACAGCACATAGGTCTGACAACGATTCTGCAATTTTTCCAAGTGCATTGAGGTGCCACCATGCAAGGAAGGGAGACAAGGGAAAAACAAATAGATGATCTTCAAGGCATGGTGGATTCAGATCGTGCAAGTGCGCAGACAGGTGCAGAAGAGGGGAGGGGGTCAAGTGCAGAGGATGAGGGATGGGGGAGGGGCCCACGTGCACCCAGTCAGTCAGAAGCTGGGGTAATTGCTGACAGATGGCACTCTCATAGGTCATTGGCCAACTGCAGTAACAATGAGGCAAGTGCAAGGACCGGTGGCAAGTGCGAATGGACTGCCGAGGGTGCAGGGGACCTTTGTGATTCTGAGGTACACCAGGCAGCCAGTCAGCAGGCTGTGCAGAAAAGGAGGGAGAGAGGGATAGAGCGGAGAGAAAGGTTAGCAGGGTAGAGGGAGAGAGAAGCAAGTGGAGAAGAGGAATGTCTTAAGGAGTTTCCAGAACTTAAGGAGATCAGGCTCAAGACAGAGTGCGGCAGGGAGGTTATTCCAGAGGAAGGCCCCTGCAGAGGATAAAGATCTCCCTCTGAATCTCTTCTTGGAGAACCGGCTCACTCGTAGAAGGTTGGAGGTAGATGAGCAGAGGGCTCAGGAAGGACAGTATTTAGGTAGGCAATGTTGCAGAAAGGTAGTTCCCAGGCCCCAGAATGCCTTGTGGACAATGCAGGGGTTATTGAACTTGATCTTTGCAGCCACCAGGACCCAGTGCAGGGATTTCAGCACCGGAGAGATGCGGTCCATGGGCTTGAGGCCAAGGATAAGTCTTGCGGTTCTGTTGTGGATGAGTTGCAGAGGGCGCAGACCAGAGGCAAGGAGGTTGAGAAAGAGGCTGTTGCAGTAGTCCAGCCTTCAGAGAACCACGGTTCTGGAGACAGTGAGCCACTGGGGGAAGGTGAGAAAAGGAAAAGTACCTCTGAGAAGGTGTAGCTGTTATTTGGACATTTTAGAGATGTCCGAAATGTGAGTGGAGAAGTAGAGAGTGAAGTTGACAATGACCTCAAGGTTTCTTGTATTGCAGGTGGGTGCAGGAGCAGGGCCAATGGCAGCTGGCCCGTGTGAGAGTGGGAAAGCAGGAGCAAGAGTCACAATGTGAACAATCTCAGTCTTACTGGCGTTGAGGCAGAGGTCATTTGCAGCACACCATGACTGAATTGCTGACAGACAGTCAGATGTGAGCGAGGTAGAGGAGGTGGCTGAGGGTAGCCTGAAGGAGAGTTGCATGTCATATGCATAACACTGGAAGTTAGAGATGAAAGTGACAATCACACTTGCAACGGCAGACATGTAGAAATTGAAGATACAGGGGGATAGGTTAGAATCCTGGGGAACACCACAGGTTGAAAGAGTGATACTAGAGAGAAAGGACCCAAGTTCCACCTGGGATGGGCAGTCGGAAAGGAAGGAGGGTGACCACGTCAGAGCCTGACCTGTGATTCCCACGGTGTCATGCAGATGTGCGATCAGGATGTTGTGGTTTACTGTGTCAAAGGCAGAGGAGAGGTCAAGACTAATGAGGACAGAGGGAGTGTTAGTGTTGAGATTTGAGAGCAGGTATTCACTGGTGTTCAGAAGAGCAGTTTCCATGCTTCTGCATGTTCTAAAGCCAGACTGATGATTGTGGAAGCAACCAGCAGTTTCACTGTGGAGGGTGAGCTGAGAGATAGCCAGCTTCTAAAGGAGTTTGCCCAGGAAAGGGATATCTTGTGAATAGTCTAGGGCAGAGGTCTTCAAACTGTGGAGCGCGCCCCCCCACCCCCTATAGGACTGCATCCCAGGGGGCACCAGAGCCTAGCATGAAATGTAAAATATATATATATATATATATATATATATATATATATATATATATATATATATATATATATATATATATATATTTTTTTTTTTTTTCTTTTTTAGATTGGAGGAAATGGGAAGGGGCAGCCCACATGGTCAGACTGGACCATAAAACGGTCTTGGACACCAATGAAAAAAATGGCCAGCAGTTGCAAATGGACATTCAGTCCTTTAGTCACAGACTGTTTGAATAGTACCCAAGGGGTTGTTTTTTGTTCAAATGTAAACAAATTGTGATAATTAAAGAATATTTATTCAGCAACAATGGTCAAAACTACTAGCTGCATAGTGAAGTAACTCCTCAAACTGGCCCACATTGGCCAACAAAAATGGCCCATTTTTGCTGGCCTACACTAGCATTTTGCATTTTTGGTACGGTCATCGCCCTATTGCCCTATAGGCCAGTCCAAGCCTGCCGGCTCATCCATAATGGGTGAGGGGGCGTCCACCCACTGGCCATCTCACCCATTATGGAGGAGCCGGGGAGCCAGCCCAGTGAAACACTGAGCACTCCCTCAGCTGCTTTTTCCAGCTGAGGGAGTGCTCCTGGGCTGGCTGAACTGTCAAAGGGAAACACTGTTTGCCTTTGACAGTTAATTTCTCCAGCCGCACATAATCACTGAGCCATGCAACACTGGGGGTGTTTTGCTTCGCCAGCCTTGTATAGCTCATTGGAAATGTTGGCTGGGGCACTGCATGTATGTATGTGCGAGGGGGTGCTCCTGCGCCTCCTCGCACATACGGGCAGAGCAACCTGGAGCGGGGCATTTTTGCATCCACGCGCAGGCCCCTGCAGAAGGTACGTTTATGGTGATTTATTTTTTATTTAAATGTGTATGGATGTGTGTATGCTTGTGTTATGGGACTGTGGTTGGAGCAGGATGGGTGGCAGCACTGGGATAGTGGTGGGAGTAGGGTGGGGAGTGCCCAGGGTCTGTACTGGGAGTAGGGTGCAGTGATGGCACGCAAAAGTTCATAGCGATTTCTACATACTGTCCTTCTGGCACTTTTGGGGGGGCCCGGCCTGCCCACACTTTGCTCAGGGGGGTCCCAGGCCAAAAAGGTTTGAAGACCACTGGTCTAGGGTATCCCTCCTAAGCTTTCTGATCTTTCTTTGTTCTATTCATTTCTTTTAAGAGTCAAGCTTCCTGTTGGTATCTTCTAGTATTTTAGATAGGCCTTCAGTAGATAGGAGTATGCTCAGTTGTTATTTGAGCTCTGTAATTTCTTCATCTATCTTTGAAAGTGACTTAGCCAGTTCTTCATTCGTAAATAATAATAAATCCAATGAACATTTATTTAAGATCTGTATCCAGCATTTCACAAATTCGGAATTGTCCTTACAAAGAGTTGGACGTAGATATATTCTCAATCCCCTTGGTATTAATGTTCCCTTGTATTACTGCCCTAAGGTTAAAGCATGAAGCTTTTGGGAAATTTCTCCCCTAATGAGTCTTTCTAAGTTCTAAGTCTGTTTTTCTGGGCTTTCTGATGTTGTCGTGGCGCGTTCTGTGTGTTTGATGAGATCCAGTTTCCGTGCTACTTCCTCTTCACTAAATGCTAAAGTAGTCACATGTGTGTTAGTTAGCAAGTTCATTTTGGAAAATTACATACTAGGATTCAGGGTGCGTCCCTCGGTGCAGTGTCACCCCACTTACAAGGTGGGTAAAATGGATAACCAAAGAGTTTTTAGATGGTTATATGCACGCCTTAGTTAGGGTTTTTTGTGGTGAAGTACTACTTAACTGAGTTGAAATCTTTTGGTGAAATTCAAGGGTGCAGCGAAGAAAACAACAACTCTGACACTACGAGTCATTTTGATAATTGCTAAAAAGAATAAAGTCTCTTCAATTGACGGACACCCCCGTCCCCTGCACTCACAAGTACAGAAGAAATCAGTCAATAGTTGTAATGATTTATCAATTTGTTCAATCGATTACTCTTACAAATTATGACATTAATTTCATTTGATCTACATTTACAAATTCACAATAGTTTCACATGTAGAAAAGTGTTGTTTTAAAAATAATTATACAAACATTTATATACCATTCTAGTGCATTCATAGTACAGTGAGCTCAATGTGTTTCGGGAATAAACTATCCCTTCTTCAGGAGCAAATTAGAGTTCAGTTAGTCGAATTTACACAATTCATAGTTACACACTTCAGCGCAATCTACAAGGTAAATGAAAAGCTTTATATCAGTATAATGCAACATTCGGTATCTGATTGACTTCTTCTGATCTGTTGTGCCAATTGCATAAAATCACCTTTACCTTGAGCTGTTTTGTAATAGCATTCGAACACTCTCAGTGACACCTTCTCATATGCCTGCTCTTTCTGATCTTTAAGGACACTTTTTGGGATACACAAATTAGACACCAGGACCCCTTTGGGTCTGAATGAAGAATACTCGCTAGCAGCATTTTATAGATACGTCAGCTATGTGAAGCAGAAGACTTTTCCTGGCATAACCCTTATGGAACTACGGAACTGAGTGGGCATTCTAAATAGACCACAGTGAATCTGTCTACACACATATGTGAGCCATACCATCAGGGCCAATCTATGCAACGGGAGGATTATTACACCCTTACTATTATACAGCATTTTTCTCTCACAAAAACAAAAACCTTGTGCGAATTGTCATTTAGAAATACACAATAACATGAGAATATAAACAGTCTGTACAACATGAAGAAGCCTACCATTAATATGATTACGTATTCTAATGATCATCTGTGTGACAACATTGATTTATTGATTCATGAGTGTGGAAATGTGTAGAGATTAGGACCATTGTTGATATTGGAATCTGCACACTTTTTCACTACAAGGACCAGCATGCCACTAACCTCTGGCTGTTTGTATTAACAGTTTAGGTAAGATGCCACACATAATCAACATGGCCGAATATCGGAAGCTTGACAGATATTCATACAAGGTAGATATTCCATACCCCAATATTCAATAGCGGGTTAGTGTGCTCAAGGTTAATTCCTTTTGCATTCGCTTAAGGGCCTTCAGGCAATTACTAGGATACCAACATCATTCACAGCTAGACATTAGAGCTTGTTCTTAGTTATGGAACGCTGAGAGTGAGGCAGTAACTAAGGATACCACTACTGAGCGGACACCACTATCTCCATCAAGGAAGTTGACCTTGCATTAATAGCCACTTTTTCAGCTCATGGCGACTAAACATGAATATTAAAATACGGCACTCTGGGCCTCATCATGAGTTGGGCAGTAACGCCGGCGTTATTTGCGCCGGATCATGTGTTTGGCAGAAGGGTTACTGCCCATTCCCCATTGGGACCATTTGGGAATTCCTCATTCCCCATTGGGCCCAATGGGGAAAATTCATGCTATTACCGCCGGCAGATTTCCCGCCGGCGGTAATCGCTTTGAAAATCGGCAAATTTGCTGCGGATTTCCCCCCAGCTCAGAGCCATGATCTGGCAGACCCTTAAATGCTGCGGTAATAGTGTTACTGCCGCATTTAAGGGTTACCGCTAGACTCGTGAGGAGGCCCTCTGTCTTTTAGATAGGATGCCACCTGTTACCAGGACAACCAAAACACTTGCAGCAAAACTACAAGCCCTCTTACCTAGTTACAGAATGCTGGCAATGCGGCAGTAATCAAGGATATCACAGTTCACCTGATTCCTTTATTTGCACCTAGTAAGTTGAACGTTTATTGGGAATAGCGTTCACAGCTCACGCTGACTTAACAGAATTTTAAAACACAGCACTCTGTCTTGTAGATAGGTCACCAACACAAACCTTCAATTCTGCCAAATTTAACTGGGTTGAACCTCGATTGTACGAATAGGGTAAGCAACTTCAGACCCCTTGGGGCACCCATTAGATTTAAGTAGTGACATAATAGATTTGGAGGTCCTTTCAATCTTATTATTTTTCTTAGATGATAGCACATCCATTTAATAAGATCAGATGAAGAGCTGATCCACAACATTGGCATCAGGATATGTATCACCAGCAAACAGGTATCAATTTGGACATACACCTGACTGACATTAGTAAGAAAATGAAGTTAAGGAAATGTACGAGTTCTACCAGCTTATTTTTCACATTCAGAATCCTTAAAAATAGGAAAGAGCAGCCATATGAGAAGGTGTCACTGAGATTCTTTGAACGCTATTACAAACCAGCTCAAGATACAGGTGATTGTATGCAATTGGCATAACATGATAAGAAGAAGTCAATCAGATAACGAATGTTGCAATGTACTGATATAAAGTTTTTCATTTACCTTGCATATTACGCTGGAGTTTGAAACTATGAATTGTATGAATTCGACTTACTGAGTTCTAATTTTCTCCTGAAGAAGGGATAGTTTATTGCCAAAACGTGTTGATCTCACTGTACTATGAACGCACTAGAATAGTATATACATGTTTGTATTACTATTAAAACAACTTTTGTACATGTGAAACTATTGTGAATTTGTAAATATAGATCAAATTAATGTTTGCATTAATGTCATCATTTTTAAGAGTAATAGATTGAACAAATTGATAAATTATTACAACTATTGACTGATTTCTTCAGTACTTGTGAATGCAGAGGACGGGAGTGTCCGTCAGTTGAACACACTTTATTCTTTTTTTAACATATGGCAATACACATGAACAAGTGGCAATCCATCCCCAATGAGAGACTACAAAAACCATTGTGCAACTGAAGCCCTCACTCCAACAACTCGAACACACTGACGCCAAATATGCAGTTCCTCTGCTGATGGAATGGAATCTGAAAATGATCCAGTGCACCCTCAAACTGTCTGATGGCCACACTCCTACATGACAGGCACATGCACATCACTCCCCCAGCAAACATCACATCATCAACATGACACACACAGTGAGGCCACAATACACGTGACCAACAATGAACAGATGCACTGGTAGAACATGAAAAAAAGTAAATTATACACAGACAAATAGACTGTACGAAGTGTGGACTGAACTGATGAAAAACCGGTACTAAAATTGAACCATATACTCAATAAAATGTAGGGAATCTCAAAGTAGTCCAGGGATACAAAAATAAAAAAAAAGTAAAAAATGAAACCTAATCCTAGTTAATTATATACACAGGCAGCAGGCTAGTCCTTTCTGATCTCTGCAATGCCTCAACCAGGGCTGAGTCACATGAAACATCCTCCTCCCTGAAGCAGTCCTCTGTTCTAGCCTTGAGGTCTTGCAGGGTTGCCACCATCTGCTGCTCTGCCTTCCCTATCGACCTGAAAGTAGCCTCTAAGATGTCATACCACCTCCCTGCTCCCCTCAGCGCCATCTCAGCCCTAGCTACCATCACTGCTGCTTCCTTTGCCTGCTGCCTCTCTGCCACCAGCTGCCTCTGGTACCTTCAAACCACTGACAACAAATCCTATATGGCCCCCTTTGGTCCCCCCCCCTCACTGGGGCCAAATGCCTCCTCAGGGTGGAAACTCCTGTAACATTCTGCTTCTGCATGGTCACCACTAGCTGCCGCCATGCAGAGTGCAAGCTATGGAGGTACGCCCTCTGACCTGATGACTGTTGTTGAGGGCGTACGGCACCTGCACTGCCCTGAGGTGCCTGCTGACCATCCACTTCCTGTGCCTGTATTGGTGCCTTGGTAGGAACAGTGACCACCTCAGCTGACATCTGACTTCTTATGGATTGCCACCTCGGGCAGGGACGACAGCTCAACCAGATAGTTGTTGGTGGTGGGACTGGTGCACAGGGGGCCTTGATGGAATGAGGCCCAGAAGCCACCCTGGAGGACGACTGGTGCACAGAGGAGGAACAGCCCACGAAGCCCACACGAGAGGAGTGGTGTTGCCAGAATGGCCATGAGGTGGCACAGCTCATTGTGATGAAATACAAGATGACTGCGAGTAGGCTGTACATCATCACAAATGACTGCAGATTTCCTCATGAGACCAGCCAACAGGGGCAGCACATGATACCGGACAGACACATCGGTTGGCATCGGTATGCTCGTCTGGATTGAGGCCTCTCAGAAGGTGGGCACTGATGCAGCAGATGGCCCAAGGAGAGGATTTTGTGCTGGAACCTCCACCGTGGCCTGCACAGCCTCATGCTCCTGGGACTGCATTGCAGCATGAACACCCTCCTTGATGCCCCCACCTGACGCCATGGGCTGGCCTTCAATGGCCTCCTCCTCCACCTCCACCTCCATCAACCTGGGTGACTCCAGGGTGTCTTCCCTCCTGGATGGCCCTGTGTGGCATCGCCCTGTCCCACCACTACTCAAGTATCCTCTGCCTCCTTCACCTCCTGGGGATTACCTCCAGCAGCCACGCCTGATGGTCTAGGCGCTCCCTCAGCCACATCGCTCTACATGGAACAGGAGGTGTCACAGGGGCATGGCTGGGGTGTGCGCCTTGGTCTGGAGGCCCGGTCCCTGCGTACTTGCTCCACAGCAGTGCTTCTGCCCTCTTCACCAGCTGCAGCAACTGTGGGAAAGCAGACAAAGAACATTGACATCAGTCAACAGTGTCATAGCATGTTTGGCATATAGAACATAACCAGTAACATCAATTCACCATGGGTCAACCAGCCACACACACAAACACCCATGCAATTTCCATGAAAACTGACACGAAGGTAGGGTCAATGATGAGTCACAGTCATAACACATTCACATGTTAACACAGCACATATGCGGTGGTCCACAAACACACTGCAAGAAACATGACTTGGCACAATAGCAATGCTAAAGTGACCCAACTGTAACCTGCTGCGTTGCCCCAGGAGCCAGAGCACAGGGGTGAGCAGGGAGTCACTTGGTCGGATGGCCAACCAAGGAATGAATGGAAGCATGGATGGTCTGGGAACACATTGGTGGCAAGACACCCAATTGTATGCTGGATCACACAAGACACCCAAGATTGTACTACACACAGCATGGCCATGCAAACACCTACTTTGGCATCTGTCCACCCAATGAAAGGATGCAAGATGCCTCAATGACAGCCTGACCTATAAGCATGCAGCACATACATGCACAAATTGGAGAGGTACAAGTGTTTATGCTGTTGCACCCAGCGCATACATATGGCATGATCACACGTCAACTCAGACTTTACATGCAGTGGGATGACAGATCACATCTCTGTCCCTGTGAGGTCAATGCACAAACTTGCCAGTCACTGGCATCCATACACATATGACACCTCCAGATGTTGAGCGTGCATGGCTTCACTGAAAAATATACCACACCTATAGGTGTCCTTCATGCATGCCCCTCACATGCCCACAATATCGCAATCAGGCATCCTTACTGTGTCACCCTCAACTAACATTGTATGAGCATAATGAGTGACCCATGTCACCAACAAACCACAGTGCACATACCATCGTATATACAATCAAGAGATGTATGACATAACACATAGCAAGCATTCACAGGAGGCTGCATGCCACTGTGGATCACTGCAACACTCATGCTGCACACAGAAAGGAATACCTGCAATCATGCATGCCCATGTACAACACATATACACTGTAGAGCAGAGCATCACATGGCTACTCACCAGCAGCTCGCAGATGTTTTTGCCACTCACATGTGTGGGCATGGAGCTGTGGGTAGAACCTCTCAAGCACCTGCATATTGTCAGATAAACCTGAAGCACCCTGCACAGTGCACCTCCACGGGGGCACCTACCTTGAGGGCTGCTTCAGCCGCGGCATAGCTGTAAACCTTCAGGTCCTCCCATTGCTTTCAAACATTCTTCAGGCAACGATCTGCCACCCCCTCCACATTGATGGCATCCGTGATGTGCACTGAGATTAGTTACCCTACTTCCTTTCCCAGCTGCACCGCTGGATTGAGGAGGGCATCATAATTCTCCAGGACCCCATTCTCCAGTATGCCAACTTCGGTAGAGGTGAAGTTGGCAGCCCTCTGCCTCGCTGCCACAGGGTTGCCGTACAGTGGTGAGAAGGATGGAGCAGGCATGGCAACCCCTGAGGCATATGCCAGTGGGCTAAGTGGATCATGTTAATGGGCTGTGGAGCACTGGTGGTGGAATGGAGAGGTGGGGGTCTAAGACAACAGATGAAGTGGTCACAGGGCCGTTCAGGCCAGCCACAGGAGCACAGGCAATGGTGGATCACCAAGCACTCCAACACAGTGCAGGTGGGCAGCAGGAACTCACTCTCAGCAGGCAGCAACAGATGGCAAGGTAGGAGGCAGTACAGGGCTGGGGGAGGCAAATGTGATGGCACTGGAGGCAGGAGAATGGTCTGCATGGTGTTTCGCATCTGAGGCAGCTGAATACAGAGTATATCGTATAAGTTACGTGCTATGCAAATGACAGTGATATTTAGGAGGTGCGATGCACATCACTGGTTGTGCACAAGAATGTACGAAGACAGATGTTTTTCGCAGAGATGCATTTAGGGGTGCTACGCAAGCCATTTCCTTCATGTAACATGTACCACATTTTTCTTTTTGGGGGTTGTCTCTTTGCATACATGCATTTTTTAAATCCATTTTGAGGCCTATGGTGTATTGGAAGCTTTCGAAATATCGCGCAGGTGATTTCTGGCATTTGGGGTGCCACTGCGTGTCTTTTTTCTAGCGTTTTGGGGTGCTTTGGAGCCTTGCTAGACCACACATCTACATAGTATATCATGTAGACTGCTCTCTTTCTTATTTGTCTCTGGGGAATATATTGGTGTGCTTATCATGCATTAATTTTGCCTGCTCCATGAGTGATAAGGCCCCAAAAGGGAAATGGAGAAGACTGATGTGGTTCGGACACATGTGCCCCAGCCCCCGGATGACGTGGTATGCCTCAGCCCACAGGTGAGCTGGCACCTGTACATGGACATGGTCGGAGGCCGACAGGTAAACCAGCACCAGCTAGCACCACTAGGTCCAAGAGGACACACCCTAAGTCCTGGCACAGGATAAGGCTCAGTAGAGGAAGAAGTGCTTCACTGATGAGGAGCTTCAGATCCTCGTTCACTATTTGATGGATTACTCTGAAGAGATGTACCTCTTTGCGGGCAGCAGCTATACTACTGCACACTGAGGGGCGCAGTGGCGGCATGTCACAAGACTCATCAACACATGTGGTGTGGAGAGGTACACTGCTTAAGAGGTCCAGAAGTGGATGAACGATCACACGCGAATGACCAAGCAGAAGCTAAGTGACAGCCTGGCCTCTGCACAGGCCACTGGAGGAGGGCCAGCAGAGGAGGAGCAGTTGCCTCCAATTAAAGAGGCATCAAGTCAACGCATCATCAGTGAGCAGGTGCAAGGCATGTGAGGCCTGGAGTCCTATGTGGACACATCTGGTGAATGACATTTGTGTGCATCGTATGTGTGGACAATTATGGTTGACCAACCCATATATGAGTAGTAGTACTGTTGACTGCAGTTGTCAGCCATCCTTGGCCAATGCATGTTTGCTACTATGTACACTTCTGTCATTTGGCCTTCATTCAGGGAGGTGGCTGTGTTGTTCCCATGTGTGGTACATGTCTGTGTGACACAACACATCACTGTCTACTGGGCTTTACCGCTGTGCCAGCACTTGTAAGCGGGGTAGTTATAAGCCTAATGTGTGCACATTGCAAGATCCCTTGATGTGCCCCCATGACATTAACACATCACCCACAACCCACACCTCTGTGTCATGCAAAGAATACCTTATCCTCCTGAATTCATCATTGGCACACTAATGGGGCCAGTCTCTTTGCATTGTACATCAAGTCCATACAATATTTGATGTCGAAATGCACAAGTTGCTGCTGAGGTACATGCTTGTCTCTGTCACCTGCTTTTATGGAACGCCTTGTCAGAATGCATTTCCAATCTGCCTCCAATTACACACTGTGGTGTGACCAGCATGCCGGGGTCTGAGTGCCCGATCACTGCCCTGTGTAGCAGGCCTAATGTAGAATCAATTTAACTTGTATATAGGAAGGGGTGACTCTAGACCAAACAAGGGTTACATAGCAGATGGTGGGTCATCATTCCAAGATGGACGGTATGGTACTCTCAGATTGTATGTAGACAACCCATGAGTAAGGTTGTGAGAATGAATAACACCAAAGAGTGTACCTGGCTGCTTTGCATGTCCTGTATTTGAATAGTGGTAATAGAGCTCGACATTCAAAACACCACTCTGTCATGAAAAGCCTGTATGTGGTTATCAGTGAATACATGACAGAAACATGCCTTGTTGCCCACATCACTGTTGATGACACTCACTTGAAAATTGCCCTCTCTGTGTTATTGAGACACACATGCTTGTCCAGACATGCGTATTTAATTGGATATGGAATGACATTGCAGCAACATTGCTCACTCAGATGTGGCATGAGGGCTCTGTTGCTCCTTGTCTCATGGGAATTGAAGATAAAAATGTGCTGGTTCTCAGTCTGAGCATGCCCGGTCATCAATACAGCCATATCTTAATTGGATGATGCTTATAGACAGGAACTGATGCCCCACAAAAATCACCCATACAGGAAGTATGAATGCAGGGTATGATTGTTCCACTTACATACAATTGCCTGACCTTGAATGACCTTTAGCAGTATGAATGACAAAACCGGCTCATGATATATTGTATGGGGTACACTTTTGCACAGCCACTGCCTTCTCACCATTAAGCATTCCTCAGGGGTGAATGCTGCACAAAAGAGCAGGCCCATGCGTAGTCTGACAGTGCTGGTATTTGCATCTCTACTTAGTGCTGGCCTACAGCCAGTGAATACCATGTTGTGGTGGTGTGTTAAAGCAAATGGGAGTATCTAATTTGAGGTTAAATCTGTGATTTATTCATGTGATTAAGGGTTGGTAAAGTATAGTGCACTCGTTGTAGATGCATATGTCAACGTTCCCAGTGCACAGTTATATGCACAAGTAACAGAGAGCTGGCTCAAGGGACTATGAAGTTGTGGGGTCACAAAGGTCCACAGCGAATATAGTACACAGCCAACAAACACAATGTTAAGTATCACCTCACATTATGTGAGATGACTGCACACTTTACATGACAATGGGGGTCATTCCGAGTAGGGCGGTAAGGGTTAACGGTCACCGCTAACGAGACCGATGCCGCTAAACCCTTACCGCCCTATTCCGAGTTCCCTTTGCGGGTTGGTACTTAACGCCTGCTTTTTGCATGCGTTAAAAAACCAACCCGCAAAGGGACCTAGGAGCTAATTACGCCACCGTAATTTACGGTGCCGTAATTAGCGCCTTCCCCATTCCCATTGGGCCCTATGGGGCAAAAATGGGAATGGGGAAGGGCCCATGGTGAATGGGGAATTACCGACCCCGCCAACCTTGGAATGGGGCGGTAATTCCGCCATTGACCATGGCGGAGTCGGAAAAATAAGGGCGTCAACCAAGGCGCTAATAGCGCCTTGGTTAACGCCAGGGTCGGAATGAGGCCCAATGTCATTAAAAGCCACAGTTAATGACTGTCAGTCAGTCACCCACGGGCAGTCATTGACTGACACCTCATATGACACTGGGCCTCATTCCGAGTATGGAGGTAATCATGGCGTGATTTGCGCCATGACTACCTCCAATACCAGTACAGAGTCCTCCCTGGTTCAATGGGGACTTACCAGTCTATTCGAACTTTGCGGGACCGGTAACTCCCCATTGAAAAAGCCATTCCCCATTCCCATTTGAGCCCCCAGAGGGCTCAATGGGAAGGGGGAAGGTGCTAATAACGGTATCACAAATTGCGGTACCGTTATTAGCTCTTAAGTAAAACCAGGCCTTAAGGAAGGGACCGCTAAGGGAACTCGAAATAGGGCGCAAAGGGATGACCGGCACCGGTGTCCTTACTGGTGCCCGGTATCCCTTTACGCCCAACTCCTAATGAGGCCCACTGTCATGTAAAGGGTGCTTTCATCACACACAATGTGAATTGACACCACCTATTCTTGATTTGCGCTAGGCATACATCAGGGGACTCATGCCCACATGAATTCAAACACAGGGTACTGGTAGACCTGGGGTTGCCACTGATGTAACACATCAGACGGTAACATTCATATGTGTTGTTACATTTTGGCACAGAACAGGGAGGTTTTGACTTAGAGGGTGGTGATTTGGCCAGTGCATTAATCATTGCTGCACACATTGCACATTATAGATTTTACATAGACTAAGTCTGCACAATGACACAATGGACACTTCTGTCCTAATCAAGGTACTAAGTCACATTCAGGAGACATCTGGTAGTGGTTGGCATGTTGGGAGGATGGAGAGGATGTTGATGGTGAGGGGATACATGTAGGCCATGTCTCATTGCATCCACTAGAGCACTTTGGCAAGGACATCACCGTTTGCCTTCTCAGGCAAGCGCCATATGTAGCAATGAAGTTAAATGAATGACAGTACATGCAGGAATTGTCATGACATGCTAATCAAGTACATAGTTTGCATCACGTAATGTGTGTCATGTTTTTATCTTGAAAGTATATGCGGATTTGGCCAGCTAACTGATGCCTTGTGCTGTCCTTTGGAATTAGAATGACCATGTTCAGTACAGCATCCAGTCTTTCCATCGAAAAAATGTTTCATCGAATGAAAATCCAATGAAAATTATCAATTGAAATGCATTTCCATCAAAATGCATATTCATTGAATGCATTTCGATGGATGGGTTGAGGAAAGGCTTAATTTTTAATTTTTGACCATGGGGGTTGAGGGGGTTTGTCCAGTGCTGAAATATATTAAAGATTTCAGCACTGGACAAGGGTTATGTTTTGAAAGTTGGGTTTGGGGAGGTTAAAGGGGGGAGATCCCCAGGGGGTTGAGGGGGGTTGGAGGAACCCCCCAATAAAAATTAAATATCACAAGTTATGGGGAGCCGTCCAGTGTTGAAATATATTAAAGATTTACATTTTTAAAGTGGGCTTTGGGTGGAGTTTGGGGGGAGAACCACTGGGGGTTGAGGGGGTTGCGGGGGTTGAGGGGGTTTGGAGGGAGACCCTCCAATATACAATAAATATCCCAAGTTACAGGGAGTTGTCCAGTGTTAAACATATAGATTTCAGCACTTTGACAGCTCCCTGTAACGTTATGTTTCATTGAATTTCCATGCAAAAAAATGTAAAGTGTTTATATAACTAAACCCTATTCGATGAAAGGGTTTCAATGCATAAACACTTTGCACTTTATGTATGGGAATTTTGTTGTTTGAAATTTGATGGTACTTAGCTTCGATGGTTAATATTCAATGGAAAGACCATAAACCGGAGGAACTTGTCCCGGGGTTGTGAAAGAATATGCTTGTTGCATGGGCATCAGTCATGAGTAGGACACCATTTTATGGCTATGTCTACACTAAGGGAATGGACTGGATCCAAGGAGGAGTATAGAGGGGGGTGTATTCAGAGCATCTCAGTGTCAGGGCTCTCCATATGCATCCATTGTTGGATACATGAGTATGCATGTATTTTTCTCCAGCTGTGTACTCAGTGTCAGGTGTTTGGGTCCGAAACCTCCTGGGCCCACACCTGTGTGCCTTGGGGTCTACTACCCAGGAAATGGTAACCACCACATGGACCATTGGGGCATGTTGTATGTGTGGCAATTGCATGCACACATATGTAACTGTACACATTCACAATGTCTTGCATGTGTTTTGTCCGGTGGGTGAGACAATCATGACTCATGTAGTTCAATTATTTATTGGGCATTTCTGCACAGTCTTCCAATACCTTGCCCTGCCGGCAGGTGAACATGAGTGAGTAACAATGTCTGTGCATAGACTCTTGAGGGCCTCTGCCCAATGGATCTACATATTTATGCCCAATAGTTGTCACTGTGTAGATCATTGCATATATGGAGTGTAATTGGTGCAGTGTACGTGCAAGTGAGCCTTTGTCTTTCACTTTTCACAGTCTCCTCACACATGTATGCAAGGCATGTGACTGTTTCCACCAATCTGGCTTGATGAGGGTCCATGTTGCAATTATGTATGGGGATATCATGCCAAAGCATATGATTGCATGGAACAGGTGACATCAGATGTGCAGGTCACACCTCCACATGTTGGCACATGTGAATGTCTGGGTTGTGCATGGGATCACTGATGATGCACATACCTCAATCCTTCCACTCATATGCCTCTCTGACACTCATATTTGGGATATGTGTGTACCCTTGCACACGCAGATCATGAAATGTTGCACTGCCTGATATACCCGGACGTAACTGATAATGTCAGCAAATGCCATGCATCCGTGACGTACAGCTCACGGTGTGCTAAATCACAGTGTGTGATGTATGTGTGTCCAGCCATTTCTTTCTGTTTGCATTGCAATGCACATGTCCATGTTTGTCACAGAGCTCATGACTCAAAATGTCATTGTCTGTCAATGTGTAGGTGATGATGCAGCAGATGCAGAGGAGGAGGAGAAAGTGGTGGAGGTTTTATGTTAATCCACCAGTGGAGGCCATGGTGTTGTATGCCATGAACATCCACAGGGGCTACAGGCGATCCTCAGTCATCCTCCTGAATCTTCGTACTCTTCTGACTCTGCAGGTTCGGATGCAGAACAGTTGTGGATGAGACATTGAGGGCCAAGGTTGGTGCCCCAGAGGGCAGGTCGGATAGGCCTTTGAGTCTGCAGAGGTGCACCAAGCTTCACGAGGCCAGTCAGTGGTAAGCCTCACATCCACGGTGGTTACGGCTGTAAGATCGCCCTCCCATGAGTTGGGGTCGAATTCTGGGACTGATGTCCAATGGAGGTTTAAAGACCTGTAGCCAACGTCAGGGGCTCCACAGCAATAGGCTAGGTTCCTTGCACTGTACTGCTGTCGGCCCTGCACATGTGGTGGACGTGTGTATGCTGAAGAGACAGTGTGGGAGCAGCAGATGTTGTGTGCAACCATCTGGCATGGTGATGTCTTACATGATATTGCTGAGGGCATGAATTGCCTGGCCAAGAGCATGTCTGCCCCAGTGGCCCGGTAAGCACAACAGCAGCAACTCTTGTCCAGCCTGGAGAAGAGACTGCATACTGAGATGCGGTCCACAAGGCTCTCCCACAAACTGAGTGTGGAGGGCAACATCAAGGGCCGACGGGCTGGTCCTGATCTTAAGTGTCTCCATGACTCCCTGCATGCAGATGCTGTGGCACAAAGAGAAGCCCTGTAGGAGATGTTGGCATCTAGATCCTGCAATCGCTGTGAGATGAGAGCTTGAGGCTTCACTGCATGATGAAATTTCAGCCACAAGGTCCCAGCTCCATGAGGAGATGTGCACCTTGAGGCTGACACTGTCCCAGAAAATTGATTCATTGCCAGTGATCACACATGTAGGCTCTGTGGCCACTCAGGAGGAAGTTCATTGTGGCCTCTCTGCCATTGGGATGCTGGTTCATGCATCGGTATCACGGGTGGCCCTAACTAATGAAGACCAGGCTTTGGCATTGCATGGACAGGATACACCGCCACCCCCCCACCACATGATACACCCAGTACACCCACCCCACTTCAACCACCTGTACTGTGATGTCAATGAGCCCATGGAGGGATATCTTTTTGTTTTTTTTTGGTGTTGATTTGATTTTGGCCATGTATGTGGACATGGACACACACCCTCCCTCTCCCCCCTCCGGGGCGGACATGTTTTTCCCCAGTCCAAGATGGACAATTGTTTTATTTTGAACATGACCAGGGTAGTCTGATTTATTCCCCTGCCCTCCTCTGCTCGGGATGGACAGATTGTCCCATGTTTTACTCCCATGTTCAGGATGGATCTTTTTTATTTTTATTTTCTACCTTGAGAGATGTGTTGCTGCCCTCACAAAGGGTTTATAAGTGAAATACTGGACATGCAGCAATGCACAGTGCTGTCAACTGCCATGGTTCACTTGACTGGTGGTGATCAGTCGAATGTCTTTTGGAACATATGTGCAGTCTGCAAACTTTACTCCTATCGTTGGTGAAATGCAATGTCATATGTTGTGGCAGGGATCCTGATCCATCCAGTGACTGCACTCCATGAGAAGTCCACCCAGCACCCTTTCACCTCCCTATTCCCCATACCCTCTGCTGGGCACTGGCCCTCCATTCACAAATGCAGTGGAACAATTTTCGGTGGAGTCGATGTGGGAATCACATGAGGGAAGCTCTGTCAGCACGTAAGGTTGTGCAATGTCCATCATGTCAATGTCTATTTCAGTGTGCACCACCTTATCCAGAATCAGTTGCACATGATAGATTTTCACAGGTCATGTGATTTTGTGATAGAGAAGGTGAAGGTTAGCGCAGATGTGTGTTTGTCCACATGTTTGTGTGTGTGTAAGTCCCCTTGAAAATCATGCATGCGCATTGGTTTTCAGGTTGCACTTCCACCAAGGACAGCAGAGTCAGGAGATTATTCAGCACTAATCCCACTTGAGCCATTGACAGTATTTGATGCATTCTACTACAACAGCCTCATCCTGGATTCTCTGGACATGTTGACTCTGCATTGTGATTGTTCAACTCTTGCCACAATGACCGTTCGTTAGTCTTCTTACTACCACCATTCTCCCCACCACATGTGTTTTATGTGCTCTGCTGTTGTAATCCGTGCCCACTCTACTCTTCGACTTGTGCCAGAGCCCACTCCACTACCTTACCCACACATATGACCTGCCGAGCTACAACTACACCTCCTACACACATATACATTCAAGGATCACCAAGAACTTGGCTGCTCCCATTCATGACCTTGCTTCTGTTCATGCAGATGTGCACATGTGTCGCCTTGTAATCCATAAAACAGGCTTGGCACATTTTGATGCATCTAGGTTAGTACTGGATTGCACATGTGGACACCTGACAAACTTTCCCTGTGTTCCCCATTCAAGTCACTTGTTGTTTGTTGTTGTCTTTTTCTGTATGTTCTCTACTCCTGAATGTATAGCATGTCTTGTGTTTCCATTATTTGTTGTTGGAATTGGGCACTGTGGGTGACTGCACTGTATGCGCATTTATGTTGTGGGCACTTGTATGTGGTACATCCTCCCCTCCCCACCGTTTATGTTCGTCTGTTGTCCCTGTAAGTGTTACCACCTATGATAACCCCACCCTTCCTGGGAATCTCTCGACCAGGATGTGTTATCTGATGGAGGGGGAGGCAACAGCTGAGACGTGATGTCCTGTCCATGAATGGTGGTGCTTACAGGGGGGGTTGGTGGGTAGTGCAGATTCTGGAGTTGTGGTTGAAGGGATGTACTTGCGTGGAAGTTGCAAACATGGGTCTTTTTCTGGTTTACATCGCTTGGTGTGTTGTGCATGTTGTTTTTGTGATGAGAAGCTGAGCATTGCCCTTTCACAGCTGGCCTTTGTTTCCTAGTCGACCCTCTGCCCTCACTATTATACTTCTTCACCCCCAACCTGTGCTATCTTACCATTGATGTGCCTTCTAGGCTCTCTGCCCCTGCTACCTTCTTTAACTGTCTTTCTGTCCATCTTCCTCGCTTCACCTCCTTCTCTCTGCCCTCACTTACTGTTACAGCCCTATCTCTCTCCTCATCTTCACACCAGCAAGACTCCTCCTTGCTCTGCCATTACTCTCTCTCTATGTCTGCTCCACAGCCGCACATTCATCATTCTATCTCTTCTATCCCTCTTGCCCTCTTGAATCCTTCACCTCAGCTCACACACTTGTACTTCCACTCCCCAGACAATCTCCTCCTCACTTGGTATCCCTTTCCGTCCCATGCATCCAAGGGTAACCCAATGGCACATGTGACACATCACAGTAGGTGTTCATGACTATTATGCCTGCAATCAATGGCCCAGCTTGTGCCCACATCCCAGGCCAGGCTAACCCCTGTGTCCAGAGTGCACATCGGGCTGTGGTTTAAATGTGTTAGCTTCACTGCCAGTGATTACTCTGTCATTGTGTTTATATTTTGTTGGATTCATTGTTGTTCATGCACTGTGATTTGGCATTGATTGATTGATTGATTGATTGATTTGTTATTTATTATGTGCCTGTACACAAGTGTTTCAAGGCATAATCAGGCAATGAAGGGCAACAAAGTGAGGACAAGACAAACAAACCTACTATCTCTAGTGTCATTTAGATCATGCAAGTATGCAACAGAAGTGCAGGACAGATGGTACAGGGATAAGTGCACCCACAGGAGCAGGGTCCTGAGTTAAGTGCAAAGAAGGCTGGGACTACAGGGGCAATCCCAGCCTGGTAGTACAATGTTAGCCAAATGGCAGTGCACTCAGAGGACACCGAGCAGCCAGTCAGTAGACAGAGATAGGGTAATGGAGGGTTAGCAGGGGGGAGGGAGTGCGAAAGAAGAGGCAAAAAGGAAGGTCTTGAGGAGCTTCCGGAACATAAGGAGATCTGGCTCAAGGCGGAGAGAGGCAGGGAGGCCATTCCAGAGAAAGGCAACTACAGAGGAGAGAGATCTAGCCCCCATTCTCTTCTTGGATAAACCTCTCACCCGCAGAGAATTAGAAGTAGACTAGTGGAGGGCTCTAGGAGGAAGGTACTTAGGAAGAGAGAGTTGAAGGTAGTGAGGGCCACGATGGCAGAAAGCCATGTGGACGATGCAGAGGGTCTTAAGCTTCACCCTTGCAGCCATTGGGAGCCAGTGGAGGGGTTTCAGAGCTGGAGAGATGTGGTCTCTGGGCTTAAGGCCAAGGTTAAGTCTCGCTTTGTTGCTCTGGATGAGTTGAAGAGGGTGCAGAGTAAAGTTAGGCAGATTGAGAAAGAGGCTAGGTTACAGTAGTCCAGCCTAGAGAGAACCAGGGCTCTGGAAACAGTGATCTACTGGGGGAATGCAAGAAAGGGGAGAATAACTCTGAGGCGGTGCAGCTGGAAATGGGCCTTCCTGAAGAGAGGTCTGTGATGTGTGGAGAGAAGGAGAGAGTGGAGTCGAAGATGACTTTGTGGTTTTCTGCCTCAAAAGAGGGCGAGGAAAGAGGGCCCAAGGAGGGCGACCAGAGTGAGTGAGGAAAAGCGGGAGCAGGGGTCCCATTGAGAAGAATCTCAGTCTTACTGGCATTAAGGCAGAGATCGTTAGAGGTCGCACCATGCCTGAATAGCGGATACGCAGTCAGGGATGAGCGAGGAGGAGGAGGCTGAGGGTAGCCTGACAGAGAGCTGCGTATCATCCGCATAACTCTGAAAGTTAGAGGAAAAGGTAGAGATCAGGAGGGTCAAATGAGTCAGATGGACATTGAAGAGCCAGGGGGAGAGGATAGAGGGCTGGGGAATACCACACGTGGAGAGAAGTGGTGGAGAGAAACAACCCAAACTGAACCTGGGAAGGTTGTTCCAGGAGGAAGGAGATCGGCCACGGCAGAGCCCAATCCGTGATGCCCAGGGTCTTGCGGAGACAAGTAATCAGGATGGTGTGGTTTACCATGTCAAATGCAGAGGAAATGTTGAGGAGAATGAGGACAGAGGGAGAGCTAGAGTGAATATCAGAGAGCAGATCTTCACAGGTATTCAGGAGTGCAGTTTCTGTGCCTCTCGCTGCTCTGAAGCCAGACTGCTGGTCATGGAAATAACCAACCGATTCAGTCTGGAGGGTTAGCTGGGAGATAGACAACTTCTCCAGGAGTTTTCCCAGGAAAGGAGTAATAGAGATCGGGCAATAGTTGCCGGAATGGAGGGATCATTGACACTGGTGGTCCATGGCGAGCAAGTAACCTTGTTCCCATTGAGAGAAATCAATGCTGTCCTGTTTTTTTAATTTCATGCAATGGATGTCTTTGCAAGCTAACAATGGTGTTTAAGGTGAAATGGTCTGGATGCGAGACAGGTGGGTACTTTGTGTGGGTACTTTGTGCTGGTAAGTTGTAGGCACTCAGGCATGCACAGGTTGTTATGACATTGGTGGCAAGGAGGCTGTTATTGTGTTGGGTGTTTTGCATTCCATTGTTCTGAGGTGAGCAGGTCCAGCTACATGGGTGCACGGACACATGGGGTTGGGTGGATGGCGGGTCATTGTTTGCCATTTTTGCATGCTACTCAGGAGTGCACAGGTTGTGTTGTCATTGGTGGCAGGGAGGCTGTCAATGTGTGGGAGTTTTACATTACATTGGCCTGAGGTGAGCAGGTCTGGCTGCATGGGTACCATGACACATAGGGTTGGGAGGATGGCAAGTCATTGCTTACATTTTTTAAATATGTCATAACTGCCACACGCTATCCCATTCACTCCCCTTCTTATGGTGTGTCTACCCATGCTGGCATTCCACTCCTGGCACTCCAGCTCTGTCTGGGATTGCACTCCCCAGACAACTCCAGACAACGGCATGACAGGCCATGTGGGGGCTAAGCTGTTTGTCTGACCACAACCGGGTTGAGATCCCGCCCCCAGTCACCAGGCATATGGCATAGGCCTGGTGCTGTTGTTTGGCGTAGCAACACGTATTGTGCACGGTACATAAGAAGCTATTTTGAAACCTGTTGACAGCTGCTCAGTGCATCTCAACGCTCACTTCAGTTACAAGGTCATTAGTCCCCATTCAGTCCAGTCCCTCTGCCCATCCTTCCTCTTTGACTGCTGCCTGTGTGCCCAGGTTCCTTATGCTGGATTCTGTCTTCACTGCAATTCCTATCGTCATCCTGGATATTCCATCATCGGCTCCCCTGCCAGTGTTTCTGACACTGTCCTTATACCACGTTAATCAGGGGATGCTGTTTCATGGCATTGGGAGGGCTTGCGAGGTCATCCTGGGTTTCCAACCTCTGAGTGATCTCTATATGGGAGTTCTCTCAGTGTCATTCTGACTACAGCTGGATCTAAAGTATCAGAATGACCTCTAACTGGAACAAGGGTTAAGTGGGCCCTAATCCTTCACAGCATGGCACTCAGGGGGGCAGGCAGTGGAGGTGTGGTGGGTGTTGATGATGGCTCTGCATGGGGTGTTTCTTCATTGTGTTGGCCTGAGGTGAGTGGGTCCAGCTGCATGGGTGCAGGGACACATGGTGATGGGATGCTGGTGAGTCATTGGATGCTGTTTTTGCATGGCACTCAGTGAGGCAAAAGTTGTGGTGTCATTGGGTGCATGGATGTGTTGACTGCTTTGACATTGTGTTATTTTTATGTTCTGAGGCTTTCTGCAAGGGAAGATGGTTGCTGCTATAGAAGGGAATAGTGCTGTAGGAGGCCTGCACACAACACCTCAGCAGTGTAGGCTGGTTTGGACACCTACATATGGGAGCATGGATGAATTCCTGGGTACAGCTGGAGCAGGCTCGCAAGGGCAAAGATTTGAGGTAAAATGTGCATCTTTCTTGAAGTGATTTTGGAATTTTATCAGTCTATTTGACTATTTAGATGCAGATATGATGTAAAGTGAGCATTAATGTTGTCACAGAATGGGGTGGCCCCGCCACCTGTATATTGTTGTGAGACACACATAGGGTTACCAGGGAAGTCCTCACAGGTGTTAGTTACTGCTCCAATCTTGTGCTCTGCCTTCCCACTTGCGTTCTACTGTGTGTTGTTGGGGTCTGCATGCACAATAGTTGGTGGGGGGCATGTGAAAGTGGTAGGGGATTTTGTTGATTGTGTTTTGTGCTTTGGTGTGAGCAACATGGATATAGTTGTTTACAATTGATATGACTGTGTCAGTGGTAAGTTCACTTGATTTCATGGATATGGACACACACAGTGTGCCTCTCCCAGACAGGCATTCTCAGGGTGTTGTTATGGGCATGGAGAATTGACCCCAATTAATCATTGCATGGCAACAGGGATGTGGCTTCACTTTGTTTGCTCCACAGGGGCTGGTATTCATGTGAAGTGTGTTTGCATGAGCTGATTTTGTGCAGCCTTCCCTTCTCCCTGTGCCCTTTATCCGACCAAGGGCATGGGTGGTACCAATAGCTGAGGGCGATGTTCCTCCTGCATCGCTACTGGTATGCCACGCTGTGTGGCAACATTGTGCAGGACACAAGCTGTTGCGATGATTGTGCATACTGCTTGTGGGGCATATAGCAGTACCCCGCCACAGTGGTCAAGGGAGTGGAAACTAGACTTAAACACCAAGAATGTGCATTCCACTATGCCTCTAGTGGCAATATGTGCTGCATTGTACCTTACCTCATCTGGTGTGGCAGGATTCCTGAATGGCGTAAGCAGGAATGTTGAGAGTGGGTAGGCACTGTCCCTTGCAAATGTGTAAATGGTTGTTACTGGCATTGATTGTCACGGTCAGGTCTTTAGTGTGTCACAAGACTGAATTCGTATGCATGACAGTTGCTACTTACTAATGAGTCAGCTGTTGTGAAAGGTTCCCAATTCCAGGGCCCAGTACAGTGGTGACTGTTGGTAAATGAAGCTGTCGTGTTCTACTGAGGAAATTGGCATTAACTTGCATGATGACTCATTTGTGTTACAGATGACCTGGACATTGATAGAATGCCAATGCTTCTGATTGCTGTAATGTGCTCTGTCAATCGGGGGGGCTGTAAGGCGACGTGCGTGCAATCAATATCTCCAAGCATACAATAGAAGTATGCTATGCTGTAGATCTCCTTTCACACTCTCTGCTTTTCCTGCACTGTGCGGGGCATGTATATGTACCCACTCACACATACACGTGATGTGTTGGAGGCCAAAGCCTGGTGGATTCCGTGGCCTGAGATATGCTACCCACAATGGCAATTGTGCACTGAAAGGAGCCTGTGACTATGCAATGGACGGCTGTCAGCACCTTCTCTAGGGGTGTGAAGCATTGGGAGCAGATGGTGGGAGATGCAAGGTCTTTCTCCTATTCTATGACTAGGTCTAGGATAACATTGGTTGGGAACCTGTACCTTGCATACAGCTGGTCGTCTGGCATCCCAAACAGCGTGGTACGTGTTGAGAAAATCTGGGGCCTCTGCATCCTCCTCCTCCTTCTATGGCCATGTACAATGGCTCCCAGTATACCTGCCTTCATCGTGGCTGAGAGACGTTCAAATAATGTGCATTGCATGCTTTAAATGCGTTGGTTCCTTTGCACGTTAGACTTTGGGCCTCATTACGAGGTGGGCGGAATGGGTTTAACGGTGCCGGTATTTGTGCCGGTGCTGGTAAACCCATTCCGCCCTATTACGAGGTTCCCTTGCAGGACCCACTCTTAACATCTAGTCAGACCGGACGTCCTTTGCAGGTTCTGCAAGGGGACTAGGGAGCTAATAACGGGCCTGTAATAACGGGCCCGTTAATAACGGCCCCTTATTGGCTCCCTCCCCATTCGCATTGAGCCCTATGGGGGCTCACATGGGAATGGGGAGGGTTTTTTTGAATGAAGAATTACCGGGTCCTCCAAGGTTGGAATGGCTCGGTAATTCCTCATTCAAGGAACCCGGACCCGAGTTTGGAGGCAGCCATGCCCTAACTAAGGGCATTGCTGCCTCCAAACTCGTAATGAGGCCCTTTGTGTCTCCCATCATGTGGTGGTACGATCACAAGGGTCAGGCGTGACTTCTCCCAATGTGATGTTGCGCGTTGAAATACATGAATTTGGTAGTGTTTGCGCTTAACTGGGCATGCAATTTCTTTTGCGTGGCCCTTTCGTCAACACACTCATGTTATTCCTTGTTCTTCCTCATTTTGCCAGAAACATGGGGAATATGCATGTTCCACCCCCTATTTAATTCTTTGCGTAGGTGTCCTGAAATGTTCGCAAATAAACAAAATGGGGGTGTTCTAAAGACGCTTCTAAGAACACTCACGGTGTCCGGGGAGTCAAACATTTCAACTATGATCTATGGGAAACTTTTAATGTCCACGAACAATGTGAGTGTTCTTAGAACACTTTGAACTTGCCAGCGAACAATACGGACACCGTTTTCAGGACACCCCCTACGAACATTTCAGAACAACGCGATAGTTCTTAGAACACTTTCAACTTAACAACGAACAATACGGACAGCGTCCTAAGGACACCCCCAACGAACATTCCAGGACACCGGGAGTGTTCTCAAAAACGTCTTCAGAACACCCCCATTTTGTTGATTTGCGAACATTTCAGGACACCGCGGGTGTTCTTAGAACACATTCAACTTGACAGAGAACAATACGGACAGCGTCCTCAGGACACCCCCTACGAACACTCCCCAGACACCGCGAGTGTTCTTAGAAGCGTCTTCAGAACACCACCATCTTGTTTATTTGCAAACATTTCAGGACACCGCGAGTGTTCTTAGGACACATTCAGCTTGACAGAGAACAATACGGACAGCGTCCTCAGGACACCCCCTACGAACACTCCCCGGACACCGCGAGTGTTCTTAGAAGCGTCTTCAGAACACCACCATTTTGTTTATTTGCGAACATTTCAGGACACCGCGAATGTTCTTAGGACACATTCAACTTGACAGAGAACAATACGGACAGCGTCCTCAGGACACCCCCTACGAACACTCCCCGTGACATATTTTTCAATAAACTGTAAAACAGTGGCATCACTGTCTTGACCAAATTTAGGAGCATCTTTAATCCATAAAAGCATGTGGATATGTGGTGCTCCTCTGGCTTGGTATTCTTTTCTCCAAAAGAAGTGTTGCACTTCTCCAAGGGGAGGAACAGTTTTATTACAAATAAAATGTAGCATAGCAATGAAGCGATGGTGAAAATATCTTGAAACATTAACAGGATCCAAAGAACAAAGTTCTCCAGGTGTTAGAATATCTATGTTTGTTTTGTTTTTAATTTAATATGCATAGGAAATCATGTAAATCTTCCCATGCATATTCTGCACAACTTAATGTAACAAACCAAGTGGGTGGGCCAAGGTTTCTGATCATACAACGTACATCTCCATGACGTCGAAACCAGTACTCTTTAGTACCACACATATTTGCTAATAGATTTGTAATATTTGATTGTAAAACCTCATCCTTTTGTTGCACTTTCTCTAATAATTGTGTAGCTGTCATATTTTGAAAGTGTGATCCTGATTTTAATATGTGTGCAACTCCGTAACATAAAGTTGCTAGTTCACTTTCAAAGAGTAGGTGGAATATGTATTCCACATTTTGTCTAAATCTGGCATCTTCAGAATAGATCCGTAATGAGCGGTATTCTGAAGCTGATATTTGAATAGGTCTATCATCATACCTTCCTCCTTTGCCAGTAGGAAAGAGTAGAGGAAAAGCACGTGCTTCTATACTTTTTTCCCATGTACTGATTGGCGATCCTTTTGTTTGACGCATTTGGTAAGTTTCCAGTACATCTTGTACGGTGTCATTACAGTGCAAAGGATGAATTGTATAATGGTCTAAAGTATTTGATATTGTAGCAGGATCTAGTAGCTCAAATTGACCAGCTTCTTGTGTTTCTTGAATTATTTCAGTTGTATCTTTCAAGTTTTCTTCAATATTAATTTCTTTGTAATATTCATTATTCTCTTTAAGATATTGGAAGGCTTGTCTAACTTTATATAAATCTACCAGCTGTTGCCATATTTTTTTGTCTTTTGTAGGTACTCCATTTACTAATATAATTAAAGATTGCTGCATTGGACGTTGCACTCCTAGAGTATGCACATTTTCTTTTGGATTTAATGGTAAATAAACTACTTTTCCACTAATGCCTTTTACCAATTCAGAGGGAGGTAATTTTGCTGTTTATGGTTGAAGGCGTATTATTGCTTTAAATGGGTATACTGTTTGAATTATGATGCTCTCATATAAATTAAGTTGTTGTAGAGGTTTTGGTACTGGGTATAATTCCAAATTATTTGTGATAGAACGTGAAGGAGTTTGGTTGTTGTCAAGTTTTGTAGTGCAATAACTGCAAAGTATTAAGGGCTCAGTTATTTCCTATTTGTTTTCTGCTACAAGGTAGAGAGCTAATTCAAACCATTTAGAATCTTCATTGTCTTCTATTTTGTATGATAGGTCCACAGTTTTTGTGTTACTTTTATAAAAAATTCTACGGCAACATACACATACATGGTTTGGTACTTCAGCTGATGTACTTTTCAATTTTAGTATTTCTTTTTTGTATGTGTTTAGCAAAAGGTTGCCATGTGTAGAATTGTTGCTTAATTGGTTTAAAGCTATTTCATTCTGTAAATGGCTTTCACTTCCAAAATATTTTTTCTGGATATAGTGAATTTCTTCAAGTAGGTCTTTTGCTGTACCATGTAGAACAATGTTATTTAACTTTGCTAGTGCTAAAGCAGGACTTTTAGCATGGTACAGTTTATAGACTAGATTTCTTATATTTGAATGATGTGTTGATATCCTTTTGATATCATGGAAAGTGGTTTTACAAGTAGGTCCCGTAATGCAGGCCAATGAATGTCCTTGTAGTCCTGTGTACTTGCGCACTGGACAGGTATCTATATTTTGCAGTAATTTAATTTTGATTTTGTCTTTGCTTTTTACATATTTATTGAGGAATTGGCGTAAAGATTTGAAACATTGTTTGGGAATGTTACACATTGACGTGCATGGCCATTTGTACACTAGACGTTCTGATTCAGTTGAATGGAGGGGTAATTCTAAGTTTTCAGGGCATATTTTTGTAAGGAGTACTTCGTGTTCCATTATGGTATTATTCACTTTTTCATAACCTCGACCACTGCTATTTATGGCAATTGTATTCGTTTGCTTTTGTTTGTACGCTTCTTCATTAAAATATGGTTCTGTGCTCGTAGTGTGATTCCATTCACCTCCCCAGATACTTAAGAAGTTCTTTCTGTTGACATTTTGCTTATTGAGAAGTCTTTTTTGTAATTTAGTTATTAGTTTTGTTAGTGGTTTTATTTTGTTTAACAGTAAAATAAATACATTTCTTTTGAGAAGAATTGCACTGTCCATCAATGCTTCTAAGATTAATTTCCTACGATAAGTTTTAACCTTTGAAACTGATTTCTCTCCTGTTTTTATAAGATTTTGAAGGACTTTGTGACAGTATATTTTGGCTAAAATACTTTTCTTGGTATGCTTACTTTGCACTATATTAAAATTTGAAGAAGTAGTTTTATCTGTACTGATAGCTGATTTTCTGTTAATTCTTTTTTGGTTTGTTTTACATTTTGATAGAGGAAGCGAAGTTGTTGTACTTGAAACTTCTTGTGTTTGACTAAATGATTGTATTAGCTGTTTTGTTTCAACTTTTTTTTACAAATTCTGCTAGAGATGGATGCTTATGTTGGACACCTTTATTTTCATTTGCTCTACTTTTGCGTTGCTTTCTACGGACTTGACTTTTGGTAGGCATTCTTTAAATCTTGCAGTCTGTTGAAAAAAATAAAGAAGATATGGGTTGGGGTGTTCTGGAATGTATGTGTGCTGTGTGCATGAGTGTTTGAGTAAGATGATAAAGATGTATGTAATGGTGTGTGATTGTGCATTGGGAACTAAAACTAGTAGGGATAGGTATTCTTGAATGTATGTGCTACTAAACTGGGGTTCAGATGACAAAAAAAGTAAGCTAGTGGTGTGGAAAAGTACAAATAGTAAATCTAATGTGTACAATTAAAACAGTTGTTTGTTCTATAATATGAAAATTGTAGTGGTTCAGTTGGGTAATTTGTGTGGCCAAAAATAGAAATTTGTGGGCCATTCTGGCTGTAAATCGCTGTTTAAGACATGGACTTTTTTGGACAAAATGGGACAAAATCTCTATTTTTAGAAACCAAAATAGCTCGTATTAATGTTATAGTATATTTGATTAATAATACAAATATTATGGTGATATTTTACTTACTTTTTTTTTAAATGAACAGGTAAATTCTTAGTTTTTCTTTCTTCTTCGAATTCGGCTGCTTCTTTTCAGGAAACTGGTCTTCACTGCAATTGTAAAAGCTTCAAATTAGTAACTTTGTTTGTATATAGCACTGTTTTTAATTTAGATATTGATTTTTTTAATTGAAATCCTCAGTGCCTTCTGTAAAACCATTAAACTAATTTATTTACATAAGATACATTGCATCAGTTCAGTACATATGATATGTTCTTAATGAACAAATTGTATTGAATGACTAACTGTAGCAAAAAAAAATATCTTTACTATGTCTTGTGAAATTTATAATATATTAGTGAATACCACTATTTCTGTATGTAAACTGTTCTAGGTAATAGCGCCTCAATGTCATGTCTAATTTAAAGTAATTAAGTAAATAAATAAATATAAACAAAAAATATGAAATTGTATAAGTATTTTTATAAAGGTTTAAACATAGATTGTGTTTGCATGCAATTTTGTTTGAATATATGTAGTCTATATATTTCATTTAAAAAATGTTAGTTTAACATGATTTGAGTGTGTGTGTATAAAGAAAGTAAATAGTATAAAGGTTTATAAGTGATAGTTGATTTTAGGAAATTGAAAAAAGTACAGTAAATTCATTTTACAGATTTTACAAGGTAAAAGTCTGTTTGAAAATGTGTTCATCTACAATACAGAAAATATGCATACCTGAAGTTTGTGTTCATGCATATGGATATGCATGGAGCTGCAAGTAGAAATCTTGAAGACTTGTACAGTATTTCTGGTAGATGCTGCTTGCCAATGATATGACACTTGTACTCAGAGAGATTCAGAGTACATTTGCAGTGCTGATCTATGATGATGCAGTTAGATGTAGAGTTCTTGAATGTGATTGGTGCATGGTCATGTGATTTTTGAGGTACATCCAATGAGGGAATGGCAGAGAGAGTGTAGTGGAAATGGTAGAAGGGCTGTTCATGTTACGATATGTCTGCAGATATGGCGGTAGTTCGCGGACATCGGGAGTTACATCCGGGGAATTTTGGGTTCAGAAGTCATGCAAATGAGAATAAGCACTGAAAGGGATTGGTCAGGAATGTTTGGTGGGTGTGTTGTGCCAGGAGAGATTTTCTCAGATACTCTTTTTGCTGAGAGACCAAAAGATAGCTATGGCTGTGTGTTTCAGAAAACAGATTTTTTGGATTTTAGGAGATTCGTGGATACATTGGTTGAAGGTGCATGCAGAAAGCTGTTGAGTAGCTGTAGATCTTGGATTCCCACATGTGCAAGTACACTGCCATGGAGTACGTGGAATGAAGTGGTTGGACATGCTACCTCTCTGTGCTACTTTGGAGACAGAGCAACATCCAGACATAAATGTAATTCATTGTAGAGGGAACAGTTTAGGACATGTGACTGGAATTTTTTTGCAATTTGCTATGAAAGAAGGACTTAGGAAGGTTATTGACATGTTTCCTAATTCTCAAGTGATATTTTCACAGATTGCGCAGAGACAAATGTGGCTTCGTTCTTCTTCATTTGGTCCACAAATGGAAAAAGCAAGGCGCAATGTTAATAAGGCTGTTTGTGCCTTTCTAAGAGATTTTGGCATGTCTTCTTTTCACAATGAAAATATTATGTTTTGTACTACATACATTTTTTGCAGAGATGGAGTCCATCTTACTTATGCTGGCAATCAGATTTTTCGGAGAAATGTACAGAATGCATTGCGACCTTTTTTGGAATTACAACAACGATTTTGAAGTAGATGTTAAGCATTTACAATTTTTGACTTACAAACACAACCCAAAGGCTCTTTTCAGAGCCACCACTTCTTTCCAGAGAAAATTACAATGTTTGCGATGGTGTAGCAACCCAATTTTTTTAATGTTCGTGAACTGTCTGCGGACTTCTAAAAAATACAAAGAGCCCTGCTTCATTTATTCTCACTTCTATTTTTTAACTGGGAAAGGCGGCTCTGAAAAGAGCCTTATTTTTTTTTGATTTTTGTAATTTTGTATTTTTTTTGGTTTTTCAGACACGACACACTAGGAGAGGAGGGTAAAGGAGGGTAAAGGGGGGACACCAACCACAGGGATAAGAAAGGGCGAGCTGAGAGAGGAAGATGTAGAGTGGGTTTTATTTGGGTAGTGAGCAGGTCTTCTCGTGCTCTGAGGCGATAGTCTCAAAAGCACTCCGAAGTCGCTCCCCCCTGCAGAGTACTGTGTCACAGTACATACATACAACTGTGACCCTCGAAAGGTAAGGGTCATCAGCATTCTGTACGGCCTGTGAGGCAGCTTGAGGAAGACGCTGTCCCACAGAGGTGGTCCTTGTGGTGACAGGATCAGAAACAGAGGATGAAGTAGAGGAAATCAACCTGCTACGTTCTTCGCAAGGTACAACCCTGTGAATAGCCCCAGAGTGAAATGACCTCAGGTGTCGCTTCATAGTAGTGGTCCCAAAGCTGTACTTACCGTGCTTCCCGCGACTGAGTATCATTTTTCACTCATTGCAGGTAACACGGTTCGCACAAGCCTTAGGAACATTACCATGAATGGTAAATAACCGCCACACCCAAGACTCACGCCTAGTTCGGGTATTAGGGTTTTCCTCTACCTCATTCTCATCATCCTCTTCTTCCTCCTCCGCATCCTCACTCCTTTTCCCCACTTCAGGCCCTTGGGGAGGTGGTGGTGGTGGAGGGGGTGGGGATGGTGCTGAGGCAGGTGCAGCACCAAGTGGCAGTTCAGCAGCAAAGGATGCCATCTCGATTATGGTGTAGTCTGCCGGTGGCAGCAAAAATCACTGTGTTCTGAAGAATAGCCAGAAACACAATGGGAATAAACTCTTGGGCGTGGTCTTTCATAGGGGTGCTTGTGCGCGGTTCGCAGACATGCGCACTGTCCGCGGACAGATCGAACACAAAAAAAGGATCGGAAAGTTTCAAAAGGTATATAGAAACTCAAGATTGCTATGTGGGACTTGTGCCATGGTGAGATTTTATTGAAAAATATTATGGATTAACTGAAAATGTACTTTGAAATTGTTCGGGGACACGAGCAGTGTCCGCATTTCAGGACACACGATGAGCGTGGGCGCGGTGATATGATCCATTCGCTAACTAGTCCGCGAAGGAAGCGCCTGTCCGCAGGACACCAAGTGCACGGAGATTGGTTAGCGCATGTGCATTGTTGTCCTACGGACACTGTTCGGGTTCTGAAGTAATTAAAAGTGCGTCACACGTGAAACAAACATTTCAGGACACCGCGTGTGTTCTTAGAACAGTTTAAACTTGGTAGCGAACAGTAAGGACAGATATAGTGTTCTTCAGGACACGTGTAATTTAGTTTATGTACGAACATTTCAGGACACCAATTGTGTTCTTAGAACAGTTTCAATTGGGTAGCGAACACTACGAACAGGTATAGTGTTCTTCAGGACACCTCCATTTCCGTTTACGTACGAACATTTCAGGACACCAATAGCGTTTTTAGAACAGTTTGAACTTGCTAGCGAACAGTACCGGACAGGTATAGTGTTCTTTAGGACACTTTAATTTTTGTTTGTTTACGAACAATTCAGGACACCTCGTGTGTTCTTAGTACAGTTTCATGTTGCTAGCGAACACTACGAACAGTTGTACTGTTGTTCAGGACACATCATTTTCATTTATTTATGAACATTTCAGGACACCAATTGTGTTCTTAGGACAGTTTTAAGTTGATAGCGAACATTACGGACAGATATAGTGTTCTTTAGAACACTTTAATTTTTGTTTCTTTACGAACATTTCAGGACACCACGTGTGTTTTTAGAACAGTTTCAACTTGCTAGCGAACAGTACGAACAGGTGTGGTGTTCTTCAGGACACCTCCATTTTCATTTATGTATGAACATTTCAGAACACTCGCACTGTCCGCGGACACTTTTATTGTTTTAAAAACAAAAAAAACGGAAACTATTCACAATACAATATAAAAATTAAACTTTATTTAACATATATTAATAATTTATGACAGAGAAAGTGAGGCAGAAACAGAAACAAAAACAGGAGAATTTGGGGTTTCAACATGATTGGTATTAGGTGAAGAAGGGATGGAAATCTCATCAAAACGTTTTGGATTATGGAGAGGATTTGGGGATAATTGACTGGGATATGGTGAGGAGGGACAAGTACATGTGGGGCAATGGTACGAGGTTTTTGGTTTGAAATGATTTTCTACAAAAGTTTTAAATTATTAAAATTAGCCAACAATACATCATTTTTTTCTTCTATATTGTGAAGACTGTTATCCATAACAGGGTTTTCTGAAGTTTCTTCTATTTTGGTATGCTCTGTACAAAAAAATAATATGTATGTTAAATGTATATAAAAAAATGGTTTATATTATAAAGTGTTTACCATTAGTTTCACTATCTTGTGACATTTCTTCATGTGGGAAATTGTCCTCTAGCCATTCCAGAGTACTAGACATTTCTGTGAGAAAAAAAAAAGATAATATATTTTTTAATCTAATAGAGAAAGTTTATAAATATATGAGTAAAATGAAGTACACTTACTATTTCTGGTAAGATAAGTCCTATGTATTCAGTGGGTCTGGTCTTGTTCTCAGTTCTGTTGTGTCTGTGAGGTAATTATGTTGGAAGTTAATTTATCTTCTTGTGGTATATTCCATTTCAGAACATATTGTATTTAAATGAATGGTTAGTTTTTTTACATATATGGGTTACATTTCTTATGTATTACTATATATAATGTGTTTGTGTGCTGCTTTTTGAATTTGTCAAATGTTCCTATATTATGATATAACAATCAAACATACCCCACCACCCACCCCCCCACAGTTTTTAGGTAGTGGTACTGTTCTCCGAACATGTCCGCGAACATTAAATAAGTTCGCGGACATCAAGTTCATAAGAAGAGATCTAGTCAGTTCCATATGACATGTATATAAAGTCAAAGTCATTATTGTTAAGTTGTGCTACTAAAAATCTATGAAATTCAGTGAAAAAACTTTGTTAAAGGGACGTTATGGTTAAGTTGCGCTACTAAAAACCTATGAATTTCAGTGACAAAAACTTTGTTAAAGGGACGTTATGGTTAAATTGCGCTACTAAAAACCTATGAAATTCAGTGAAAAAACTTTGTTAAAGGGACGTTATGGTTCCAAGTAAAACCGAAAAACCCTTGAAATTCGCCAGTTATGGTAAACTAAGCAACCATAACTCGCGCCACCACCGTGCACTGCTAAGACTAACACCCAGGACATCAAAGATGACATCACAATGTCATTGATGACATCACTGATGACATCACATGTGTATGTACTTCTCATGAAATATGTGTAGAAGGGATTCTTATTATGTTGCGAAAAAAGTGTCAAGAATCATTGCAAGAAATATACCCTAATAAGTACATTAAACGATGCATTGATATAAATAGCATCCTATTATGGGGTTCTAACTAGTATACTAAGCTACTCATACAGAAACATAACATTGTGTGCAGCGTACAAGATGAAGGTGTGATATTCGTAATTTTAATATGTTCAATAATGAAATGATAATTGTTTTCTTAATAGATTTTTGTGTACTTTGAAATATGTAATAAGTAGCTAATAAAACCCATGTATTACATAATTGCATTACTATAGACAAAACACAAAGACACAAGAACACATACCAATATGGGTATATACAGGGAAAGTGAAGTTAGCAAAAAAGCACAAGTAGTAGCAGAAACAATTCATAACTTAACTGATTAGTTTCATGCAAATAAATGATTGCTCTGTTTCAAAGCTGCTATTTACCCTATGTATATCTATCACTTGATGTGATTGGACCCTAAGGAAAGTAGTGTGAGTACAATGTATACAAATATGACCATATACAGGGAAAGTACAGCCATAAAAAAAACAACAGAACTATCAGAAAGTGCTCATAAGTCTAGTGATTATCTTTATGCACAAAAAGGATTGCTGTCTTTCAAGCTTGTGTTTTCCCATATGTATATGTTTCATATGATGTGACTGTACTCTAAGGGAATTACTGTAAGAACCTACTAGAAGGATACGTCTACAAATAAAATAAAATTCTTAGTTTCTGACTGTTACTGAAGAAAACCATGTGGCCTAGATATGTCAGCAAAAGAAAAAATAGTGAGCCAGACATGTGATGTCATCAGTGATGTCATCAATGACATTTGTGATGTCATCTTTGATGTCCTGGGTGTTAGTCTTAGCAGTGCACGGTGGTGGCGCGAGTTATGGTTGCTTAGCTTACCATAACTGGCGAATTTCAAGGGTTTTTCGGTTTTACTTGGAACCATAACGTCCCTTTAACAAAGTTTTTTCATTGAATTTCATAGGTTTTTAGTAGCGCAACTTAACCATAAAGTCCCTTTAACAAAGTTTTTTTCACTGATATATATATATATATATATATATATATATATATATATATATATGTGTGTGTGGGGTGGGTTTGGGGTAGTAAATAATATAATGGGATTGGGTAGGGGTTTTTGGATTGAGTGGGGGGTTGCAGGGTTTTCCTCCGCATATATGTCCTAATTGACCTTCATTTCACAATCCATTGTGAAAAGGTAAATTCTCCTGCGATCAATTGTGAAAGGTCAATTAGTATACATCCGGAGAAATCGGAGATGAAGCATTCTATGAAATTGTGATTTTATCATTAGTATTAATTTCTAGTCAGAAAAAGTTAATGTTTTTCAAATTGATTTCTTCCTCTGCTCATGACAAGGTATTGTGATATTTTATAGTTTATTATTGAGGTAAACATGGATTAGTATAACACCAGGAACATTTTACAACAACACTAGCTGCAGCACAGCATATGATATGATATGGCATTTATAACGTGCCTTTACACAAGTGTTTCTAGGCGCCACAAGACAAGTGAGGGAAGACAAAGGAAAGACAAGACAAACGATAAGCGCTACAAGACAAAGGAGGGAAGGCAAAGGAAAGACAAGACAAACGATCTTACAAGGCCTTGTGTCACACAGATCGTGCAAGTGCGACACAAGAAGTGCAGGGGTAAGGGAGAGGGGGAGGTTCAAGAGAGAGGGTATGGGGAAGTGCGATCATGGCAGAATGCTAAGAGTAAGTGCAGCCAGTGCAATGCGGCTCTATGTAAGTACAGGAGGTAGGGGGGCTGGAGGAGTTACGGTTACAGCCCCTAAGTGCACAGTAGGCCAGGAGGCAGTGTAAAGTGGACTGGTCATGGAGAAGCCAGGTACCCAGTGAGACTTTGAGGGTACCAAGCAACCAGTCGGCACAGAAGACAGGTAGGTTAGCAGGAAAGCGAGAGAGAGAAGGCAGAGGAGAAAAGGAAGGTCTTGAGCTGTTTTCCGAGATTCATGTAATATGGGTCAAGTCTGGCAGGGCCAGGAGGCCGTTCCAGAGGGAGGCTGCTGCAGAGGAGAGGAGAGAGATCTACCCCCTCTCTCTGCTTGGTGAAGCGTCTGACCCTCAGAGAGTTGGAGGTAGCTGGGCAAAGGGCTCTAGAGGCCGACACGACCCCAGAAAGCCTTGTGGATGATGCTAAGGGTCTTGAACTTGATCCTTGCAACCACCGGGAGCCAGTGGAGAGATTTCAGAGCTGGAGAGGATTTGGTCCCTGAGCTTGAGGCCAAGGATAAGACTTGCCGTCCTGTTCTGGATTAGTTGCAGGGAGCAAAGAGTAGAGTTAGGCAGATTGAGAAAGAGGCTGTTGCAGAAGTCCAGCCTGGAGAGAACCAGGGCTCTGGAGGCAGTTAGCTTCTGGGGTGAAGTGAGAAAAGGTAGAATACTGCTGAGAAGGTGAAGCTGGAAGTAGGCCTTCATGGCAAGGTCCATGATGTGAGAGAGAAGGAGAGCATGGGGTCGGAGAGGACACCAAGGTTTTTTGCCTCACAGGAAGGTGAGGGTAGAGGGCCCAGGGAGGGTGGCCAGAGTGAGAGAGGGAAAGCGGGTGTAGGGCTCCCAGTGTAGAGGAGGAGCCATAAGCCTCTGCAGGAAGTTCTGCCCCTAAATTCCCTATATGTTGGGAACCGGAAAAAGTGACAAGCAAAATACCTGTAATGATGGCTATAACACAAACAACCTTTGAAGCAAAGTATCCATTAAGGAAACCATTCTTTATGTATCCACAGAGAATTGACAGCCGCTTGGGAAATATCCCTGAAGAGTACGCGAAGATGGATGAAAGACTGGTGATGTCACATGAAGTAAAGTGACACGCCTCAGAAAAGATGACAAGAAAGAAGATGAATAAGCCATATAGAATCTGATGACGAAGTAAGAATCGAGTACATTTTCATATATGGGATGATGTTTGTACGTGTGAAGAGCACAGAAGAAGCAGACAACCATTTTATTATTGTACAGACGCAGTAACGCAAGTAGACAAAATAATCATAAGGCTGGCTATGTAGTGAATAGATTGCAGTGATGCGCCAAGGTATATATATACATAGCAATCTGCAAGTTCCATATCGTATTTGGGCAAATTGGACCCCATGAATAGAAGGCATGGAAAAGTGTGGCGCAGCAGAATAAGTCTGGCTGGAGATGGGAGAAGAATCAAAGAGGCCTGCCTGGACCAGTGTCAAGGGATGAGGCAGCCAAGAGACAAGTTAATTATAATGAAAATATACAATGGACAAGAAGGCGAGAGCCGAGCTCCTGTTAAGGTACGGTAGAAGGACATTGAGTGCCAAGTTTTATTCATTTAATATTATTAAATGCAACAAGGAAGCTCAAAACATGGCCTCCAGTCACATGATCGGATGAAAATAGACTTTGGGCAGGCAACACTGAGACCAGAAGATAAAGTCATGCTCACACTCCCTTTTATTCCCAGGAGCAGTGATACATTACAAGGCCAAGTTCAAAGACTAGTATTATGGCAGATAGCTTGAGTGATGATGGATGATGGGCTAATTGGGTGGGGAGTCATGACCAGGCTGAAACCACCAGCACCTGGGGTACCAGCTTGCATGCTGCTAACAAGTGGAATATTCCAGAATGCTACAAGCGTTCCAACCAATTATAAAAAGCAACTTACCAAAGAGAGAATCGGGGTTAACCTGGATGCCTCGCATCTGCTTTTTCAAAAGAAATGGATTTTCCACGCAGTTGCCTCACGTTTGTGCTCAGTTGCAAGAGGGTTTGTTTATTTCATCTAGTTAGATTGAGAACACCTCTTATAGATACAGTGGGGGCTCTTATCTTCCCATGTGGTCAGCCGACACGTGTTTCGTCCCATAGGTCCTTTTCAAGGCTATGTAATGCTGTCCAGCGCCCCCTATGGGGTCCTGGTTTGATAATTTGCGTGAGTTCCTGTAATTACAGCTTGGCTCTTGTTGGGCCCTGGAGTTTCATGTTCCTGCGCGTAACCCCCCTTCTCTCTACTAAACAAATGAGGTGTGGGCTGCACCTCAACACAAACCTGTGACCTTGCCAGCAATATAACAAAAACAGACTTACTAAAATAGAGCTTAGCAAGGTTGGTTCCACCTCTAGGGCCCCCCTTCTTCTTTTCACTTACCAAAGAGCCCTATAATTTAGAAGTCCAATGAGACACTCCAATGACTTGCACTAGGGGTGGGCAGAGTTGCCAACCTGACAGTAGAGACCCAATCACAACACCAACCCTCATAGAAAGTATTTCTAGATGTCCGCCATTACCCATTCACAGACACACATATGTTTTCTCAGTTTGCACGTAGTGTGACGTCAATAATGATGAGTTTTTAGTATTTAAATGTGGTTTTTATGTTGTTCGCTGACATTTTGCTGTTAGACATCCAATGATGCGCCTTGTATTCCCTGTTTTAGATAATTGTTATTAAAACTGACCAAGTCTTTTGCCAACTTCCTGAGTCAGTTTTATTATTGATGTTTGAGTAATTTCTCCATGCCCATCCACCCTGTAGAGTGATACCTCGTCTTAAAGAGCCCAAAGGTTCACCAGTAAGCAGGATCTCCATCTTGCTGGCATTAAGGTAGAGGTCGTTAGAGGTGCACAAATCCAGAATCACAGCTAGAAAGTCAGGAAAGAGCAAGGGAGGAGAGGAGGCTGAGGGAACCCTAAAAGAGAGTCAGGGGTCATCCGCATAATACTGAAAGTTAGAAGAGAAGTTGGAGATCAGGTGGGCCAAAGGGGCCAGATAGACATTGAAGAGCCAGGGTGAGAGGATAGAGCCCTGGGGGATACCACATGTGGAGAGAGAGATGGTGGAGAGAAAGGACCCAATTTGGACCTCAGATGGTCAGTAAGCAGGAAGGAGATCAGCCACATCAAGGCCTGATCCATGATGCCCAGGTTTTCAAAGAGACGATTGATCAGGCTAGCGTGATTGAGCATGTTAAAAACAGAGGAAAGGTCAGGGAGGATGAGGAGAGAGGGAGATCTAGAGTCAAGATTGGAGAGCAGATCTTCACGAGTGTTCAGTAGAGTAGTTTCCAGACTCTGAAGCCAGGCTGATGGTCATGGAGACATCCAACAGATTCAGTGTGGAGAGTAGGCTGGGAGATGGCCAGCTTTTCCGGGAGTTTGCCTATTAAAGGAGTGATAGAAATTGGGTGATAGTTAGCCGCACAGGTAGGATTGGCAGAAGGCCTTTTTAGGAGGGTGTGCACAAGGGATTACTTAAGGAGAGAGGGGAAGATCCAGTGGCGAAAGAGTAATTGTAGAAATCTGCCAAGGCTGGAGCGAGGGTGGCAATGTTATCCTTGATGTTTCTGGAAGAGTAGGGGAGACCTGTTTGGACTACACTTTCATAGATCAGACTTGTCTAGTAACATTGTCAGGTGTTATCAGAGAGAAGGAGGACAAAAGGAAGAGGAGAGGGAGAGGTGGCCAAAGGGGGTCTGAGAGACATAGAGGGAGAGGAAGAGGAAAGCAAAGACATTGTCCTAGGATTTACTGGTGAAATGAGAGACCAGAGCCATACAGATGGTCTGGGAGGGAACAGGAGAGGGGGAGACTGCAGTAGGATTGGCCAGCTCCTTCCAGATTGTACAAAGTTTGGCTGTGTTCTTAGAGGCTGCAGAGACGCAAGCTTTAATATGGACCCTTTTCATGGAGATGACAGAGTGTCTGTATTGCCTTTAGAGCAGGCGGCAGACCAGTATGACAGAGGATGCACCCAAAACCCTCCACCTCCTCTCAGCCACCCTGCACTTGCATTTTGGGGCAGTGAGGTCTGAGTCATAACAAGAGTTGCACTTGTGGTAGGCTTCAGGTGGATTTTCATGATAGGGGCAAGGATGTGTTGGAGATAGAAAGATGCAGGTTAGAGAAGGCTGTGTGAGACTGTCAGTCAGCTGACGGAGTAGCAGGAGCAGAGAATATAGACTCAATGACATCCACTGGCACGCGCTTCATGGGCCGAATGACTGAGAAGGAAGGCAGCAGTGCACGGGTAAGCTCTGCTTGGGGGACAAGAAGTTTCAGGTGGGAGGAGAGCAGAAAGTGGTCAGTCCAAGAGAGAGGAAGGGTGAGATCAGAGAAGGGGGTGTCTGAGGAGATGAGAACATCCAAGGTGTGTTCTGCAGAGTGCATCGGACCAGAGGGTAGAATGGAAAGGGAGAGAGTCTCGCAAAGGTTGCACAAGAGCTGATATTATGTTGGTATAGTCATCAGGGGTACGCAAAAATGTTCTGTGGAAACTTCTACATCCTTCAAGTATTGTTGGCAGTCTGTTTTCTTGTACTGAGTCAACGTTTCACAGCTAGTCCAAACACAAAGATACAGACATTCCAACACTACTTACAATTTCTCACCATTTAGAATCGAGAGCTATTTTGTTTTTATTTTCTATTAGTTTCACATTACCTGTTTTTACACTTAGTAAGATTCAGAACTAGATTATCGTGATCAGTGCACAGCCACATGGCATTTCGACTTCTCTGAAAGCCTTTATTGTAAAATCAAAAACCGTTATGTCATCCACATATCCCAACCAGTTAATGTGTTTAAAGCCCAACATAGGGGGAAAAGACAGGTCCCTGTTTCAGCTCATAACCAGTGCTGATCTTTTAAGTAAAGCCCCCCTTCTTGTTCATTCTTATGTTGATCAATGTGCTAATATGTAATTGTATCATTATTGTAGTAAGCCATTGTCAATGGCCCATTTAGTCGTTTTTTCCATAGGATCTCTCTGTCTACCCTACGTGAAATTCCTAAAGACCGAATTAATTATCTTTGTTATCTTTTTTAAAGAAAACCCAAGGCCAGACCTGACAATTGAAAGGAAATACAGCTATTTAAAAACCTCTGTTCAGACATCACACAAACCTCCACAGATCCATCATCTGATTGAAGACTCATATCATTCCGAACAATCAGACGGACTAACTGCAATGATCTCTGCTTCACAAGCTCAAACCCGTTATCTTCATGACAGGCTTCAAAAACATTGCCCAGGCATTGGTTTGCACAATCTGGATAGCAGAAAGGGTCTTCTTGCAGTTCTCTCTGCATCAGCTCTGACAACCTTTATGACTGTCCTACATGCCACACCCATCGCATCACCCAACAGAACAAATGGGATCACATCCCACTGAAACTCAGGTAGCTCAACGGGCCTCAATGCCAAGAAGGCAACGCCATCGAAACAGAGTTCACCACTGGCAAGCCCATGCATGAAAAACAACTCACACTAAAACATCCTACCTATCAAAATAAATCATCACCTGCAGAAGCCAGAGAAGCACAGACAGCAAAGCCGTTATCAGGTTAGCAATTAAAAATTGAATAAGAGAGAAAAAAGAAAACAAGCAGCTTCTGCTATTCCAGATACTGTGGAACAGCCTTCCGACTCACATCAGATGCTCTGCCATGTTCATGTATTTCAAAAAAGAGATAAAGGGCCTGATTTACAGAAAGGTTTGCGCGGCACATATGCATTTTGCAGCAAAAAAGGCCACTATGCGGTGCACAAAAACATATCCACTGATTTACAGATCGACCTCTGCTCGAGGCCTGAGGGAATGGCCAGTACAAAGAGCAAGAAGGGGGCAGAATATTCAAACTACCTCATTAAAGTACAGAAATGAGGGATAGAATGGCCCTGGGAAGGGAGGCACCGTGAAAATGTACAAACACGCCCCATGAAGTGCAAACCAACACATATTTACAGGTTCACTCGTGCATCTGAGCAAACCAAAAAAGATTCACATTTTACTACCGCCCATGACCAGCCCCAAAGTGAGACTGCGCCATGCAAACTCAGGTTTAAAAACCCCCATGCAATCGTTATAGAAACATTGCGAACATGCCCGTACCTGCATTGCTCGCATACCTACTGCTTTATGGGAGGAGGAGAATGAGGAGGAGGGCCAGAATTTACCATATATGCACAAGGACATTCATCATGTTTGATAAGGAAGTGTATGGCACATACCGCTTCCCCACACATGTCATCCTTGGATTGGTGAGGGAGCGGGAGAATAACCTGGTGTCCTCAACCCTGTGCTGACAGCAAATACCACCCTTGGTGAAAGTCCTAACTGCCCTTCACTTCCTTGGGACTTGCACATTCCAACGGATCACAGCCATTGTCGGTGCTATTTCACACCCTAAACAATCACGCTGCCTCAAACAGGTCCTAAGCTGCATCATAGCACATGTGCACAGCCACATAGGCAAGGAGTGGCTGAAGAATTATATGTGGTTGCCCAGTCCCTATGGGGACTTTGGGCAATTGATTGCACAGATGTTGCACTACAAATCCCATGAGCCACAGAATATATATATCGAATCACAAAAATTGGCATTCGCTAAACGTGCAGGTCATCTGTTTTGAAAAGAGTCACATTATGCATGTGAATGCGAACTACCCTGGATGAACCCATGACAGCTACATATTATGCCATTCCCCCATCGGGAACGTTCGGCAACAAGTGGCTCATTGATGAGTACCAGCCAGCACACACAACAGAACACACTGGTTGCGGAACACATCCAATACAAACCACTATAAAATCACATACCATAACAAAATGTGATTTTGGTCATTAACAGTTGACAGCGCTTACCTGTTATCACCATTCCTGATGATGCCTATCCAGAATCCCACCACACCAGCGGAGGTATGCTACAATGTAACCCACATTGCCACCACAGGCATTGTAGAGCACACATTTGGACTGCTGAAATCAAGGTTGCACTCTCTGGACCATACTGGTGGAGTATTGTTGTATGCACCAGCTGTTACATGTGAAATCATATTGGCATGTTGCATTTTGCAAAATATAGCATAACACACATCATGTACATGCAAACATGTGAAAAGTCAAAATACTGTTGCATATGTCACAGAAAATTTCCCCCTATGTGGAAGGTCAGATTCAGGTGTGCAGGATGCACATGCATGATAGAGTGGCTACTTGACAACAATCATGGCAGGATATGGCATGCAAAGTTCACAATATATGACAGCTAATAACCCACCTACAAACAAAGAGGATGGTGTATGGCCCAGCACCAGGAACACATGCACATAAGCACCTTCAGTGGGCAGACTATGACCAGCATGCTGCAGAGATCAAAACAACATCCACAATCATGTACATTCTACCACTCCCATGCCTGTAGACTGTGACAATCACCCACATATCACCAGATAGACACCTACATGCACAACCCTACTTGTGCCACACCAGGACACTACTGGAATGTATAGGTCAACACACATGCAAATGTGTGACCATGTACTCCCTTACCATGTGTAACTGCTGTCATGCTGTGTATCCCTCACCACCTCCACCTACCACTGTGCCTCCTCATTTTTGTCAGGAGTGACAATGTCCAGCAGAGGGAATGGAGAATTGGATAGAAGGAGAAGGACCTGGGTGCATTCACAGTGTGGGTGGGAGCTGTGTAAAGTGACCTGAAATGACAACAGATACAAGTTCAGTAGAGTGCAAGTACCCTGTCACGCATACTTCACATATAATGCACATCTTGGTTCAACATAATGTTTACTTGAATACCCATTCATGTCCCTCTGTGAATCGGCATGTCAGGTATCATCACTGAACATGACAGTACGCACATGCCACCTGGAGTATCACTAGTAAAGTCCCATTTGAAGGAACAAACCACATGGTGGATCATGTCTGTCAGACAAAGAATAGGAGTCCACCTCAGACAGCAAAAACTAAATATCAACTAAAAGTCCATCACTGTGCACATAGTCAGCAGGCAGCATGAGAAAGGGGCAGATAAAGTGAGAAGCAACATAAGAATGTTGTGCATGGAAAAACAAAATAGCATCACTTGCAAGAAGCCTGCTAAGACCCACCCTGTGGATCATCCTGGGATGGGGGCCCTGGCCGGGCAAGGCCAATGCCTGGTCCTCTTTTGTGGCTGCCACACATGACACAGAAGCATGCAACAGTCCGGCAATTGCAACCAAGTCCTGATGACTCTCTTTGCGTGTCTCCTTTATGTCTGCCTGCATGGCAGCCCTTGTTGATAGTGTCCCTCAGGTAGGACATCTCAAGACAGTGATGCTCCCATGAGGCCTCCAACTGCTTAAGCAGGAGTACACCCAAGTCTGTCATCTCCTGCCTGTGATGGTCCCTTGAGGCTTTCATCTCCTCATGCAGGTATTGCCTCAAGGCAGAGATCTCCCCACGTAACAGTTGGAATTCCATACACATCGTGGCATTAGATCATGTCTGCCAGATGATGCATGTCCCTGCCGATCTCCTGCATGACCTCGCCCTGATGCACAATTTCATGTATCACCCCTTCCTCCCAGTTAAAGCAGGAAGCAGGCACATATCCTCTGCATGTGCATGGCTGATGAAACCATGATGAGGCAGTGCATCCCTGTCTGAATAAGTGCACTGGCATGGGCTGTGGGTTCACATGCATCCCACTCCCAGTACACACCTCTGCTGCCTCCAGGATGGGTTAGGGCAATTCTCCAAGCAAAGTGCCATCAGAAGAAGCCTGGCTCACCACTGCCAGGGGCATGGTCTCCTTTCTCCCCTGAGGCTCAGTTTCCTCCAAAATCTCAAGGAATCCATCGGACTCTATGGGAATGGGGACTTACATTTTACCAGCATCTGAGTGGTTGAGCCATTGGACTTGTAATCTCCCGGTTGCACCGGGAAGTCAGGCACCAGTAACATTTTATTAGTAGCACCGGCAGGATTACCACCCGACTTGTAATGAGGTGCCTTAATCAGTTTGCTCAATAAGTCCTAGCAGCCATGTCATTGGGAGCCGGACTGGATGCGATTTGCAGAATGTGCAGGTGTGTGTTGGCTCCAGTATTCACACATGTGAGCAGCATCACGTAGCTACACTCCCAGAGGAAGTAACAAATCGATGTTGAGGCTGCAGAGGCAAAAGGCAGGGAAACATATAGTAGGTGTGGTATATGTTGGCAATGCAAAATGTCCTAAACAATGGAACATGCAAGTAGGGAAATGATGTAGGTAGGAGTTCGAAATGGAGTCAAAGGGGCATTGCTGCAATTGCAAGGTTGGTGAGCCAATGTGGCAAGGGACTGGCCATGTTGATTACAAACCCTGTAACCTGTCTAATTCAAAGGCAAGCCTCCATGTTTGCATGTTGCCATGTTCAGTAAGTGCCCCATAGAATCCCCCTACTATCCCCATGAGGAAAGGCAATTCCAAGGTTACAGGCAGCTCCCCTGCAAAGGTAAATATCAAGGGCATATCAAATGCTAAATGCACACATGTATCACAGGCATGTCTGGCAAAGCCCGACATGGATGTAACCTGTGTGCACTTTCATGGACAAACGAGTATGTACACTCCAAATGCAGCGGCAACATGAGAAGACATGTCTATGCTGTCTATTGCCAGCATATGCAGTGGATGTGAACCCCCGTTCATTTAGTTGGCAATGCACCCCGTCCTAGGACACTATCTGACCAGAGCAGTGAATGATTCACACATGCATGACCCATTGCTAGTAGAGGAGCCATGTGAGTGCTATCTACAGAGGCATGACATGATACTGTGTGCAATGGCATGTCATGCAGAAAGTGGAGATATTGGCATGTAGCCAATGCCATTCACAAATACACCTGTAAGGTGCCGTGAAATTACCATTACACATACAACAGCCACACTGAATATCATGTGGCCAGAGCCAACATGCATGTACAGCTCGAATGGAAATGCCCTGATGTGAATCCCCCTTTTCAACATCAATACACTTATCCGTTGTCATGCACACTGGTGTCATGGTCACATGTATCAGTCACTCATGTCACTCACCTGCTGCATGTCCATATATGTTGTAGCCTTCCATGCCTACGACTTGTTCACTCGTGATGAGTTCAGAGGCACCAGTACCCTGTGCAGAGGACACATTAGTACCACGCTTTTATTTGGTACGCCTGGTGAGGTCGTCCATACTCATATGCACTCCTCCTGCTGTATGCTTCTCCACCGAACAGGCATTAATTAGATCAGTGAACTCCTGCCACTTCTGCTGCTACTGGGCCACTAATAGGGAGCTGCCAGCCTACGGGTATAGCTCTGACTGTTGCTCATCTACATAATCTGTGAGGATTTGCAACTCCTCCTCAGTGAATTTCTTCTTACTGCTCTGCCCCTTCCCAGGGACTGGTGGATGTCCCTGTGTCATGGGAGTCCCAGTGGCCCCTTCACAAGCAGCGCTGCTGCCGTTCTGTGCCAGTGGTGCATCCCCAGCACGTGATGGTGCTGTCTTCCTGTCACTTTTTGGTGGTGGTCCCCTCATCTTCACTGGTCTAGTAGCCCTGCCAGTTCCCCTCCCATCCATGTTAGGGGTTATGCAGGTGATCCACAGCAAATCTTTCTAGTCTGCACTGGCGCCGCATACACGCAAGTTGCCCCGATCATGCTGAATTCCGGTGCTTCGTGTCCTCCGGCCATTAGGATTATGCAGCGCAGGTACATGCTGCGCATGCACCCTCTATTCATAGTAAGCCGTGCATGCACAGTTTGCTCAGCGCATGTAAGTCACGTGATATGGGCCTCGCTTGATTTACCAGCTGTAGCTGCCACATTCCTCTGCCTGCTTCCTTCATCCTGTTCCTGATACAGCTTGGTTTGCCCGCACACCCCTGCTATTTCTCCAGTGTGCAGTCCTGGGACTATTTGCTGAACACTACCACTGCCGGATCTGGACACCAACGCTTCATTGCTGCTCCACAGTACAATTAAGTGGGGAATAGCAAAAGGGAAACTGGTGGATCTCTGGCTACATCCAAGAAGGTGGGAGTGGGATGGTGGCACTGATGGAGAGGGGGAACTGCTGTTGGAGGACTGTAAATTGGATTGTAATTGGATATTTATAACATGCATAATACCCAGATGTTTCTAAGCGCGGACCCGGGAATGGAACCTGACTTGCTCCGTGTCGCTTTGCTTCCAAGGCGAGCATGTTGCCCCTTAGCTATCCTCCCGAGACAAGGCACAGTGAGTGGCAGGTGAGTGCTGTCCTATGTATTGCTATGTACATGTGGCATTCTGGTGCTTTTATTAGTAGTTCACTTTCAATAGTACCATCACACATATGGAACCCTGAACATGTAAGAATTGTGTTTTCAAGGTGCCTAAGGTGGTAAGGCTGCTGAGCCATGCACAGCTGTTTGCTGTGTGTGCATCTATGTGTGTCTGTCCATGCCAGGATGTCACTTCTGACATTGGCAGTCCCTGATTGTCCATGGCCAGCTGAATCACTATTGGGTCAGGGATGAAGAGAAACGCCACAGGAGCATTATCGAGGATTTGAACAGTAGGTACACTCTGTAAGGAGCAAACAGAGTGCTGGTACGGCCTACAAATTATGGTTTGTACACTTCCAACTCTGTTACAGGTGCATTACAGACCCAGTTCCAGGACACCAGCCACCTCCACCAGCACCTCCAAGGTTGCGAGGATGAGGGCTGCTAACTTCTTGGGTGCATAAATTGCCATCCTTGGAGAACAGGTGCTGCTGCACTATGATGCCCTCTTCCATCCGGTTCAGCAGCTTAGACTGTTGGATATAAGAGGATCTGGCAGGATATCACTGCTGCCGTCAATGTTGAGGGGGTGGCAGACCGTATCCTGGAGAACATTAAAAAACACTGGGACGACATGAGTATTCGGAGCCAGAAGAAGGCCAGGGAAGCCATCAAGGCAGGATCCACTACCTAGGTGAACTCTGGCGGGTGCCATTGGATTTTGCCTCTCTATGTCTGGCTCCTGCAGAGGGTGAACCCGTCACTTCATGCCGAGGTCCTTGAACTGCAGGCACAGATGCAGGCTGCAGGTGAGTCCACACTGTCAGTATGATGGGGCTGAATGGTTATGCCATGTGAAGAGGATGCATGTTGGGAGGATGCTGGTCGAAGTACACAGCAATGTAATGTAACATATTGTGTCACACGTATACAACAAAAGATTGAGGGGAAATTATTAGATAGCCCCAGGATTCGTCCCCCCTAACAAGGACTTATGCAAACTTCCCGACTTGGGAATCCTGTTGCCTTTATGCTGAGCCCCATAGGAAGTGTGAGGAACACTATACCTCGACAAGCCTGTGTTTGTTCGCTAAAGATACACCACAGCACTCAAAAAGTAGTACATTATAACACATGACTTTATTAAGATACTAAATCTATAAAAAAATGTAATAAACAATTCATATAGTCATTTCATATTACTAAAAAACAATTTAATATAAACATTCTAACCTCTAAAACTCGTAAAACACTACGAAGCACTCTCAGGGTGCAAACGTGCTTGCTTATCACTCACAATCCTCTCATACCTAAATTATACCTCACTCTCACACCATATAAAGTTATATAGACTCTTGTCGAATACACAATAACAGAGAGCTCTCAAGTTCTGAAATGCTCACTCCAGCCAGTTAGTGCACTAGTAAAACAAATCCTTTCAGTTAAAGGTTGTCATTAATTAAATAAATTTTTAAATAAAGTTGCCTATTAATAGAGCAACAACAATGCCCGACATGTTTCGTTCTTATAACGATGTAAGACAAGTGATAGAACTTCTGCAGGGGAAATTCGACAACCAGATTCTCTTGGTCTTCTTAAACTTTCTGTGGAAATGTTCCTCTAGGATCCGTGGTAACTTCAGTATTTTTTACCAGATCCCGGTGATGTAGGCTCGTCTCTAAAATCAAACAACCCACCGTTATCGTTGACCCCCACGCGTGCAGGTGCCCCTGTCTTGCTACAGTTCTGTCGAGTGATATAATCACTCCAAAGCGAAGGTTGCTGAACCAAGTTCGCTAAACCTTGTAGCCGGGAAGGTTCCTTTTGTTACGGCATCGGATTGACACTGTTGTTTGGGACCGCTTGATTATTCTTCTGTGAGCGGTTTCAATCAACTTGACATCTCGCGTTGAGTCTTCCGTGTTCATTACGTGGTGCTTCAATTGCCTGGTGCTACATATTGTGTCACACCATTTTGTTCTGGTGTCATTGGCATGGCTTCTATATGATGTGTCCATTGTGCATGCAGGGTTCCACACTGTGTCTGTTCAAGGGGTGGGAGGGCCTGAGTAGGATGTGCAAAGAGGGTCCTTGTATTCTGCTATGGCCATGAGGAGTTACATGATGGTGTCAATGGTGCTTGATCATCAGTTACAGAGCAAGGGATATTCCCCCTTCAGGATCACTTCTCAGTTGTCTTTTGACTGATGGACATATGTGGTCCAATTCAGAGGTGAGGGCCCAGGTCACAATCTGCATTGTAGGATGTGTCTTTAGCTTTGAGGGATTTGAGTGCTGGGGTGACACATCTGGTGCAGGGGCATTGGCTGTTGGTGGCTGATGTGATACATGTGAGGGGGTTCTGAGACCTGGATGGGCATTGATTTAGATGGGTGATGAATAGGTGACTCGTCTGGAGGCTGTGGAAGTTTATGGAGGAAAGCAGGGAGTCTGACACGTCCAGTGTTCCCCTGACCATGTACCATGTTTGAAAGCGGGAGGAGAGTTCTTGGTCAGTGAAGGGTGAGGTATGTTGGTGTTGATAGTGAAACTATGATGGCTGTGTGTCTTGCCAAAATGCTACAGCCCTCATGTATGCCCCCTCCATGTCCCCAGTTGGCCCTGGTAACTAGTATGCCCATGGAGTGGTGACTGCTCATTCTATGCAACTCCATGCATGCAATTGATGGGGATGTCATCATGTATTATGAGCTTACATGTCTGTGTATCCAGGATGATTCATTCAAGTAGTCATCATTGGTTACCAGTCATTTGGTCGAAAACCAAAGGATCAAATGCCATTTGATCGACAGTCAAATGGTCGAAAAAAATGGTCGATTTTCTTTTTTATTATTATTTTTTTTATGGGGTGGTTCCCCCCGCAAACCCCTGTTTTCTTTATTAAAAATATTTTTTAACCGACCAAAAGTAAAATAAATAAATAAATACAAAATTGGACCTTTTTTTTCCGACCATTTGACTGTCGATCAAATGGTCATTCGATCTTTTATTTTCGACCATTTGACTGGACACCGTCATCATTATCCACATCATAAGGCTTTTATTTGACAAAGTCATTAGCCACAATACAAAAACAATACACAATATTACATAAATAAGCAGTTCATAAGTGACCAATCAAATAAAACATATAAAGGCAATGTAACCTGGAAACTTCAAAAGTACAATCAGTAGAAACATTGAAAATCAAAACATGTTAAAAACAGTGCGTCCCTTGCAAAGAGAGTGTTTTTACTCTTGGGTGCTATCCAAATTAGCACGGGGCACCAGCCTTAGTGCAAATCAAATCATGTAAACAGGTTCTGTGTAAGGGTATATATCTTACGTTCCCTTTAGCACATACTCAGATGTTTTACCACCGGGAGACAATGGGCCTATGAATTGGCTCTAAACCAAGTCTATGAGCAGTACAGGGGCAGTCTATGAGCAGTACAGGGGTAGTTAAGCCATCCCTGGTTAACAATAATTCATCACCTGGCTCCATCACTATTCAAAGCCCTCAACCTCATACACCATGCCTGAAGTTGTGATGTGAGGGGCCGTGGTATTTGTATGTGAGATGGCCGCATGGTACCTTGCCAATCGTCAGACATGCACATGTGTACACACATTTGCTGAACTGCGTAACCTCGCTCCCTTTTCAACCAGTGTTGCATGCAGATGAGGAGACCAGCACTGAGGAGGAGCAATTTGCTAGGCAAAGGCCTTCCAGGAGGCTATGGAAACCACACCCATGACTGCTGTCACACGCCTCATCTGAGGGACAGGTGGCTGCCTGGGAAACATCATCGGATGGCGCTGGTGATGACGTGCATTACATTGCCATTGTCATGGCGGGTGTGCCTTCAGGGGCAGGGACATTCTACCATCCCCAGATACAGGCTGGTCACCCCAGAGGTTCCATCTGGGGTGTCAGGCTCAAGTGTGGTGGAGGGGGCCATTGTGGTCCTGTCCATGGTATCTGGCTAGAGTACATCGTTGGATGTGCAGGCTGTAGTCATGGGCCTGGGACGGGAGGTTATGCAGGACATAGTGGTAGGACATAGTGGTAGAGTTAGCTCTTTGACTATCTCAGGCCCATCTGTCAAAGGGCTTGCCACCTTTGGTAATGCCACAACACAGACAAGCCCTGCAGTGAGTGCTGATGAGGCCATACGTGATGCTGTGTTGCCTGTGCTCTTGTCGGGCCATGGCCAGCAGGTGGCTGCCCTTGAGGCCCTTGACGTGATGTGTGGCCAGTTTATGAGCCATCATGGGCAGGTATACCACATCATGTACCAAATTGCTGGTACATGGTACAATTGGCGCAGGTAACATCAATGCCACCTACCTCCTCCTCAGCAACTGTGCCTCAGGCACCCAAAGGTGTGGTGTCCATGCTGACCACCACCTCAGACTCCTCTGCCCAGGTCACCCCACTGGAAATTCTGGTGCCTCCTTAATGCTCAGTGGGGGTGCGAGTGGCCACTGAGGTAAGAGAGGCCATTCAGGTGGTCCCACAGTCTGGGATGGTCTTTACACAGGATCGAACAGTGCAGGTGCACATGGCACTGGAGGTGAGTGGTGGGGCAATACTCCACTCAAGGAGTCATTCATCTTGCCGGAGGGTGTCCCAGCACCGGAGGAGGGCTGCCAGGCAGCTGGAGCTGTTACAGCAACAGAGGCACGCACAATGGTGACTCATGGCACATAGTGTGCAGCATGCATTCGATATTTGGCAAGAGAAGCAGGTGGCCAGGCACAGGGTACATGTAGCCACCACATGCCAACTGCAACTCATGAGGCAGCAGGAGGAAAAGAGGCTGCAGGCAATGGAGGAGGCCGCTGCCAGGCTAGGGCTGCAGCACATGCAAGGATGGAGGAATTGCGTGATGCCATTATGGGGGAGAGTATGAGGGCTGTAGGACAATTTGAACAGACCACTCGGGAGGCCCTGCAGGCCCTCAGTGACACCACTGAAGACTGCCTGCAGCAAGTGGAGGCAGAGACACAGGCAGCCTTGGGCTAGCCAGTCATTGTCAGCAATAGGACTGCAGCAGTGACTGTAAATATTTTGTTTTCTATGGATGTACATAATTTCTTTTTTAAAGGAGGATTCCTGTGATTTTGTTTTGGCCTAATGTTTTCATGGTTCAAATTCTGTTAACATTATAATACAGTTGTGTCTTTCGTTCGGTCGGATTCATGTGGCTATTTTGTTTCTCCAGTGAAATTGACTTTCTCTGATGCTTATGTCTGTGTGCAATCATCTTTTGGTGTGCATGTCACACTGGGCTGTTTTGATGGGTGCATGCCGCATATTCATGTGGTATGCTTCTCGGGATACATAAGTCCTCACTCAGCATCTCATTGTTTTCAGTTGACAATATTCTGTGTAGCATTTGTCCATGAATCTGCTCACTGTCCAGGTATGATTCTGTGTTACATGTGCACATTGCCAACAAGCACCATGTGTTCTGTAAGCAGTTGTCAGGCTCACTGCCATGCACTTATGGATCAAAACATGTAGAGGTATTCATTGTGACCTTCTCAGTCAATTAATGTAGTCGATGCATGTGCACAGGATTGGTACATGTATTTCTGTTGTGTGCAGACTGTTGTGTGCATCTCTGGCTGCATGTATGTGAGGGTGGTGGTGGTGGGGTATTATTATGGTTCATCACTGTGGTAGTCAACGTTGTCCTACATTGCATAACTTGCACAGATGGTCATAAAGCCATGTATGTTGGCTCTACAGATCTATGATTACCTATGTGGGACAATGATGACTGTGCCTTGCAGTACGTCTTGATAATGTACTGTACACGCCTGTGATCCTGAGATGTGGTTGGTGTAAATGGCACTGCTAGTCATATGGGCTTGTGACTGCGTCATGTATGTAGGTGTGTTGTTATGGGTCACATTACTATTGGGAAGTTTTTTATCGATGTCTTGTGTGTGTCAAAGATTTGTTGGGGGTTGGTGATGTTGCCAATGATCGTGTTTGTTGCTCTGTGATTTTGGGAATCCCAGTGATGGTCACTGTCATGCTCAGTATATGTAATGTGAATGTCCATGCTGCCTGATTTGGCCTTTTGTGCAAAGTTGCATTCATTTCACACACCGTGACTGCTAATGCATGTGTTACACACCATACATCACTGTGACATCTGTAGGGCAGATGAGTGTGTGCATAGGGGTGTTTGTAGCTGTACATGCACTTCAGGTGAATGCGTGTCAACAGCTCCACATGTGCCTCCAATGAATGTAGTCATTAATTTCTCCATGACGTACATCATGTGTAGGTTTAGAATCTGAACGACCGGTGTACAAGGGTGAATGGGGATGTGATGGCCCACTGAACCCTCACACTTCTAGGGATGGTGAGATGAAACATTTATGTGGATAACAGGTACACTTAGGGAATATTTCGCTGCCATATTTATTGTGGCGGGCCATGTGTAGTCATTTTCCTCAGATGTGGTGTTATGCTGAACCAGTAGTTACACAGACCATACAGTATCACTGTCAGTAATTAAGATAGTACCCAATCTGAGTTTCATCAACAATTGTGGTCAATCTTTTGTACACACCACCCACAGGTTGTTCGTTCAATGTTGTGTGCTCAATGACCCTTCACAAGATACAGTAGGGTGTTGTGGCTACACACTGGAGGTGGTGACACTCAAAGTGGATTTTGATGGGGGTATTGGGTTGAGTATTGACATGCAGAGGTTTGGGAATTTGAGAACAGGGATGTGTTCTTGTGGGGTGCAGACCCAGGAGGACCCAGCCTGGTATATCCCTGTCCAGGCCCCACCCTCACTGCCTTCTCCATGCCTGTGCGTCCAACTGCTGGGCTTTGTTCCACTCTGACTATTTGGTTCAGCTTGGTGGGTTCCCAGTGATCAGGACTGACATCCCAGTATGTCATGGTCCACCTCACGGTGCCCAGCCAGCACTTCATCTGGGACCCCTGCCAGGGGAAGGGTCCAACATGGCTCACAGCTTCCAGTCTCACTTCAGCTTCATTCTGGCCTCAGAGCAATTGGGTTACGCCAGCACTGGGGACACCCAAGGCAGCTGTGGGGTGGTTGGCTTTCTGCCTTCCTGTTGCACACCTACAGGTGCAGGGGGGCATCCACCAGCTGCACAACACAACCGATACCTGAGGTGGACAGTTCTCATCTACCATTGTGCCCCCACAGAGTGGGTGCTAATGGAGACAGACAAGTGACCAATGTATGAGTGAACCATGTACCCTATTATTTTTTATTCCAGCGGGGTGCATGTGTGCAGAGTTGTGCGGATTTGTGGTGCACCTTGTGTGTGCTAGCCCTTTGAGGGGATGTGTGGGTGTGGAGTTATGTGTGTTGTGGTGATTGGTGGTTGTACAGAAAGTAGTAATAGTGGGTGTAGCTGCACTTTGCATGTGGGGGAATCAGACTCATGGGTATACAAGGTCTGGGAATAGTGGGTGTAGGTGCACTTTGCATGTGTGGGGCTCAGATTGGTGGGTGTACAGTGTGGGGTGTAATCAAAGGCCCCAAACTGAAGGTCCATGTGAAAAATGCCTACCTGTCATTACTAAAGGAAAAGCAGCATTTTCTATTGACAAATGAAGATTAAATTCAATGGTCCCTTTGACATGAAGAACAGGATTTTTAAACACTGACAAAAAAAAGACTTTGCATGTGTGTTTGCAAGTTAAAGCATGACATGTGAAAAATGTACCCCTGCTAACATAAAAATTTCAGGGAAATAACATAGTGGGGGTCATTACGACCCAGGCGGTAAGTACGCCAACTTTACCACCATGGTGTAAACTATGTTTACACCATGGTGGAAGGCGGATTGACCACCCCATTCCAAGGTGAGTGGGGCGGTAAATCCCCATTTCCCATTTTACCCTTCCCCATTCCCATTTTTGCCCCATAGGGCATAATGGGAGTGGGGAAGGCACTAATTACGGCACCGTAAATTACGGTGGCGTAATTAGCACCAAAGCGGTTTAGCGCCATGGATTTTGACGGCTGCTAAAAGCAGCCGTTAAAATCGGAATCAGGCGTTAAGGGTTAACCACGGCGTTAACCCTTAACGCCTGAGTTGTAATGAGGCCCAGTGCATGTTGACAAAAATTGATGTGTATTGTGTTTCGCATGCAAAATACCAGCAAACATTTGAAAAAAAAAACACTTTGTTTCCATGAAAAAGTTTCTGCAGGCCGAGACAGACCCTTTACTTGCTATGGGACAAATGTCACAAAGGACACCCCCCACAGAAAGCCTGGTTTACATCCCCCCAGCAATTTTACATCTACAATAAAATTCGGGCTGTCTGAAAGCTGTTGTCCCTGACGGCTGGGCTCTTTGCAGACACTAATGGGCCTGGATGGTGCATTCCTGGAATGTAGAGAGGAGGTGTGAATACAGGGGCTACAATTAAATGGAGCTGAACTTTGAAAGAAATCCAAGAAATTGATGCTTTTCGGATCAAAATAGTGGTCCCCTCTAGATAAGAGGACAGGACTCGTGACATCACAGGGCTGGCCCGGCTCATTATCTACAGTGGGGGATCTCTGTGTACCAAATGGATCGCCTATTTAAGAGCTTAAGCAACTTCAAACAACCAACTTCAAAGAGATTAATGTAAAGCCTGGCTCACAGAGAAATATGTCACTGAAGACAGGCGGCCTCCAATTTGCATATTTGCATATCCCAAAGATTTGGTATACATTTAAAAGGACTATTCATTTAGGCCTTTTTCTCTCAACAACCATAAGTCGGATTTTCTTTATATATGTGTCATTTTTAGATAATTTTCAGACAATTTAAAAAATACAAAATTCATCCACATTAGACTTAGGGAACTATAATGGCCAGGTAAACTACGTAACTGGCTGATCTGAAAATGTCCTGAATTTCAAAGTTGGCAAACTGGTGAAGGGTGAAATGAATGTGGAGAGTAAATGTTAATGTTAATGTTAATGTTAAAGGATATTTGTACGGCACACTATCACCACCGGAGTGGTCCCCTGGCACTCTGGCAGCTCTGCAAAAGAAAAGGGGGTGGAGGGTGAGTTAGTGGTAATAAGCTGAAAAAGTGCAAGAGAGCATTGAGGTGCTGTTGGTGGCCTCAACCCGGTAACTCTGTTGGCTGGGCTTGGGGGGTTTTCTGGTCGGCAGTCGTTGTGTGCTGTTGTGCAAGTCTATTTGTGGTTTGTTTTGTTGTTGCAGTGTAGTGAAGTTTGTGTGGATTGTTGTGCTATAGGTTTGTGGTTGTGATTGGTTAGAGTTTGAGAGGTGCGTACAGACGGGTGAATGACATGTTGATAACTGTTATGCATTCTGTGAAAACGGTGGATAATTGGTAAATGTGCAAAATGGTGTGGACCTGGCTGTCATTTTATCTAATTCATCATGATTAGCTGAAAAGGAAAACATATATATTATGCAATTGCTAGTAAAACTATGAGGTTTTGCCACATAATTCATTTTTGCCAAAAATTTGACATGAGAACAAATGGGGATTGCAAATGAAGCAACCACATATCTACTCCAGACTCTTAAACCTATCCGTAGAGATGGGCTGAAGTTGGGAGGAGAGAGAGGGGTAACTGTCAAATCCTAGCTGCGAGAACTCTTGCAGGAAACTTCCCCAAGACTGCAAACTTGATGGTGTCATCTCTGCTATATAAGGAGGAATGGATTATGAGGAAAGGAGAGAGCAGTTGAAATGTACCATCAGTGAGAGCTGCTAAAATTACCACCAAGAGAGCTGCTAAAACCCACTATCTAACAGCAATAAGGAAACAACAGAAGAGATTGCAGAAATTGCATTTAGGTGGACCTGTCTATTGGAGTTGTCTGTTGCTGGTGAGGACTAAAAAAAGCTTACTGGACCCTATGGCGGAAATCTGGGGACCATCATGGGGAGAGGAGTGACCGGATTCCTGCCCTATCCTTCCGAGGGCCCTGACATGCAGCTGGCTGTCCTGAATGTTAAACAGAGGTTTTCTATTTAAGTAGAACTGAACCGTGCAAAACCAAATCATGGTGGGGTCTGCTTGCCTTAAATCCTTTCCCTTTATAGTGGGCGGAGGCCCAAACTGTGCAGATCCTTAGCCTAATTAACTAAAAATATTAATTTAATTAATTCCCTTTGGCAGAACACTACAAGGTGAATTTTGTTAAAATTCTAATTAAAAAAGCTCACTTCCCAGAGTGCGCTGGAAAACTATAGCCTATAATGTATTTGGGCAATCCATTTTGTCCTGTTGACCCTGACTTCTTTAGGAAGAGGGGTGTCTTGGTCCCTAAGCTAAAAAAATCCCAGATCCATTCCCAACACAGGTATTTAAGTGGTGGGGGGGAGGGGCTTAACATCCCAAAATCTCAAATCATCCCAATTTTTGCTATCCAGCTTCCCCAATGCATGGCTTTACATGGGGGATCGATTGTTAATACAGCTAGATTTGGTTTTAGTCAATTCAGTTAAAATGCACAGCTTGTCAAAGCCATGCCTAATGTTACAGTAGGCTACACTAAGTATACGCACAGGTAAGTACAGAAGCAGCAATAGATTGTTAATACTGCTATATTTTTTTTTAGGCAATCCAGTTAGGATGCATGATTTGGTAAAGCCTTGCCTTGAGTTACAGGGTGCAAGTGTGATCATAGTCATAATTGTGGTTTCAAAGTGAGAGTGGGTAGAGCTCTGCCTGCCGAGCCCTGGAAAGGAGTAGCATCAAATTCGGGAGCATAGCAGGCTAAGCAGGGGAAGGGTAGACACAGGCACATCTGGTTGGGCACAATGATGATGAGATGTGCGGTAAAGGGTTATCAGATACTTGAACTGGGTCATTAATAGGAGAGTAGTAAGATCAAGCAAACGATTATGTACATGACAGGTCGATAGGTGAGAGTGAGTGGAGATTAGGTGATGCCCTGCATCCTGTGTCCGAAGTGAAAGAGTCACAGCGGTAGATTGAACAGAAACACAGAAGGAAAATGAGTGAGCAGATGAGCGAGGCACATCCTGTGCACAGCAGCATCCAAGAGTTGTGGGGCTACATCGGCAGTGCACATGCTGATAGCAGCACTGTAACATTGGTGATGTGAGGAATTGGAGACAAATCAGGAAGTGGACGGAAAGTAGGGAGGTGAGCAAGGCACCCTTACCTAATGTGTTGTGGAGTGGCCCAGGGGGCAGCTGGATATGGAGAAACCAAAGTTGTCGAGAAGGGTCCAGGTGGCGGGGGTGAGAAAACAGTGCCGTGATGCCGATCAACCCCGGACAGGGACAATTAAGGATTTCAATCGGGAGACACACACCTTGGTCTCAGCCTAGTATGTAGCGCACAACTGAGATGCCTTTCGATTTATTTTATGGGGATTCAATTTGAGATGGTACACAACTCATCTCACACCCCCTTTTTAAAATACCCGGGGTCACAATGGACTATGAAGCAGGATGGTTGGTGAAAATGCAATATTTTATTTACTTTAAGTTTCAAAGGAAATCATACAATTTTAATATGGGGCAGCAATCACCAATGGGGTGATAATTACAATGAAAATGGAAGCAATGCACTTGGTTAACCTTCTCCTAGAATATATACAAAGCACAAGTGAATAGGAGCACTTTTTGAATTGAGATAGATAGCACCCAAGGTAAGGTTTCCCCCTGCAACGTTCCCTAAACCCCCAATTAATCAGATTCTGACTGGATAGAAAGAAGCAGAAGGTAAGCAGGAATAAGGGGCAGAAAACAGAATCAAATTGTGACCTTCCTCAAAGAATGAGAGGCAAAAACCTTTTGCAAAGGCATGAAATGACACTCGGAAATGGACAAATAAATAATTAATGTGCAGTTAAATGTGTGAGACAAATATGATTTCTCACACCAACAGGAATGCAGAAACACTAGCAATCACAATGCAATGGATCAACAAGAAGCAAACCAGTCGAAAATGAGTGGAAAGTTAGAACATGCTGCAGCCGAATGACACGTTGGAAAGTTGCAATTTTCTCAGATCCTTTTTAAAATGACCCAAACGTTTTTTTTATAAAAATGGGTGAAATTCTGAAAATGCGGTTTTTGGTCTGGGGGACAGATGTATATCACTGGGACAATATCAAAGTGAAAGAATGGTGGTAGCTGAAGATTTGGATGAGATTTTCAGGGTGGAATGGGGTTCAGTTTTAGGAAAAATAGAGCAGTTAAAATGAAAACTTTGGTTTTGAAAGAAAGGCAAATGTTACTTAAACTAAATTATCTAGACTATATTGTTAAAGAGGAACACAGTAAGCTCCAAGGTTGATTTGCGAGGTCAACCTTATCACACTAGTGCTCAACTTTAACTGGAAATTAGTTTGATTACTCAACATACAACTAAAGGCTTAGGATTTACATCAGACAGAAATTAAAAAGAGAGATAGCGCTAGTACTCACTAAATCAAGGACAGGGTGCACAGATAATTCTAACAGTTTTAAAAAGTTACCAGGGTATAAATAGGATTGCTTAGAGAGTCTAATGTAGACAAAACGGTCAACATGGGGAGACTATGTGTTTGTCTGTGATGGGGATATACTCACATTCCACGCTTAGGTTTTGAATTATGGAACAGCCAACTGGGCCTGGTCACCACATCGCAGGCGTGCCTTACAGCGAACAGCTGGGCAATTCTGGTCACTGGATGGCAATTACAGCTGGGCAATTCGGGTCAATGGATGCAGGGTGGCAGCGGGCATGCAGTTAGTGGGCAGCAAGCTGGTCTGAATTCAGGATGAAAAAGGTACCACAGCTTTTCCTTTTTTTAATGGGTTTTAGTGGGTTTTTTTCTGGATCAATGGCCTTGCTGGGACAGGATCAGCAATTCTTTGGCCTTGCTGGAGTAGGGTCAGCAATATGCTGGCCTTGTAGTGAAATCTGGCATCAGCAAGATGAATGGAGCAGATCAGAAACGCAGCCACAGGAAATTCAGGAGAGAGTCTGTCGAGCTCTGTCAACTACTCTTATTTATAGAGCATGGTGACATCACAGAATTATTGGTGGGCAGAACTGAGCTAGGCCTACCTCCAAGAAGTGGATAGGACAATCAATGTTGGTTGCCTACTTGAAGAGGAGTCCCAGTATATGAGGTTGCATTTTATGAGGTAAAAAGCCATCCCACAGTCCTTTTTGCCAAAATCAGTCATAACCTAATTTACACATTTAGACAGTTGTGATACTTTAACAAATCAGACCGATTACATATTGTATGTACAGCATGGCAGTCCAATCCTCACGGTTGTGGGACTTTGTTTTACCCTTCTACCAGTTCATCATGCTTTTCAGTGAGAATTTTATTACTTAAAATTCTATAACTTTACACATGTCAATAGATTTTTATTAGGCATATCAGTGTTAAATTTGACAGTGGCATCCTATCCACTTTCCGTGGAATACCCAATTCTCTGCCATTTCTATTCATGTGTCAGTGAAGTCTATGACATCCTAAATTAAAGCCTATAAAATCACATCTAAACGATTAACTTTTCACATTTTTGTAAAGTCCTGCTTCAGAGATGAAAGTCTTTAACATTTCTATTAATAAATAGTCCTTGGAGGCAAATATCAGGATTGTTCCCTACATATGGGCATGCCTTTCCAAGCCTACCCCCCAATCCAGGGTTCTCACAGAGATTTCCTTTGAAGCTTCCTTTAGAAGTCACGAGTAGTTGTGATTTTTCACTTTGCACATTTGTGTCCTAGAAGTTCGATTGTAAAATGGCTCAGCCCAGACCCAAGTCTGATTAGCACATGGAGTTTCTTAGTCTTGGTCAATCAAAGTTTTCCAACCTAGCGATTATTATTCAGGTGTCCTGGAAGTTTATGGTGGTTCCCTTTTGGGGAAGCCTTACCTCTGACCAACTGGAATAATCTGTTTTGGGAGCTTGCAAAAGCCAGCCCATGCAGTTTAACAGTTTCTTTTTCTTTTATTCTGTCCTGAATCAAAACAAGCCTGTTGAATAAAACAGCCCATGTATGTTTCCCCAGCAACAAACCCCTGTACATTGCTAGGCACGGACAAGCTTTCATTCAACATTGTACTTTTTAAAACAGGCATTATTTTTCTTCTCTTGTTTGTAAAACCCCATTCTGACACATGTGTTGAAAGCTGACATATTGTTTATGTTTATGTTGTTTATGTTTATTATTTATATTGCGCTCCAGGTACCGATAGGTTTAAGGGCGCACACAACAGAAAAAACAAACAATACAGACAATTCTTACATAAAACAAAGCTGAGCAAAAAGTGTATCCACAACAAGATACAAGACAAGGGAAACCTCCTTAAACCAAATGAATAGCCAAATAATCAGATTACAGCTGGTGGATCCCCTTGGGATGCATCTACATAGTCTTAAGAAGGCCGGTAGGGAACTAGTCCCACATCCCACTAGGACACAGTCCTTATCGTCGAGTGAGCTCCAGTCTCTCAGGTTCATCCTGCGGAGAATTTTAAGATCTGATAGTCTGACCACATCCGGCCCAGTTCTCTGTCTAAGTCAGGCTAGGACTTTAAACCGCAGGGCTTCTTTAGGTTCATGGCCAATTACCGTACTGATGTTAGTAATAATGAAATTTCTCTGATCTGAAACAAAATCACGAGTACTCGTGTCTTCTATTTTGGGCATCCGACACTTTCTGATGCACAGGTTATGGGAGGAGCCCAACTTGGTGAGGACATTCATCTGTATTGGGGTTTGTAGACCTCTTGAACCGGTTTCGGTGCGACTGCTGCAATGGCAGCAGAAGATTCCAAGGTGGAATATTGCTTTCAAATTCGGTTTTGCTCTTCCATCTGGATTCCCACATGGTTTTGTAGCTGTAATCAGCTTGTTTTACACAACGTACAAGGCAAAAGTCTTCATGAAATTGACATGTGCACAGAAAGCTATGATTTTGCTTTTCAAGCAGTGATTTTTTGACATTTTGTAGCAACATTTAAGTGTTTCCCGTGTAGCTGAAGGAAAGCTTTTGTTGATTTTCTCAGGTTTGGCTGGCACAGTCTGTCATTCAGGAATAAGGCTATTTTCTGATGGAGCACAATGTGAATATGGCTGGGCATGACAGGGTCTTTTTGATAAAGGTTGTGTGATGAAGAACAGGGAAAAATGGCTTCAGAGCAGCATCATTTTAAAGGTGAAATATTACCTTTTTCAATAGGAACTTTGGGCTTGCAGCAAAGCAGCGCTGCTTTTTCAATCCATTTCTTTGAGACAAAAAAGAACACACCCTAGTAGCGTTTCTTGGGGTGCTTCCTGTTCCATGTTGCCCAATGGTGCTTGGTAAAACTGTGCAGCCCTCCTTTTGTCGCTGCAGAATGCAGTTTTGGTGTGAGGCAATGGTGCTCACAGGAACCAGCACAACCCTTTTGCTGGTTCTGCTGAAGTGCAGCTTGTTGATGTGGGGAAGTACTGCTGAGTGGGTAAATATATCCCATAAATCCCCCCAACTCTTCTGAGATTCCTTGTTGAGGGAGAGTAGGAGAAAGTGGGATTCATCAAGTGAGCAAAACAGGGTTTATTAGGTGGAGTCCTTCCATCATCAGGGAGCGGTACTTCCACAATCCTCCCATTTTCTTGAGTTGTAGTGCAGAGCGACACCCTCAGCTTCCCCTTAGGTTTTTCTTTATGGTGTGGAGTGACACCACAGCTTTTCCTTTAATCTTTCCTTTCCCGGTCTCCGGGGAGGTCCTCCTTGTTGATCAATGGGCGGAACCAGTACGAGTCTATAAAATAAACACAAACCGGTTGCTACATTTTGCCACTAACTGCCCTCCACGAAGGTTGACATCAGTGGGGCACAGATGCATTCAATAATGAGAGTATTTTATACAATAAATACAAATGATGAAAAATATTCCCTGTTAAATAATTATCCCTATGAACCTATCTGACCACTTCTGGATCTTCTTTTTCTTATTCTTATTTATTAGATGTCTCCTCTATTTGATTTTATCTTGGCTCTTCAGTAGGTTGCAAAGTGTGTGTAGGGTAACAAAATTTTGACTGATTAATATGGATCCATTTCTTTTCTGTCAATTCTCCTTTGGGGATGCAGATTCTGTAGGCGACAGGTGAAATGTTACCTTTGGTCTGGTTCCTTTGGAAATTGTACAAGTAGTCCCTGTCTCCTTCTTGGTATTCCTTTTTGGTTGTTTTTAAATCATATTGAGTCTTCATACCCTCTGCAGATCTTTTCAGATTCCGTTGAGCGTACGCAAAAGCATATTGAAGGTGTTTACTTAAATTCTCAACATACTCATGAGTTGTGGAGGCGTTTATCAGTGTCTGCTCTTGTGTTCGATAGAGCAGATGCTGAGGTAGCACCATCCTTCGTCCATTCATCAGCTCAAATGGAGAAATCTTGCAGAAGAAGGTGTATATCTGATGGCCATCAGACCAAGCGGTAATCGGATGTCACAAATTGGCCCAGAATCTGCCACAAACTTTTTTAGAATGCTCACAATTGTCTTATTGTACCTCTCGTCTCCACCACTAGAGGACGGCGGTATGCAATGTGAAGTTTCCTTTTTACCCCAAGTATCTCCCACATCTTTGTCATCACTTTGCTGGTGAAGTGACTACCTCTGTCTGACTCAATCCTCTGGGATAGGCCAAAACCCGAGAAGATGTGTTTGATCATCAGGACAGCTGCTGTTCCTGCCTTGCAATTTGGGGCCAGGAGACATTCCACCCATTTGGTAAACAACCATGTTGCGGTTAACATGTACTTTTTCCCCCTAGAGGGGCGATTCACGGGCCCGATGAAATCTACTTGTAAATCTGACCAAGTCAGTGTCATCCCCCTCTTCTGGAGGGGAGCTTGTTGTGTGAGTGAAGTTGGCTGAAATTGTGCACACACAAGACACCCCTTCAAATATTCGTTGAGGTCCTGCCCCATGTGTGGCCAGTATGCAACCTCCCCCAAGATTTCTAAAGTACTGTGAAACCCCCGATGACCGGCTGTGGCCACATCATGGCCGTGACTTAGCATCAGGCTTCCGATGAGGTAGGGACCACCCACTGGTCACAGCCAGAAATGGATCTCCTTACCAACAAACCATCTTGGATTTGGAACATTTTTTGGACACTTCATCAACACTCTGAGGTCCTCTTTCCCAATGTAATCAGTATCCGTCAGGGGAAAGTTCTCATGGTCCTCAATGTGTTGATAAAAATTACCAATAATCAGAACCCCTTTTTGTGCCATGATTAAATCAGCATCTGGGGTCTCCTTACTCCACTGGGCAGTTGAGAGTTCATTGTGAGCATTTGTCTGGGACCTAGTGATAGCAGTGACCAGGATTTCCCCCAACAGGGACTAGATGGATCCGATTTTGGCCATCTGATCAGCTAGGTCATTTCCAGTTTTGTCTGGCCCCTCTATTCTGTAATGGCCCTTGATCTTCTTCCAATAGATGGTCATCCCAGTAGAGGTGACCAGGTCATCAATATTTTGGATTAGCTTGCCATGTTTTTGCGGTTTATTATTAGCACATAGCATGCCTCTGGTTTTCCAATTAACCAGGTGCTCCACAAACCCGATCTGGGTATAATCTGAGTCGGTGATTATGACCAGTTCATCGAGTTGGTGTTGGACAGCAATGAGGATGGCCTGATGAACTGCCATCTACTCTGCCACCTGACTACTGTGTGGACTGATTTTGTACCCAGTGGAGGTTTGTGGGGCATCATCCACCTAAGCATTCCCAACACTGCCCACCAGTTCCTTTTCCCCATTGTTGTCAACACGGTAGGAGCACCCGTCCACATAAACTCTGGGAATTCCCTCGCACATGTCTTCTTCGTAGACTTTGTGGGGAAATTCAGGTACACCTCCATATTGTCCTGGGTTTTAAGACTTTTGTCCTTGAGACAGTTTTCTCTGGCACAATCATGCAAGTCAGCCAGACCTTGCACAAGGGGACTCTTCTTGTTTTGCCCATATCTGACCTCCACAGGAAAGCCTTGCATTGACAGAATCCAGGAAGTAATTCTGGAATTACTAACATTTCGGCACAGTTTCTGTCACTTTGGAGGTATTGCAAAGGCTATTGTGGAGTCTCCACTATGATGTGTTCCCCCTGGATGAACGGGCATTCATTTTTCAATGCCCATAGCGTTGCCAGGAGTGCCTTCTCACAATCGTTGAATTTTTCCTCCACAGAGGATAAAGTCTTACTTGCATAGGAGATGACTTTATTGACCTTGTCATGCTTTTGATATAATACTGCTGTCAAGCATGTATTCAAGAACCCTGTCTCCAAGAAGAACCCCTTGTTTTGATAGGGTAAGCGAGACAAGGCGCTTCTGAGAGGCTTCTTTTGAGTTGCTTTGCTGCCTCGGCTTGTTCTGGACCCCACTCCCTCTGGACCTCCCCCCCTTCAACAGATGGATCAGGGATCATGTGATCTCTACGTAATCCTCAATGAACTTCCTACTGTAAATAGTCAGTCCGAAGAGGCTTCTTAGCTCACACAGAGTTGTGGGGTTTTTCAGTTTTGGGAGTGCTTCCACTTTCTTCTCCTGGGGACAGAGACCCTCAGGAGTTATCTCTTGCCCCAGGAAGTTGACACAGGTCCTGCACCACTGTGCCTTTTGGAAGGATAGTTTTGCTCCGGAAACCCTCAATTGGGTCAGAACATAATGGATTTCTGCTATGTGTTACTCCACAGTTGAGCTTTTTATCAGGACATCATCCACATAGGCCAGGTTACCCCTTTCACCCAAGTTGGGCATGGCCTTATGTAGGAAGATGTTGAATTTGTTGCCGGAGTTGATGTATCCGAAGGGAGTCCAGGTCCACGTGTACTGCTGCCCCCAGAAGGTTAAGGCCAGCTTGTATTGGTCCTCCCTACTGACAGGCACAGTACAGTACCCGTTGGTCAGCTCAATTGCAGTGTATACCTTTGACCCATGGATCTGGGCCAGCCCTTGGTCAATATATGGGAGAGGCCATCGGGACATGTGGACCCGTTTATTTTGCTCCCTAAGGTCAGCACAGAGTATCCACTGGCCGTTCAGCTTTAAAATCCCCAGTACTGGATCATTAAAGGTGCTTTGGACTGGACGAATTATCCAACGAGACTCAAGGTTTTTGATGATTTACTTCAGGGACTCCATGGATGCGAGAGGTAAGCGTTATTGCTTCATAAACACTGTCCGTGGGAATTGTTGTATTGTGGATGTTAGTGCGACCACAGTCATATGAGTCCACCGCAAAGAGATCTTGAATATCTAAGAACACCTGTTTCAACTTTTGCTTTTGTGCTGGAGTCTCATAGGCATCAGCTAGGTTGACTCGCTCTTCATCCATTTGCCTGAATCTGGGAAAGACTTTTGGTTTTGCTATCTCCGCGGCCTCCTCCAGCTGTGTGGAGAGGTCCCTGGTTAGAGTATTGACCTGGACAGAGGGTTTCAGGTAGGAGAGGCTGTCATTGTGGACCTGGAAGATCACCTCATCCTGGCTGATGTCACAGGCCACCTCTTCCTCACTGTAAGGGCAGGAAGAGTACACCAGGAAATTCCCCCCTTGCCGGGTGAAGGACCTGTCTGGTGGTAAGTCATTGTAACTGAGGATTGGTCCTATCAGTTCATTTCCTAGATCCACGGAAAAATGTTGGGCATCAACCACCATTCCAATAATGGTGCTTGCGCCCAGAGTGATACTCCTAAGGTCGCTGTTATCCATTAATATTGGAATGGTGTTGTGATCTACATTGACAAATGGTGTTGGGTTTAACCCCAACCCCTGGTGTTGGAGATGGGCGTTGAGGTGTAAATATGTGTCAGGATTTTTCAGTTTCTGTCCCCTTTTAATTTTTAATTCAAGTGGGAATAGTCGGGTCCATCCTGGGATGCTGATCTCCTCTCCAATTTGAACTTCAGCTGCATACAGCAGCAATACGGCTGACCAAAATGCTTTTTCTGAATCATCAAAGCCCATGGGATTGCCCCCTAGTTGGGACCAGGCTTTGTAATTTTTCAGGTCCAAATTAATGGCAAAACGATTGAGAATGTCACCGCCTAAATAGAATGCAGCAGGGACATCTCGCACGACCCAACAATTATGTTCTATGCTTTTATTTCCTATTGAAATTTTTAGCCCTCCTGGGGGAGGTTAGGCGAGAAGTTTCCTATGGCAGTACTTACCTGATTGGATCCCCCCTTGGGCTGGGGGAGTCCATACATACCCCAAGATTGGTCGGTTGCCCTTGTATCTGGGACTTATATAATCAGGGGAGTTAGGGGTCCCATTGGTGGGATTACCTCCCTGACCACCACCTGTTTGTAAATGGCCTGAAGGCCTTCTGGACCTCTGATTTTGCTGATTTTGTGTATGTATATTTTTAGGCTCCCCCATCTTTACGTCTAGAATGGGGGCAACCTTCACCTCTGCTACATTAGCAGCACAGGGGTGTTGGCTGTCTTGGGGTTTTTGGTCAGATTTTTATTTTCTGTAGGTTTTTGGACTTCATAAATGAGGATCGCCTGCTCTATGACCCAGTCCAGAGATCTTTTATCATGGAAATCCCTCACTAGCAGGGTCATGATATACTTTGGGAGCGCATGAAAGTAGGTAGTTATAAACTCCCTGCTATCCGTGCGTAACCTCCTAGTGGTTTGTGCAAAGGTGCATTTTAGCTCCTGCATGAATTCTCGTGGGGCCTGATCTTCCCAGCACTGCAGATTTTAGGTGACTTTGTGAGCCTCTTGGGGGTTTCTGTAGGTGGACCATCATGAATGGTTCTGTACAGCAAAGAAGACAGAATACTCTGGAGAGGAGGTCCATTTAGCATACGCTATGCAGTTCTGGTTGTCTTTAAAATGAAAAGTGTCCATCATCTTCTCATAGAGTTCCAAGTGTTCCCAGACAGAATATTTTGCATTTTTGTGGTATGGGGTTTTGAAACTCCTAATGGCCTTAATCTCCCTAATGGGGTCCTTTGTCATAACTTTCTTGAGTTTATTTGCCTTCTTTGGCTTTTTCACCCAAGTCCACTCGCCCTCAGACTCAGAGGCAGTGCTACTTGAGATCCCCTCATGATCATCTAGGTGCTCCCTGATTCTGTGAGCTTGAGAGGGGGTCACAGAATGGTGGGGCCTAGTTTCTTCACTCATGCGGTGCACAGGAGAGTAGTCTTCTGACTCCTCCGTGCTGTGGGATGTTTTTACCCATGCATCCAAGCCCTACCATAAAACTGTGCATTACTGGCATTGAAACCATCATGATGGCTAGAACTCCCCAGAGAGTGCACAGGGAAAACATGAAGAATAGGCTGCCATCCATTTTTGTTGTGAGCACAGGAGGGCACTGCCTAAAACCACCATTGGGCTACACACAGAGTAGCCTGAAACCATTGGGAATGGCAATGCTGATTGCCAAAAGCAACCCAGAACTGTGGGGAATTCATTTTCTTGATGTCAAAAATGGATGCAGTAGTGGTGCTCACCACTATCAGAAAGCCGGCGTTTTAAAACCACCAGACTTTTGTGTAAAACTGAACAAATGTACCCAAACCAGGCCAAGGAAACACTTGCTAAGAGGTGGATACAAAACTATGTATCCACCTCTTAGTGAAATGACTTGAAGGAAGTAATTATTTAATGTATATATAAAAAATAGCTGGGGATGTCAGCAGCGTAAGTGAATTTGGGTTTAAATCCACTAAAATCGAAATGTTTAGAATAAATGAGTGAACTTCTTGTGAGTGCCACATAGGTTGCAATTGTTTAAATGTCATAGTTTTGAACTTAGAATCAGCATTCTAGCTGCATGTGCAAAAATTGTAAGTTGGATTTGAATGTAGAAAACTGGGAACTAAAGTGACATTTAGCTGAATTCTGCCTGACAACTACCCCCGACAGGAGTTGAACTGGCTCAACAACTCTTCCCAGGCCTGGCTGCATTCTGCTGCCCCTGCCAAAAGGAGAAGACACCTCTCTGATTGAATTAGGGGAGTGGCACCTGGGGACTACAGGAAACTAAACAAAGCACTGTCACTGGCTCAGGCAAATGTTATATTGGGGGGGCGTAAAGTGGCTTCCTCGTGGGAGAAACTGGGAGGGGCAGTGCCTGTGAGAGCAGCTGAGCTTGGGGGAAGTGGATAAACCAGAAATTCCACCATGTGCTTTGGAAAACCACACCCCTTTGGGGCCAGAGCATGATTTTAAAAAGATGGATAATTCACAGTGCGGACTTGTCAAAATTATATAAATAACATCATCATTCTTGCGATTTTTCTGTGCACATTTTAAGAGGTGTTAGGACCCTCTGGTATGTTCTTGGGATAGAAGCGGAAAAAAAGATTGTTACTCCAAATGTACGCATGTTAAAAATCTGACACTTCATCATCTGAAACCCATATCCTTGGGGCACATTTGTGTAAAATCTGGAAAGGTTTAGAGGTCGTTATCTGGATGAAAAGGGGAGAATTCTGTCATAAGTGGACACAACATTGTACAAAGACAGGGATCGGATGGTTTGGTGCTACAGAAAATATGTTACCTGGACCTATAATATTAGAAAAATGGTACATAGATAAATATGTATTTGGTTCAGAAATAGATTTGTGTGCAATTTGACAAGGGGAGGTTCCTCTGACCATAAAACCTACAGCATCACTCTAACACTCCATTTCTTTCCCCCAATCAAGGGAGAGAGGAAAGCTTGGCCAATGATAAGTGAGAGGGGCAGGCTTAGCTAGGCCCAGGCACACACCTATTTTCAAAACACATAAAAGGAACATTGAAACCCAGGTAGAGACATTCACTTTCCACTTTCTTGCGCGACGCTTTGCAGGGAGACTTCAGACTTCACATCCAGAGATCCAGACTTCAAATCCATCAATCTCCGGAGACCAGAAATTAACTCCAGAATTTGTAGCAGAGAGGCCTGAATCCACAAGCTGAATCCTCTTCAGCAGGCCTCAAAACCAACCAAACTTTTCAACAGCCAGGCGAGCTGTTTGAAATCTTTGCCAAGAACTTTTGCAAGAACCTGTAGCAGTATCCAGAAAGCAGTGCTGTATCCGGAACCAGAGAGAACCAGAGACCAGATCGCTGTGAAGAACCGCTAGCAGAAGTCCAGCCAATCCTGACCCGATCGGTGACGAAGTCGCATTACTGTCCAAAATCTAGTGTGAGTACCCAGCTAGCACTGTGCCAAAACCAATCTCTTAGTTTAAAATAATCTAATCCATTTTAGCCTATTAGAACTGCCTCCTAGAATCGTGTCATTCTGTCATCTTTAAAACTGAAAACTGTCATTTGTCATTCTGAGCTTTCAAATTTAAAATCCGAAAAACAACCTTTACTAAATCGGCCGTATCTCCGGAACCATGTGTGCTAGGAGTGAGTTTTAACTGTCATCTTAAAGCTAGGATTCTAAGCTTTCCAACGAACCTAAATAAAACTGACTTCCTATAGGGCGCTCGACGCACGCGACTACATTTGCTGCGATTTGACATTTTGCTTAATTTCAGCCACGTGTAAAAATATTTGTCCTTACTTTCCTTGCTGAAATTCGTGTGCAACCTGACAATCATTCATGGAGCATTGCTAAAGTGATCCTGGATTAATTGAAAGTATCTCTCACTCACCCTGAACCTCCTATAGGGAATTAAAAGCCTTTTTAGCATATTTTTCACTTAATTGCAACCACATCAAAGTATCTTGCCTGTGTTTAAAACTCCTACCTGCTTTGCTCTAAGCTTGCTAGGGGGGAACTGAATTATATTTGATTGCATTCCTGAGAACTGTGCGCTCTCCTTTTCATCTCCTTACATTGCATAAGGGGGGGGGGAGTGAATTGTCAAAGAAAAGTGATTACATTGTCTTTTGTTGAAGTCATATCAAGTTTATTTTCTGTACTGCATTTTCATTCATCATTGCATTGTCCTTGAAGCCATAAAAAGCATTCTCAGCTACTTTATCCTCTCTATATCACTTCTAAGCCATCAAAAAGAGTGTACCACTGTAACATTATCCATTGTTGATCACTATCATCCTCACAAGTGTGCTATCAAATATTAATTTACTATAAAAGTGTGATAGATATGTATTGTTTAATTTTCAAATAAACCTTTTAATTTGCAAAACAAACCTACTTCTTGGCTCAGTGGGGTCAGGGGGATTCTAAGAGAGGGGTGTTATATAAGGGTTGTCATCCAGAGTAACGAACTGGACATACAAATATATCAATAAGGGTTTCCCTCAGCATCCCAGACTAGGCATTGACTTAGCTGTAGTGTTGAATTGAATCCGCTTACAGTGCTCCCTGGGTTGGCAGAGTATCCACCCACTGCCCTGATTGGGTGGTGGTCTTCAGGATGCTCTTATGGGGCCTCTTTTTCTGTTGTTCCTGAGCAAATTGAACCAACTGGTCCCTTTGGAGGTAGTGCTCCTGCAGGTCGGATTCACTGACTCTCTCCTCATAGGAGGTTTCCTGGTCAGAGACATCAGCCTTTATATTTTTGTACCTGCATAGGGACACCCTTCTATCAATTTCTGGGGGGCGCTGACCTGTCAGCTCTATTATGCTTGGCCTATTAAATTCTGATGGCCTCATGGTTTCCGGCTCATGTGAACCGGTAGCCATGAAGTCAGCAGTGCGCAAAGGATTAAATGGGTGTGAGTCCCTTGGTATAGAGGTCATCATACTATGATCAGGGGTTTCCCTGTCCCTCTCTACCTGTTTGGGGTGCCTCCAGTTTTTATTAGATCTAGGATCCTCTTTCTCCAAACTCACTAGTTTTTCTTTCTCAGCCCCTATCTCTTGATAATAGGCAAAGATCTGAGCCTTTTGATTGGCTATCAGGGTTTTACTAGCCTCTATGACCCGCTCTTGCGAAACCACTTGTTTGTGTAGCCCATCTTTCTCTTCACAGAGGGCCTTGTTATCTCTTTGTGCTGCCTGTATAGTTTGGGCCCCCTGAGCCAATTTTTGTTGCCAGAGACTCACCTCCTGAGTTTGTGCATTTTTGGTTTGGGTATTCTCTTCCAGAGCACCTTCTATCCATCTGGCGTGCTCCGGTAGATTCCCATATTCTGTTTTGAGTTAATTTAGTTTCTGGAGGCCGAACTCACTTCCCCGTACCTCTGTTATTAAATTGCTTACTTCCTGGCATAGGGCATCTTTCTCCTGATTTAGGGTGCCCCTCTGTTCAGCCAGGTCATCCCTTTGTTTCTTGATGGAATCTAATTTTTGGTGCTCTTGATCGAATTCTGCTTGGGAGTGGAGTTCTTTAATAATGTATTTGCTATTCTCTTCTTCCTACCTTTTGACCAGAACTTGCAGCATGGTTATTTGTCCTGAGCAGCTCCTGTTATAGGTTAATTGTTCAGTCAGCTTCTGTTGATTCTCTTCTAGAGAGTCACCCTTTTCCTGACACTCTATTTTTACTGCTTCTAGTTGGGCGTCTATGTCTACATTATTCCGCTGTTGGAGAGCCAAGTCCTCTTTGAATTTTATGATGTCAATTCCAGATTCTACCTACAAAGCGTGGCTTTTTTGTAATTTTTGTTCTGCTAATTTTAGTTCCGTCTGGATTTTATTTAATAGTTCAGATTGATTCTGCGCAAGAGTTGTATTTTCCTTATGCTTTTCCCGCATCACTCCGATGTGGAGATACATGTAGACCACGATTCTGACAATTTTGATTTGCTCATCTTTAATTTTTGAGTTCATATATAGCTCACTCAAAACTTGATGTAATAGGCCACCATCCTGCCATGTATCTACCGTCCTACCTGTTGCATTATTTCTTCTAGCCAGACTTTTTCATCTTGTTCCGGCCATTCACCTCTGACAAATAACTTGTGCAGAAGGTGCTCCCTAGCCATATTGATCTCTACTGAAACAGTCATTTTGGAAATGTTCTTTCTTTTTGAATTTATTTATTTATGTAAGGGTAACCTGTATTCTGTTGCTTTCTGTCTATTTTGAGGTTGATTTAGCTTTGATTTCATACACAGGCCTGGTACTTACAGTATTTGTTTTGGGAGGCACTTGTAGGGTGTAACTCAGTATTCCAACTGCACAAAGTACCAATACCTTGCAGGGTAGTCTATTGTGTTAGACTGCCATGAGTGGCAGTCAAAACCCAATCCCGGCTACGAGCCCCAAATTTGTTAAGGATTTCAATCGGGTGACACACACCTTGGTCTCAGCCTAGTATGTAGTGCACAACTGAGATGCCTTTCTCTTTAGTTTGTGCAGATTCAATTTGAGATGTTACAAAATTCGTCTCACACCCCCTTTTTAAAATACCCCGGGTCACAATGGACCATGAACCATGCTTGTTGGTGAAAATGCAATATTTTATTTACTTTAAGATTCAAAGAAAATCATACAATTTTAATATGGGGCAGCAATCACCAATGGGCTGATAATTACAATGAAAAAGGAAGCAATGCACGTGGTTAACCTTCTCCTAGAACATATACAAAGCACAAGTGAATAGGAGCACTTTTTGAATTGGGATAGATAGCACCCAAGGTAAGGCTTCCCTCTGCAACGTTCCCTCAAACCCCAAATAATCAGATTCTGATTGGATAGAAAGAAGCAGGAGGTAGTCAGGAATGAAAGGCAAAAACCTTTTGCTAAGGCAGGAAATGACACTCGAAAATGGATAAATAAATAATTAATATGCGGTTAAATGTGTGAGGAAAATATGATTTCTCCCACCAACCGAAATACAGAAACATTAGCAATCACAATGCAATGGATCAACAAGAAGTAAACCATTCGAAAATGAGTGGAAAGTTAGAACATGCTGCAGCCAAACGACACATTGGAAAGTTGCAATTTTCTCAGTTCCTGTTTAAAATTACCCAAACTTTTTTTTAAAAAACGGGTGAAATATTGAAAGTGCGGTTTCTGGTCTCGGGGACAGATGTACATCACAGGGACAATATCAAAGTGAAAGAATGGTGGTAGCTGAAGATTTGGATGAGATTTTGGGGGTGGAATGGGGTTCAGTTTTAGGAAAAATAGAGCAGTTAAAATGAAAACTTTGGTTTTGAAAGAAAGGCAAATGTTCCTTTACTAAATTATCTAGACAAACAGGGTAATTCATGGAAATTCGCACAAAAGTGGTGCAGGCGGCTGGTGCACAGTGTTCCCGTGCGATAGACTGCGCCAGCCGTGTGCGATAAAATCCATTTCAGCGCACAGCGTATTCATGGATTTTAGCCTCCAAAACCAGCCATGGCTCAGAGTGCCAGTTACGCCCCCAAGAATGCCCTCGCGCAAGGAAAAGCCATCAAAATCCCCAATCCAGTGCAAAGGTCTGCGCCAACCCAAAACCAGTTTACCGGACTGCCAAACAGCAAACGCCAAGTGGGGAACGTGTATTACGGGTTTCGCGGTAACTTCCACACGCAAAAGGGCCTGTGCGAGCGGGGTATAACTGGGGTTCGCAGGAAATTTCACACATGATTGGCCTGGGTACGTGTATTCCAGGGGTGCGCGGGAAGTTACACATGCGAAAGGGCTGGGTACGTGTATTTCAGGGGTGCGCGGGAAGTTTCACATGCGATAGGCCCTGTGTGACTGGTGTACGTGTATTCCTGGGGTTCGCGTGAAGTTTCACATGCGAATGGGCTGGGTACATGTATTCCAGGGGTGCGCGGGAAGTTCCAAACGCGAATGGGCTGGGCACGTGTATTTCAGGGGTGCGCGGGAAGTTTCACACGTGAATGGGCTGGGTACGTGTATTTCAGGGGTGCGCGGGAAGTATCACACGCGAATGGGCTGGGTACATGTATTTCAGGGGTGCGCTTGAAGTCTCACATGCAAATGGGCTGGGTACGTGTATTTCAGGGGTGCGCGGGAAGTCTCACACTCGAATGGGCTGGGTACGTGTATTTCAGGGGTGCGCGGGAAGTTTCACTCGCGAATGGGCTAGGTACGTGTATTTCAGTGGTGCGCTGGAAGTTTCACACGCGAATGGGCTGGGTACGTGTATTTCAGGGGTGCGCGGGAAGTTTCACACGCAAATGGGCTGGGTACATGTATTTTAGGGGTGCGTGGGAAGTTTCACACGCGATTGGCCTGGTTACGTGTATTTCAGGGGTGCGCGGGAAGTTTCACACGCGATTGGCCTGGGTACGTGTATTTCAGGGGTGCGCGGGAAGTTTCACACGCGAATGGGCTAGGTACGTGTATTTCAGTGGTGCGCGGGAAGTTTCACACGCGAATGGGCTGGGTACGTGTATTTCAGGGGTGCGCGGGAAGTTTCACACGCAAATGGGCTGGGTACGTGTATTTCAGGGGTGCGCGGGAAGTTTCACACACGAATGGGCTGGGTACGTGTATTTCAGGGAAGTTTCACACGCGATTGGCCTGGGTACGTGTATTTCAGGGGTGCGCGTGAAGTTTCACACGCAACGGGCTTGGTACGTGTATTTCAGGGGTGCGTGGGAAGTTTCACACGTGATTGGCCTGGGTACGTTTATTTCAGGGGAGCGCGGGAAGTTTCACACGCGAATGGGCTGGGTACATGTATTTCAGCGGTGCGCGGGATGTTTCACACGCGAATGGGCTGGGTACGTGTATTTCAGGGGTGCGCGGGAAGTTTCACATGCGATTGGCCTGGGTACGTGTATTTCAGGGGTGCGCGGGAAGTTTCACACGCAAATGGGCTGGGTACGTGTATTTCAGGGGTGCGCGGGAAGTTTCACACGCGAATGGGCTGGGTACGTGTATTTCAGGGGTGCGCGGGAAGTTTCACACACGATTGGCCTGGTTACGTGTATTTCAGGGGAGCGCGGGAAGTTTCACACGGGAATGGGCTGGGTATGTGTATTTCAGGGGTGCGCAGGCGTTTCCCTGTACACGGGTGCATGTTACACGTCCAAGACCTGCACATCCGAGTGTCAGCTCATGTAATTGGAGGATAGGGCCTTAGCGCGTATATGTGGAAGTGACGTGGGACGTGTGGGCTGGTTCAAAAGGCACGTGTAGGACGTCATTTCCTTGTATGTGCTTTTCGTGGAGAGCGAGTGGGTGAATTCTGTACTTCTTGTCGGTTCACACGCGATTTACTTCACAGCGTTTCTAGTTCGTACTCCCTGTTACCTCTGACAGCTTTTTTCTGATTTTCTGTTGGGCCTGTTTCCTCAAACAGTGTTCCCTTCTTCTTTTGTCCTGTCTCCTCAGACAGTGTACAATTCTTCTTTTGGCGGGGGTGTTGCCAACGCGCACACGCGCGTATTTTTCACGCTCATTTTCCAGGCAGACGGTGAGTCGTGCACGTATTTACCAACTGTGCTTGCCCCGTTTGTCGCGTAACCCTTCAGAGGTCATTGTGGGCTGCGTGTAACATGCGTACGTTCATTTTTGTGTTTCTGGGTGCCACAGCGTAGTGCGGGTTCATTTTTCCACGCACGTGGTCTACGAGGGGTTGCGTGCACATTATATTCCGTTTTTGGGGTGCCTGTGCGTTGCGTGACCTGTCATCTTTCCCCAGGGGTCACATACAGCCTTGCTAGATCACTAGGGTACGAATTCCATCTAGTATCCTACCACTTTGACACCCAATTGCCCAGGACAATAGTTTACTGCAACTCCCATACACACAACAACATCAGTGCCATGGTTGGGAGGCGACCAAGCGGTAAGGGTGGCAAAGGTGGCAGAGCCTCAAGAGGTGGCCGTGGTGGGCACAGTAGGGGACGTGGCCGGGACTTGCAGGGTACCCCTAAGCCCCCATGTGTGGAGGACCAGTCAGGGACACCCATCCCCTCCCCATAGTTGAGAGAAACTTGGCTGACACCATCTCTGATCAGCCCTTGTTGGACCAGCCCATTGTGGCACCTGACCTGGCAGAGGGTGACTCGCAGGTTGACTTCCAGGTTGCCAAGTCTAGGACGTGTGGCGGTGCAAGTTGGTGTCACCAGGCCACGTGGATCAGGGGCAGCTATGTCATCTGCTGCCCCGAGTAGGCAGGGTGGGGAGGCTGCAGGGGCAGCTGCAGCTCCATCCACCCCAGCTCTGACTCTCCCAGCTAGGGCAGTGTTGGTCCCAGTCCATCTTGCTAACGTGCCCCCTGACTACGTAACACTTCAGCCAATGCCTGCACCAAGTCCCATGCTCAGTGTGCATTCCCACACTCTAACTCCCCAGTCCACCGGTGCTCCTGCCCCTAGTGGCCAGAGCGGCGTAGGCCACTCAGGATCCCCACCACCTTCCAAAAAAAAGAGGAAGAGTGCTCGTTCACTACAGGCTGATACCCCAGACACGGCTACGCAGTCCGGCACGCAAAGGAAGCCTAGCTTCAATGATGCCGAACGTGATGCACTTGTGCAGTATGTGTCCGCACACAACAGCAAAATGTTGAGCATTTCAGGGTGCAGGACCACACCTGCCCGACGTCAGGCACACTGGCAGACCATCGCAGACATCATAAGTGCCCTTGGATCAGTGAGGCGCACAGCTGGTGAGTGCTACAAGCGCTGGAATGACCTTAAGCGCAGGGCAAAGAAAAATCTGGCCTCAAGTCATGCCGCTACTCTGGTGACTGGAGTTGGGTCTCCACAAGAGAACATTGAACTCACTGTACATGAGTCTGTTGCTGGGACCTACGCCACAGAGGAACAGATCCAAGGTGTGGGAGATCTGCCAGATTACGAGGCATTGTCTGGTGAGTGCACATGCATGTGTGTGTGATCCATGTGTATGTTGTGTGTGTGAGGGGTTCTGATTGAGTGCCAGGTGAGGGTGTGTGTGCCTGAGTGGTTTGGGTTACCCATGTGCTTCATCCAAAACATTCTGTGCCCCTGGAGTTGGGCATTACAGTATCCCTTCTGCCCACAGTAGACTTTTGTGCAACATCACGCCAGTTGGCCTTGAAGTAGCATCTTGCTACAACATTGTTCCGTATTTCTCATTGTTCATTCAGGCTGATTGTTTCAATCCCCCCACTTTCACTATGCATATCTGAGCCCTATTGTCAAACGATATGTGACATGCCTATGGTACATGCCATCTGTGTGATGGCATGGTCATGTATGTGGATTGGACATGCCACTCAAAGGCCAATGTGTGATGGCTATGCTAGCCAGCATGCAGCTAATGCGTTGCTCTTCCATCTTGGTGTCATCAGTGTGTGACATTTTCCTCCCCTTCAAACTCAGTGAAAGTGCATGCATGGGAGGGTTATAGTCATGTGGGACATGTGTCAATCAAGTACTGGTTCTGTACCCCATGAGGCCTAATTGTGTGCCATGGTGCTAATGCCTGTTTCCATTTTTTGTCTTTCATGTTTCTGCAGGGGATGACGCACTTGATGCTGTTGAGGGTGAGGAGATGGTGCTGACCCAGGAGGGATCTCAGGCACGACTGGGCACCAGTGTGGGACGGGGTGTAGTGGTGGGTGAGAACCCACTCTTGCTGCAGACCGTTCTCTGCAGGGGTGTCTCTGGGTGCACCTCAACAGACCTCTTTTCGGGTGTTGATTCGGATGATGAGACCTATGTGGCTTCGCAGGTAGGTGTTTCTGGGAGGGATTCTGTTCTGTCCGACCCACCTGCACCAGGGGTACAGCCCACTATGGGGATGTCAGTGTTGGTAGGTCCGCCTTTGGAGGTTACGGATGCAAGGCCACACTCCGCAACATCTGATCCTGTTCCTGGGCCAGCAGATCAGAGGGGGAATGCAGTCCTGCAGCCTCAGGCAGTGCCGACACAGCAAGGCACAGTTCGCCTTGCCCCAGACAGTTGTGGTGCCCGCCAACGCGGTGGCCATACGCCACCAGGCAATACCGCATGGGAGAGATCCATATACGGTATGGCAAACCAACAGGCAGCAGCATCTGAGATGATGGCTCAAGCTATGGAGAGGGTGGCCAATTCCATTGTCCCCCCAGAGAGGCAGATGGAGCAACTACAGCAGGCAACAGACTCCATTTGCCAATCACTCAGGGACGACATGTTGGCGTCCAACAGGGACAGACGGGCGGCTCTGGACACTCTGCGGGAAGCCATTTCTTTAGAGTCCCAGGGCCAGAGGGAAGCCCTGAGGGTAGAAGTCTGTCACCTCAGGCAGACTCTTGTGGAGCTTGAGGCTTCCACTGTCACAAGGACAGAACAGCTGCTGGAGCGTGTCACATGTACGCTCTCAGCAGAGATGCAGGCAACTCGGGAGGAGGTCCGGGCATCACGTCAGTTGGTGCATGGGGATCTCCGCACCATAATCCACCAGAACGAGACCTTCCACACCCGCATGCTTGCTGCCATGGAGGACCAGACTAGGGCTTTGCGTGGGCTGCCTCCCATAGCACCACCTCCTCCTCTGGCGGCAGCAGCACATGGTGATGAGAGCGAGCACAGCGATTCAGAATCTCTCACATTAGCGTAGCCGTGCAGGCCATGAGCCCATGGAGGTGTTTTTTTTTTTGCAACATCCACACAGGTGGCTGTTGGTGTGCACCTTGTCCTCGGACCTTCTGGGTGGCCTCCCCCACCCCCCTGGCCCCCACATGGCCATTTTTGATTTTTGATTTTTTGATTTTTGTTTTTGATTTTTGATTTTTTGTTACAGTGTGTTGCCTTGTGTGGCTCCCGTGGGCATCCACTGTATTGCGGCTGGGCACATGCAGGCTTGTCCTGAGTTTGGGTTGGATGCTTGGGTTCGTGAGACACACACCCCTCCTGCTTCCCGTTACCATGGGCTTGCAAAGGGTGTGTCCAAGTGACAGTAACTTACACTGTGATGTTGGACTCCCATGACATGTGTGGGCAGTCTGTAGTCAATACTGTGTATACATTCCTAGTGCATATTGTTGTAGTATTGTACACTGCATGGTGTATTGATGTGTGCTTGTGCATCCATGTCTCCCTCCTAATTTGCAGGTTCATTCCACATGTCTTCACAAGGCCGTCTACTTTGGAGATGGAGTTCATGTTGTAAGCAGTGCACTTCCAGATTTGCGTGGCACCAACACTGTACAGTTGGGGGTGGTCGATGTGCTAGCATCACCAGGTTGTAAGTCTACGTATCCTTTTACTTAGTACTGTCATGTGAATGCTATGTTTGGGGTGGCTAGCTGCACTGTATTGTGGTAAGTCTTTGGTCATGTGTGTTGTCAGTTCTACATTAATGGGAGCACATTGTGTGTGGCCATTTTCCCATCGGGACACTGTACTTTGTCACACTTGTGTCATGTTTTGGGGATTCCTTTGTTTGCTCTCACATAGCATGACATTCCATGGTGCTTTGGGGGGCGGTGCTGGGGAGGTGTTGGGTGACATGGCACTGTTGTCATGTTGTATCTTGCAAGGGGATAATGATTTTAGCAGCATAGAAGTGTGTCTTTTGATGACACAGCATTGGTGGTGTTTGTGTAGGTAGGGATGCACACAATGGAACACTACCAGGTGAACAATCTTAGGCTGGTATGGTTGTGACAGTTGACTGTCGGTTGAATCATCATCATTGATAGTCAGCTGGTATGTGCCAGGGCTGTGTGCACTCCACAGGGGTGTGATTTTAGGTGAAGTAATTAGCCACCAGCTGCGTACGGGCTGCCTCACCCCGTGCCCTTTCCCCTCCCATGCTCAGCGGCGTGCATGTGGTTGGGGATTTGGGTCACCACCATGTCCACCGGCAGGCCCCTGCGTGTTGCAACGTTGTGCAAGACACATGCTGCCACTATGATCCTGCACACTACTGGGGGAGCGTATAGCAGCTGCCCACCAGAGCGGTCAAGGGAGCGAAAGCATGACTTGAGCACTCCGAATGTGCGCTCCACTATGCCCCGGGTTGCAATATGGGCTGTGTTGTATCTTACCTGGGGTGGCGTGGTGGGGTTCTGAATTGGCGTCATCATGTGGGTGCTCAGAGGGGGTTGTGACATTACTCAGTATCTGACATGCATGCATGTGCAGTGGCATTTATACTCACCAACCAGCCATGTATCGCCATGCCGACCAGCTTCTAGGTCCCGGTTTAGGATTGACATTATGTAAATGAAACTGTCGTGGATGGACCCGGGATAGTTGGCATATACTGAGGTGATGATTCCCTTGGCATCACATACTACCTGGATGTTGATGGAATGCCAGTGCTTGCGGTTTATATAGATGTGCTCAGTTGCCCTGGGGGGACGTAGTGCCACATGGGTGCAGTCAATGGCACCTAGCACTTTGGGGAAGTGTGCCACCCCGTAGAAATCCTGGACGGCAGCCTGGCTTTCTGCAGGTGTTCTGGGCCGTTATATGTGCGTGCGTACTGATGGGCGTGCAGTCATGATGGCCAAGACCTGGTGTAGGCAGCGTGACTGCTTGGCCCGTGAGACGCCCCCAACTATGGCACTTGTCCGCTGAAATGATCCAGTGGCCAAGAAGTGCAGTACATTAAGGACCTTCACCAGGGGGCTCAGTGCTTGGGAGCAGAGGGTGGGTGATGTGAGGTCATCCTCCCACTCACTGACCAGGTCGAGTATTATGTGAGGTGGAAACCTATACCTCCCATACACGTGGTCATCAGGCATCCCAAAAAGGCTGGTTCTGGGTGTAAAAATTCTGGCCGTGGCTATCCTCCTCCTCCTCCTGCGGTATCCCACGGCCACTGCTGCTAGGAACGGTATATTCATCCTGACGTCTGAGCTTGTTTGTTGTTTGCGCGCACTATTATGCTGCGCGGTCGACGTACGCCTGCTTCCTGCTTGCGTACGTGTTTCCGGATTAGCGTGACTTATTTTGCGTGTGGGCGTTCCGCGCATTTGCCTCCTGTACTTCCACACCCACCACAGTGATACACGTGCCTCGCTCGGCCAGGCCCAATCGCGTGTGAAACTTCCCGCGAGCCCCTGAAGTACACGTACCCCGCTCAGCCAGCCCCAATCGTGTGTGAAACTTCCCACGAACCCCAGGAATACACGCACCCCACTCGCACAGGGCCTATCGCGTTTGAAACTTCTCGTGCACCCCTGAAATACACGTACTCAGGCCAATCGCGTGTGAAACTTCTTGCACACCCCTGAAATACATGTACCCAGGCCAATCGTGTGTAAAACTTCTCGCGCACCCCTGAAATACACGTACACAGGCCAATCGCGTGTGAAACTTCTCATGCACCCCTGAAATACACGTACCCAGGCCAATCGCGTGTAAAACTTCTTGCGTACCCCTGAAATACATGTACCCAGGCCAATCGCGTGTAAAACTTCTCGCGCACCCCTGAAATACACGTACCCAGTCCAATCTTGTGTGAAACTTCTCGCGCACCCCTGAAATACACATACCTAAGCCAATCGCATGTAAAACTTCTCGCGCACCCCTGAAATACACGTACCCAGGCCAAACGCGTGTGAAACTTCTCCCGCACCGCTGAAATACACGTACCCAGGCCAATCGCATGTAAAACTTCTTGCGCACCCCTGAAATACACATACCCAGGCCAATCGCATGTAAAACTTCTCGCGCACCCCTGAAATACACGTACCCAGGCCAAACACGTGTAAAACTTCTCGCGCACCCCTGAAATACACGTACCCAGGCCAATCGCGTGTGAAACTTCTCGCGCACCCCTGAAATACATGTACCTAAGCCAATCGCATGTAAAACTTCTCGCGCACCCCTGAAATACACGTACCCGGGCCAATCGCGTGTAAAACTTCTCACGCACCCCTGAAATACACGTACCCGGGCCAATCGCGTGTAAAACTTCTCGCGTGCCCCTGAAATACACATACCCAGGCCAATCGCGTGTGAAACTTCTCGCGCATCCCTGAAATACACGTACCCAGGCCAATTGTGTGTAAAACTTCTCGCGCACCCATGAAATACACATACCCAGGCCAATCGCATGTGAAACTTCTCGCGCACCCCTGAAATACACGTACCCAGGCCAATCGCGTGTAAAACTTCTCGCGCACCCCTGAAATACAGGTACCCAGGCCAATCGCGTGTGAAACTTCTCACGCACCCCTGAAATACACCTACCCCACTCCCCCAGGCCTGATCGCGTGTTAAACTTCCCACGAGCCCCTGAAATACACGTACCACGCTCCCCCAGGCCCGATTGCGTGTTAAACTTCCCGCGAGCCCCTGAAATACACATACCAAGCTCCCCCAGGCCTGATCGCGTGTAAAACTTCCCGCGCACCCATGAAATACATGCACACGCTATTATTCACACAGCGGGTGTCCGTGTTTGTCGCGTACCCCTTTGCACGTCATTTGTCCTAGAGGGCCACAGTATGGGACATTCATCAGAGCTGTGAATACGTGCTTTTTGTTAACGCACATTTTGGTGCACATTTATTTATTTCATGCGCAGGGAAGCTACCGCCTGCTTTCGTGTGGCGGACGTGTATGGGCCTGTGCGCGTCTTTGCCCGTGCGCTGGTTTGCCCTATTCGATTCCATGAATACGTGTTGTAGGTGAGTGTGTGGGCATTCCGCGCACTTGCCTCCTGTACTTCCCCCGTGACGCCCACATTTTCACGAGTTGTTCCCCATTCCGCGGTCACGCCCCGTGTTCCGTCTACTTTTGTTATGTGCGCTGTGGCCTTAGCGCATGCCGTTAGATGACCTGTGCGCGGCGTGCGCCACACACTTTTTCAGCGCACATCCCACATTTTACTCACGCACGGACTTCCATGAATAGATGTGCGCTGGTTTCCCTGCGATATTCGCACTTGCACTGCGATTTTTCCAGTAGCACTGCGAATCGCACGTTTTCGCACGCGTGCGCCGATTTTTTCAGCGCACATTCATTCCATGAATCGGCCTGTATATTGTTAAAGAGGAACACTGTAAGCTCCAAGGTTAATTTGCAAGGTCAAACTTATCACCCCAGTGCTCAACTTTAAATGGAAATTAGTTTGATTACTCAAAATATAACTAAAGGCTTAGGATTTACACCAGAAAGAAATGAAAAGAGAGATGGTGCTAGCACTTAGAAATCAAAGACAGGGTGCACAGATAATTCTAACAGTTTTAAAAAGTTACAAGGGTATAAATAGGATTGCTTAGAGAGTGTAGTACAGACAAAAGGGTCAAGATGGGGAGACTATGTGTTTCTCTGTGATGGAGAGATATTCACATTCTACGCTTAGGTTTGGAATTATGGAGCAGCCAACTGGGTCTGGTCACCACACGGCGGGCGCGACTTACAGAAAACAACTGGGCAATTATGGTCACTGGATGGCAAGTACAGCTTGGCAATTCGGGTCACTGGATGGCAGGGTGGTAGCGGGCATGCAGTTAGTGGGCAGCAAGCTGGTCTGAATTCAGGATGAAATAGGTACCACAGCTTTTCCATTTTTTAATGGGATTTTAGTGTTTTTTTCTGGATCAATGGCTTTGCTGGGACAGGATCAACAATGCTTTGGCCTTGCTTGAGCAGGGTCAGCAATGCGCTGGCCTTGTAGTGAAATCTGAAATCAGCAAGATGAATGGAGAAGATCATGAACACAGCCACAGGAAATTCAGGAGAGAGTCTGTCGAGCTCTGTCAACAACTCTTATTTATAGAGCATGGTGACATCACAGAATTATTGGTGGGCAGAACTGAGCTAGGCCTTCCTCCAAGAAGCGGATAGGACAATCAATGTTGGTTGCCTCATCGAGGAGGAGTCCCAGTTTATGGGGTTGCATTTTATGAGGTAAAAAGCCATCCCACAGTCCTTTTTGCAAAAAATCAGTCATGACCTAATTTACACATTTATACATTTGTGGCACTTTAACAAATCACATGGGTAGATTACATATTGCATGTAGAGCATGGCAGTCCAATCCTCACGGTTGCGGGACTTTGTTTCGCCCTTCTACCAGTTCTTTGCGCTTTTCAGTGAGAATTATATTACTTAAAATTCTATAACTTTACACATGTGAATAGATTTTTATTAGGCATATCAGTGTTAAATTTGACAGTGGCATCCTATCCACTTTCCGTAGAATACCCAATTCTCTGCCATTTCTATTCATGTGTCAGTGAAGTCTATGACATCTTAAATTAAAGCCCATAAAATCACAATTAAACGATTAACGTTTCACATTTTTGTAAAGACCTGCTTCAGAGATGAAAGTCTTTAACATTTCTATTAATAAATAGTCCTTGGAGGCAAATGTCAGGATTGTTCCCTACATATGGGCATGCCTTTCCAAGCCTACCCCCTCAATCCAGGGTTCTCACAGAGATTTCCTTTGAAGCTTCCTTTAGAAGTCACAAGTAGTTGTGATTTTTCACTTTGCACATTTGTTTCCTAGAAGTGCCATTGTAAGATGACTCAGCCCAGCCACAAGTCTGCTTAGTATGTGAGGTTTCTTTGTCTTGGTCAATCAAAGTTTTCCAACCTAGCGATTATCATCCAGGTGCCCTGGAAGTTTATGGTGGTTCCCTTTTGGGGAAGCCTTACCTCTGACCAACTGGAATAACCTGTTTTGGGAGCTTGGAAAAGCCAGCCCATGCAGTTTAACAGTTTTATTTATCTTTTATTTTGTCCTAAATCAAAACAAGCCTGTTGAATAAAACAGCCCATATATGTTTCCCCAGCAACAAACCCCTTTACATTGCTAGACACCGACAAACTTACTTTCAACATTGTACTTTTTAAAACAGACCATTTTTTTTCTCTGGTTTGTAAAAGCCCATTCTGACACATGTGGTGAAAGCTGGCATATTGGTTTCAAATTCGGTTTTGCTCTTCCATCTGGATTCCCACATGGTTTTGTAGCTGTAGTCCGCTTGTTTTACACAACAGTCTGTAGAAGGCAAAAGCCTTCATGAAATTGACATGTGCACAGAAAGCTATGATTTTCTTTTCAAGCAGTGATTTCTTGATATTTTGTAGCAAAATGTAAGCATTTCCCGTGTAGCTGAAAGAAAGCTTTTGCTGATTGTCTCAGGTTTGGCTGGCAAAGCCTGTCATTCAGGATGGAGCACAATGTGAATATATGGCTGGGCATGACAGGGTCTTTTTGATAAAGGTAGTGTGATAAAGAACAGGGAAAAATGGCATCAGAGCGACATCATTTTAAAGGTGAAATATTCCCTTTTTCAACAGGAACTTTGGGGTTGCAGCACAGCAGCATTGCTTTTTCACTCAATTTCTTTGAGACAAACAAGAACACACCCTAGTAGCCTTTCTCGGGGTGCTTCCTGTTCCATCATGCCCAATGGCGCTGGGCAACACAGTGCAGCCCTCCTTTTTTCGCTGCAAAACACAGTTTTGGTGTGAGGCAATGGTGCTCACAGCAGCCAGCGCAGCCATTTTGCTGGTTCTGCTGAAGTGCAGCTTGGTGATGTGGGGAAGAGCCTTACCCGAAAGCCTTCCCCGGCAGAAGTGAACCGGCTTCGCCTTCCGGCTGGGGGAGGCCCTGGATAAGGGGACAAGGGCCCAGTCAGGTTACAGGTCGATGGGCACTTTTCCCAGCAAACGAGCAGTACTTGGTTTAGTAGAATGGCAGTGGCCATTTTAAGAGGGAATCTGCTCCAATGTTCGATGTAGGATACAGGTGGGTGAAGCCAAAATGAGTAGAAAGCTGCCGCCCTTACTCCTAGATGTAATTGAGGAGGGGGACAGACACAGACAGGCTAGAAGCCTTACCTGATGGCCTTCCCGGCAGAAGTGAACCAGTGCTAAATCACCTTTTTTTGTTAAACCAAAAGTGTGGGTGAAATCGAATTTGCCATATGCCACTGTCCAAATCTGAAAAACCAACCTTTTTAGCACACCGGAAAATCAAAATTGCATAGGACAACATCTATAAATAGTGTTCACTAACCAGCGCTAATTATTTGTTGAATTGAAATTGAGATCAAGTATTGTGATTTGTGTTTTTTCCCTAACTAATTTGTCTAATTGATTTGTCTAATACGAAGTTAATGTTAAGCCGCAAAGAAGGTGACATGCGTAGTTTAATGTGATGGCTATTACTTCTAATTTAAATAAATACAAATAGATTTCCTGTACACCAATCTATATTTTGGCACATTGGTAGCTCAGGGTGAGAGATGCAAGGGGTATTAGATGAATTGGAGATAGTGCTGCATAAAAAGAACCAACATTACCCATTTATTGTGTGACACTTAACTTGGGAGGTAAGGAACTTCCTGTGTCAAGGGTGGCCTCTCAATAAACCATTACAACAGGGAGTAGGAATAGGGGGTATAAGCAGACTTTGCATTTGGGGGCCTCAGATTGGTGGGAGTACAGTGTGTGGGAATATTGGGTGTAGGCGTACTTTCTTGTGGTAGACTCAGATTGGTGGGGGTACAGAGAGTAGGAATAGTGGGTGTAGGTGCACGCTGCATTTGGGGGGCACAGATTTGTGGCACTCCTGGGAACTTAATGTTTGGTATGGGTGAAAGCAATGGTGATTACTTGTGAGTACTCACCATGCAATGTGTACCTTTTTCACTGCATCTGGTGTCACGGTTCACACTGAGCGCAAAATGGTCTATTTCAGTGGGTCCTTGGTTTGCACTATGGGAGTGTTGTGGGCGTGTCAGGTGCAAAACTGTTTTCTTTTCACTGTAGGTCCCTGCTTGCTCTTATTTCTGTAAATCTCCTCCGTGCGCGATGCATTTGTGCCATGCAATCCAGGCGCACGTGTTGGAATGTAGCCAGACACTGCCCATTTTTCTGTAAATCAGGCCCAAAGACGCTGCTCTTCCATCTACACCCAACCAATCACTTTGAATAACCTGTTGAGCCAGAACCCAGAACCCCAATTCAAAACTAGACTTGCCTGTATAAATCTGTAAAATAACAAAACAGAACATAACATTATAGGGAAATGCTATTGAAATAGAATATGAAACCGTTCCTAGAATGAATTAAAACAAATGTATTTCTTTAATTTGTGAACCTCATCCTTATTACGTTTATTGCAGAATACATGATTGTATAAAACAAATAAGACTGTTCATAAATGCCCATAATACAATACGCATAATAAAAACATATGATGAATACAATAAAGAACAGTTAAACTGTTGAATGGTAGTTCCTGATTGTTAGAGTGTGCCCAAGATAGGAACATACCACCCTGCAAATAAGTGGAGTATCAACTCTGCGACACTGCAGTTAACCCGTTCCCCTTCTTAATTTGTGTTCATGAATATTTTATTGGATGTAGTAGAAATATTGTATAAAACTCAAAGGCCAAAAGCACAAATATATTTAAAGCATTGCACTACTGGGCCATTTGCAGTTCAAGGTGGCTTGATGGCTTTATTATTTCTCAGAGAGAAATTCAAAGTAACACCATATGCCATGCTGCAGCTCATATTAATCCCAAAGTGTGATGCATATTTTATGCAGATTGCTGATTCCTAGCAGTGTTCCTGAGGAAGTAAAACCTATCAAGAGACACCCCGGACCTTCCCCATTCCGATTTCAGCCCCCATAGGGTTGAATGGGAATGGGAGAGGGAGCAAACAACGGGCCGATTACGAGCGGCCCGTTGTTTGCTCCCTCTTCCCCTCGCGGGACCCACTTTGCACGTCTGGCAAAACCAGACGTGCAGAGTGGGTCCCGCGAGGGGACCTCGAAATCAGGCGGTACAGGGTTGACGGCGCCGGCACCTTTACCGGCGCCGTTAACCCATTACCGCCTGACTTATAATGAGGCCCAAACTGTCTCACAGCGCTGTCTTGAAGGTGGTTTATTGATTACAAAAAGGTGGTTTGAAAAATTCCTGTGTAGAGTTCTAAGAGTTGTTGGGTGTCTTAATCCACGTTCAAGTTATTATGCTACGACATTTGGTGCTGTGGCGAAAAGCCCACATTTGCGCCAGAATTGAGGAAAACCGCGCAGTTTTGCGCACACCAAAATGGTGGCCTGACCTGCCAACCACCAGTGCGAGCGTGATGGGCCAGAAGCGCCATGAGTGAAACGTGGTGCCAAAGGAAAAACAGCAGTGCCTATTAGCTCAAAAAGTGCTTTGAAATCACCTTTGTTTCTCTGAAATGCAAGCTAAAAATGCCTATTTTAAACATTGCAAGATATTCAAAAATCTCACTGAACACCAGCAGACATTTGGCAGAATGTAGTCTTGTGTGCATACAAAATCTGGAAAGATGAAGAGCCTAAAATAATGTTCATAACACAACTGGCTGAGTGGTGGATGTCAGCAGTTTAAGTGAAATTGGACTTTAAACCACTAAAATCGAAATGTTTAAAATAAATGAGTGATTTACTTTGGAGTGTCACATAGGTTGCAACTGATTAAATGTCATAGTTTTGAACTTAGAATCAGCGTTCTAGCTGTATGTGTAAAAATTGTAAGTTTGATTTGAATGAAGAAAACTGGAACAAAAGTGAGATTTAGCTGAAGCCTGGCCTGAAGAGATTGAATTCTGCCCGGCAACTACCCCCGACAGGAGTTGAAACTTGCCCAGAAACTGCATTTGCAGGCCTGGCTGCCTTCTGTTGTTCCCACCAAAAGGAGATTACACCTCTCTGATTGAATCAGGGGAAGAGCACCTGGGAGCAGGGAAACAGGACAATGAGCTTTCCTTGGCTCAGGCAAATGTTAAATTAGGGGGGGGTCGTAAATGGCTTCCTCTTGAAAGAAACTGGGAGGAGCAGTACCTCTGTGAGCAACCTGAGCTGGAGGAAGTGGACAAACCAGAAATTCCACCATGTGCTTTGGGAAACCACACCCCTCTGGGCCAGAGCATAATTTTAAAAAGATGGATAATTCATAGTACGGACTTGTCAAAATTATATAATTAATATCATTATTCTTGTGATTTTTCTGTGCACATTTTAAGAGGTGTTAGGAATCTGTGGTATGTTCTGGGGGGTAGTAGCGGAAAATAAGGTATTACTCCGAATGTCTGTATGTTAAAAATCTGGCACTTTATCATCTGATGCCCATATTCCTTATGCATGTTTGTGTAAATTCTGGACAAGTTTAGAGGTGGTGTTCTTGATGAAAAGGGCAGAATTCTGTCATAAGTGGACACGACATCTTACAAAGACAGGGATGGGATGGTTTGGTGCTACAGAAAATATGTCAACTGGACATATAATATTAGAAAAATGGTACATATATAAATATGTATTTGGATCAAAAATAGATTTGTGTGCAAATTGACAAGGGGAGTGTTCTTTCTGTATGCCATAAAATTGATGCCTGATGACACTCCATTCCTTCCCCCAATCAAGGGAGAGAGGAGAGCTTGGCCAATGATAAGTTGTGAGGGGCAGGCTTAGTTATGCCCACGCACACACCCATTTTCAAAAGACATAAAAGGAACACTGAAACCCAGGTAGAGAGGTCACTTTCCCCTTTCTTGCGAAGCGCTTTGCCGGACCAGACAATATCCAGAATGACCATCTCCGGAACTTAGAATCCAGACTCCAGAACTTTTTCAGCAGGCCTCAAAATCTTTTGCAAATTATTCAAACAGCCGTGCTGAGAACCCTGTGCCAGTACCCAGAAAGCAGAAAGCAGTGCTGTATCCAGAATCCACTTGATCCAGACCAGCAGAACCAGAGATCCAGACCACCGTGCATTGCCGAGTGCCAGACCAGCCAGACCAGCAGAGCTGACCCAGAGAGCTGTGACTTCAGAAACACCCGCCAGGGGTCCAGTCCAAACTTGACCAGACCTTGACGGCCTATTTCCAATTTATAATGTGAGTACTCAGCCAGAACTGTGCAAACCAATGTCTTAGTTTAAAATAATCTAATTCAAACCATTTCCACCTATCTAGAACTGCATCATAGAATTGTGTGTCCATCCTGTTGATCCAAAACCTTCCACAGCGCATCTGTCATTCTGAAACTTTAATTTAATTTCTGAAAATCTATCTCCACAAAATCGTCTGTATCTTTTGAAACGCGTGTGCTAGGAACGAGATTTAACTTTCATTTTAAAGCTAAGATCCTAGGTTTTCCAACGAACCTGGACGTATAGTTTGTCCGCAATCGCGCTTGACACATTCGGCAAAATTGCCGCGAATTGAAAAATTTGCTCCTGTCAAAAATAGCCGTCTTTTGCTCGCAACTGCTTAAATCCGTTTTCCCTTTGATAATCATTCCTGAATCATTGCCAGTGTTACTTGAACTAATCCTAAATAGCTATCACCTACCCTGAACCTCCTACAGGGAATTAAAACCATTTTTAGCATATTTTTCCCTTCTTTGCATACCACATTTAAAAGTACTTTTGCCTGTGTTTAAAACCAACCCTGTACCTGTTTCTCTAAGCTTGCTAGGGGGGAACTGATATTCATATTGTATTGTGATTGTATCCCTGAAAACTGTGTGCTTCACTTCCATCTCCTTGTATTGTAAAGGGGGGAGTGAATTGCCACAAGGGGAAAAGTGAACATATTATCTCTTGTGAAACCCTATCAGTTTATTTCTGTACTGCATTTTCATTCATCATTGCATTTCCTTGAAATCATAAAAGTATTCTCAGCTACCTTATCCTCCCTATACTAACTCCTAAGTAATTAAATCAGTGTGCTAGTGTAACATCATCCATTGTTGATCACTGTCATATGCCTAAGTGTCCTATCAAATATTAATTTATTCATAAAAGTGTGATATATATATTGTTTACTTTCTCAAACCTTTTAAATTGCAAAACAAACCTACTTCTTGGCTCAGTGAGGTCAGGGGGATTCAAAGAGAGGGGCGTTATATAAGGGTTTATCATCCAGATTATAACTTGTCATAAAAATATATAAATAAGGGCTTCCCTTGGGCATCCCAGAAGAGGCACTGACTTAGTGGGATTGCTGAATTGAAGTCACTTAACAGAGTCACACAGCCAACACCTGATTTGACCCTCTGGGACTTTTTCTAGGCTGTACATAGACAATAGAGCCTAAGAGCTTACATATACATTGTCTAACTAACCCAAAACACTGACATAGTAGTATACCCAAATGAAATGATAAAGATCAAAGAATATAAAATGGAACAAAGTGAAAACATGAAGATGAAATATCAATAAACAAAACATAGATACCGTAATGAGAGTCATCCTTCATATGTGAAAACGAAGCAAAGGAAAAAGAATAAATATAAATTGTGTAGAAGGGTAGGGGGCAAGACAAACAAGGACCACAAATAAGAAATCTTTCAAATACATTTCTGCAACAAGAATAGAACACAAAAACCAAGGTGAATTGCAAGCAAACATTAATTGCAATAACCACTGTATGATAGATTGTGGTGAAAATGCACGGGTAACAAAAAGAACCTAAAAAACATGCTCAGAAAGATATACCAAGAATGGCTACCGTCCTGTGCAGTACAGCACCAATCAAAACAGGAAACAGAGAGAAATTATAAGTGAACTGGTGAACTCCATATGCTATATACTCATGCTGGCATACATGAGAGGAGCACCAAAAACCAGAGCGGGTTGCGGTGTGCTTAATACATACTGAGAATATCCAATACAATGCCAACTCTGGAGTTAAGCCATACAAACGTGCACTCATCTCCTTGGCGCAAAACCATGCACCGTGAAAAAAAGAAAACCGAGAGTAAGTACCAGAAATTTGTCTCTGATAATGTAGGTGCTGATTAAGGATGCATTGAAGCTGTTAACATTTACGTTTCTTCACGCGTGTCACTCTAATTGGTTGATTAATCCTGGATCCTTCACTATTCTTTCAACTGCTGATATTCCCAGTAATAAATATACATTTCACACTAAGTGTGTATTCACATTTTTACCATGAAGACAATACATCCCATTGTCACGTGCTTTTATAAAATTCCAAAGCACGAATGGGAATCTAGGCAGCCACTGGAAGGGGTTGTGGGGTAAACTAGCGTGTTCAAAACACGAACCACACAAAGTTTTGGTTTGTTCCAGCTTCTTTAACCTTTAACACCTTTCCAGAGATTCATACAGAAAAGCTTGAGCTCCCCCAGGGGTCAACTTTAGGACCCTGAGAAGGAGGGCATGCTATTAACCGTTGATGGCTCTATTCAGTAATCCCGAGATTCCATAGGAGGTGGCCAATTACACCGCACACAATAGCAACAGAAATGAATCAACTGTATGTTTAGACTGCTTAAGACTGGTGAAAGCAAGGTTCAGGGGCCTCAATCAGTCACGGGGGCCCTATTGTACAGGCCTGACAAAGTGAGAACGTGTATTGTTTTGTGTGCAATGCTTCACATGTCCATTCGGAGGAAAATCCCAATGCCTCATTGCACATTCAGACATCGAGGAAGAGGATGGTGCTGGCCAACAAATGCCACCAATGAGGCCGAAACATGTTTGGGGATGCTTGTGGTCTCGTGCAGAAGGTATGTGATGAAGCAGTTTGAGCTGGACTGCCTCTTGTGGGGTGGGAAGAAGCTTAATATGCATTTGGACTTTCCCCTTTTGTAATGGCTTAGCAGGCAAAGAACGATGGTCTGGATGGTTACCCGGAGCCATGCCAGAGGTTAAGATTAATTCTAAACCTTCCAGCCATCACCCCTTTTGTTTCACCACATGAACACGTGTGGGTGGAAGGGAAGGATGCATCATATGGCATTAACTTGCTGAAAAGTATTTTTTAAAATCTTATTTGTATGTACCTTTTACCAAACTATTTTACATTACTAGAATCACAATTCTGAGACCACCAGAATTAGTACGGGATTCTTTTGTCTGTTTATTAATGACTTTTATTTACTCACACATTTGCATACCCTCCCACCATCCTCATCCTCAAACCCAAGCCCTACAAAAACCTGTGACCCCAGAACCCATGTCAATCAGTACTTTTGTCACAATTGCCATAACCTTGCATAGCTAATGGGGAGTCTGATAGTATCTGGTTTGATCACCTTACTGGAGTGCTGTGGACAAATCGCTGCTTGGGTGCATAGAAGAAGACGCTGGCTGTTCATGATGTGATGGAGAGTAAGCGTAATTGCACTCAGCACAGTATCATTGCTTGTTGATATAGCTTATGTAGGCGCCTGCATACCCTTCCAAGGCAGGGTGATGGCAGCAATGCCATTGTGATTCATTGCCATTTGGCATAGGTTTTGAAGCACTGGCATTTTGTATTCTTATTAATTAATACAACGATGTGGGCAATTCCATTTCAGAAAGGGTGGTCTTCTAACAAGACCCCCCCATTCGTTAAGCGTCATCGCAAAAGCATAGTGGCACATGGCTTGCTGCATCAGTCCCTGATCTCCAGTGACATGTTATGATAGGCCAAAAGTTACCAATAAGAGAAAAATACTCAATAACAGAGTAACTCCAAGTGCATGAGAAAACCCAGCTTTATTGAGAAACAAACGGCGGCTGGGAGAGCTTACAACATACAATCTCAAAATGACAAGCACAATAACTTTTTATATTAAAAACTCATCATAAATGATTTCACAATTAGCTATTCTCATCAAACGTGTATTTCAGTAATGGATTGGACAGTAGAATATAGGATATATGGTTCTCTACAAGGGAAGCTCATTATAATGGCTCGCCTACAACTAATGACTCCTCCTAGGTAAAACCTACTACAAATGATACATTTCAATTCAGCACTTTATTGGTTGGCACTATACTACAAAAGTCAATAAGAGGAACATGATTTCACTAGTCAGAAGTTTTTTCACTTGCCCTCGAGTAACTTGCACGGTGCCAGGTTATGTGATGGGCAACGGGAGATGGGCGAATCACTATAATCTGTTTTAAAGAAGTTACTCCCCTCTCTTCCCAGGCACAAGGTCTTATCTACCAGCTTTGTTCGTGGCCTTGACTGTTATCTTTGTCTCTAGATCACTAAGGGAGTGGCAGGTGCACTTTCTAATGGGGTTGGGAATGAATGGACATTGTTGGGAAAACATGGTTGAGGACCACTGTTCCGAGTTCTATTTCATCTAATTATTGGAGTTTCTGCTATTCTAATGTGCTTGTGCTTTCCTTTGTCCACCACTCAGGGTGCTGTATATTCATTTGTTATGGCATTGCTTGGCATGGTAAATACCTGCACCTGGCTTTCAAGGATATGTGTGTTTCTCATTGCCACCAACTGAAACTAATTATCTTTAAAAATGGATCCCTCTATGCCATGGGAAATGTTATCTGGTGTGGTGCAGGCCTGCTAAGCAAAGCTCCTATCGGTACTTTGACCTTGTTGTCTGGGACTTGTCTGAGCATTGTGAGGCCTAGAAATTTGTTTTTAAGTGATTTTATGTCAGGCTGCAGTATTTCAGAATTGAGGCGTAGCAGAGCATAGTGCAAATAATGGCTGCATTTCTGTATATTCACTGCCATGTTGTTTCCTTTGCGTCTTACATCATGTAAGTGTAAATGTTCTTGGTGTTTGCATGCAAGTGTTCTTCATGTATACGTGCAAGTGTTCTTTGTGTCTACGTGCAAGTGTGAGTTTGTGTCTACGTGCACCACCATTTCATTGTTGCCTGCCTGTATATAAAGCAAAATGCAATCTACCGGTTTCCCTACCTAAGTCACGAAATGTATTCTACACTCAATGATAACTACATAGCTCTTAGTGTTTTACTAACAATTTATAGAACATTTCTCAGTTTGTATCTTCGTTTATACTCTGGGACGTTTGGGGGCATGGCCAAACCTGGTGTAATCCTCATCTCGATTTTACATTCCCACCTCTGGTCAATTTATTGACCACACCCTCATTTTCCTTCATCCTATCATGCACATCTTTCAGTATCCATATTTTGAACCCCCCTCAGGCTACCTCCTTGCTCTATGTTCTCATCAGGCCTTCATGTCATTAAACAATACTCCCCATCACCTTTGCAATCGACCCAGTGCTCAGTATACTTTTATGGGTTGAAAGGGGGCTCAAACATAGGGCCTCATTCCGAGTATGGCGGTAAGGGATAGCGGCCACCGGTAACGAGACCGGTGGCGGTATTCCCTTACCGCCATACTCCGAGTTCCCTCTGCGCCCTCGCCCTTAACGCCTGCTTTGAGCAGGTGTTAAAGTCGAGGGCGCAAAGGGGCCTGCAAGCCAATAACGGTGACCGTAATGAACGGTCACCGTTATTTGCATCTTCCCCATTCCCATTGAGCCCTATGGGGGCTCATTTGGGAATGGGGAAGAGCCTTGGTGAATGGGGAATCACCGCCCCGCCAACCTTGGAATGGGGCGGTGATTCCGCCATCCACCAAGGCGCTGCCGGTCCGGGTACGGCGTCAACCAAGGCGTTAATAGCGCCATAGGTTATCGCTGTACTCGGAATGAGGCCCATAGTGTCTGGGGTTCCTAATGGTCTTTCAATGATGTGCATTTCATGCAGCTCATCTGTTTGGGTGTGGATATGTACCACGTCACCTTTACCCAATATTGCTGTCATCATGTGCTGGTCCACAACCTTTTTCCCAGTTCTTCTACATTGTGCTATAATTATTTGCAATACACAGAGACCTGTTAACACCGGTGTCATGACTGCTGTTAATAATTTGAACATATTAATTACCTAGCCAGGTAGGCATTCACGAGAACAAGGCCGTAAACTAGTACTCATCTTCAGTTGTATTAGTTTACTCGACCATTTTTGTATGCACATTTTGTGAGGATGTTATTGCTCTGTCAAGCTCCCATTCTGCTCATCATGGGCAGGATTAAAATGTGCAGCAACTTGAGTCCATCTTTGCCCACATGCCTCCATCCATATCAGTAAGGAGGTCGGGAGCGTACCTGTTCTGGAGAGTCATCAATCTGATTGCTGTCAGGTCCTCTTTAATGGCATTGAACCCCTTTGTAGTGGCATGTATTGCTTGCAACAACTCCCCTCATGTTATTTGCAACCATTTGCATTCACTGCTGTTTGCACACAAGGGGCGAGAAAAGATGTTAAGAACATTGACGCCTTGCTAAACAGCCTGTATTCATATGGAATAGCATTCAGTGCCTCGTTAGATGTATTTGAAAAATAATTGTCTCTTTTTGTGCATCATAACCTCTTATGTTCTTTCTCCTTTTTATAACCTTTTACCATAGAGTAGTCTACTAGTTGCACCACATCACCTTGGGGTACCATGAATGCTGGTGCATGTAAACTACTATCGAGCAAATGCCACCCCAATTTGTTAGGAGCTGCATATAGACCCATAAACCACAGGCCCATTAATGGTCCATCAGTACTTCTGTGCCTACCTTCATGCCTGGAAGGTCCATGATGCATTTACATCCCGCATTTCCCCCAATCTGCACTGTACCTTTATTTCTAAAACACAGCAAGGGGATATTTAACCCTTTTATCAGTATCGGCCCTTCTTCATCCTCCACCCATGTCATCGGTCTGGCATATTTGCTCCATTCTTCCTGGCACTCTCTATTAGCAGCTTCAATAGGATGTCATGAAAATCGCATAAGTCCCTCTGCTCTACACCCCATTATCCCTTCTACCCAACCTCAAGGGGTGTACACTTCACCTGCAATGTGCAGCTGAGGTCTGTAGCAGCAAACCAATGCCTCTCTTCCCTCTTTTGTCCATACATTGCAAAAAGGGGTGGTCTCCCATTGTCACTGACCTGCTTGTGGCCCTGATAATATGTAGTTTATTACTTTGTTGTCTGTGATTTTTGCCTGTAGAAACTTATCTTCATAAGGGTAATCTGTTCTTGTCACTCATTTTATAACAGCTGAATTTCCCTGGAATCGTTCTCTTCTTTTGCATAGTGCAAAGTGAGTTAAGCAGTGTGGCCTCCTTACTGGTATTTTCTCAGCTAGGAATAATCTGGAAACACTCAAGGCATATGGAAGGAGTGAGCACACAAAACAGTTTTCATCTGATGTTTCATTTCCCACTTTAGTCATGTGACGATACCACATGTTATTAGTCATAGGAGAGAAACACAGGACGTTTTCTCTTAGGTGGTATTCGTCATCTCACTTTCACATCTCACATCTCATTCGTCCAGTTTGTGTAAATATCTAACTCGCCTCACATGTTGAGATATCAACAAAACTCTCTATTGCGCTTGGGAAAATTACATTGTTCTTTTTTATAGTATCACACTTTGCATTGCTGGGCAGCTTTTGCTACTGTTTATTATTATAATGTGATTATTACAATGGCGTTCTGGCGTTCTGGTAAGTGCTATTTCTTTATGTATTTGACAATGTCTACTTTAACATTGTAAACATTCTTGGAGTTTATATAGTGTTAATGATACTCACATGTATTGGACATACATTTTGCTATAAACAAAAAAAAAGAAAGAAAAAAAAATTAAATATCTCCTTTACAAAGTGTGGTCCATTATCTGACTGCAGCACTTTGCACACTCCCCATTGAGGAAACACCTCTCGTACAAGGAATTTGGCAGCCACTTGGCAGCACTATGGGTACATGGACCTGCTTGAATTCAGCATGAAAAGAGTCACACCACCACAATCATGCATTGGTACCCAAAACAGTTTTGGAGCATATCAACATAGTTGATGTGCAAATGCTGAAATGGGCCTGTAGGGTGGGGCATTGCTCCTCTCACTGTTCTCAGAGTATGTCCAGTGGTCTATTGCTGGCACCTGGTGCAATTAATAACACAATCATTAACATGCTTGTGCAGGTTGGGAACAAACGAGTGCTCTGAACCGTGTGCTGCTACATGTTCTCTTGTGGCAAGTGCTGGATAATGCAGCTGTTCCAGTGATACTGTCAAAAATTCAAGTGACATTATAGGTTTTCCTGGTTATCCGGTCACCACACTAAATCACTGGAGGATAACGAACACCCACATTTTATCCAAAGAGCCTGCTCTGTCTTTGGTGCATGTCCATGCTGCTTCACTAATTGTGTTAATGGTAAGGCATTACTGCTCTCTGCTATCCTCATGTTGAGCACGTATGTCTGTGGGGCAATTATAATTTCTGCTATCTGTGGGAAATATACTGGTGGTATTGCTTCTGCATCTGCAGCTTCATTTCCGGGAGAAACTAAGTCTGTCCCACTGTTATTGGATGTGCACTTCACCACAGCAGATGTCATGGGATATGCCAATGCATTAAATAGTCCTCCTAATTACACGGCATGCTCTACTGGTGTTCCGTCTATGTGCTGGAAGCCCTGCCTTTTCCAGCGTGACAGTCCTGAGTGGACTGTGGACATCACGTTGGTGGAGTCAGAATATATCGTCACTACCTGGCCTTGTGCTCTTCAAAAGCCAATATCATCGCCACTAACTCAGCTGCCTGGGCAAAAAAGTGTGCTGTCATCTGATGCTTGCTACAATCTCAAAATCCTTACCTTTGCTTCTAATCACTGCGGCTCCTAAATACCTCAATCTAGTGCTCTGATCCACCGTCAATGAAGCATCACTGAAGACAACCTCTACCCCTCCAGCGTTTTTGTTTTTACTGCATGTACATAATCATGTATCTCTGTACATGTAGAAAAGTCATGAACCCATTCCCCTGTCTTAACTGATTCAGCTATAATTCCTGCAGGATTCACTGTGAGACATTGAACAATGTTTATTGATGGGTTGGACAATATAACCTCATATCCAGATGCCCGCTGTGTAGTGACAGTGGACTTTGGTTTCTTGAGGACAGCAAATAGGGCGTGCTCCACATACAATGTTACTGTGCAGCCTATCGTTATTGCAGATAATTTCTCTATTTAAAATGCATCACAGCCGATACTTGTTCACATGGGAAATGCACTCTCATCACTGGATCTAAGATCCCACTGTAATATGGCAGGGTTTTGTGCCCGATTGAAGTTATTTGCATGAGGACAGCCATCATCAAATGTTCATTTGAATATGAGAATAACCAAAATTGTTCCTTATAATTTGGTATCCCTAACACAGGAGCTGTACTTATTGCTTCTTTCAGGGCCTCAACTACATTGATCATCTTTTGTGTCCACATTATGGGGCTTTTGTCCTTCTGTGCTTCCTTCAGTCCCTCAAAAACGGGCAGAACATACGTGCTGTAGTCAAAGACCCATACACAGCAATAATTACAAAGCCCCAGGCATTGCAGTAAATATTTGCCTGTCTCCCTTCCTTTGATATTTTCTGGCCCAGGTATAATACTTCTTTCTGGCAGTACTGCAATTTTTCTTTGTCGACCTTCTAACCCTTGTCTGTCCAATAGTGTTAGTAATGCCACTGAGTCTGTTCTGAACTCCTCTTGTGTGGTGCTGCACACTAATACATTCTCGACATGCTGTAGGATAGTACTGGGTGTCTGTACATTTCCCAAGTCCATCTGCAGCACTGGGGGACTCACAGCACTCCTGTGGGAGTCTTGTGTGCTGGAGTCGGATCGCATCGTAAGTAAATACCATGAGATATTGAGAATCTTTGTACAATGGAATGGAAAATAAAGCATTTTTTGATCAATCACTGTAAAATGTGTGGCGGTGGTTGGTATGTTACACAACATTATAGCTGGGTTGGCATAATGTTAAACTGTACATCGAAGATGTTGATTAAGGGGCGTATCTTTTCTGAATGGCCAAAAGCCTCCTTTTGCATTTTCACTGGGTACACCGCTGGGTTGCATGGGGATTCAGATGGTACAATAATACCTTGTTGCATCAAAGTGGCAGTTGTCTCATAAATGCCTTCATCTGCCTTCATTTGCCACTCATGACATTGGATATTGTTTAACTCGAGGTATACGTTCTTCTCCAATCCTTCTCAGCAGACCTATGTCATAAGGGCCGCTAGTCCATAGTCCCCTTAGCACTTTTGCAAAATCCTGTTGCAGGAATGATGTTTTTTTTTAAGTAAAGGTACTTAAAAAAAGGTACTTCTATGTACTATATCTGCAGTTGGTATGGAATAGATATTTCAAAAACTACTTTATCATCGGTATCGTCATCTTCAAATAGTTCACCATCAGTCATGTCACTCAACCGCTATTTATTTTTAAATGTTTTTATTGGCATTTATGTTCATACATAAAGCAGTTAGGGATAGGTTATGTCTCATGATATTGATTGTGTGACACAATCGCCAAATGAACAATAAGTGACAACAAAACAACAATAACAACAACTTAGACTGTCCTCTCTCCTGCTGCTACAATGCGGTCCACTCGTCACGTGTTGGCTCAGTATCGGGGCCGTTGTTCTCCATGCCAGTCTTTGAAGGGTAGCGCCAGGGGGTGCGCAGGTTTGGTGGTCTCATCGGGATGGCTAATTTGCAGTTCATGCCATAACACTCTGCTGAGGGGGTTTGAAATTCGTCGAGAAGATCATGTCTCTCATGAGGGCCTTCCAGGACTCCAGTGTGGCACTCACATCTTCTCTGCCCCTGCTGTTCCCTTCCTCCCAGGCTCTGGTTTCAGCGGCAGTCCATCTCTCCATTTCCTTGATCCAGGGTCCGAATCGCGGGCCTGCAGGTGACTTCCAGGCCATGGCTATTGTGAGTATGCACGCCATGTCCATAAGTTTGACTAGATGCCTGATTTTACTGAGTCTCGGGTAGGTGCCCAAGAGGCATTCCTTGGGGGTCCATTTGTACCTTTCCAATCCAGCTTTCCTGCAGGTCTGTTCGGCAGCTAGCCAGAGTTTCTGTGATCTGGGGCAGGTCCAGAACATGTGAATCATGTCGGCATGTTCAGAGGAGCACCATGGGCACGTCGAGGGAATGCTGTCGTTGAAAGTGGATATTCTGTGCGGTGTCATATAGGTCCTGTGGAGGACGTTCAGCTGAATCATCCTGAACCTGGCGTTCCGTGAAACCTCCTTTGGTTGCAACAGGGTCCATGCCCATTCGCCCTCCGTGATTTCGGTTCCAATGTCAGCTTCCCACTTCTCTTTCAGGTGCACACTTCTGGGGTTAGATTGGGCATTTATTTGGGCATATAGTCTCGATGTCAGCTTCCAGCCGTCGCTCAGGTTGTACATTTCCTGTACAAGAGGGTGTGTCTCTGGCTCCTCAGGCCATGTGTTCCATTTTGCCTTGGCTACATGTCTCACCCTCTGGTACCATAGGAACTGGCCCGGTGAGAGCCCATCTTTTAGTTGAAGCGAGTCAAAGTCTCTGAATGATCCCTCGTTGAACAAGTCTCCCCATGTGTAGAGACCGCAGGTCTCCCAGCTCCTCATCATTGGCAGTTCAAGGGGGGTCTTGCAAACATCAGCCAGAATGAGGATTTCGGGCATGTAGAGGTGCTGAAGGCCGAGTAGTGATTTGACCTTGTTCCAGACCTGTCACCCCAGCGTAACTATCATGGGTGGGTCGGGGGGTCCCACCAGTGAACTCCATATTACCTCCTTGGGGTGCATTGGCGTGATCAGCCGATGCAGGAGGCCAGTGTCAGCCGAGGGCTCATCTGAAAGCCACTTGGTGACATGTGTTAGTTGTGCCGACAGATAGTATCTCTGGAACTCGGGCAGTTGGATGCCGCCCTCAGCATGGGGAAGCGTGAGAATGTGCAGGGCGAGTTTGTGTCTCGTCTGGCCCCATAGGAAGTCTCGAAGCAGGGATTCTAGTTTCACTCAACCGCTATGTTGAGTCTAGTGTTATGGCTATGCACCAGCTATTACCTTCCTTTTCTGCCCCGTGTTACACTACTCTGTCCTCTCACACTATTGTTGCTTCTTAATGTATCGTTATGATCTCTCCTTCTGCCACGTATGTGGGCACTTCTGCTCTGAACAAAAACTCTGTAGGTAATCGTAGCAAACTGTCTCATTTGTGGAATCCATCCGAACAACACTTGTACCCCATAAAAGGATAATTCTGAATGTAGAGGTATCCCTCATAATGCTTTCCAGCCATAAAATGCCTGTAGGAACTCTTTTGCATTTGCATATTACATACCTGGTGTCGAATGTATTATCCCTTCCTCAGTAAATTAAATTGCCATGGTTAATTTGACCATGAGGTCTCTTCCCAATATGTTAACCAGTTTCTTTCGGGAATACAACAGTGGTGCAGCCATCGTATCTACTCCCACTGTTATAGATAACTGTTCTGCAAATGGAACCTTTGTCATAGCCCCAGTGAACCCTTTTGCGCACATCGTTATTTGTGACAGTGGAAATGCTTCTTGACTGACAAACGATCTTGTCGCCCCAGTGTTAACCAAAACGGAAAACATCCTATCCCCTATTGTCACCCCACTGAGAGTTCCTCTTCCAGGTCGGGAGTTACTTATATCACTGGACACATCAACCTTCTTTGTGGGCTGTCCTATTGTGGGTACATGCTCTTCCCTGTACCTGTAAAGGTGTTCCCTCCTTCTACTGTCATACCCCCTGTCATGTATACCATAGTTTGTGGCAATATATTCCTGTCCCACTGTCCATACTGTTTCATTTGCATTTGTAATGGGATCAGTGCTTGTTGCAGCTCTTGTAAATGTAGTATATGTGGCATGTGCTTCTGTGGTGCCAGGTGCATCTATGGTTGCGTTTGTGGTCATGCCTGTTGTGGGAATTGTTCCTTTTTCATATATTGAAATGTGCTCTGCTCTTGCTGTGTCTGTGCAGAATATTGCGGGAGAAATAAAGTCCACCCTCTTAGGCCGGGTTGTTGCCATCCTCGGCTCCTACACTCCCATGCATAATGCCCAAACATAAAGTCCAACACTGTTCCAAAACTTCCTTGTGCTCCAAACCGTCCAAATTGTGGTCCTATCCCGCCAAAACCTCCTCATATCCTCCTCTAAATCCATAAGCTCTTGCCCTCTGGGCATAATCTCTTCCTCTGAAGTAATCATTATTTTTGCCTCTTCTTCCCATATACCTGCTCACCACCTGCAGTTGGTATTCCAGTTCATTTTTTTCTCCTCCAACGTTGGTATTCATTGCCCCTTCCGCCGTTACCTTTGATACCTTCTTCTGCACCAATTTAGCTTCCTCTCATTGTCTCTGCTTTGTTTCTCTCCTTCTCCTGTCTCAATTAACAATAATGAACAATATTCAGCTGTATTTCGGGCTATTGTTTAATTTCAATCCCAACTATTTTCTTTAGCTGTTTCTGCACTTCATTGGGAAGACCCTGGCAAGGAATGTGATAAAATATACCTGCCCAACCTTTCCTTGTTTCTAAATGGCACTTCTCAAAAATGTCTTGTATATATGCCACTGGATTCTCATCTCTCCCCATCTTACGTGTCTTAATGGCACCCATGTCTGATGTATGGGGGTACTGCACCTTCAGTTTCCCTAAACATCTGCTCTGCAATTGTTAAATGGTGAACTGTCATGTGCATTATTTTGCACTGTCACACCAATATAACCTACGCTTTTCCATACATCCTCTGATTGCTCTCCTATTGTCGAAGCAAGTATGCTTTTCCTGTCCCCAACTGCTAATGTCATTCCTGCCATCTTTTTCTCCAACTCATCAATCCACGTCCCCCATAATGCTGTCAACAATGGTAATGTAGTCATCAAGTTGTTTTTATCAATTTGTGGGCACGGCACATACTGTGTCAGCCCCCTCCCCTTTTGAAGCAAGGGTAACGCCCTTCGTCCCTTCCAATGTCCTCGCAATGTTGCTTGCTCTGCGATCTGGCAAATTCCGAATCTGTTCACATATACTGTTTTCCTTCCTGAATTTATTGGGAAGAGCCCCACGAGTGAAGGTCTTTCTCTACATATTAGCTCATCATCCAACAAGTCTTTTAGGGGATGCTCTATTCTTTCAAGTGTCACTGTTTCGGGAGCTTGTGCCAGCCTTACTTCCTCTTCCACTTCTTCATCTTCCCACTCTTCTTCCTCTCCTTAAACCTCTTCTAACCCCTTATTGATCCTGTCTCCACTGACATAAACTCCTCTCCTCTTTCAATCTCATCTATTATGTTTCTACTGACGTTATCAATGGCTCCTCGCATTCTCCCTCCCCAGTCTCTGTCCTTGTCACCCTTCTACTGATAACAGCATTCACCACCCGCCTATACTCTTCTCTCCTTCTCTCCTGGTCATCCCCTTTCTCCAAAGCTTTCACGTTACCATCCATTCCTGGTCCGTCTATTTAAATAAAATCTGTACTCCTACCCATTTGTCTGATATAAGTGTTGCTCCCTTTATCATATTCTAAGCTCTCTGCTAAAGTGTCAATATTGCCACTTTCCATTTCCTTTTCTTTGCTATTGCCTTCCACATCCGGGAACACGTATCAAGGATGGTTTATAGTGACATTATAGAATGTCACTTTTTCAAATGCCTTTTTCTTGTCAAAAATATGGCAAAAAAAATCAAATGTTTTTTTAAATGTTATTTTTTTATTTGGGGGGGTTCGCCCCCAAACCCCTGTTTTTTTTTATTTACACTTTCTTTTACTAACTAAACCGGAAAAAACATCAAATAAAAAAAGACACACATTCAACATTTTTTTGGGCCAAATTTGTTTTTCGAGAAAAAGGCATTTGAAAATTTGCATTCGACAATTTAACTGGATACCATCAAGGATTACTGTAACCTACAGCAGCTTGTAGTGGATCTAATCATGGCATAGTTGAATACAGAGGACATGTTGAGGGGGAAGAGGCGCTGTGGGATTCACACGCCCTTCATCATCTCTTCTACTTACACTTTCCTTTTTGACCTGCTCCTCAGACATTTTCCATAACTCGAGTATGCTTAATCTACTCTGTACTGTCTTTCCCTTAGGTGTGGCATGTAAATATGTGTGTATATGTTGCAGCAGATGTTTCGAGTGTGTCCCTTCTAGGGCCAAAATATTTCAATATATTGGGGAAGCGATTTACATAAATGAACGATAGGGGTGTCTGCCATTATAATAGCATCAATAATTGCCATTTTTAACACACTTTCACCGTTATTTCCCTTTTCCCCGATCCCTTACATTCCCCACAATATCAAAACAATATCCCTTCTAGCGAACACGAACAAAACACAGCTTAATTCTACTCCATTCTTATCTCCAAACTATCCTAGCTGCTATTCTGCCAAAACACAAAAAATACCTCTACCATCCTAATCAATACCAAAACAATAGCCCCAATAAAATCTACTCCAAACAACTGTCTTCCCTTATATTAATTACTTTTTCTATCCAACCCTTCCCCCCACCAAAGAAGGCTGGGCTTTACACCCTTCTGCGCTGCCTTCATCAAGTAATCATCAGAAGTATCTCTTTTCTCTCTCTTCCTCAATACTGTTTTTATCAACTTAAACAACACAACAATACAATACCCTACCCCAGAGGTATTTTCAAACATGGCTATACTCACACTCTTCGATTCCAGAGGTCCACCTACTTTGAGTCTCCTCTATCTGCCTGCTTCCACCCTCTGCGTCCAGTTGTCCACCTGTGAGACTGTGCAGGAATTCACTGAAACCGGGCTCCTGCTAACATCATCCATAGGTGTGCACTCAAACCATTCACTGCAGGTGTACTCCACGATCCAAGGGAGCAGAGGGAAGGAGCCCTTGACCCTTCGCGGAATAAGATATACCTCAGCAGGGCCTCCAAATGTTATGATAGGGCCAAAAGGTACCAATAAGAGAAAAATACTTGATAACAGAGTAACTCCAGGTGCACGAGAATACCCAGCTTTATTCAGAAACGAATGGCTGCTGGGAGAGCGTACAAAATACAATCTCAAAATGACAACAAGAACAATAACTTTTTATATCAAAAACTCATCATAAATGATGTCACACTTAGCTATTCTCATAAAATGTCTTCTTATCTATTTTAGTCCTTGATTGGATGGTAGAATATAGGATATATGATTAATATAATTGGCTCTCCTATAACTAATGACTCCTCTTAGGTAAAACTTACTATAAAGGATAGATTTGAATGCACCACCTTATTGGTTGGCGCTATTCTACACTAGTCTACAAGACGAACATGATTTTATTGGTCAGACATTTTCTCATCCGACCTTGAACACCTTGCTGTTACGCTCACCTGGTCTCTGTGGAGGCATTGGGGCATGGTTGCAGCCCTCCCTGAACTTGAATCAGCCCCTTCAGGCCTCTCCCTCAGTAGAAAAGCTGTGAGCAGTGGTACATGGTGATACTGCTCCTGCGTGGAGAAAAGAATGCGTGAGTGCGCCGATCTGTGATTGTTGTACCTCTCAAACCCTTCACCCCAAAGTACGGTTTCTGTGAGAATACGCCGGCCAATAAAGCTCACCTGTGAATTATGGAAGATAAGCTCTCTGTCCTGCTACTTCTGGCAGGGGCGCGTCGAATGGGATCTAGTTCCTTCACTGATCCCTGATAAGGATTAGTCCAGTCCAGCTGCGACTATGCTTCTCCTTATGATTGGCAAGTCTTTCTTGAGCTCTTGTGATTCTGTTCATTCTGTTTAATGTCTTTATATGTTGCTCCTATTTATGCCCACAATAATGTCTCTCTTCTGTTTTCTTCCCTTAGATGGAAATGCGGCCTCAATGCATCTGTGAGATGTGAGACGTGGCCAGATGTAAGATGGATACTACCGCAATGTTTGACAGCAGGTAAGTGATAGTTTAAGGAACGAGCGAAGTATGGCGCAGCACAACCTTAAACTGACTGTTTTTTCGATGTCTAACCTTTTCTTCTGTTTTTCCTTTCAGGCGCTGCTGTCGGCGATGGAGCGTGTCGTGCTGCTGTGCCAAGATGAAGACTTTGTCATTCCGGAAAGTGTAAAGATGAATACTTGGTTCGCCGAAGAGATGTACAGGTAAGAACAGCTTCCCCCAGTTGGTAAGTACGCTGGCAGGAAGCAGGATGTCCAGGCAGCAGGATATTCAAAGGTAAGTCTGACCTCAGGCGACGGTGAGCGTTAGGCTGCTTGCAAGTGCAGAATAACGCGAAGCATCTGTCTTGATGATCGGGGCAGCTTATATAACTGAGATCGTGGGCACACCCATTAGGGCCGGCTTACCAGCCACACCCTGCCACTCCTAGAGAGTGAGCATGTGCGAAGGCAATCCATTAGCAGCCACACCCAAGAATACACTTGGGGCTACGTGCGAAGTTCAATTCATTAGCAGCCACACACAAGAATACACTTGGGGCTGCTTAATGGATGGAATGTTCAAGGTTAATGCATCATGCTTAATCGATGGAATGTTGAAGGTTAATGCACCTGAAGTGCTATGTCCATAATAAAAGCCTTTTGGTGTTAAATGGATGCTCTTGTTTACTTTTATTCATGAGCCCGGCACCAAAGGTGCCAGGACAGTGTCCACCCAGGTCTCCTGTGCACGCGACCCCTGCAAGCCTGTGCCCCTGACTTCATGACCAGGACACTTGCACAGTGGCAAGTTATGCGATGGGTAAGGAGCGATGGGCCAACCACTATGATCTGGTTTAAAGAAGTTACTCCACTGTGTTCCCAAGCATGAGATCTGGTCGACCAGCTTTGTATGTGGCCTTGTCAGTCATCTCTGTGTCTAGATGTACTAATGGAGTAGCAGGTGCACTATCTAATTGGGTCGGGAATGAATGGTCATTGTTGGGATCATGTGGTTGAGGGCCTCTGTTTGGAGCTCAATTTCATCTATCTATTGGAGTTTCTGCTATTCCAACCTGCAGGTGTTTTCCATCGTCAGCCACTCATGGTGATGTATATTCATTTGTTATGGCATTGCTTGGCATGGTAACTACCTGTACCTGACCTTCAAAGATGTGTGTGTTTTTCATTGCTACCACTGAAACTAATTATCTTTAAGAATTGTATGCTGCATGCCATGGGAAATGTTATCTGGTGTGGTTTCAGCTTGCTAAGCAGAACTCCCATCGGCACTATGACATTGTTCTCTGGGGCTTTTTTTAAGTGATGTTTTGTCAGGCTGCAGTATTTCTGAATTGAGTCCTAGCAAAGTCTGGTACAAATAATGGCTGCACTTCAACGCCATGTTGTTTCCTTTGCGTCTTCGATCGCGTAAGTGTAAGTGTTCTTTGTGTTTACATGCAAGTGTTCTTCATGTCTACGTGCATCACCACTTAATTATTCACTGCCTGTATATACACAACAAAATACAATCTAGCTGTTGCCATACCTAAGTCACACAATCTATTCTGCACTCAATAATGACTACATGTCTCTTAGTGTTTAACTGCTTATAGACCAGTTCTCAGTTTGTATCTGCAAGTATTTTCTCGGACGAGTCGGGGCATGCCCATTCCTGGAGCAACCCTCATCTCCATTATTGCAGACACAGATCAGGTTCGGAGGTCATTGGTACGCTTTTGACAGATACTGTGACAACCAAGTCAGTACAGCAGAGAAGTTGCATTTAAATCTGCATCTCTATCCCATAACTACAAAATCATGCAGAATTACCATTCTGGTGGCAGTTTAAATTTTAAACGTAAGCCATACCTGAGTTTAGGTATGGTGGATGGTAATTCACATAATTATTAAAGTCCCATCTGATCTGCATCATACATGTGTCAACACTGTGAGCAAAGCCAACTGTGGAAGGATTGTGTGTATTCTAGCCAGACCGCTTGTCTCTGCCTGACAGCAGGACAAGAGACTGAAATACTATTCCTTTCATTTGATCCTTTCTGAGGTTGGTTAACACCTATCTCCAACAGGACAGCCCTCTCAAAATGAGCTGACCTGGGAAACAGGTATGAAAGTGCACACCCTAAACAAAGGGTCTAGACTAACACCAGGGTGTTGTATATCAAACAGGTTTTGATGCTATGGCTTTGAGAAGGGTCGGGGTTAATGCAGACAGACAGAGCTCAGCATAATTTGGGATGGATTCAATGATCTTCTTTCTCTCTGTACCTCTCCTTACTTCCTTTTCCCTCCGTTTGCATTAGCACAAAGCACATTCGGTATGATGCAAGGAGGCAAAGACCACCTGTCACAAGGTCAGGAACTTGACAGCGGAAAGCAGGCTTGCTTTCATCAAATCACCTGTGAAATTTTGCCTATAAAAAGGGAAGTCTCCCACACCTTCTTTGATTCACTCATGGACTGCAAAAATAATTAATGTTGGGCCTGTGATGAATCTGGACAATGTGTCCCTTCTCCCCAGAGGGGAGACACCTTCTTTGAGGCTAGGTAGGTGAGCACGCTATGCAAAACCCATCGTTGTGGTCTAGGCAAGTGGGACCTCACTCGGAGTGACTCCCGTATTGGGGACTAGGACTCCCATTCCAGAGTGGAACTCCCAGTCCAAACCACCTTGTCTGCATATATCTCCTGTAATTACTATATCCCCAAGGATCCTTCTTTACCTCACTTGGCTACAGGTAATGCTGAGAACAGTCTGAATGCCATGGTCAACAGAGAAGGGCACCATTTCATTTATTCCTGTGATGTGTATAAGACGAAAATGGATTGTGACAGGAGGAGAGACTCTTCTGGAGGGAGGAGAATGGGTAGGCAAAATTGAACCTCTGCAGTATCGACATCCTGGAGGGGCAGTGCCACTCTGGGCTGCGGAGCCAGTGGCAATGAAGAGGGCCAGCAAAATGGTAGCCGAACACCTGAAGGTTGGCGTTCTACCTGACGAAGGAAACAAGGTCAGAGAGGAAGCAGAGATGGAGACAACCCCACCTTATCTGGTGGCACGACCACCAAGGAATGATGGTGGGCCGATAGGCCGATAACAGATGCAAGACCAGATTTTATAAGGGATCCCAAGTCACTGAGCTCTGCACAAGTCAGACAGTAGCTACTTTTCTCTGTAGCTACAGTCTGACTTGTAGGGCCAAGCCGATGAGGTTACAGGAGCCTGAGAAACCTGATGAAGAGTGTACCACTGAGAGGTACGAGCACATTGAATGAAGGCTATGAGGGCTGATGAAGTTACGGCATCCTGAGAAACCCGACAGAGACCGTACTGCTAATAGGTACGAGCACATTGAATGACGTCTATAAGGGATGACAAGGTTACAGGAGCCTATGAAACCCGACAAAGAGAATTCCACTGAGAGGTACCAGCACATTGGGTGAAGACTATGAAGGCTGATAAGTTTATGGGAGCCTGAGAAACCTAACTGAGAATGAAACATGCCGAAATGTCGTCCTCATTTGTGCACCCCCGCAGTCACTGCGACTTTGGGGGTACACAAAATACCAACTCCCATTACTGCTCACATGCAGAGCAGGGGTTGCAGGGTGTCCCCTGCTCTCCTTCGGTGCAGTAATGTGTGTCTGGGGTTACAGGGGACAAAAGAAAGGTTTAAAAAAAGAAAGCACTCTGCGGCCTCAGATCTGAACCACGCAAGTGGGAGGAACCGACGCTGCAGGGATAGCAGGGAGTCAGCGGCGCACACAGAAGCGCCACAAATGTAAGTGGGCTGGAGGGATGGGTAAGGGTATGCAGGCCGGGGGAGGTGGGTATAGTGATCTATTTGATCACTGTGCCAGGCCGTGATTGGCATTGACATTCTCATCCGCGTGGTTATGGGCGGCTCATTGATCACATAGATTCACTGATAACATACTGCTACAAGGTACGAGCATTGTGCATAACGGCTGTGAAAGCTATCAAGGTTACGGGAGTCTGAGAAACCTGAATTTGCAAACACCCTATGAAAGGGGGATTGAGAGGTATACAAACATTGAGAGTAACAGCTGAGAAAGCTGTTAGGGTTACAGGAGCAGTAGAAATCTGAATGTACAAACACACTATGAAAAGGGGTTGAGAGAGATACGAACATTGTGATTAATGGCTGAGAAAGCTGTCAAGGTTATGGAGCCTGAGAAACCCAAATATGCAAACACCCTATTGAAGGGGGATTGAGAGGGATACACACATTGTGAATGATGGCTATGAAAGCTATCCAGGTTATAAGAGCCTGAGAAACCCAAATTTGCAAACACCTATGAAAGGGGGATTGAGAGTGATACGAACATTGGGAGTAACAGCTGAGAAAGCTGTTAAGGTCACAGGAGCAGTAGACATCCAAATGTACAAACACCCTATGAAAGGGGGTTGAGAGCGATACGAACATTGTGATTAATGGCTGGGAAAGCTGTCAAGATTACAGGAGCCTGAGAAATCCGAATGTGCAAACACCCTATGGAAGGGGGATTGAGAAGGATAAGAACATTGTGACTAAAGACTGGAAAAGATTTTGCGGCAACAGGAACCTCAGAACTCGACTGTGCACATATCCTTTAAAAGGGAGAGAGAAAGAAAGAAAAGAAAGAAAGAGAGAAAGAAAGAGAGAAAGAAAGAAAGAAAGAAAGAAAGAAAGAAAGAAAGAAAGAAAGAAAGAAAGAAAGAAAGAAAGAAAGAAAGAAAGAAAGAAAGAAAGAAAGAAAGAAAGAAAGAAAGACACTTTGAATTAGGGCAGAGAAAGCCACAGAATTTACAGAACTCTAACAAACCAGGGAGAACAGCAGCCCTTTGTGAAATAACTTAGGTGAAAGAAAAACATAACTCCCTGAGGATTACAGGACTTTGGTGGAGTCCCAATGCCCTGAAGGTAGATGTGTTTTAAATCCCAAACAATCCTGGAATAATGGAATTGTTTGCACTAAGAGACATTTTTCTTTTGTTAAAAGGAAAGAGTGAAACCCATAACTTGATAGAAAGATTGGGAAGAGTATCCTGCTGTGTAAAACAACTTTGATGACTGTAAACAAATCAAGTATAAGTTTTCATTCTTCGGTTAGGTATTTACTAAAGCAGTAGGGCCAGGTAGTTGGATAGGATTCAGACCGAAGAGCTTTATTTTAGACTTTAATATACACCCTTAGCTTTTGTTTTGCTAGATATAGAGAACTTCCCTGATAGATATATGGCTATTTAGGCATTTTGATCCTTGTATTTTAATAAAACTCATTGGAAATTACCCCTAATCATCTTCTGAGTCCATCTTCTGGTTCACCAAAGCCCTCTTATGGGAGAGTTGATCTTTCCAGAGCCCTCTGCCAGCTAGGGGAAGGATTGAGTGTTCCAAGGCAACGATATGCTGTGCTTCATAACCACTCCTAGGGAACTTTGGGGGTGATCTAATGCTGGCGCAATACCTACTTTTCTGCCAGCTACACTTGTACCCAGTATCTCACTGGAGGTGAACGAATGCTGTAGTTGTTTGTCAGTCTCCCCGGTCGGAAGAATGAGAACAAGGACTCTACTTGCTCCTGTGTCCCTTGATTGGGATTCACAGCAACTGAAATGCCAAGCAACTGGTCTCCTACATTTCTAATGTGTTCAAATGGATCAAACATTGTCAGCAGTGTTCAAACAGATTCAAACAAATGGAACCTGTGGTCCTGCCTTTGGTACTTCTTCAAACTTATTGAACTGCTGTTGCCTGGTCCTCAAAACAGTTTGCCACCACATCATGCTGGTGAAGTGCATCATTGGATGGAACCAGAAACTCTAAGCCATGCAACAATTTGCACCTCTGCATCTCGACCAAGCACCTTGAGCCCCCAGCATATTCGTCTTTAACTTGTGATTGAACATCAAACTGACCCTGCTGGCCACAATTGACCTGCATCATTAGAATGCTTTATCAAACCGCCATAAGCCTCACTTTGAACCACCTGACTCAATGCCTGCTCCCAGTCTGGATCACTGTGAATCACCAAATTTGAACCTGATTTGAACCACAAACAAAACCTGGCTCAACCAGTAGTCAAAGTGGACGGGAGCTGTTGAGAGCGGTGCTCCTCTACTTTTTTTATTTACGTTTTATAGTTCCTATACTTTATTTTAAAAAGAAACTGTTCTGGAATGGTTTTGTTTTAGAATAAATGTGTAGGAAGCTATCGAATCTTACACTTCAGTGCCCTGCGTCAGGGGTCACACTGGCAGGGCTACGACATTCCCTTTTGCTCTCGGCTTACTGAGGATTCGAATGAGGGTGGATCAGCTCCAACCTCACGTGACAGTTAGCTATCACAGAACTGCTGGGCTGTTCTTATTTTTTTAGTGGCCTGCTTTGGACAAAGCCCAGTCCCAAGCCTCATCACAGACTTCTCCCATGGTAAGCAAAATTATTCTTTTGCACTTAAGCAACTTAACGTGAAAATACTGCAGACACAGCTGTACGTGAAGTTACTGGGTAGGTGGTAGGAGTGGCTTTAATCTTTAGAATGCCCTTTAAGAGTTGCAAATGGTGGGTGATTAGAATTAGGAGGGTTTGTAAAGCTGCATGCTGTGGGGGATAATGAATACAGGTAATGTTTTTTTTTTAAATACATTTTGCATTTTCATTTATTCTGTTTCTTTCAGTCTTCACAATGTGGTGGGGGTGGAATGGAGGAAAGGTGAGTCCCATGCATGGGGTTTGTATTGCATGTGGGGGGGGCTTGGTGGTGGAGTTTGTGGGGAGCAGAGGGGGGCCAGCAGGGAACATAGTTCCACTACTTATTTTCGTACACTTCGACCACTGGGCTCAAAACATTCGAAGCACCAAGAAAACATGACGGTACTGTTTGGAAGGTCCGAGCCCCCTGGTTCCATTGCTGGGATCCTAGAGACCTTTGTGCACATTTTTATTATCAAGAAGGCTTTCTTTTTGAACGATGTGTTGATTCTTTGCCTTTTTCCTCCCTGCTGAGTCTTCAGAGTACTTGCATCTTTGCATTCTGCGTGTCTCTGTCTTCCTGTTTGCAATACTAATTTTCCACATTCATACCCCTCTTGAAAGTATAGCCTGACCTAGCCCACGTTACTACCAAAGGAGATGAAGGTATATCTTTAAACTGTGCCTGTTTCACATTTATGATTGGGATCATTTTTTTTTTGTAGAAGTGTGAGGGCTGAGAAGGTGGTTTAGCCACTACACATCCTTGTACTCCTGCAGAGCAGAAGTCATTTTATCTATATTTTGACAGCTTCTCCGTGGCATTGTCCACCCTCCGTGGTGTTCCATAAACAGCCTGCAAATAATGCAGTTGTTGTGAATTCTACTCCATTCATACCTGGCATTGTTCCCTTATGTTCAGGCTCTCCCACATTACCACAATGGTTATTTGGAGTACCGAGGAATGAAGAACATGGGTCTGGCCCGCATGTATGTCATGCATTGCCGCGCCATACTCTTCAGGGGTGGAATCTTTGTTCTGATTATTTTTCCATTTCAATACATGGGCTCTGAATATGAATGAGAGATATGTAGTGATGTTATGGTGCTGGCAACATACACAGTCAAATCCATGTACTAGATGGCAGTGGTCGTGGTGGTCCTGCTGGTGGTAGTGTCTGCAGTCACCTGAAGGACAGCAATGGTGATTGGCGTGGTAGTGACAGTTATCACCTGAAAGGCATTATTTGTGGTAATCACAGTGGAGGTTGTTGCCACGTTGTCTCTAATGCATAAGGTGGGGATGGTGCTGGTATTCAGTGTGTCCACTAGCTGTGGTGGATGCAGTGAAGTAGGTGTCAGAAGCATACTTGTGTGGTGATTTCCAGAGACTGCCAGAACAGCACTCTGCATCCTTCGTTTGGCCACAGGATGGAGCAGGGGTGGAGGGAGCAGTTGCTGCCCTTTTTGATGCGCTTAGCCTTCACATCTTGCTTGACTGCCTTGGGTACCTGTTAGGGGAGATGTGACATGCTGTCACCTGAAATGCACTTTCAGGAATGATTGTGCCTTACAGATAGGATCATTCTGTGTGGCTTGATGCCACTCATGTTGGGAAACGGTGTTGACATGACTCATAAAGTGCCTGCGACTTTCATCCTGGTCCACGTGTACACAGTGATATGTGCTGCTATGGGATGGTATTTCATAGCATTTTGGGGTTTTCCTGGCAAGGGATAGTAGGGTAGGGATGTTTTTGCCGAGGCATGCTCAATCTGCAGGCCACAGGTGAGTTCAGGAAATGTTCTGGCCTGTCACGTGTGGTGTACTCATGCTGTGCCCCTGATTGGTGATTGTTACATCTCACCCTCACCTTGGTAGAACTCCTTATTGGTACCTTGATTCAGTATGTCTGAAAGGCATACGGTTGTAGTATGGAATGTTGACATTTAGCCTGTATATTGCATCTGGCACACTTGTGCCAGTCAAGGTTCATTCTCTTCCATATCTGCGCGTGCATGAGGATGACAAGTTATTGTGGATAAGCAGGGACCGGCACCATACAGGCACCTTAGAAAAAATAACACACCATGAGAAACACTTTTTATTTTATTTTATTTACAGCACAGACCTAGTTTAGGAGCAGCAGAGTGCTGAAAAGTGTTTCATAGCCAGCAATTGGGCTGTCGACCTTTAACAGTAAAGAAGTAAGCTGCAGTCTGTGTCAATCTGTGTGTTTTATGGGATTAGCCCTTGGTTAGGTGTTGTAGAAAAATCGTATTCAAACAAAAGAAGGAGATAAAGGGATAAAAAGCACTAGCATACACTCAACATCAAGGGATTAACCCTTCACAATTTGTGAAAACACAGCTGGTGCTACTAATTGCTGCTCACTCTGCGTGGTCCCTATTCCTGTCTCATAACCACTAATCGGCATATGAGCAAAAACTACTTCAGTACAGGTTTATATATAAAAATATACATATTTTATTATTAGATTGTACAGACATTTTTTTAAGAACACCAATGGTGTAAACTCACTGTCCTTTTATCAAAAATTACTTACAGTGAATCTCTAAAAAACGAATCACGAGATTGTATGCACCAACTTCAGCCCTTCATTTGGTAAACTATGTGATTTCAATGCATAAGCTTTTAAAGTGTACTGTGCTGTGTTGTTTCTCACACATGGACATACCTCAAGTCGCACAACTCACTTATTCTCATTTAATTCACTCTCAAATACAACCATTTTCACCATTTCATTCAACATACACACCTGTTGCCCAACATGTTTCTTTCCATATAGTATGTAACTGTCATAAGTGTTAGTAAATTCTTCAGGGGCTTTCTTGAAGGATTAATGTGACATGGATAATCTAGCAACAATATAACATCCCACAATAGAATCAATGACTAGAAAAAGCTATCTTAAAACAACATTTCAAATTGTAGTTCTAGTTGTCTCTTCTCGTTAAGGGTTTGTAGTCCCCTTGCCGTTCGTTTATCAGGAAAGACTCACCACCCTAATTTTTGACAGGAGTCTGTCCACTAGTTTCCAGACTGCAAATGCAAGGAAAGGATCCTCTTATTTCTGTAGGTCATGTGGTCTCAAAGAACCATTAAGAGAAGGCTTCATGGATGCTCTGTGTTTAAAGTTCCACAGTTATTAACTCGTGAAGTCACAGCTCTATCATTCCTGACGTCTTCGACTTCAGTCCGCACTAGCCGATTCAAATTTCTTTCGCTTTTGACTCGAATCCCACGTCCGTTCGTTATAATTACGACCGCGTCCTCACGTTGGTTGAGTCTCTCCGGGGTTAACGGCCAAGTTCTGCGTACGCCCGTTGTTGGTTCAGCCGCGTCCTTTCAGAGGTCACATACTTCCGGGGTGGTTTCCACATGTTGAGAGAATTGCAAAATAGGAGAATTGTGGGGGCAATCCTAGACAATATCGGGATCAAGATCTAGAGGGTGCGTGCGTGACAAGAGAAGCATTGTTTGCAGGTCCTCTCCTTGCGACAAGGTATGAGTTGAGTCATTTGGTCAATTTTCTCACAAGGAGTGTGTGCCACAAGATATGTGGTGTTTAGCTGCCATTTACACTGGTGTTTTACTTGTGACCCTTTTGCAGATACATCAGTCTTGAACAGTATCCTGACCTGGAGAGAAAGCTAATGTACTTTATGTAGACTGAGGGTGATTTAGTCAAACTTCACCACACCCATACAAAAGCATGCTGGGCTGGTTTTAGGGGAGCCACGTGAGTGGTTGGGAACACCATCAGAAGGGTGTTTACCACATCGATGTGCGAGACCACAAGGGCCTGATCTATGTTCCAGAAATCCTGAAGCGGGATGAAGGGTTTGATTTTGTGAAAGGCGCAGATTTGGAACCAGCCCATTTGGGCCTTCTTGGCTATTTGTTTCTATAACAGGCTTCTGTAAATGGTGAAACCTAATGATGTTGCTCAATCCGAGATTTGCAGTTAAAATCTTTCTCGGTGTATACCATTGAGCCATTTGGATGAGTTGTCGTTCAGTGGTGGAAAGATGAGGACGAATTTGGTCTTGGGGGTGTTCAGTTTGAGGTAGGAAGTTGACTTTCAGGGCTAAATAATGGCTACATTATCACAGAGATGACTGATGTCCTGTGGATGTTTTGCTCTCATGTACAACTGAGTTTGGCCCCCCTATTTTTGTATGGCTATATTAGGATCTTTGAGGACTGTGCACAGAGGCTCCATGTAATGTTTAAAAATGATAGTTGGAGTCTGCGCGGACTTCACAAAAGCCTGGGAGTCAGTTAGAATGCACTGTGTTTATCAGGATGCCTGGTGTTTGCCAGAGAGGTCTGAGGTCAATCAATTCAGGACATTGCTACAGAATCCCATCCTGTCTACTTCTTTGAAGAGAGCTGTGCTCCTGTTAGAGGATTCTGCCATGGTGTTGGAGTAGTACGAAGCTTGTCAATCAGAATCCTACGAGATTTGAGGTTACATTTTGTGTGCCACCATTTCTCTAGCACTCTGATTCAACATTTGGTGGAGGTGAGGTTGGGGGTGTACCAAGGGGTGAATGCTTTGATCTTAGCGAAACTAGTTTTTAGGGGGCATGAGTATCCACCATTTTAATTGCATATTAGAAGACTGAGGCATTCTTTGTGGATGGGAAGTCTGGCTTCTAGGTTTTAAATGAGCAGCACTGAGTGAGTGGTGTTTAGACTGATAAATTATAACAAATGTTTTCAACTGACAGTTGGGGTGTGCTTTTCAATGTGATTTTTTTTTAAACAGATGTAATCTCTCATAGGATGCATATAATTTAGGTTTGGTAAGAACTGGCATTCATTGTTCTGTTTTGACATTATAAGATCATCATTTCAGGAGATGTTAATTAAGAAAAAAGGGGAAAGAAAAAAAGAGAAATTGTGTTTCATTGGGATTCACTCTTTAAAAGAGCTTGTTGTTTGTTAATGAAATTGGTCGACTGTAGATTGCTTATCTTATCTTGTGCATTTAATTTCGTTTAAAATGCTGTATTCAGTAAATAATTTTGTTGTATCAAACACACTGGACTATAACCAATTGATATGAATAGTTTTTGATGCAAGGGATTTCATTTGAATATCAAAAGAGGCAATAAGCTAAAACATTCAGGAAGAGTCACAATTATTCAACTTCAATGCTATCACACCAGTCAGACATTTAGGTAAACATGTAATGGATGATCTAATCCATCCCACCTGTACACCTTTCATTCACCTGCAAGCGCAATCGTTTGGTGTTTCTCATATGCCCCTATTTAAATGTATTTATTTATTTATTAGTATTTATTTATTTGCATTTTTAAAGCACTCACACAGCCCGGGGGCATCTAGGCGCTGTTACAGGAAAATGTATTAGTTGCATATTTATAACACGCTTAATACCCAGAGGTTTCTAAGTGCAGACCCAGGGATCGAACCTGTGTTGCTTCCTGTCACCTTGTTTTCAAGGCGAGCCCGCTGCCGCTCAGCTATCCTCCCGGTATTTCATAATACCCCAAGCCTCAAATGCATCACACAGAGTGTAGTGGTAGATTCTCAATTCAGGAGTATGCCAGAGCCTTAACCAGTAAATATGAGGTTTCAACATAGTTGTATACTTGATTCCTTTAATGATGTGCTCCAATTTTACTAGGAGAGATGTGGCAGCCTAAGGCAAGCTCAGGAGATGCTAAAGGATCTTATGTTCTCGTGATTGAATGGTAGTGAGTTTGCAATGGCACCACATGCCATCCCGATAAGTAGCTGCTGGCACAGCCAGTGCTTTGTAGACTTGCAGGGCATAAGAAATGGTCTTCCCACCAAAATGTATTTCTTTATTTATCGGTCACTTATTACTTATTCAGAGCTTATACAATTAGCAAAACTGTTTCAAAGCGCCCACAGGGCAAACAGGGTAGGGAAAGGGGAAGGTAGACAAGGAATTACAGCAAGGATAAATAATTGCATTAATAGTACAAACAAGTAATGAGAATAAAGGGAAGGGGAGACAAACCTACTATGCCTTGTGAGTGTTCAGAACGTGCACGTGCAGAAGGGGAGAGGTGGGGGAGAAGGTGCTATGATGTTCATGGAGAAGTGCTCAGTTAAGAGGAGAGTATAAGTGTAACCACCCATGGGTAGGGTGAGCCCAAGTAAGTGCAGTAGAAAGACAGCGGCTGGGATGAGAGATGTGGGGGGTCATGGCCCTGAGGATGCATAAGAGCCCCACACATCAGTCACGCTGCTTTAAGATTAGCAAGGAAGAGAAGAGGAGAAGGAAGAGGTAAAGAGAAAGGTCTTGATGCTTTTTCAGAACTTAAGGGGTCTTGCTCAAGATGCAAAGATGGAGACTGTTCCACAGGATGGAGCCAGCCAAGGAAAGTGATCACCCACCAGCTCTCTGTATAGCAAAGCACTTAACACACAGGGAGTTGGTGCCAGAGGAACAGAGGATTCTAGAAAGAGAGTATTTGGTCAGGAATCATTGAAGATAGAGTGGTCCCTGGATCAAGATAGCCTTGTGTATTATACAGTGGGATTTGAATTTAATTCATGCTGAGAGCAGGAGCCAGTGAAGGCTTTGTAGGGCAGGAGAGATGCGGTCCCTGGGCTTGAGCCCAAGGATAAGTCTCGCTGCTCTATTCTGGGTTAGCTGGAGCAGTCGCAGGGCGGAGGAAGAAAGATTAAGTAGCAGTCTATTGCAGTAGTCTAGCCTGAGAGAACCAAAGCACGGGTAACATTGAGTCTCTGGGGGAAGGTGATGAAGGGTAAAGTCCCTTTGAGAAGGAAGATCTGAAAGTGGCACTTCTTGAAAAGGTCCTGAATATGAGGGATGAAGGAAAGGGAGGGTTCAAAGATGACTCTGAGATTCCTAGGTACAGTGGAGAGGATAGGGGGCAGCCCATGGAGGAAGGGCAGAGTGCAGGGTAGAAGTATGGTGCAGGGGACCCAATAGGGAGTATATGCTGAGATTGAGGCAGAGGTCATTGGCAGTGGACCATCTCTGTGTCAAATGCAGAAGAGAGATCAAGAAGGATGGGGACACCTGGGGAGCTGGAATCAAGAGACACGAGCAGTTCTTCACGGGTGTTCAGAAAAGCAGTTTCCATGCCTCTGAATGCTTGGAATCCAGACTGGTGGTCATGTAAGCCTCCAACAAGTTTGGTATGAGAGTTGAGTTGGCTTCTCAAGTAGTTTTCCCAGGAAGGGGATGATGGAAATGGGGTAGTAGTTGGCTGGGCAGGAAGGGTCTGCCTATGGCTTTTTTTTAAAGAGGGGGCGCACAAGGGAGTGCTTGAGGGAAGATGGAAAAGAACCAGTAGCAAAGGAGTGGTTGCATAGATCAGCCAGAGCAGGGGCAAGAGAGGCAATATGTTCTTGATGGTTCTGGAGGAGCAAGGAGCAACCTGTTTGGACGAGACCTTCATGGGGTTGACAAATTTGGTGACTTCTTCAGGGGAGACAGGAGTGAATGAGGGGAAGGAGGAAGGTGAATGGTAGGGGGCAGAGGAGGGAGGGTTGGGTTGGGAGAGTGCGTGACAAGGGTGTCCAGTATGTCCTGGGTTTTGGAAGTGAAGTGAGAGGCAAGTGCATTGCAGAGGGCCTGGGGAGGAGTAGGGGCAGAAGATGCTGTTGATGGGTTGCAGATTTTGAAGAGTTCAGCTGTGTTGTTGGATGCATTGTACAGTCGTGCCTGAATGTGGGCTCTTTTTCTGGCCAGGATGTAGAGTCTGTAGTGTCTCTGGATCAGACTGCAGGCCAGTTTGCCAGAGGGTGAGCCTGAAGTGGGCCAGTTCCGTTCAGTAGCCCTGCAATTCCATTTATGGTCTGCAAGATTGGAGTCGTACCAGGTGTTACTCTTGGAGGCAGGTTTCAAGCGGATTCTCATGACTGGGGCAAGTATGTCAAGGGTGTTGGTGATGGACAGATAGATGTTGCTGAAGACAATTGGGTGTGTTCTTCTTTTATTGTTATGCTGTGATATTTGTGAATAGAAACATTGTGTTCAGTTTGTTCATGTATGTATCAAGCATTTCATAAAATGTAAATGTCTTATATGTAACTATCATTTTTGGCGAAGGAATTATTAACTCACATTTCCGGATTGAATCACTGTTTTACAAATGTTTATAGTCTTTGCCATAGACTGGACTCTCCATGGTGGTGGGATGTTGACGTCCAGGCATCATTAGGGGATGATGGTGCCATACTCTGTACTGTCTTCATATCAGTCACCAGCAGCAGGAACATGATACGAATCTCCCAGATGTGCTTGCTCCAAATTCTCTTCATATAGAACACTTTAAGTGCCCGTTAATTTCCAGCATTTTTAAGTATGCTGAATTTTTGGCTGACAGACTTGCCCATTTGTCTCTGACAATACCCCCCACTTCACTATCACTAAATAAACAGTGCCTGAGTGAATGCTGGCAAAAGGGCACAGTGAGATTTGATTGGCAGCCTGCTCAGTGTTGACCACTGTTACATTTTGTTGGGACAGTAAAGCAGACACATATCATGTGAAACCATTAGATCATCTGCTGTCCTTCTAAATATGGACTTTCTGGGTTGGATGTGTCTCAAGCTCAAATGTGGCTATACATTATGGCACATGTTTCATTTTATTTTTGTTTGTCTGGTGGCGAACACAGTAAACAATGTGGAATTGGGTCATATTTCTAGCAATCTGGGTGTACTAGCTCTACATATTTTTGCCTCGCAGAATATCTTGTTTGGTAACGTTAGTTTGAAGTTGCCAGTTCAATAGCAAGCAAAATATGTTTACTGCAGAGAACATGCATAATGGTGCATTAGAACCCAGGCAGCGGGTGCTAGATAACCAGTTTTCTAGAAATCAGGCTTGGGCTCCCCACTGGCATCTCACGTCAACCTCTGCCAGCTACCTTGTTCCTGCTCACCTGTCAATGGCAGTGCCCCTGGCGAACCCACTGATCACATAATTGTGTGGAATTCAGCATTCCCGTCACGCACCTCCACCACTCTCTCAAATGTGGATATTTACCTGTCTTTCTTGCTCCCGGAACACCATCTCGCTCGCAGCAACAGAGGCTGTTCACAGACTTGGTAAAGGGACTCTGGAAGTTCCATGGCAGCCATGATAGTTTGGAGGATTATTTTGTTTCATACTGATTAGTAAATGCTCATTTCCTTTTTTAATAATAATTTTAAAAAACAATGCCCATAGCACCCTGGACATTATGGCTGTGTGCTAATGGCAACACACACTGACTAGGGTGGAATGGCCCAGATTGTAATTGTTATTGATATTGATATTTTATTTCTATCGCGCTCGTACACAAGTGTTTCAGAGGCAAGGGAAGGGAACAGGGGAGAACAAAACAACAATCTTACTAGGCCCAGTGACATTGAGAACGCGCAAGTGCATGGGAGAGGGGGATGGGAAAAGTGCATGGAAGGGGGGAGAAGTGGAAAGTGTGAAGCAAAGGAGAAAAAGATAAATAATAATAAATAAATAATAAAGGCAACAAACAGTGGTAGTGCAGCCAGCAAGAGGCAATTTCCGGGTTTAAGGCAGCAGACAGGGTAGGTCTGATAAGTGCAGGAAGAAAAAAGGGGGCGCTGTATGGGTACAGATACAGACCCCAGTGCAAGGGGTGGCCCGGAGGAAGTGTGGGAGGGTGGCAGGGTGACCAGGTACCTGGGCCTGGAGGACAGAGGGTGGCCAGGTGCACAGTGCCAAGAGAGAACAGATCAGCAGGAGATAGGGGGAGCGAAGGCAGAAGAAAAGAGGAAGTTCTCCTCAAATTTTAGAGTGGCAGGGAGGCTGTTCCAGAAGGAGGCCCCAGCCGAAGATAAAGATCTACCCCCAGCCCTTAGCCCTCATTAAAGTCCCATACTTTGGTCGCCCCTGTTCATTTGGGTTGCAGCATTTGCCCCTTTTACAGTCCACCATGCCATACATTTTTGCCTGACTAGTAGCTGAGATAAAGAAGATTAAATACCCAACTAACTAGCTTGGATAACTATAGGGCAATTCACACAGCCATGACCAAACCTGCTAGTGTTGTACAGCAATTCGCCTCAAGCAGGTCAGTTTGCTCAATGTTACTTCCCAAAGTGTCTCAAAATCAACACATTTTACCATATATACATCTGCAGGTAGTACTGATTTTGTGGCAAACATAGCCAATTGGCATTGCAATTATTGGCCATGTTTTCTTATTGTTGCCCAGGCCTTTCCTTTGCTTTTGTCAGACTATATCAACTAACAATTCGGAGAAGAAAACCAAATACAGCTTCCCTACAGATCCACTGAATTCCGCTGAAAATAAAAAGGTGATGGCGGTAGCAAACAAGCTGATGTCATAGAACAATGCACTTGAGATGAACATCTCTCACCTTCATTGTGTACCTTTTGCCAGTATGCGCAGCATATTGCGCTGAAACCTGACCCAGAGGTCGAAATGACACATTGTAAGGGACAAGAACATATTTCCAACAATCATCTAAACTGTGTCGATTCTCAATTCAGCTGTGCAAAGACGCGGCTTAAAATGGGAACCCGACCAGGCAGGGCAAAACAGCAGAGAACACCAATAAAAGAGGAAAACACGTTGTTTTCAGACTTGCCTCGTTAACTTTTCGGGAATGATAATTAAGTCACCCATTCATGATAAATAATTGATCTGTGAGATCCAAATGGCTGTCCATTAACATTCTGAAGTTCACCAGTTATGCTGTCGGGTGTTTCCAGTTGTGCAAGCTATTCGTTGATGTGAGTTAAAGCAACTTTTAAGCTATCTTGTCTTAATGTACCCAACCCTTTCAATATTCAAAATAAGAAGAAAGTGCACTCTAGGAATGCGTATTCCTTAAGTGCACTTTCATCTTGTTTTCACGTTTTCTGGTATTGTCTCGTGAACGTGTTGTGCATTGTGATGGAATATACTCATATGCAAAACGTTCCACAAATAAATTGAGAGATTTATAAAGAATATTCTACCTGATCGTTAATGTGAACCCAGTATATCAATGAATTCTTATACCAAACAATTATGTATTGTAGAAGCCATGACCAACGTTGTCCGCAGAACGCCCCAAGCGAAACAATTCTTTTGTTCCTTTACTCCGCTTCTTACTTGCAAGTTACAGGTTTAATTGGTCAGAACAAGTACACAGGGGAGACCGTCAGCTCAGCAGCTCCCATGCGCCAGTGGACTCACCTTTCACACAGGGTGCTCTGAGTATTTGACCTAGTACTATTCAGACCTGTCATTCACCCCATCAACACACACCTGCCTGCACACACGCAGAATGCAATGCCCACCTCTTTTACTCAGATACACCAACAGGCACAGAGAAGGCACAATACCTCCTACCGCCAAGGGCACAAAATGCACAGACAGTATAGAGGGGCGATGGGAATGTGACAGACTTTCATTTTGTGGACTGCCTTGGTGTAGAATGAGGTGGCCTACTGGGGAATATGAGGAACCGTTTTGCTCATGGCTTGTTCTACTCTGCTCTCATGCATGCCACGAACTCCTTTACCCAGCTCTTGTGGAAAATCAGTAGCACTATGTGCTGAGTGGGTGAGATTACAGGGTTGCCAATCTTGGACGTTCAGAATTCGTGCTTAATCGGTGTGCAGCTACCCATGACCCCATTCTTGTTTCAGGGTGTATCCTTGATTGAGGGAGTGTTTGGGCTGCCATCTTGCCTGATCCCTTGTGCTGAGTTGATGTTGTTAATTCCCCTCCCAGATAAGCAATTATTGCATCGGAAATGAAAGAACATTTTCGAATTCAGAAATCCTGCATTTCCCATATGATTCCATGAACTATAAGAAACATATAGGCCATCACTAAACTGTAGAAACTACAGGGCAGAAAGGGCTATGGTTTGCCAAACTCTTCTATTCCACATACTTTCATTGAACATTGAAGGGCAACTTTAATGGACATGTTATGTTGTGTTATATGTCATTTGTATAGCGCCTACAGCCATTTGTATGGCCTCAGAGCACTTTGGGGAAAAATGATCTTCGGAGACCATATTCACAGATGTGAAAGGTGAGGAGAGGATTTCTAAAATGCGTGTGTGCATTTTATAGACAGCACGAAAGTGGGTAGGGAGTGGCAAGGTCCCTAACAGCAGCATATAGTCATCAGGAGAGAGGATGGGCTATGTGACAAATTGACAGTGGAATCAGAGAGACCAACAGACTGAACAGGTGAACAGCTGGACCGAATTTAGCGTGGGACTCACCGGTATTATATTGGAGGGAGCGATGTGTGATTGGTTGGGTGTATTTGAGCAAATGTGTTGCAGATGTATGGAGTTGGGTGGCCCATACCCAGGTGGGATATGGCTATATTTTGTTGTGAATAAGTGCTTGACGTTCCAGTGAAGAAAGACTGCCACCCAATTCAATTTGTCCTGACTGAGATGCATTCAATGGAGAGTGCTCTGTCCCACCTCGTTAACTACTCTGGTGCCCCTGCATTCCCATCAGGGGGTGGATAATAGTTCACATAGGAGAAGTACTAAGTCTGTGCGGATGTTGAAGGAAAGAGCCAGGCTTTGAGAGCCTCCCTGAAGGCGAGGTGATCTTCAATGCGGCGGATGGTAATTATAATTATAATTGCTCTTTTATAACACCCTTAATACCCAGAATTGGTTTCTAATGGGATCGACTTTCAGATGGTGGGTGCTTGGACTGAGAAAGAGGAGCCCCCTATTCTGGTTGATTTTATCACTGGAATGACAGGAAAACGTGCTGAGCCTGATCTGATGGTTCTATTAGGCCCGTAGCATCGACGTTTATGCTGCAGATATTCCTGTTCTGTATTGTGGGGAGCTTGGTGGGTGATGCACATTGCCTTGAAGGTGGATCTTCGGCCGATCGAAGCCAGTTAAAGACACAGAGGGCGAGTGTGATGTGTTCTCGAGGGCCTAGGGCTAGGAGGAGACCTGCAGGTGCCTTTTGTACCAGTGGGATTACTCTTAGATGTGATGCAGGGCACCCAGGTATTTGGCGCTATAGTCAAAGTGTGAAAGGATGACAGCAATGATCACAGAGATTTTCATCAGTCAAAGCTTTCTTATACTATTTTAATACAGATTCCCAACATCAGGCACCCAAAGGACAACAATTAATACTATTTACTGGAAACCTAACAGAAGATAACTACACCTTTGAAAACAACCCAATGCCCATTCACAATTGGAGGTAAAGTATGTCATGAAGGCTCTATTAACAAGGGCTTTCTATGATGAAACAGGGGTAACAAGATTGTCAATAAGCTTTTACTTTGATTAACATCTACCTAATGGGATTGTATAAATTGAAGAATAAAAATGAAGATACTAAAGACGTACTCACCCCATACACTGGCATGGGGAGATCTTAAGGAATCTATGTCAAGTCTCAGAAGAATTGTTGGCACGACGTACATCTTATTGAAACAGTGCTTTAGAGGATCATCATCCCTACTTGTCAGATAATTGTCAATTAAATGTTCATCAAGCATCTGAGATGCTGAACATCTATGTTCTTTGAAACATATTGGGCCTCATTACAAGTTTGCCGGTCTGGAAATTATGGTACCAGTAAGCTTGCTGGTACCGTAGTTACCAGACCGGCAAACTACTAGTTCTGCTCGCGGGCACGTTTTCGCCGGCACCCGTGAGCTGTCCATGCCGGATGCACCATTTTGAATAGTGCCGGTGCATCCAGCCTCTCCATTCCCTTTGAGCCTTGTGGGGCTCGAATAGGAATGGGGAGCATTTTATATCAGCGCCCGGGAATGGGCAATTACCAGGTCTGGCAAGGCTGTAATGACCCGGTAATTGACCATTCCCGGGCGCCGGTAAAAAAAACACTTCGGTGGCAGCTGCACGGCTACTGTCAGGGTCATAATGACCCCCATTCAGATTGAGGATGCCATATTGAGTGTATAGCATGGGTTCTCTGTCTTCGGCCTATCATTGTAAGAAGTGTAGTGGTGTAGGCTACCAAATCAATGTACTGCCTGATGATGAAGTAGATTATGGTTTGTATACCTCTGGTTGTTGTATGTTGAACACTGTGTCTGTTGCATGTTCTTCCTGACTCTGTTCCACGTGCTGTTTTCATTTCCACTTGCTAGAAAGTGCATATTTGGACATCTGGAATGTGTTTTGTTCTGCTAGCATTTCAGTGTTCTCATAAGGCTAACCTTAGTTCTGTAAAAGTGTGCGTGGTCATATTCAGTTGGTTCTTTCATTGATGCAATGTGAGGAGGCTCATGCAGGGTTGCTAGTATACCCTTCATCATGTGCTCTGTATCAAGCTCACCTGCCAAAGCATGGGCACTTACTATGTTGGACAGGCTGAGTTCTAGCAGGTAGACCAGCATGTCTTGACTTAATTATGCACTCTGCCAACTTGTATGCTTTTTCAAAAGGCCATAACACATATAATCAACAGATAGAAGCTGATCTTGTCTTAGTGTAAAGATTGTCCCATCTAAAGTTTGTCTGCAATTATTATGATAGTTTGTAATGCCACTGCATTTTTTACTTAGCTGGCCCAACATGTGCAAAGCATAAATCCACTGAGTTGCAATTTCTTTCAGGTTTTGTTGTGGCAACTACCTTGTGTTCCACTAGCAATTGTTACAGAATATTTCTAGGACTTTAAGCACAGATAAAATGAGAATTGTTCTTGTGCGCCATGGCCATTTTGTCCTTCCTGGGTGGGCAATTGCTGATGAAATGTGTCACCACAAGGTAAAAGACTTATGCGAAGCAAGGAATTTGCATGGTCTTGACAATTCATAAGGCAGTAAGGATATACAATGCATTGTCAGTGGCAACAAAGCTCAGCTGTCTGAGCTGTAAATTATATTTTCATAGCCACAGCACCACCATCTTCCAAGTACCCGCTGAGAATGGCGGCTGGCCGTGCCTAGCAGGTCCTTTGCATAGAGCATGGCTGGGCACATTAATCCTGCCTAAAATGTCAATCGAGCATGGCCTGCATCTATTCATACTGAAGAATTACCATATCTGCTGTACCCGTTCCCTTGCCTGAAAGCCATGACTTAGCATGGTGTCCATCCCTGATGGTATTGCCAAGTGGGTACTATTCTGAAACACATTGACCTTATGTACAATTTCCTTTGGGCATAGTCAGAGCAGTCGCTGTCCTTGGGACATGAACTTGGGCCATAGTGAACCTGGCTCTAGTGCTCATGAGGAATGCCCTTTTTCACTCTGCCCCTTCCACAGCAGCCATTACTTGACAATTGTTACACCAGGTGTATAATTCTTTGTTAATTGGTGCCTAGCATAGCAGAAGCTGACAACAAAAGCAGAGCCCACTTCAAATCGGTCAAGCCGTGCGTCAACTCGATACTCAACCCTGCCATAACACACTCCATCAAACAATCCGCTGCCATCAACACCTTCCTCATTGACAAAGTCAGCAATATTTGCCAGCACCTAGACGCCAGCTCTGCATCCACAGACCCACATCACGTCCCTTACCGCAAAATCTCCACACTCTGGACACCATTCAAGAAACATTCAACAGAGAACCTGTTAGAAACTCTGGCCACCCTCAAAGCCACATTGTATACAGAAGACATCCTCCCAGCATCCATCCTCAAAACCCTGCCCACAGAAGCTCACTTTCCCTACCTGGAGATCATCAACAGCTCCCTAACTCATGGGAGCTTTCCATCAACCCTAAGAATGGGACACATCCTCCCTCTACTAAAGAAACCCACTCTGGATCCCAACAACCTTGGTAACTATCACCCCATCACCAATCTTTCCTTCGTAGCTAAGGTCATCGAGAAAGTTGTAGCCGCAAAACTGCAGCAACACATCAACACCAGCAATCTCCTCCAAATCTACCAATCCGGATGCAGACCCACATGCAGAATGGAGAAAGCAACCATACAGGTCGTCAACGACACCCTCATCATCCTTGCCAATGGCCACCCCTGCCTCATGGTTCTACTCAACCTCTTGCCCGCTTTCCACAAAGTAGATCACCAGGCGCTTACGGGCACCCTACAATGGCGCATGGGGATCAGCAACTTTGTCTAATGCTTGTTCAAGTCCTTCATCACCAACCGCAAACAGTTTGCTCATATGGATTCCTCTAGATGGCCAATGCTACCCATCGCCTGTGGAGTCCTGCAGTCTATCCTCTCCCCGGTGATCTTCAATCTATACATGGAACTGGTGGGAGCCCTTCTAGCCATAAACAACATCCACATCCACCAATAAGCCAACGACGCACAGCTATACCTCAAGATCAACCCCATCAAGGACATAAATAGGTTCAAAATATGCCTCTCGCAGATCCAGTTCCTACTCTTAACCAACAAAATTGAACACCCAGACATACAGACCTCGCTATCAACCATGAACTCTGATAGCTTCACACCTGAGCTCATCTCCTGCATCTCAACTTCGAGACACACATTGCTAAGAACACTCTGACTGCCTGATATCAGCTCTCCCTCCTGCAAAAAGTCAAGCCCTTCCTGCCTCCGGACAGCTTTATATACACCATTCAAGCACTTGTCCTTTCCCACCTGGATAGGGCAATGCACTTCTTGAAGGCCCCCCGTTATCCTCCCTTGTGCACCTGAGAAGTGTTCTACATGCGGTTGCATGCCTCATCAAGGGTCTATGCAGACACGACCACTCACCTCTGCCCTCATTGACCTTCACTGGCTCCCACTGCACGCACAAATTACCTTCAAGTCTTGCTGCATTATCTATAATGCCCTCAAGCCACACAGCTATCTCGCAGAGAAATTCTGCATCACCGGCGGACAGCACACTACCAGAAGCCAGGGCAAGTGCAAACTTGAAATCCATTGCTATTAAAAGGAAATGACCAGAAAACAAGCTTTCTCTGCCTACTTCCCAAGACTTTGGATCTTCCTCCCTGTCCGCATCAGGCTCGCCCCCATGGTCCTACAATTTTGAAAAGAACTCAAGACCCACCTCTTCAAAGAGTCTCTCCTCCTAGACCCCTGGGCCATTACGTCACCCCTTGCACCACCTGACTCGATAGACGCCACCCGCCCTTCTGCTCCCCGCCACCTGGTAAAGATGTAACCCCTCTCTAAGCCCCTCTGTATCCTACCACCCGCTGTATATCTATTCAGTTTTTACCACTAAAAAAGGGCCCAGTTATGCATCTGTAATGTTGTACACCTCTGTAAAGCGCTCTGTTGCTTCTCGAAGCTAGGTCAGCACTCAATTAATTAAATAATAATAATAATAATAATAATAATAATAATAATAATAATAATAATAATATTATTAATAATAATAATAATAATACAATAATAATAATAATAATAAACTATCAATGGTTAGTATTTGGTGCACCTGTGCTTTGCATGTATGTTTGGATTTTCAAAGCCAGGGAGAGCAAATGTCCCAAAAGGTTTCGAAATGGATGTAAACATTTGCACCGCTGCACACCTTGGCTTCACGGTCAAGCTCCTTTGATTTTCAAATTAGGCAGCCAAATTCTGTCATTTCTTTTTCTTAAAATGGGTATATGTTATGGCGCATGTTTTTGCCTTCCAATTGATCAATAAATGGCCCATGGGGCTGTGATACAACAATTATGGACGATTTTCCAAAGCGCATGATTCCAGGTCCAAATTTTCAATCTCTAAATGACTACCAGACTCAGCAAAAAATTCACCAATCATGTCCCTGGGTTCACATATGTATTTGGATATTCCAACCCAGCAGAAGGCAAATCTGTTTCGAGAGACCATTTCTTTGCTACACAGATTTTCATGAGTGAGGCCCCAGCAAGATTCATTAGCTTTCCCAACCAGGCGTGCAGATTCCAGCCGTATTCGCAGAGGAGTGAGTATTCCCACAGGAGTGAGGGATAGCGTTTGTTGACCAGTTCTAAGAACTCAAACATGGAGGAGTTCCGTGGATGCTGAATTCTGGAAGGTTCACCTGGTTAGAGCACTGCCCTCTATCTGAAGGGGTACTGGCCTTTATAGGGAGACTCGGATGTTGAGAGGATTGGAGTATCTGCTAAAAAGAATATGTGAGTGTACCTGTGCATGAACGCACAGGGAGAGGGAGTGATGGCTTAGGTATGCCAGAGGTCTGGGGTTTACCATGAGCTTGCCGCCTCCACTCCCAGGGCCCAACAGCCCTCCCCCAGTATACAAACGTAGGACTCAGTCAGGGGCAAGTTAGAGCTGTTGTTTTTTACACAAAAATGACAGGATCATACAGGACATTAGAACATTCCCAGAATCATACCTCCCGACCCCGTGCCGTGCCATTTTGTTGCATTTCTGCATCACAACATGGGCCCTTGCATGAAAAAGCTATGGGTCCTTCTTATTGGGTGATTGGAGTGGTATCCCTTATGGATAGCACCCATAGATATGGTGTTATTGATCCTCACATGTCGGGTGTCTTGCCTGGCCCTTCCCCAAGAAACTATCTATTACACTGTTGCAGGGTCACATGATTACCATTTGCCATTGCCCTCTGCCATCCACCCCTGGATTTCTGTTCCCTGATTTGTTGGAACTGGTCTCCCCAGGCCTGGGACCCAGTTCTGTTCTCTGTGCATCTTCTCAAGGTGAAGAGAATAACTATGTGTTCTCAGTTAAACTTTTAGTATTCCCACTTTTGTCTGTGAGAGTGCCCTCAACATTGCAACCTTGTTAACGATGCAGGTTTCACTTCATGTCTGTGTTGCTGAGAACCGTTCATCTTCCCACCGTGGGTGAATGACCCTTGTCTATCTCGACTGCATCACATGGTTGGGGACTGCAAAAACAAGGTCTCACATCTGCAATCTATACAAATTAATTCTGTTTTTCTGCAGATGGGTCCTTGTCATTTTAGGTTTGGAATATGCTGCTTGTCACTGACCTTGGCTGCAAGCCCAGGTCTGCTGTTCTGCACAGCCTGGTTCTGCTTTCCCTCGTCCCTCGTTCTGGGGCTTATGGCCTCACATAATACCCATTATAATCATACTATGATTTCTACATATCTATACAGGGCTCTGATTCCGATAGGTTAGTTGTATTTGGTCATTCCAGGCTCCTTACACGATCATGTAGTCCCATAAGGTTAGTTGCAGTAAACATCTGCAAGCTTGCGTTTAGTGTTTCTGCACTTGGCTAATGTTATGTTATTTTATGTTATTTTGCACTTATATAGCGCCTTATATACCACTGGTATGGTCTGAAGGCGCTGGTAGGTTGAACGCCCTTGGGAACCGGAGTTCTGGTCAGTAGAGGAATTAGCGAGAGTCCAAAGGTGCATGTGCGCACCAGGTATGTGTGCAGCTGGTGCGGAGTTCCTGTGGTAGCTGCTTCTTAGCGGTAGGTGTGGTGGCTGCGAGATCAGGTTTATGTGTTCGATCTGGCCGGAGTTATCCAGACCGAGAGTGGCTGCGTTAGGCCTGAGGAGAACACCTGGCTGGGGGTGTGAGACCAGCAATGTTTACTTAGAGTGATGGGTAGTGAGCGGTAGATGTTGATATGAGAACAGTTATACCGAATGGTGTCATAGTATCCCTGTGTTCTAGTTGAGTGGTGGTGTAAGGAGAGAGTAAGCATGTGGTGTGATATGAGGTATACTCTTTCAAAGGTTCTATGCATTACAAGGCATCATACGAACGTTATGCAATTCAGAGCGGTCGGGTTCGTTCTATGCATACATCTATTCCACATATTCGTCCGCACCACACACAGGTCTGCTTCACCTTCTCATCTGGACCGCTCATTCGTCCGCTTCACATACTCATCCGCTTTACATATTCAGTCACATACTCAACCGCTCCTCCACATTCAGCCGCTCTCCACACTCATCCTCTCTCCACACTCATCCACTCTTCACACTCATCCACTCTCCACACTCATCCGCTCTCCACCCTCATCTATTCTACATATTCGTCCGCACCGCACACATGTCTTCCTCATCTACTCATCTGCACCGCTCACTCGTCCGCTTCATATACTCATCCGCTTTACATATTCGGTCACATACTCAGCCGCTCCTGCACATTCAGCCGCTCCTCCACACTCAGTCGCTCCTCCATCATCATCCGCTCTCCACACTCGTCTGCTCTCCACACTCGTCCGCTCTCCACACTCATCCGCTCTCCACACTCATCCCCTCTTCGCATCCATCCGCTCTCCATACACATTCGCTTTCTATACTCATCTGTTCTCCATACTCATCAGCCCTCCACACTCATCAGCCCTCCACACTCATCGGCCCTCCACACTCATTGGCCCTCGACACTCATCGGTCCTCCACACTCGTCCGCCAACCGCATTATTCCTCTGCACTCGACCATACTCGTCCGCTCTACACCCTCATCCGCTATACACGCTCATCCGCTCTATACACTCATCCGCTCTACATACTCATCCGTTTTTTGGCTCATCCGTTCTTCATACTCGTCTGCTCTCTACACTGGTCCGCTCTTTACACTTATTCGCTCTCCATACTCATCGGCCCTACATATTCATGGGCCCTCTACACTCAGCCGCCAACCGCATTAATCCTCTACACTCGTCCACATTCAGCCGCATTCCACACTCAGCCGCTCTCCACACTCAGCCGCTCGCCACACTCAGCCGCTCTCCACACTCAGCCGCTCTGCACGTTCCTCCATTCTGCACTCTCCTCTAATGAGAAAAATAATACATCTTTTGACAGTATGTATATATATATCTGTCCTCTCTCTATAGACCTGTGTAAGCATGTTCTTCGTGTGCGCGCGTGTATGTTTGTGTACTTTGTGCATGGCTGAGAGTGTACTTCGTGACTAATGTGGCTAGGTCGTTGTGTCACTAATGACATCAGTACAATGGTTTCAAAGTCGTCCATCGAGGCGTTTGGGTCCATGCCACTGTTGAAGCACGTGTATCCATAAAGACAGACATTGATTGGATAAGGTTTGAATGGCTGTCTTAGAGAATATCTGTCTGCATGTGCAGATGTCACTGCCCCTCCTGTGGGCTGTCCGAATAGTGAGTTGCTTTGTGCATTTTTAACTCTTCAGATCGTCATGTTCATGGGGGTGAGGAGGGGAATTCCAGGGACCTTTAGTTCAGTCCCCCCTCTGGTCGTCTTGCCAACCAAACCACCATACGTTGTCACCCTTGCTTTTGATTGCCATATCTTTGTTATTCCTCCAAGATATCCATAGTAATTTGCATGGTCATCAAAACTTCAGGGCATATAAATGCAGTACACTTCTGGGTTGCACCATAACCATTTCACCCTCTATCTGTTGTTGCCAAAGGGATTGTTGAATGTTATAATCTTAGTTGGGAACAGTGGGCGCTCCTTTATCTTTGATGTCAGATTATTTCTTTCTTCCACTATCTTGTCCTTCTCTTCTTCAATGTTAATATCTCCTAACACTTTCATCACTATTGTCTTCTCAGTAGTTTTGCAACATTGTGTAATACAGAACTTGATGATGCATAGTCCCACTAGTACTAATACAAGTGCCGCTAGTAGTACTTTCAGTCCCTCTGCCAGCCGTGTTTGCATCCATGACCATATGTATGACAACCAGCTCTGGTCTTTTCCTGTTCCTTTGGCTTCCTCCTCCATTTTGGCAAGCATTTTCGATAATCTTGTCACTGCTTCTGTCAGTGTGCCATTCTCGCCATCATTTGCCATTCTCGCTGTCATTTGTCGGCACAAATGTGCAACAGGAGCTCCCTTTCTTGATGCAAACTCCTCCTTCCATCGCTGTTAGAAGGTCTGGAACTTTTCTGTTCTGCTGAACCATCAATCTTACTGTTCGGAGCTCTTCTTTTATCATGTTGAAACCATTTTCTGTACAGTTTATTGTCTGCATCAGTTTCCATCTCGTTATCTGCAACCATTTCACGTTTGTATATGTCTGTACAGCTGGAACTAGTGACACGAAAAACAGCTCTGTCCTACTGAACAACCTGTGCTCAGGTAGTACATCGTCTAGTGATGCTTCTGATTCTGATGAGAAATATTTGTCTCTTTTCACTGTACTCACTTCTACTGACCTTTTTTCTTCCTCTTTCCTCCAATTCTACCGATCTCCTCTTTCTCTTGTTAGTATCCATCTTGGGGAAGTCATCTATCTTAATGTCCTTCTGTGGCACCATCATTGCTGGCATATTGATGTGTACCAACAAGCAAACTCCTCCCCAGTTGGGATCCTGCATGCCCAATAGTGATCCATTAATACTGCCGTGCCATCCTTCATTGCTGGATGCTTTTCTATGTATCTGCACTCTGTGTTTTCTCCAACCTTTACTGAACCATCATTCTGGTAACACAATGCTGGTTTCTTCAGTGGTATTATGGGCATTGGTCCATCTTCATTGTCCACTCATGTCAGTGACCTGGTGCTCGCATCACATTCCTTCAGGCATTTTCTCCTTGTACTGTGTTTACAAGTGCCTGTACTAGGGTGTGTGCCTTGATCCCTACTTCTCCTTCCTTCCATCCTTCCGCTGTGTATACCTCACCATACACAATCATTTGTGGTCTTTCCCAACATCCTGGTTCTCCTCCTATTTCCTTGAACCCCCTCTTCGGGCAGGGAAAATCCTTCAGTGTTATTGTTTTGTATCTCCTTTCGGTGGGCCATCAATTATGTATTGTATGCCCTGGTCTAGTTGTCTGTAATATTTAATCATGTCAAGAATCTTTATATAACCGTCTTCATAGGGAAATGTTGCCTTGGACATCGATCTCAATGTTGCTGTTTTCCCTTGGAATCTTCATCGGGTTGTAACCATGGATAGGTCCATTAGACATTGGGCTCTTGCTACTGGTATTTCAGTTGCTAAACACATTCTGGAGGCACTCATTGCATAGGGGATGAGTGAGCAAGCATATCAGCTCTCCTCAGTGGTTTCTTTACCCACTTTGGTCATGTGCTTGTACCACATGTTTTTAGACACTCAAGCAGTATCAGTGAGATATAGGTCCACCCATCCCATGTCTGTGCAAGCACTGCACTTACCTCTCCTTAATGGCCTTATATTGCTCCCCTGTCCACCTGACATGGTCGTTCCACCTGCTGAAGTTGGGGTAATATTGGTAGAGGGTACAGCGGTAGCACTAGATACAAGGGATATTCGCCAAAAAATTAAAGCAAAAACACCACATGGAAATAAGAGACAAGACAAAAGAAGTACTTTTTTAATAACCATTCCCATAACTTATGCTGATTGGATCCTGTTGCAGCATGAAGATATCAGTTGCCTGCCTGAAATGCGCAAAAAAAGCATTATTGTATTAGTATTGTATTCATTAAAGCCCTGCAGACCATGAAGTCTGCCATAGCAAAGATGAATAGTTCCCACAAAGCTTAAATTGTAGGGTCCCGGAGTATTGCGAGTACTGATGGGTTTCCTTTTTCTAGTTGTGGGTAAACTTGGGCCAGATATGCTATGAAGACACATACATACAAGTTAGGGTGACATCTCCGTGTTCTGTTGGACCTCCTAATAAATTGGATGACTTGGCCTTGGAAAGTTTCAGGATGGGGATCATTGGGAAGCATGGAAGAAACGCAATAAAAACAGTCACACTTTCTCGATGAAGTAACAAACAGACAGTGCTCCCTCACTATGGATGTGTAAGAAGTCCTTGTCCTATCTCTCCTGCCCATGAGCAAGTAACCATTGGATGTCCTCCGGTGGGCTGTGTTGATTCCAGGTTATTGTTTTGCTCTTCTGATTGTTGATCTTTGGCCCTGTCCATGTTGGTGCTTTGGAGAGCTTGATATCACCAAGGTGATTCCAAGTGTTCTTCCCAACCAATTTAACTGCTCGCTCGGTTACCAGTTCAACCACGTGCGGGCCTGTAAACTGTGGGGCACCCCACTTTCGGGAAAAAGTATACAAAAGTACCTTATCCCCTGGATACAAAGGTGGCTGCTTAAGTAAGTCCTTGTTGGTTTTGGTGCTGTAGCTCTCTTCACTGGCTTCAGGCCTCTCCTGTTGTCTTTGCAGCTGGCGAGAAGTAAAAGTAAAGTAAAAGAGGCACTAGAAATCAAGGATGTTGTGTATTAGTACATTTCCAGACCCAGAACATCAGACACATTCTCAGCATCTTTGATTGCCCTAGTGGGAGCAGCCAGGGGAAGTGGCATGCGCTGTCCTGGCACCACCTCATGTGGGGTTAAATGGTGGCCGGACCCGGGCTTATTGTGCAGTGTGAACAAGTTTAAGGGAAGGCATTGGAGCCAGTTTTTCTTCAGTGTCTTTTTAGTTTGGGCTATAGCCTCCTTGAACAAGCCGTTGAGGTGCTCACATATTTGTTTGTGGGTGATAGGCACAGGAGAATTTGTGTTGGATTCCTAACAAGGTTGTGATGTTCAGGAACATCTCATTGGCGAAGTGAGGAGCGTCGACAGATGGCATGATCTCACACATGCCCATCGTGGCAATATCTCCCAGACCACGAATTTCAGTGCTCTAAGTGCGCCGGGATGGGTACAAGAACCGGACATGATCCAACTGGAAAAGAAACATCATGTAGCAGTAACCTTGGCAAACCTGGATCATGTCGACATAGTCGATGTGTAGGTACTGGAATGAACCACTGTGTGAGGTATGGCTCCTCTCACTACCCTCAATGTATGACTTGCAGTATATTGTTTACACACTAGACAATTAGTAATGAATTCAGCCATGTGTTCTGCCAGTTTATGACAGAACCATGTTCCTCCAGTATGAGCAGCAAAGCCCTCCTTGCCGGTATGTGTCAGATAGTGTAATTGTGTCTGTGCAGTGAGCAATAATGCAAATGGCATTACCACCTTTCCTGTATTGTTTTCCTGCCATAGGGTGTCTGTCTGAGACACAGTACATCCCCTTCTTATCCACATATCTTTTTCTTCACTGGATGTAGCTCCCTGCAGCTCCATAATCTGTGTTACTGGTAATGGGTTGTACCCTTCTTTTAGTGTCATAGTCTGGCTTTAGAGCATCCAGGGGCACGGAAACTGCTCTTCTGAACACCTGTGAAGACCTGCTCTGAAATCTTGACACTAAATCTCCCTCTTTCCTCATTCTTCTCGATTCTTCTTCTGCTTTCGATACAGTAAACCACAACATCCTGATCACCCATGTCCATGTTACCCTGGCCATCACAGATCAGTCCATGGCGTGGCTCACCTCCTTTCTCTGTGACCGGCCCTCCCAGGTGGAACTCAGGCCTTTTCTCTCCTCTACCATTCTCTCTACTTGTGGTGTCCCCAGCAGTGGTCGAAGGGTATGAAAAGAAGTAGTGGAACTATGTTCCCTGCTGGTCTTCCCCCGCTCGCCACAAACCCCATCGCTGTGCCCCCTCCAACACACAATCCAAACCCCCAAACAAACACACCTGTTATTTAATGGAATGTTCAGTGCAGTGCACTGAAGTGCACGGTTCAACTTCTTCCTACACTTTTATTTTAAAACTAAACCATTCCAGAACGGTTTATTTTTTAAAATAAAAGTATACGAACAGTGAAACTTAAAAATAAAAAGTATAGGAGCACCGCTCCTGACCGCTCCCGCCCACTTCGACCTCTGGTCCCCAGGGACATAACCTTTCCCCCTGGTTTTTCAACATCTACATGGCCCCCTTGGCCAAAGAATCTCTACCTTTACCTCTAACTTTTAGTGTTATGCAGATGACATGCAGCTCTCTTTCAGGCTACCCTTGGCCCCCTCCTCCTCCTTACTTAATCCCAGACTGTCTATCTGCAATTCAGGCTTAAAGTGCTGGTAAAGATCTCTGCCTGAGCCCTGGTTCTCTCTAGGCTGGACTATTGCAACCACCTCTTTCTCAATCTTCCTTCTTCTACTCTCCGTCCCCTACAGTTAATCCAGAACAGAACTGCAAGACTTATCCTTGGCCTCAATTCCTGGCACTTCATCTCGCTGGCACTGAAATCCCTCCACTGGCTCCCCGTGGCTGCAAGGATCAAGTTCAAGATCCTCTGCATAATCCATAAGGCTTTCTCGTGCCGGGGCCCGCACTAACTACAACACTCTCTTCCTAAATACTCTCCCTCTAGAGCCATCTGTTCGTCCTCCTCCAACTCTCTGTGGGTGAGCCACTTTCACAAACGGAGATTTGGGGGTAAATCTTTATCCTCTGCCGGTGCCTCCCTCTGGAACTGCCTCCCTGCCTCTCTCCATCTTGAGCCGGAACACTGTAAGTTCCGGAAACTCCTCAAGACGTTTTCTCTTCCTTCTTCTCTCTCTCTCCCTCTCCCTGGCTAACCTCCTTTCCTTCCTCTCCTCCCTCCTTCTGCCCCCTAACTCATTTCAGTTTTTGATGACTGTTTGCCTGGTTCACCTCCAGAGCCTAACAGGTCCCAGGCTCCCCTGCCAGTCTTTTGCACTTGCCTCCGGGCTGCTGCACTTTTTTCTGCATCACTGCACTTTTAGCTTACTCTCCATGAGTGGGCAACCTCTCTGCACTTAACCCAGGGCCCTGCAGGACCAGACTCATTGTGTTTCCCCCTCTCATCCTTTTCCCGCACCTCTGTTTGTATGTATGCATTACCTAACTGTTCTAGGACCAGTTAATTGTCTGTCCTTCATGCTTTCCCTCGACCATTTCTTGTATCCCCCTCCTGAGCTTGGTCACAACTATAACACTTCATGCACTTACACTAGGAGAAATGGTGTCAGGCCTAGTATTCTATTTTCTGTTTTGATCATTTGGAATCTTCAAGGCCTAAGAATGATTACTGTATTCCCTTGTTCCCATCCCGCCTTGAAGTGCTTTGAAGTACTTCACTTGTGTATGAGCTCTGTATAAATACACTATAAATAAATAAATAGTTCTTGCATAATCACGCTTGTGGGACAAGGCCTCCATTTCTAAAATGTTTTCAAAATAGGCAGATCGTTTTGCTTCTGCATCTGCTTCATTGTCAATATTAAGGCCACTAATTCTGCTGCTTGTGCCGAGTAATGTGAAGGCAGGCGTGCACTTCTCACAACCTTGCTTGTCCCGTCCTCTCGCAACCTCACAACTGCTGTCACAGTATGCCTTTCCCCAGCCGTTTGGTCAATTGTTGAAAACCCATTGATGTAAAGGATATCTCCCTCCTCAAGTGCGTCCTCTTGTACCTTGCAAGTGTCACTGAATTCTTCTGTGTTTGCTGTGCAGTCGTTTGCTTAGTCACCCTTCTGTAAGACATCAGCGATGAAAGTCGCTCTGTTGACAAGTCTGCACCTCACTATCTTGAGAGCCGGGTTTGAAAATAACACGTCGTACCCTGAAGCTCTCTGTGTTGTCAATGTGCTCTTAGGTCTTTGCAGTATTGCAAAGAGAGCATGGCCTACGTAGAGAGTGGTGCTGCATCCCATGGTGATACTTGCTGATTTGTCCACTGTGAATTTTGCTGTAGCCAATGTCTGTTTGCATGGATTGTCTCCTCTCATTACTGGGTCTAATTACCCACTGTAATAGGCAAGAGGCTTGTGACCCATACCTGTCTTCTGAATCAGTTCTGCGGTCATAACCACTCCATCATAGTGCGAGAATATGAAAAATTACTTTTGATAATATCAGATCCCCAACACTGGAGATGTGCATATTGCTTCCTTCAGCTTCTTAAATGCCTCAGTCAGTTCTGTTGTCCATTGTAGTGTCTTCTCCCCTCTTTGGGCTTCTTTCAGTGCGCTCAGTAGGGGCCTAGTGTAGGTGCTGTAGTCAAATACCCATGCCATGCAATAATTACATAGTCCTAGGAACTCTGTATTTGTTTTGCAGTTGTGGGTTTTGCCGTCCTGCATATTGCTTCTGCCCTTTCTAGTGTCACTCTTCTGCCAATTGAGGATATTATCTGTCCAATGCATAACATTTCTGTCTGGCAATATTGTAATTTGGCCTTGTCCGCCTCGTACCCTTTTCTGCTAGTACTGTCTGCATGTGTACTGAGTCATTTGTACACTGTTCTCTGTTTTGCTGCAAATCAATATGTAATCTACGTGCAGTATAACCGTGTTCTCCATCTGTACATTGCCTAGATCCATTTGAAGTACCCTATTGAATATGTAAGGTGATTCACAGTACACTTGAGGAAGTTTTGTATGTTCCACTTCTTATTTCTGTACATAAATGAAATTAAGTCCTGCAAATCTGGGTGTAGTGGTATAGAGAAACGTATGATCTACATAATCTTTCATTTTTGGAAGAAGATTATGGAAAGAATTGAAAATGTGAATTGATTGAAATGTATAACTTAAATGTAAGAAGTTTGATAGGATAAAAAGAAAAGTTTATTTTAAACTGAAACATTTTTAAATAAAAAAAAAAAAAAGAGAAGAATGCATTCTTGAAATCTATGACCCTGAAGTAGACAGCTTCCGTGCGGATGCTACACAAAATTGTCTCTGGGTTTGTAAATAATGGAAATACTGCTTCTGAAATGTAGTTAAGAGGGCGCATGTCCTGGATAAAACGCCATGACCCTCCTGTCATCTTTTGACAGGCTACACAGCCATGTTTCATGGTGATTCTGATGGCACTAAGATTCCCTGCTTCACTAGTGCTGAAATGGTCTCCTAGATGCCTTCATCTCCTCTCTTGAAAGTGGGTACTGCTTAACTCGTGTTGTCAAAATTGGTTCTGGCTTCAGCTTTATCTTCACTGGTCCTATTCCTTACAGAAGCCCCACATCATAGGGACTTGTGGTCCATAAGATGCTGGGGATCTTTGCCAAATCTTTCTTGCGAAAGATCAGCAGTACTGTCAGCACCATCGTCATTCTCTGTTTTACCTCTCTGTAATGTATCCTCACCCAATATGTGATGCTCATTTCGAATACCATCTCATCGTCTGATCTGTTGTCTTTGAATAGTTCTTCATCTGTAACTGAAGTCAACCTGTACCCTTCTGCCACGGTGATCACTGCTTGCCATGATTACTCTGTGTTATCTGTCCCATGCACTGCTATCCAGTCGCCCCCCACTATCACTGCTTGTAATTCTAGTGCAACTATTGTCCCTTCCTTCTCATCTAATGGTATTTCTGGCCTGAATAAGTACTCATTTGGAAGGTGCCACATCTTCCCCTGAATCCCTGGGAGCCATGCTTTTATTATTTCAGTCCCATACTGAAACAGTTCCTTATCTAATGACACCCCACTCTGTACCTTCTGTCCACAATATTCTTGAATGATTTCCCTCATGCTTAGAAGGTGTATCCCTGGTATGGAACACACTATCCCCTTGTCAGTTAATGAAATCGCCATGTTGAGTTTCTCCCCAGTATGTTTACAGGTGTCTGTCAAAAATACAGTAGGGGCAAAGATAGATTGTGCTCCCTGACAGAAAGTGCAATTTCTTTTGTGAAAGGAACCACTTCTGTTGTCCCAGAGAACCTTTGAGCATTCATGGTATCGCCTGACATACTATATTTCCCTTCCCAGATGCAGGATTTAGTCACCCCTGGGTCTACAAGAATGAAAAAGTTTTATCACCTATCGTCACCCCATAAATGGTTCCTCCACAGGGTCGGGTGTAATTGATAGGATGGAACACATCAAGTCTGTCTGTGGGTTGTCCTATTGAGGGTATAACGACAGTCCGTTTGCCAAGAATGGGTTGCCCCCCACTACAGTGACCCCCTCTAGTTTCCTAATGAGAGTCACTGGCATGCAGTCTGTGAGTGTCACTGTCCCGTCATTTGGTTGTGTGCTGTTCTGCATCTGCAGTATTTGCTCTGCCGTGTATGCATGTTGTGTGTTACCTTGCATCGGTGGTGCCTGTGAATACTGCTGCATAGACACTTGCATTTGTGGTGCCTGTGTCATGGAATGGTGTGCCTGTGGGTATGCGTTCGGTGTCTGTCCTTGGTTTTGTGTCTGGTCCTGGGCATACAACTTGTTCTGTTCCCCCTGATTCGCAGGCCCCCATTTTGTTGTGTCCCTCCCAAGCTCCTGCATACGCTCAAGATATGCCCTATATGTCCACACATCCAAGACTGGGGTAGTTCTCTTACTTGCCTCTGATACCCCCCAGAAAACCATTCTGGGCCCTGCTGCTTTTGCTGCCCATATCCCCGAAATCCCACCCCCCGGAATGCCCCCTTTGTTCTGCTGCATCCGATGCCCATACCCACATCCCCTTTGTGGCCCCCTCTTACTCGGAACCCATGCTGTGCATCCACCCTGCCCCATGAACCCACCTCCTGGCTGGTGGTGCATAATGCATCTGGAGTGCCCCTTGTACCCCCATGCTTGTTAATACTGCCTCTTCCATGGCATATTTTAGACAGCTTCTTCTGTACTAAATTCCCCTCCTCCTGCTTTCTTTCCTTAGGCTTTTTCCTTGCATCCTCTTGCATTAACCTGCAGTAATGTACTATCATGAGTTGTATTTCTGACCAAGGCTTGGCTTCCATCCCCACCAACTGCTTCAGTTGCCTTTGCACCTGTTATGGCAACCCTTGGCATAGTATATGATAGAATATGATAGAATAATGCCACTGTTTTGCCCCACGGTTCTCGCGTCTCAAGGTGCCAAAACTCTTGAATAGCCTAAGTGTAGTGTAAGGGGTATTTGTATTCCCCCGTTTTGAGTGCCATATTCGCACTGACGTGTCCAGGTACTGTGTTCATAGGGCTTGCCATACAGCTGCTCGGCAGTTAGCAAATGGTACGCCATTGTGCACTGTGTTCTGAGTGGTTATTCCTGGGTACCCTGCCCTTTTCCAGACGTCATCCCCGAGGATCACCACTAATAGCCCCTTTACGTCTCCCACTGCTAATTTCTGTCCTGCTGCTATTCTTTCCATTTCATATAGCCATTTCCCTGCACCTGCGGTTAATGCGGGTAGCCTAAACCTAAAGTTTTCCATATCTATATGCTTCCATGTTATGTATTTAGGTCGCCCCACCTTTTCGAGTAAGGGCAACTGTGTAAACCTGATCTCCCCATTCGCTCCTCATGTCAGCCTGATCTGCCTTTCCAATCTCTCGGCATCTTTAGTGTCAGTAAGTGCCTGTGCCGGTTCTCCCTTCCTTCATCCTGGAAGGTCTCTCAGCCGCTGCACATATGGGGCTAGGTTGTCCATACTGCGTGATGCGTCCCTGGATTGTCGAGATCTCTCGTCCTTGTCACCTCTAGATTTCCATGTGTCCCTTTCAATTTCTGATGTCACGCATCTATCAGCACTTCTCCTTCGCCTACCACCTCCCACCTTGTCATCTACTGTGCCCATTTCCCACTTTATTCTCTTACCGCGTGCTACTCCTTGCGTTTGCGCTCTCTTACGAGTCGCTTTATTTCCCACTTTCTCCTTTTCCTTCTTACTAAAACTTGCTTTTCCTTCTTGTCTGTGTCCCTTTTCCACTCTAACTCTTCGCTCTGATTCCTTCTGCTCATCTCCCACTGCTCCCGCTCCTTCTCTTCCTCCCTTTGCTTGTCTTTTCACACTCTCTCGCACTCTTGTTTTTCTTCTCTCTCTTGTCTTTCTTCTTCCTATATTATCTCTGCCCACTCTCACGCTTCGCTGCTCCCTTTATGACTCACTATTTCTTTGCTCGCCCCTGCTGATTCTTCCGTTGTATTTCCCATCCAACTTCAGAAGTATCTGCCCTCCTACCCACTCGTTCGACACCATGCTGTCTAGCCCCTCTTTGGTACTCGTCTACTTCTTGCTGTCTGCTCCTTTCTCATCATCTGTCTGTCCGACTCCTCTCTGCCCCACCTCCTTAGTGTATGGTGGAGGCTGAAATGTTGGTTTTGTATACCCCTCCGCTGCCGCTAGCTCCTGTGTAGGGAATAGCCCCTGCACTCCTGCTGCAGCCCCTTCTTTCTCATGCTCAAGAGCAGGCGGGGGAGTGGGGACGGAGGGCGCTGTGACCAGTGTCTCCTGCTTGCTCAGCACCATTGATGCCTTGCCAATTCCCCCTCGTCCTCCTGGAACATCTTCCATAGTTCGAATCTCTTCGTCCCCTTATAAGTGTCTTGTATGTGTGTCTGTAATGGTTGCTGCACTTTTTGGGAAAAACATCTGCATTGTGGCCATGGCTTAGTCCAATTGCCTCCTGTGCTTTTCGTCCATTCCACGCTATATTTACAAATATTGTCCATATGTCATGGAAGGACCTTACATAGATGCTGTAGAGACGGATCCCCCACCCTTCCCCTCATACACTGCTTTATACTTACTTGACCTCAAGTTGAGGCTTTTGATATTTCCGTTATTATACAAGCACAAAAGAATATTCTTAATTCAGTTTTCTTCATTTCACAAATAGCAGTTCTCATCAATTCTTCCCGAGCCTCTCTGACTCCCAATCAACCTATCATGTGTGCTCCGCACACTGCCCTTCTACAACTTTCTGCCTCCTCAGGCACATCCACCTTTCTTGCACAAGCACCTTCCGCGCACCTTCCCACGTGTAACCTATTCCATCAAATTTAAACTCTCAGCGCCAACTTCTGTATTTCCTAGTGCTCTCCTAGTACTATGGACAGACCTGATGGTTGACGTCACCAGTTCACTAAGCAAGGGAGTGCTAGAGATCACTTACAACGCTCACAATACTAAGGTCCCATTACACAAAATACCAACATGAACCCAAATCTGTCTTCCTGCCTCCTAAAAGGGGATATCAATATTTCTCGTGTTCAATCTGTACCTAGAGCATCACCTTGTAGATAAAATGCCTCTGTGAGACATAACCAGAAGAACAGCTTCCACAATATAGGCTGACTCCCGTTGTTAAGCCTTTACACCGGGATACCATCATCCATGACCCAAGCTAAAACTCCCAATCCACAGGGAATCCAATATTTGCATAGCTTCTGTCATCCGTACCCTTATGTCAATAGTCTAGGATATTCCCCAGAACCTTTTACCTCAAGACCGAATGTTCCCCACCCACAGAAAAATGACATATACCTCTGCTCCTTTCCCTACTATGCTTCACAATACTCAACAATATTTCAAAGATACTGAACAATACTTGTTACCACCCCACAACCAACGTTACTTTACCACCCCCCTTAGTTGCCATGTGGCTGAGTCAATACTTACCCTCCATGATCTACTGACGCTGTTCGAATAGCGGCTCCCCCAAAGCTGCCACGTCACCCTTGTGGTCTGATGGACTCCTTATGGACCGCGACCAGGATATTTCCAAGCTGGCTTCTGATGGCCTTTGCACAGTGCTGCACTGCCCTGTTGGGTTCATTTTCCGTGAGGTGCCCCACAGCCCTCCAGGTGCTACGGTGGAAGAGGTGGCTTATACTGAGCGGGCGTAGCCAACCGTTCTCTGCTACCAACTTGTTGGCTTAGTTATGCCAGAGGTATGGGGGTTACCACAAGCTCTCTACCTCTGCTCCCAGAGCCCAGCCACCCTCCCCAAGTATACAAATGGAGGACTCAACCAAGCACAAGTTAAAGCAGTCGTTTATTACACAAACCGACAAGTATCATACAGAATATTTGAAAATTCAACCCAACCCTGTGTCGGGACATTTTGTTACATTCCTGCGTCTCAACTTGGGCCCTTCCCCCAAACAAACCTACAGGTCCTTCTGGTTGGGTGATTGGAGTGGTGTCGCTTATGGATAGCACCTATAGATATAGTGTTATTGGTCATCACATGTCAGGTGCCCCTTAACCAACAAACTATTATATTTTTGCAGGGTTACAGGATAACCATTGGCCCTTGCCCTCTGTCATCCACCTCTGGATTTCTGTTCCCTTATTGGCTGGAACTGGTCTTCCCAGGCCTGGGACCCAGCTCTGTTCTCAGTGCTCTATTTTATATGGTGTATAGGACTCACCCTCAAGAGGTGGAGAGTGATTGGCCGTAGTCTTCTTAGATTTTAGGTATACTCACCCGATAGGTAGGCAAGAGTTGCATGTAGTGAAGGCAATTGGTATAGTTCCGTCATTTTTTTTTTGTTTTTTTGTGGGTTGAGGATTACTGAGGGTTGTGAAGAAAAAGAGAAAAAGCATATGTATTGATGTTGCGTTTAAGCAGTAGTAGACCTAGCACAACTAGGTGTAGTTAGTGGGTGTGTTTAAGCTTATTGTGGCTGCTGATGCCACAGCAGAGCCAGATCTGAATTAACTTGTAAATATTGGGAGAGCTGTGTAGCACATGCAAATGGCGCTATTGAATTAAGGTAGGAGCAACCAAACTTAAGCACATTAACACAGATCATAAGTGTTAAGGTGGTGGGCCTATGGAGAGGGCCATTCGAGAATTAATTAAAACTAACAGTGTGGGCCTGTGGAAAAATGCCATTGTGTGTGAGCAGTGTGAAAAGGCGGGGCCTGTGGAGAAGGCCAGTGAGAACGAGTTAGGGCAAATGAGTTAAATGGGTCTGTATGAGAGTGAGTGGCTGTGTATGAGCAAGTGCAGGGGTAAGTGTAATGGGAGGAATAATTAGGAGGGGTTAAGAGTAAAAGTGGGCAGGAGAGTGCTTTTAAAAAAAACGTAGGAAAAAGGGTGCAAAAAATGTCATTTGATTATATGGATGCACCTCTTCATCATATGTGTAAAAGTTGGCCCAATATTGCAATAAAATAATGAAGTACCATTTCGGGTGGGTAAATGATACAGAGGGGAAGTGTTATCAGAAATGGCCCAGGAAGGGGTCATTCGATAAGAGCATTATCAACAGTATGTACTCATACCAGTCAGCTACTTATAAAGGAGCCAAGTTCAAAAAGAGGCAGGACATTTTAGGGCTCTGGAAGTTGTATGGAGAAACTAGAAAAGAGACAGAGAAGGGAGAAGGGGAGGAGGAGAAGGGGAGTGCAGCACCCGCCTTCCATATGCAATGTACCCACTGTTGAACCCAGTTACAGGATATACAAATCCTAAGAGAGCATCTCAAGATAAGGAGAGAATAAACAAAAAGAAGGATGAGTATGAAACTTACTCTGGGAATAAGGATGAGAAGGGGAAAAATTAATATTTAGTGGACGTTAAAAAGAACACACAACAGCAACTTGACTCTGCGGTCAGAGAAGCAGAAAAATCAATGGAAAAGGAGATTGCGAAAAAAGGGAAGGAACAAGGAAGGACAGCACGGAAAGACAGCAGACGAGCAGGGTTGGACAGCGAGATGCATACAATTTAAAATTGCTAACTGGGGAGAGGACATGGATGACTGTGAATTTGATGCGACAGAGGGTAATCACACTGTATTAGATTGGGAGGACAGCAGCGATAGCAACCATAGGGATGACAAATTCGACACATGCGATCTAACAAGTGTGATCAGGGGGAGGAGGAGAAACAAAAGGGAGAAGAGGAAAGAGAGGAATCATCGGTGGACTGGGGAAATAGGCTTCGGAGTAGGAAGGCTAGAGTGGCAGTAGTGAAAAGACCATGGCGAGGGAAGAAACCCAGAGCACAAACCGAGAGGCTCCTTTTACAAAAAGCAAAAGGTGAAGTGTATTGCGTACTTTGACAGACAATGAACAGGGATAATTTGGTCTACAGCTTACCTTCACTAATTGCGAGAGCGAGTACGTGGATTTATGTTTTTGAGAAGGAGACATCAGGGATTCCACGGGCGCTATTGGTGAGGGAACGAAGTGACAACATTTCGCAACAAGCAAGATATGCAGGGGTAAAGTTAAGCTCTAACATACATGATGGAGCACCCTTTAACAATTATTGAGCAAATGTGTAGAAATCTCTGAGAGAGCTGTATCCAAATATGCCAGATATGGGGGGTCAATATTATCACAAGAAATTAATCCAGATGAGGACCCCCCCAGAGTATATACGGTCCATACAAGAGAAGTGGACACAGGAAACTAAACAGTCCTGGGACGATAAATTACCTTTGTTTATCAAATTTGTTGAGGGGACTCCCTGTGTATGTGCAGGTTTCCCTAGAAAATATAGTTAGGATAGAAGCGAAAGGATGGCCTTAGATACAGACAACTATTGTGCACTATTGTAAAAGGAAGCAGGAGAAAGATATAGAGGCAGCAGACAACTCAGTAAAAGCAGAAAACAAACGAGTGCAGAAAAATAAGCTTGGAAGGAGCAGTGCTCACAGGACCAGTTGTTGTCCCACCCGCCCAACAGGGGGGCTTCCAATAGCAATGGCAACACAGCAAGGAGGCTACACACAAGTACCATATAATCAACAATGGGGGACAGTGCAGATTGTTAGGCAGAATCACCTGCAGTACTCTTTGGGAACACTAAAGGCAATTAGGACTACAAGTGTAAGCACAATTTCACCTTTGGTACAAGCCTGTACTACACAGTAAAGTGGTAGCAATGCCTGAGCAGCCAGACTTATCTCAAGAATTTAAGTGAGCAGTAGAACAAGTTACACAACGGACCAACCAATACAGTGATTCAAGTAAACACTTACTCAAGGTTTCTTAGTAAATGAATATACATTTATTTACTCAATCATTTATAAAACCTTACACTAGCATAAGCAGCTCAATATCACACACTAATGCACCACAAAAATCCAACCGGTAAGTAACTGAACAAGTTTAGCTCAAAAATGAAGTAGGAGCAAAATGGCACTTCAGATACTTAGAAAAGGGAGGAAAAGACAAGGTTATGAGAATAGACCCAAATAGCCCAAATACATTCATAGGCAGGGCAAAGTGTTTCAGTTAAATACAACCAGCAATTCTTCTAAACAGGCCTGGGCCAAGGTCAATGGTATGAGTCTTTTGTATAGGATAGCACAGTTCTGGTATATAACGGTTAAGTCTTTGCCAAGGATTTTGAAAGAATTTGGCTAAGCGAAAAGTTTGACAAATGTTTAGGGAAGGTCAAGCCTTTGTAGTTGGGGAAAGTTTCACACACTTTCTCAATGACCGAAAAAATTTCTGGACCGCGTTTGCACAGTACCTTTTTAAATGAAGAAGCTGTAGCTGAGGCAGTTGTTCCTGGCAGTTCGAGCAGATCTTGCTGTTCCTGTGCTTCAGTCGTGGGGACAAGAAGTAGGACAACGGGAGGTTCCTGCACTGCCCAGGTAAGAGGCCAAAAGCTGTAGCAAGACTTCGGTTTAAAGTTTGAGTGCCTTAAAGTCCCCCTGGTTTCCTTCCCTCTGGCTATCAGGTTTTCAACAGCACTTTTAAGAAGATTCAACCAGAATAGGACATTGTCCAGGTGGCTTATGAGTTGGTTGTTCCCACCAAATTCAAGGGAAGAAGTTAACCTTGAAGGGCTTCTCTGTCGATTGGAGTTTCAGGCAATTCGGACCTGCAGCAGGGCTTCACCGGTCATCCAGGAGTTGCAGCAGTCCTCTCCCTTCAGCTCGTCTTCGGTTCTTTTGTTCCAGTGGTCGACTCTGCTTTACAAGTCCCAGAGACCCGCTTTTAAACAGTTTTCCCCATTCATTCAGCCTGGCTGTCAATCATCCAGCAGGGTGGCTGTCCTTGCTGGACAGTCAGCCATCCAATCACACCAGAGTGTATTCAGGTCTCCTGGGAGACTAAGCACAGGGAGTTTCGGGCATCTCCCTCACATCCCGTCCACCCCAGATACTCTGGCACCAGAGGAGGGCTTCAGCAAAGGGCACGAACAAAGGGACCAAACCTGGTTTGGTGTGCAGAGTTACACACAAGAAGGACTTTTCCTAAAAGAAATGGTGAAAAAAGATGACAGGAGTCTGTTTTTACAGATAGGTCTGAGGCACCATATTGAAAAACATGGCTATCCCTGATTTTTAGCTACCGTTGTTAGTGGTCGCAAAAAATCACTGTAGTTGATCTAAACCACTGCCACCAGCCATTTAAAATAGGAAAAGGTAACATTTTACTGTTACATGAGTGTTTTGACTCAGGGGAAGCTAGGCAACCCCTCCAGCACTCTATTGGAAGATAGTGTGTGCTGGGTCAGTACATTTAAAAAGACTAGAAAAGCCAATTTAACTTTACTTTCTCTGGGAGACAGTAATCAGTCCCAGAGAAGGTATTTAAACCTTCGGGAGTCTGAAAGACACCCATGTGCCATTGCACTGAAGGTGCTGTGTGACACACAGAAAACGATGATTCCACTGGAGTTGTTTTAAAACTCCATAACCAAAGAACACTAAAGTAAAATACATTAAAAAAGAAAAGTTCAAAGCCCCAAAATATAGCAAAAGAGCCGGAGGGCTCTAAGGTAGAGGGAATTAAGCACTTGTGTGAGACATCTCCCTAACACAGATGCAACAACAACCTGCATTTACAGACACACAACTGCCTGGGTTTTTATGTATGGGAAGAGTAAACAATTACGCAGGACAGTACCAGGACCGAAAGAAGATATTATCCATGGGGAAGGGGATCAGGGTACAGTGGTATGGGGCCGCGGTTTGGGGGACAATGATTTGTGTGTGACAACTTTGGTCATTTTGCCTGAACATGCCCACTAATTACAGAAACAGGACAGCAAGGAGTGCAGCAACATCAGGCATATATGCAGACACAGGCACCTCAACAGATGCAAGTGATGCCACAGCAGCAACTGCAATTGCTGCCCACACAAACACAAGTTATACCAACACAAGGACAAGCATAAGTGCAAGGAGGAGGGATGGTGGGAACACAAGGTACTGTGAGCATACTTCAGGTACCAGCAAAGGTCAAGAAAAAGTAACAATACTTGGACAGAATTCAGTGCCCTTATACACAGGATTGACAGTGGTGGGTGGCAATCCATTCATGTCTTCCGCAAACACATTTTCCCAATACGGGTACCCACGGGAAGTGCGTGTGTGTCCTGTTCTACCAGTTACTGATGACCTCAAAGAGGAGCCCGAGGTAGCAGTTCAAATAGGACAGAGGGGATTTTCCTTTCTCATAGATACTGGAGCAATCAGATCATGTATAAAAGAAGAGGGATTCCCATTATCCAACAAGAAATTGAGAACATCATAAGGCTTTTCGGGGACAATTTTGAAAATTCCTCTGATTAAAGAGTTGCCAATAACAATAGGGATGCAGCATATTGTGGCATCACTATTGAATTCAAAAGATACACCCAACAACATTCTAGGCAGCGACTTGCTAAGCAAACTGAATGCCACAATTTAATTTTCAGAGAAGGGGATGTAATGTCATGGAATGTACCCAGACTGGGTGGCAGCATTGATACAGGCATACTATGCACACAGCACAATGAGAGGGACACCCAAACACAAACACATGTGTTTTTGTATGGGGTACAGGTGCTGCTGGGATGGATCCCAGGAATTGAGGGGAAGGTGTTTCGATTGTCCAATGAATTCCTGTCAGACCACGGTGCCCTCCACCGCTACCCCAGGCGCACACACACTGCTATACCTAGAGAAAGTAGTGGTGAAAAAATACATGAGTATGTTAGTTGCTACCGCTGACAACAACATGGAGTGGCAATCAATTCTATGCATTGATACCACCCTGACACTGACAGGAGTAACAGACACAGAGTTATTCATTACAAAAGACAATGAGGAGGGTGAGGTAGTGTTTGAACTGAGCACACCATGTACAGTATACATAAAAGAAAGAACAGTGCCTCAGATGACACAATTGGTGAAGAAAGAAATAAAATACTTGCAGAAGGATCTGGAAAAGTTCCAAAGGTTCTATGGACAAAAGGACCCCATAATGTGGGCATACTAAACGGGGCAGGGGCAGTACACATTAAAATAAAACAGAAGATCTGTTACCATGAGTAAAGCAATACCCCCTCTCAAGAGAAGCAGACAAGGGCATATATGAGACATTGCATGCCCTATGGCAGCAAGTTATAATATAGGAATCCACATCTCCTTGCAATACGGATATCTATCCGATCAAGAAATCAAAGGGATGGCCGTGGCATTTCATACAGGATTTATGCCCTCTTAACAAAGGCAGAATACCCATTAGTTCCAAATCCTGCAACATTTTTTGCAGTGTTCCAGCAGAAGCACACTATTTCAGTTGTAGATTGTTGGTATGTAGCACAACAGAAGATGAGTGCAGAAATGACTCAGTGACACTCCTGACATTACTAGCTGACATGGGGCAGTAAATGGAAAAAAGAGAAACCGCAGTACTGTCAAAAGAAAATAGTTTTACTTGGGGCAGATTGTATCAGCAGATGGAAGGAAAATAACGCCAGAAAGAGTGGAGGCAATACATAAAACACCCCAAACAAAAACAGTAAAAGTAATACAGCAGTTCCTAGGGTTATGCAATTACTGCAGGGCATGGGCTTTTGATTACTCTACATACACCAGGACACTTCTCCAAGCACTTAAGGAAGCTCAGGAAAATGAAAGCAATATAAAATGGACAGTCAAAATTAATGAAAATGATGATTAACTCAAACATGAGCTAGCACATGCACCAGTACTAACTACACCCAACTATAAAGAGAAGTTTCACTTGTTTTCTCACTCAGGTGGCAAAGTGATGACCACTCTGCTGACACAAAAGAAGGGGCATGGTCACAAGCACACAAAAAAGGGGCATGGTCACGAGCCGCTGGCCTACTACAGCATATCTCCTGACCCTGTGATGCAGGCAACAAGCACTTGCTACTACTGTGCTCACAATTGAGAAAGCATAAATAATAACAATGGGGTGCCCTGCAATTTTATACATGGAACATGCACTGTTGCAATACTAGAAAGGACCAAATCAACATTGACAACCCAGAGATCTTCAGGGTATGAAATATTACCGAAAAACCCTGCAATAGAGATGGTAAGGTGCAGAACAATAAACCCAGCAGAATTAATTGCAGAACAAATTGTGGAGGGAGATTACATACATGATTGGATGGCATAGAAAGACAGGAGTGAAGGTAACCTCCTGGTAAAAGAGGCAGCGATTGAAGGGAGGGACATGATCTTTATTGATGGTAGGACAAGTATCAATCAAAGTTCATGAAAAAAGGCATTCTGGTTCAGCAGTAGTGGGACACAAACATGGAATACACAAGGGAGAAGAATTGATAGTGCATCCACAGACACAATTGCCAGAGCACTACTCTGCACAAACAGCGAAAATATTAGCATTAATTGAGGCACTAAATATGTCAGAAGGGCAAGCAGTTTATATAGTGTCAGGCTCAGCATACGAAACATTCACTGTCCATTCAGGGCTGGCAAGGTGGGAAAGGAGAGAGCTCAAAATAAGTGATGGGACATCAGTAAAGCATGCAGCACTGCTGAGTAAATTATTAGAAGTGTTACCACTCCCAGTTGAATTGGCTTTAATAAAATGCAAGAACCATGCAGGAGGGCAATATTTTATTTCATTAGGTAACACAAAAGAGCACAAAGCAGCTTAAGAAGCTGTATATCTGCCAGAAGGGACACATGTTGTGCACCCTGGCGAAGGACAAAAAATACCTCTTATGGCATTGATAAAAACTGGCAAGGAAAAAGATGCATTGTCAGAAAACCTTAATGCAACCCCTATAGTACAAATAATAGATGTTGCAGGGAGAAGCACCAGATGATAAAAAAAGAATTGTGGAAGAAAAGAGGATATTCTTTGTCCCCAACAGATCTAATTTGGCTGCAGGATAGTACAGGCAAGGTGATAATGCCAGAAAAGTTGCACTACCCAGCACATGTATCGAAAGAGCATGTGGCTGCGGGGATAAGTTAAGACTGGTTCCTGACAAAATTATACGAAGATATTTCTGAATATGTGAACAACTGTATGATTTTTATTACAAAACATAGGAAGGTAGTTAACAAATATCAACAGTTTACAGTCGTGTTCATTAAATCGATACTGTAAGTAGTATATTTAAAGTCATCTTTTAATATTCAATAGGTTGTAGAAAAAATACATTTCAGGTTAAGAAATGATGGGTCGGCCCCATTCATTTAGTACAGTAAAACATTCACACAATGTCTAAAAAAAGACAATTTAGTCGTGACACATTGATTTGTATACTTTGATAAAAAATATCTAGTGGCTGAGAATTAATATATTGATCTATGCAGAGAAACGATCGTACACTTGCAATGATCCTTATGCCCTGTTATAGGGCAGTTATTTCATCAAGCTAGTAGTTGTTACACTAGATGGAAAAATAAAACTCGACATGTTTCAGTTCTCTGATATTTCTGGGAACTTTCATCAGGAGTAGTGTCAATGTATCTAAATCATTCATTACAGTAAAAACAACAGTAGGAAGTCTTTTAAATGCATATATCATCAGATATTAATTCCTATTGTTGGTATTGCATAACGGGTTTGAATCTAGACTCCCCAACCAAGATGGCGCCTGCGTTCGAGATCGCGACGGCGCCGGGCATACGACTCAGGATAAGGAAGGACGCTAGTTCGAGGAAAAATAAAAACAGGTAACCCGTCGCATCCTTACTGTGTATAACAAATATAGACCTAAGAAATCCGATATGAATGGCCACGTGCTATCCTTCGGTAATTAGTCTGTCTCATGCGCCTAAAGTTACTAAAACGTCTATTTACGTCCTCTATTATTCATAGATCTAATAGAGCACCTTATCTATGTGGACCTACATTTGAACCCACACTTAAAAAGCATAACGACTTCGGAGATACTCATCCAAAGCCACATATGAGTCCAAGATTACCTGATAACAAGAACAGGTTTACCTAAACTAACAGAGTCTCTATCTTTAACTAATAACAAATAAATTAACAGCTCAACCCTACGCCTTAACAGACCGTACTCTCGGCTTTTTCTAGGCTCCTGCTTTCACTACAGAGTTCGGCCAATGAGAACATTTTGTTCTTATCCGCTTCACATAAGAAAAATGACTGTATGCGGAGTGACCATTCAAAACTCCAATTTATGAGGAATGACCATTAAAGTACTAAAACCTCAGACAACGAGGTAAGCTTCATTTTGCCGCTTCCTCAATGCACCTTCCTGCATGATTAGAGCCCATTTGTCAGTATATTTTATTAAAACACGCAAATTAACATTGCAGGTCGTAACAAAACTCAAATTCGAGTTAAAAGCAGACCAAGGAGATTGAAAACCTGCTTAATTCAGGATACCTACCTCCTCAAGAGCCACTTGCCACCGACAAGACTAGGTAATTAACTACCCTACTCCTGTCATATAAATTGAAATTATTGGAGAGCCACTTGGAATATTCATACTCCTTTTCTCTTTGTTTTTCTGTTTCATATCAACAGTTGCAGAAGGCAGATTCAAACCCGTTATGCAATACCAACAATAGGAATTAATATCTGATGATATATCTATTTAAAAGACTTCTCACTGTTGTTGTTTTTACTGTAATGAATGATTTAGATACAGTGACACTACTGCTGAAGAAAGTTCCCAGAAATATCAGAGAACTGAAACATGTCGAGTTTTATTTTTCCATCTAGTGTAACAACTACTAGCTTGATGAAATAACTGCCCTATAACAGGGCATAAGGATCAGTGCAAGTGTACGATCGTTTCTCTGCATAGATCAATATATTTATTCTCAGCTACTAGATATTTTTTATCAAAGTATACAAATTAATGTGTCACGACTAAATTGTCTTTTTTTAGACATTGTGTGAATGTTTTACTGTACTAAATGAATGGGGCCGACCCATCATTTCTTAACCTGAAATGTATTTTTTCTACAAACTATTGAATATTAAAAGATGACTTTAAATATACTACTTACAGTATCGATTTAATGAACACGACTGTAAACTGTTGATATGTGTTAACTACCTTCCTATGTTTTGTAATATTGACCTACCCCCGATAAAAGGTAGAGCGACTACTTAGGTAGTACTATTGGGCTTCCCTATAGATGTATATTGGTGAACTGTATGATTTGCCAGAAATTCCTAACACGTCACACTTTACGAGTTGTATGGTGAACATTGCCATGAACGGAGGGGCCCTTCCGGCACTTGCATACCGACTATGTTGATATGCAAGATAGCTGTACCTCATTCAGATACATGCTTGTTGTGGTATGTCCATTTTCATGTTGGCTTGAGGCTGATTCCTGTGCCCATAATGATGCCCATTCAGTGGTGAAATTCTTGACGAGGAGAGTGCTCCCAAGGTGGAGGATCCCAGATGAAATTTGCTCTGACAATGGTCAGCATTTTGAAAATGATTTGATTAAAAAAGTTGTTGCCCTCCTGGGGATTAAGGATACATTGTGCATGGTTGATCACCCACAAGCCAACGGTTTGGTTGAGAAGATGAATGGCTTATTAAAACAGGGCTTAGCAAAGGTAACGCAAACGCTTGGAAAATCTTGGTTGCATTGCTTACCTCTTGATTTTCGCTTTGAGCAAATCGCCTGGAGGAGATCACCATCTCAATCCACATGAGATTATTACAGGTTGGAGAATGCATGCACCTATACCTCTGTCACAGACAATTTCTGATGCAAATTCCTCTTCTAACACATTCTGGGGGAGAGTCCCATATGTCTCTCACAGAATTTACAAAATCGCTTCAATATATATGTTAGGGAGAATTCTCCAGAATGGCTAATTTCCTTTACCTACTGATCCCTCAGGGGCTTTTCTGGATTTCTAGGATTTTCTTTCACATGGTAAGAGTGTGAGACTTTTTTCCCACTCTTACATGTGTTTTGCTGTGTGTATTTAATTTTTTTTTGTGTTCATAGACTGTGGAGCCTCACTTACTCCATAGGCATCATCTTTTTACTGTCTGTTACACTGCACCTTCAGTGCAGTGACATAGGGTTGTCTTTTTGGCTTCCCAACTCTGACTCCATTTTCTGGGGCTGACTACTGTCTCCCAGAACATGTAAAGTTGCCATTGACTTTATTAGTCTCTTTTAAAACTCACAGACCCAGTACAAACTATCTTGAATAGGGTTCTGGAAAGGGTTAATGCTTATCCCTTTTTGTCTGTTTCTTTTTATCGCTCCCTTTTCATTAAGACTTGGCTAGTGGCATTGGTAACTACCCTGTGTTTCCTACTGTGGTTATCTTAAATATCCCTGGTACTGTTTTAGGCTATCTTGGTAGCCTCGAACTTAAACCTGCTAGACTATATACATTTTTATACAGTTCTGGCTGGGTTTATTCACCATTTCTTTTTGTAAAAGTCTTTCTTGTGTTTTTCTCTGCGCGCCAAACCAGGTTTGGTTCCTTTGTTCGCTGTCCTTTCAAGGGATTCTACACAGAAGCCCTCCTTAGGCCCCTATATGTCTGGGGGGACAGGATGCGAGGGAGGGGTTTAGGACTCCCTGCACAGGGTCTCCTTGGAGACCCATGTCGCACTCTGATCTGATTTGCTGTGGTGGCTGTCCTGGCGGGACAGCCACCCTGCTGTGTGATTGACAGCTAGGCTGTGTGAATGGGGGAAAACTACATAAAAGGCAGGTCTCTGGATCTGGAAAGGCAGAGTAGCCACTGGAAGGAAAGAACCAAAGAGGAGCTGACAGAAGAGGACCCCTACAACAACTGGACCACCCGGTGAAGCCCTGCTGCAGGTCCGAATCTTCATACTCCAACGACAGGGAAGATCTTCAAGGAATCTTTTCCTCTTGAGCTGGTGGGAACAACCAGTTTCCCAAACTGCTCGTCAGTTCTCCCTTCTCTGGTCAAATTTGCTGTACAGAGCTACAGTGAAACGGATAGCCAGGAGGAACAGACCCTACATGCGTTTTAAGGAGTGCACCTTTTATTTGTTGCTAAGCTCTGCTGCTGGTTTCTTCCCTGGGCAGTGCAGGACCCTCCAGTCGTCTTACTTCGTGTTAGTCCGACAGTCACTTCAGGAACTGTGAGTCTGCAGGACCTGCCAGGAAGGTCCACCACAGCTACAGCCTTCTTCTCCATTTAAGGTACTGTTCAAATCCAGTTGTCCGTTTCGTCCAGCCGCAGTGAAAGTGGGTGAAACCTTTTTGCCAATCCGAGGGCTTGTCCTTCTCCCTTCTTTAAACTAACTTTTCTGCTGACCAACTTCATCTCAAACTCTTGGCAAAGAATTAACCGCGAACTACCCTGAACTGTGTGATCTTGAGCAAAAGACTCTGATCCATTGACTTTGGGCCAGGCCCTGTTTGAATCTGATTTCCTCACTGTAGTTCCTTCTTCTAGATTGCTGTGCTTACTTACTTGTTGGTGCTTTTCAATTCTTGCCTAACTTTGTCTTTCCCTCCCTTTTAAATTGCTGGAGTGCCATTTTGCTCACACTTCATTTTGAGCCTAACTTGTCCAGAATCTATTGGGTGTGGTGTAGTTTACTAAGAGTGTGATTTTTCAACTGCTTTACTTTAGTGAAATGTTTTACAACTGATGTGTAAATAAATGTATATTCTTTTACTCAGAAACCTTGAGTCAGTGTTTGTTTGAATCATAGTAATTGCTGTCCTTTGTGTAACTATTGATACTGCTCACTTACTCTTGAGATAAGTCTGGCTGCTCAGTCATTGCTACCACTTTACTGTGTAGTACCGGCTTGTACCAAAGGTGAATTTGTACTGTCACTTTTAGGCTTAATTGTGTGTGGTGTTCCCAAAGGATACTGCATATAATTCTGTCTAACACAGGTGTACAGCGGTGAGGATCAAGTATAGTGATTACACTTGTAGTGCTGCTATTACCTTGGATCAATGGACCACAAGGCTAAACATCACTAAGAACCAATCTTAAACATGTCTGATATGATAAGCTACAGTCAGGAGACCCTCCTTAGTTACACTGTGGATTATCTGAAAAATCTGTGTAGAGAGAGGAATCTCTCTGCCAAAGGCAAAAAGTCTGAATTGATTGAAAAGTTGTTAGAGAAACAAAGTCTGGAGGGCAGGTATGAAATACCTGAACCCTAGGCAAATGTGGAAAATAAGGAGGATGATAATGTGTCTATTTATGTTGAGGTAGAGGAAGTAGATGTGTCTCATAATATAGGCCTCACTGCTCCCTTACCTGCTCAGCCACCTCAACCTTTGTCCACTGGGACCCCTAGCGGTCCTATACTCAGTCCTGAATTCATTGCTCTAGAAAAGATGAGTCTTGAATTGGAATATAAACGTTTAAATGCTCAAACTGAACAAAAGCATCAAGAACTTAAGCTCAGAGAAATGGAGATGAACCATGCTTTAGAAATGAAAAGGTTTTCTATTGAAAATGCTTCTCTCCCAGAGCCTTCTTGGTCTTCCAGTCCTAAGAGACCCCGTATACCTAAAGAAATTGTGGGTATGTATGAGGTTAAGCTTGATATTTTGGATTGATTGCCAATGTTTGAATGGGATTCAAGGTCTTAAAGGGAATCAGTTGCTTCCCTGGCTCTTCTCTAGGCTACCCACTGTTGCATCTGATGTTGTGATGGAATTGGGGGAGGTGGATAGGATGGATTATGAGTGTGTGAAGCTAGCTTTAATTGCTATATTTGGGAAGACCCCTTCCTAGTACCTTAAGAGGTTTAGGACACTCAAAAACATGATGTACCCCTTGGGCTACCTGGATATGTGAATGTTTGAAAAACTTAGATGGTTGGGTTTAGGGTTTCAGAGTAAACACTTATGAAGGGATGAAAAATCTTGTTATGTTGGAGTTAATTTATGATGCCTGTTCTCCTGAGCTCAGACAGCACTTGGCTGATTCAAATATGCTAGATCCAAAGAAGTTAACTAAGGCTGCTGACTTGTGGGTTGCCAATAGGGCTACTCACAAGGATTCTGGGGAAACTCAGAAGAAGGATGAGGGAAAGAAGTTAAAGAAATATAACACAGATAATTCTAATACCTCCAATCCAAAAGCGGGCCACAAACAACAAAATAAGGGTAAACCACTGGGGAAACCGAATCAGGCAGGTACGCCATCTGGACCCACACCAAATGGAGGTCAGAACAAACCCCCATTCATCAAAACATTTAGGAAATGTTATGTTTGTGGGTCAGCTGACCATGTGAAAGGGCATCCCAGATATAAGGGTAAACCTTCACGGGTCCACTCTGTCTCCTTAGCCTTCAAACCAGAGGAAGAAGTACCAATGGCAAGTGGAAACTTTCACCTACTGGCTGATGAAACCATGAGAGTCTCAGGTAGTGTTTCATTAGTGTCCATGGGCTTGTGGGAACAACAGAATTTAGATGTCTATAATTCCATCTGACATAATACTAAAGAGTATTATAAAGATAGTGTACTTGTGAATGGACAAGATACTCCTGCCATCAGAGACACTGGAGCCAGCATAACTGTGGTGAATGAATCATTTCTCAAGGTGGAGGATGTTGCTAAGACACCCAAACTCCTCACAAAGTTAGCTGTGTAAATGCTTTCCCAGTTCCCAGCTCTCATCCAGTGTAATTATATGACTGTCAAGATACCTGTTAGTGTGCAGAGTGAAGTGCCTGGGAGAGTCTTGTCGGGTAATGACCTGAAAACCCTTGGAGTTGTGTCAAGCACCCCCAGGCCTCCCAGTAAAAGGAAACAGGAGCTCACTAGGCCTGCCAGGGAGAGGACCTTAAGAGGCTCTCCAGAGAAGCTAATAGAGGAAGGAAACTATCACTCCAACTAGACAGGAATTGCTCACTGCTATTTCCAAAAAGAAAGAGGCAAAGGGGAAACCCAAGACCTCAAGGAAAAAGTCAAACAGCACCCCTGTGCTACCAACAAGGACATCCCCAAGGTTGTCCAAAGTCACACCTGTGACTCCTTCACCTGCTGAGGCAGAGTGTGAGGTACAACCATGGGTGGTTGATCCAGTTTCTGAGGAATCAGATCTGGAGGAAGACACTGTTCTGGTTGGAGATCTTGACCCTGTTGACCATCCTGAGCTGCAGTCTTTACTGGTAAAAGGTGGGCCCAACAGGGGAGACTTCAGCAGAGGACAAAGAGGGTGTCCTACTCTCAAAGGTCTTTGGCAACAGCCTGCCAACCAACTTGTTGGGCAAGAAGTTGGAAAGCATAGGTTAGGCTGGAAAGATGGCCTCTTCTACAGTGAACTGACTGAGTCTACCCCTGGGGACTACAACATAATTGTAGTGCCCCTTGCTAACAGGCTTCAGTTCCTACAGTTGGCCCATGAGATACCTTTGGCTGGTCACTTGAGTTTCAAAAGAGACCAAGCAAAGGCTCTCCTTTGACTTCTACTGGCCTAAGATGGGTTCAGAAGCTGACAAATTCTGTAGGAGCTATCACACTTGCCAAACCTCTGGCAAGAGTGGAGACCAGAATGTTGCACCCCTGGTGCCTCACCCAGTGGTTGGGTTCCTTTTGAGAGGGTGGGCATCAACATCGCTGGTCCCCTTGACCCTCCCACATCTTCAGGGAACAGGTTTATCCTGGTTGTAGTAGACCTATGAGGACTGTCATGGCTCAGGCTGTGGCTAAGGCTCTACTTGGTATTTTTACCAGAGTAGGGTTTCCTAAGGAAGTGATATCCAACAGGGGGTCCAATTTTATGTCCCACTACATGCAAGCCATGTGGCAAAACGGTGATGTCACTTCAAAGTTCTCTACAGCCTACCATCCACAGACAAATGGACTGGTAGAGAGGTTTAATCGAACTATTAAGAGCATGATAGGTGCTTTAGACAAACCCTTTAAAAGAAAGTGGGACCTTCTACTGCCATGCCTTCTCTTTGCTTACAGAGAAGTCCCTCAGGAGGGAGTTGGTTACAGTCCCTTTGAACTTCTTTATGGCCATCCAGTCAGAGGCCCATTGGCCCTGATTAAGGAGGGGTTGGAGAGTGCTCCTTCCCCAAGCCAGTCGGAGTGAGTGACTATGTGATAGGTCTCCAGAGGAGAATGTCACACATGATGGGAGAAGCTAGGGATAACTTAAAAGCAGGCATTGGCATGACCAGAAGGCCAGCATGGTTGAGTTTACTCAAGACCAGCTTGTATTAGTTATGGTGCCAACAAGGCAAAGGGCCTTGCAAGACAAATGGATATGACCCTTCAAAGTTGTGGGCAAACTTGGAGAGGTGAACTATTTGGTGGACCTAAGGACCTAGGAGGCTCCCAAAGTCTTTCACGCCAACCATTTGAAGGCATATGTCTCGAGACCAGAAGTGGGAGCTTTGCTTCTAGTTTTAGCTCAAGAGGTGGAGGAGAGTGAACCTCTACCTGACCTCCTCAGATGCCAACCTTTGGATGTGAAAATAGAAGGAGTCAATCTCTCTTCTCAACTGACATCTGAACAACAGGAGAAGTGCATAGTTCTGTTGAATCAGTTTGACTCCCTGTTTTCACTTTCACCAGGCCTGACCCCTTGGGGCCAGCATGATATCCTCACTGATGACTGTTTACCTGTGAAAAGCAGGGGTACAGAAGGTCAAAACATGTGAGATCCCACATCAAAGGAGAAGTCAACAAGATGCTTGATCTTGAAGTTATAGAGCCCTCTACAAGTCCATGGTCTAGTCCAGTTGTTCTAGTACCAAAGGCAGGATCCAAGGAGTTGAGAATATGTGTGGACTATAGAGCTCTAAATGCAGTTACTAAGACTGATGCCCATTCTTTGCCAAGGACAGATGAACTGGTGGATAGACTTGGTTCAGCCAAGTACCTCAGTACATTTGATCTGACGTCAGGCTATTGGCAAAAAGCCCTGACAGACCATGCCAAGGAGAAAACTGCATTCTCAATGCCAGCAGGCCTCTACCATTTTAAGGTTATGCCTTTTGGACTAAAGAATACACCTGCTACATTCCAAAGGATGGTCAATCAAGTTCTGAATGGGATGGAGGACTTCTGCATGGCATACTTGGATGACATTACAGTGTTCAGCCCTACATGGAAAGAACATATTGATCACTTAGGATATGATTTGCAGGCTTTTGAGCAGGCCCATCTGACCATAAAAACAAGCAAATGTCAAATTGGTCAGAGCAAAGTGATCTACCTTGGTCATGAGGTAGGAGGAGGTGAAATAATGCCATTGTCTAGCAAAGTACAAACTGTACAAAACTGGGCCACCTCCACTACGCAAACCCAAGTGAGAGCTTTTCTAGGTCTCACTGGGTACTACAGGAATGTCATAGAGAACTATGGGACCATAGCTTCTCCCTTGAATGTGATATCCTTTCCAAAATTCCCTAAAAAGGTTAGATGGAATGAGGAGTGCACTCAACCCTTTGAAAACCTGAAGAAAGCCCTATGTCAAGCTCCAATCCTAAGGGCTCCTCATTATCACCAACCCTTCATTGTGCAGACAGATGCCTCCAATACAAGTATAGGTGCAGTCCTTAGTCAACTGGATGAGAAAGGCAGGGAGCACCCCATTTGCTTCATCAGTAGGAAACTGAAGGAACCAGAAACAAAGTGGGCAACCATAGCGCGTGAATGTTTTCCATTGTGTGGTCTTTGAAGAAGTTTAGACCATACTTGTATGGATCTTCTTTTGTGATTCAAACTGACCACCAACCTGTGAGATTGATGCAAATGAAAGGGGAGAACCCAACACTTCTGAGATGGTCAAACTGCCTGCAAGGGTTTGATTTCACCATTGAGCACAGAGCAGGATGTTACCACCAAAATGCTGATGGTCTCTCTAGGATGTTTTTAATCAATTAGAGGTAGAGATTCATCCAGGAGTGGATTAAATATTCCTGTCCCTTAGTCTGGGGGGGGATACGAGTGTTAGGGAGAATTCTCAGGAATGGCTAATTTCCCTTACCTACTAAGTCCCTCAGCAGCTTTGCTGGATTGCTAGGATGTATTCACCTGGTAAGAGTCTGAGTCTTTTTACCCACTCTTACATGTGTTTTGCTGTGTGTGTTTAACATTTTTTGTGTTCATAGACTGTGGAGCCTCACCTACTCCATAGGCATCATCCTTTTACTTTGTGTTACACAGCACCTTCAGTGCAATGACACAGGGTTGTCTTCAGTGCTTTAAGTGGGGTAAGAAATTGAGGGGGGCCTACGTTTGGGGGTGTTGCTTCCATTGTGGGCGTGGCCTAAAAGTGCTCAAATTATACTAAGGTATGCAAACAAATATATAAATGTGTGTGAGCATTTATATATTTGTATACATACTACTATGGTTTGTGTATTTTTAAAGCCTTCTTTTATAAACATAGCAATGTGACATATTTCTATGTTTATAAAAAGTGGCTTGAAAGTTCACAAACCATAGTAAGTTACGCACACTTGTGTGCTTACCTTACTATGGTTTGTGTACTTTTCAAGCTACCTTTTATAAACATATACATTTGTAACATATTTCTATGTTTATAAAGCCTTGAGGACGGACAAAACACAAGGTGGCTTTTTCCGTCGGCAAAGCTTTATTAAAGATGCCTTGAATTGTGTATGTTTCAAGCCGTCTGTTATAAACATAGAAATATTTCTACATTTATAAAAGATGGCTTGAACTGTACACAATTCAAGGCACCTTTTATAAAGCCTTGCCAAAGGAGAACGTTGCCCTGGGCTCAGTGATCTCTGCTCAGAGCAGATAGATCACAGAGCCCGAGGCGTCTTTCACCCTCTGTGAACCCGCGGGCTCTGTGATCTAATCTGCATATTAGATCATGGAGCCCGCGGGATCACTGAGGGTCAGTGACCTGGCAAGGGCAAACAAAGGGACTCTAACTTCCTCTGATGGCCCCATGGAAGTTACAGTGACTGACGGAAGTGCCAGCCAGTCACAGCAACGCTGTGAGTGGCTGGCACTTCTGTCAGCTCGCCTAACGTTAAACTGGCGGGCGCATCTCCCATCGCCATGGCAGCCCCCGGCCCATTTAAAGCACTGGTTGTCTTTTTGGCTTCCCAACTACGACTCCATTTTCTGGGGCTGACTACTGTCTCCCAGAACATATAAAGTAGCCATTGACTTTATTAGTCTCTTTTCAAACTCACAGACCGAGTACAAACTATCTTAAATAGAGTTCTGGAAAGGGTTAATACTTATCCCTTATTGTCTGTTTCTCTTGGAGCATTGTTTTGCTCCCTTTTCATTAAGACTTGGCTGGTGGAAGTGGTAACTGCCCTATTTTTCCTACCACGGTTATCTTAAATATCTCTGGCATTGTTTTAGGCTATCTTGGTAGCCTCGAACTTAAACCCGCTAGACCATATACCTTTTATACCGTTCCGGCTGGGTTTATTCGCTATTTATTTTTCTAAAAGTCTTTCTCGTGTTTTTCTCTGCTTGCCAAACCAGGTTTGGTTCCTTTGTTCACCGTCCTTTCGTGGGCTTCTACACAGAAGCCCTCCTTAGGTGCCTGTATGTCTGAGGGGGACAGGATGTGAGGGAGGGGTTTAGGACTCCCTGCACAGAGTCTCCTTGGAGACCCATGTCACACTCTGTTTTGATTGGCTGTGGTGACTGTCCCGGCGGGACAGCCACCCTGCTGTGTGATTGACAGCCAGGCTGTGTGAATGGGGGAAAACTGCATAAAAAGCAGGTCTCTGGGTCTGGAAAGGCAGAGTCGCCACTGGAACGAAAGAACCGAAGAGGAGCTGACAGAAGAGGACCCCCACAAAGACTGAACCACCCGGTGAAGCCCTGCTGCAGGTCCGAATCTTCATACTCCAACGACAGGGAAGATCTTCAAGGAATCTTCTCCCCTTGAGCTGGTGCGAACAACCGGTTTGCCAAACTGCTCATCAGGTCTCCCTTCTCTGGTCGAATTTGCTCTACAGAGCACCAGTGAACCGGATAGCCAGTAGGAACGGACACTGCTTGAGTTTTAAGGAATCCACCTTTTATTAGTTGCTTTGCTCTGCTGCTGGTTTCGTCCCTGGGCAGTGCAGGACAGGACCCTCCAGTCTTCCTACTTCGTGTCAGTCTGACAGTCGCTTCAGGAACTGTGAGCCTGCAGGACCTGCCAGGAACGTCTGCCGCAGCTACAGCCTTCTTCTCCATTTAAGGTACTTCTCAAATCCGGTTGTCCATTTCATCCAGCCCCGATGAAAGTGGGTGAAACCTTTCGCCAATCCGAGGGCTTGTCCTTCTCCCGTCTTTAAACTAACTTTTCTGCCGACCAACTTCGTCTCAAACTCTTGTCAAAGACTTAACCACGAACTACCCTGAAATGTGTGATCTTGAGCAAAAGACTCTGACCCATTGACTTTGGGCCAGGCCCTGTTTGAATCGGATTTCCTCACTGTAGTTCCTTTTTCTAGATTGCCCTGCTTACTTACTTGTTGATGTTGTTCAATTCTTGCCTAACTTTGTCTTCCCCTCCCTTTTAAATTGCTGGAGTGCCATTTTGCTGACACTTCATTTTGAGCCTAACTTGTCCAGAATCTATTGGGTGTGGTGTAGTGTATTAAGAGTGTGATTTTTCAACTGCTTTACTTTAGTGAAATGTTTTACAACTGATGTGTAAATAAATGTATATTCTTTTACTCAGAAACCTTGAGTCAGTGTTTTTTTGAATTATAGTAATTGCTGTCCTATAACTATTGATACTGCTCACTTACTCTTGAGATAAGTCTGGCTGCTCTGCCATCGCTACCACTTTACTGTTAAATACAGGCTTGTACTAAAGGTGAATTTGTACTGTCACTTGTAGTCTTAATTGTGTGTGGTGTTCCCAAAGGGTACTGCATATAATTCTGCGTAACAATATATCCCTGCAGACAATTGTGAGAGCTTAGGTAGAGCAAATGAGTAATCAAGGAGGCCAATTTCTACAAGCAGCACCTCTCTATCCAGTGGACAGTGTCTACATAAAAGACCACATCAGAAAGTGGAAAGAGGAGCGCTTCACAGTCCTCATTAAGTCACACCCACTGCAGTGAAAATTGAAGATCACCGGGGATGGGTTCACATCACCAATGTGCGCAAGGACAAGCCCACAGCCTCCCATTGAGACGAGGAGCACGGAGCAGCATGATGGGGAGTATTCATTCATTTTCATTAACCTTTTTTCAGCAAAAATCCTTTATAAAATACCAGCAAAGGAGGAAGGAGAGATTGTTTTTAAAGCTAATGTCATGAGGGGTAGACAACAACAAGTTGAATTCTTTTGGAGTGTAATGATCATAACATGCGTTAGTATAGGATAAATAGTTTTGTTTTATTTGATTATGAAAGAAAAAAGTGGTACACATTTAAATGTCAATGTCAATAGAAGAAAAAGGAATTAAATAGATGAAGAGGGTTTTCATCATGCCGCTGAAAAAGGGCAAAGTTTATCATCTGGAAACGTATGGTACAATGAAATGTTACTTGTGGTAAGTGAAAGGGTGAACTGCACATACTCTGTCTGCTCACTCAATCCACACGTAATAGGGGTGCTCTAGCTCTTCCTGCCTCAGGGTGTGTCCTATGTAGAAGCAGGATGCCTAATACCCCTATCCCTCTTCACAACTAGGGGTTTATTCCACGAAGCAAATGTCAATGTTCAATGGGTGGATGAACAGGAACATGTCTATGCATATAATTATCTTTAATTAATAGAATGACTGAAAAAAGAGAGACAAAATATATGATAGTTGAATTAATAACAGAAGGTTCTAAAAGGGGGGAGCTAAAATGAGTGAGCACTAAATGCGGAGGGGCAAAGCATTCCCTGGTATCACACAAGACCATTAATGAGAATAAAAGGGGCAGTGTGGTATGATGGCAAATGGGTGGGGGTAATAATGCAATGTCACGCTGAAGGGTTTGTGGGTTATGAGCAAAGTGTGGCAGCCAAAGTGAACAGCAGTTGTAAGGCAATTTGAGGAAAATGTGTACATGCATTGACCAGGTTAAATGAAAGACACAAACCAGTTGACATAAAAAGCTTTACACGATTTCCTCTGTGTTTCAGGTTAAGTGGATCTATCCATCTGGGGACTAATCCCAGCTGTGCCAAGGTGATGAGGAGTGCAGCGCTGCCGAAGGGGACAGTGGCCATAACAGATGAGTGGTGGGCCTGTGGATCAAAGGTCTACGCCCAGCTTCCACCTGATTGGAGTGGGATCTGTACAATAGTTACACTGCACAGCCCTGCCCTGTTGTTGCCTTGAAACTGCACTTACATAGAGCTTGTGCTAAAGGAGTGAGTAGTGCAGCAAAGTGAGAAGCAAAAATTGCTGAGCAGAAAGATAAGAAGCAATAACTACTGGTCCGAAAAAAGTGCTGATAATGTGGCCACAATCCCTGATGAATTTCAGCTGTTTTCCAAGGCTGCCACTTTCTTTACATCCCTGCTGCTTCCAGGTGTGCAGGCTGCAGCCAATGCAAAGTGGCTTCAGCTAACACATTATGAGTTGCTGCAATTGGCCAATTCAACAGCAAAAGGCATAAATGCAATAAAGGAAGAGTTGAGGGCACTAATTTTGGTGGCTCTCCAAAATCGTTATGTTCTGGACCGTCTAACTGCTATAGAAGGAGGAGTGTGCACTCAGTTTGTCAGTAGCTGTTTCACAATAATTCCCAATGGAGAGGCTTTGAATGGAACATTGAAAGCAGCTATCAGTGAAATACAGACACTCCACGAAAGGATGACAAGTGAAGATAGTGGAGTGTAGTCAAATAACTGGCTGGACAGCATTTTCACATGGGTGCCCACCTGGCTTTCTGGAGTATTTCGAGTGACTGTCCCCACATTGGGCTTCCTACTCATCACTGTCTGCATTGGCAAAACTTTATTTAGACTATATGCTAACAAAAAAGGTGGAACATTCATGTTGCCCCTGAATGTTGATGGGGAAGGTGCTAGAAATAAGCCCACTAACAAGCTAACAAACGGTGACAAAGATAATGAGGTCATAGTACAACCTGAGGATGTTGAAAACTACAAGGCCTACTGGATTTCATGTGATAAGGATGGGGAAGACTGTGTGTTGATGAATAGGCCAATAGAAAAGTGGGAAGAGGAGGCGGCGACATGAGTAGACTAAAAAAGGTGTGGGCAAGTTAAAAACAAATGGCAGAATGGGGACTGGAGAGAGGTATTTGTTTAGTTATTGATAGGTGGAATAATGTTGTAAAATGCAAGTTCCCTGTGGTAAAAAGGTGCAAATTTACCAGCTGTGGGAGTAGCCTTTTGATTGGTTAGGGGATTTCATTGATAGCTGCACAGTTATTTGCACTAGACTGGAGAATGCACTCAATAATCATGTCCCAAGTTAATAAAACATAGATAATAAAGATAGGGCACAGGTAGGTATATAGGTTTAGCATTAGCCTGAGGCACTGCAAAAATACCTCAGAGCATGCTTTTTCGAAACAAGTGCTAATTTCATTAATTTGCTTAATAGCTCCAGTGGCTGGTAGCACATCGCACATCTCACGTTCACAGATAGGAATCAAACAATCTTTGTTACTTTCTAGGTCATAAAACAGAGCTCATGGGTCCCTCGGGAAAACAATGATTGCACAGTCGTATTATAATTCAGCATATTATTTTACAAAGCCTGACCTACTGAAGGTTTCAGAAAACCCATGGCAGTTTCAAATTGCCCCTGAGTACATTTCTGCCTGGAAAGAACTTTGAAAAGTTCCTAATATACAACACTAAAGCGTTAAATTGTTCTTGGTTCAAGGCTCTGATAGTGTCAAGGTAGAAGATTTTCTCATGAGAACGTAGATGGAGCTGACCAGGGCAGTTGAATAAAGTTCTGCTGGTCATCTCAAATGTTTCATTACATTGGCACTATGATGTGGGAATTTGGGGTTGGATTTTGACATCACAATGGAAAAACTAGGTTGGTGTGGTAAGGTTTGCGGGACCCAATCACAGAAAATAATGTATGCCCTTCTATAGGGGACTGATATGATTCAGCCAATCAGCTTCTTGCGGATAGACATTTTTAGACATTTTTATGTTGCAAACTAATTGTTATAAAAGCTTTTGTTTTCGGGGCGTACCTTTGACAGCACATTTCATGCAGTTCTGTTCCACATTCCACGTCTGAGCCCAGATTAAAGTTGTGTTACTCCTTGCCTTTTTGTCTACTTTTGTAATTTTTTACTGGTGAGTTCTGAGGCAACCCCCTGAACATTCTTATTCATGTTTTTCATCTTTCTGTTCAGAATTGTTTGTGGTAAATAGCAAGATATACATGTAAGAGAATGAGTGGTATTTGTTATTGTTAGGATCCCCTTTAAATTTAATGCACACCAATTGAACATCATGAAACATTACGCGATTGTTCAGCATGGGCGGTATGTCAATTTGTTTAGGGAAGTTACATTAAGTGGGAAAAAGTTATACATCTCCCAAAACTGCCTTCTACTTTGGACGTCCAATGTAACCATAGTTATAGCCACTATCACTGACCAAAATATATTTAATAACCTGTTGTATGTCTATGCACTGCCAGATGGCCTATCAAATTTAAACAATTGTGTAAATACACATGTATGAAGGACACCCATGTTGCTGATGTGCTGCGCACGACTCCCTATATAAGGGCCTCCAGATTATCCAAAGCCCTCTTTATCTATGTGCATGTATTGCTTCTTTCTATACTCTCTCACCGGGATTTCAGAAATTCTGTCCTTGACTGGTGTTGCTCAGACCTCTCTTATCTGGCCTGGTAACAGTTCCCTTTCCATCCCACTTTAGTTTGGTATTCCCAAAGATTCGGCCCTTGACCTTCTCCACTCTCTTCTATTATTGCTTCCTACAGTTTCTCTCATCACATTAATGTGGATGAGTCTGAACTCTCTTTCTCCTTTTCTGCTTTCACTCATTGTCATCTCTCTACTCTTTCAGATTGCTTAATCACTGTTCAGTCTTGTGTGTCTGCAAGTAACTTCACGTTAATCCATCCAAGATGAAGGTTCTTTTCTATCCATCAGGCATCCCATCTCCAGTTCCTTCTCCTATCATTTGTTTTCCTCTGATTTCCCTTTCGCACTCTATCCGTGATCTCAACGTAATCTTTGATCCACCACTTTCATTTTCTTTCCACATTTCTGCTATCACCCTAACCTGATGTTTCCAACTGTTCAACCTCTAGAACATCTTTGTTTCTTTTCATGCTACCACACTTCTTATGATATGATATGATATGATATGATATGGCATTTATAACATGGCTATACACAAGTGTTGCAAGGCGCGACGAGGCAAGGGAGGGGAACAGAGGGAAGACAGAGACAAAGATCCTACTAGGTCAGGTGACATTGAGATTGTGCAAGTGCAGGAGAGGGGTGAATGGAAAAGTGCAACGGGAAGGGGGAGGGGGCAGTGCATTAGAAGGGATCAACAGTAATATAAATAAAATAAAAACCATTCAATAAAAAGTACGGCCAGCTGCTGGCAAGTGCAAGGGTAAGTGCAGACAAGTGTCAAGTGCTTGAAGTACGCTGTAGGGGTAAAAAAAACTGCCCCCAAGTGCAAGGGTTGCCAGGGGGCAGTGCAGACATCAGAGAAGAGAGGAGAGAACGAGAGTGTGGAGTCAAAGATAACCCCAAGGTTTTTAGCCTCACAGGTGGGAGTAGTAAGAGGGCCAAGAGAGGCCGGCCAGAGAGTGACAGGAAAGGAGAGAGTAGATGTGCCGATGAGGAGAATCTCAGTCTTACTGGAATTAAGGCAGAGATCATTGGTGGCACACCGCTCCTGGATAGCAGATAGACAGTCAGAAATGAGATAAGGAGAAAAGGTGCCAGAAGGGAGCCTGTAAAAGAGCTGAGTGTCATCCGCATAGCACTGGAAATTGCAGCAGAGAGCGGCAATGCAGTGGGTGAGAAGTGCCAGGTATTATTTGAAAAGCCAAGGAGAGAGATGACACTCCTGGGGAACACCACAGGTAGAGAGAGTGATAGAGGAGAGGAAGGACCCAAGTTGGACCTTGGAGGGTTGATTGGAGAGGAAAGAGGCCAGCCAAGCTAGGGCCTGATTGGTGATACCCAGGTTATCATGGAGATGGTTGAGCAGGATAGCATGGTTGACCGTGTCAAAGGCAGAAGAGAGATAATTAAGATGAGGACACAGGGGTTATTGGAACAGAGGTTTGAGAGCAGGTCTTTACGGATTTTTAGGAGAGCAGTTTATGTGCTTCTGGCAGCTGTGAAGCCAGACTGATGGTCATGGAGACAACTGACGGATTCAGTGTGAAGATTTAGCTGGGAGATAGACAGATTTTCCAGGAGTTTGCCCAGGAAAGGAGTGATGGAGATCGGGTGGTAGTTAGCCAGGAATAGGGGTCAGCTGAGGGTTTCTTAAGAAGAGGGCGCACAAGGGACTTCTTCAGGGGGGAAGGGAAGACACCAGTGGTGAAGGAATGGTTGCAGAAGTCAGCCAGAGCAGGAGCCAGGGTGTCAATGTGGTCCTTGATGGATTTGGAGGAACAGGGGAGAACCTGTTCTTATGATACTTTCATAAATCACACTTGTCTTGTGGAATTGGTGAAAATTATGGGCCTGGATTGTTATCATTAGAAGAATCATAAGACCCATTATTAGAATCAGTACTCTCTGTAGAGAAACCAGAAAACATTATTAGACCCATTGTAGAGAATCATTAGAATCACCATTACCCAATCATTACTCTTTGCTATGGAATTATTCCATTGTTGCATTCTGTTTAGTTCGGATTAGTACATTGCTGAAGTAGACACTATCCACATTATTAGACTGCCACCTTTGTATGCATTTGCATATTTGCTTATAGATTGACATGTTATGCATTTGAAGAGAGTTGCCCTGTTATATGAAGGGTTTGCTTAGTTATGTTATGACAGAAAGAGATGCTTTTAGAATGACATGTTATGTATTATAGTGCTCCAATAGGAGAGACACATGCTAGACACTTTGACATTTGCAATAGAATGACACTTGCACCATATTTTGAAGTGCCATGATTGTGTTTTAGAGACACGGTATATTTGCACCATGATTTGCTATGCATTTATGTTTGCATTAGAAATAGCACTTAGGCAGAGAGAAACTTCGAATTAGGCCTGGAATGACACACACAGTGCATAATTGAAAATGACATGAAGAGCCATTTAGTACACATGTTATGCTTTGTAGAGACACACGAAGAGACTGTCATGTATGTATGTTTGTATGTTGAGTCACTTAGAATGAGTTTGCATTATAGTGCTTGGAATTGTAAACACTAGGAAGCATTTAACACGAGGCCTGAGCCATTTGCTGATGGAGAGACACACACAAGTTTCCTGCGCCACTGGGCTCAGCGCAAAAATGTTATGGTTAAAACAGTGTACCAGGAATTTGTAAACAGCTTGGTAGATAACATGGACCCTTGTCCCAGTAGAGAGAGCGAAGGAAGCTTATCAGCTTGGCTTCTGTGCTTCACGGAGACAACACGAGGGTGGGGGCAGCACCAAAGGAGCGACATGGAAACAGAGAGGGCAGCCTTTTGCATGAGAGAGACGGGGCCTAAAAGAGCATTTTGTGATGCCAACAGAGCCTACATTGGAGTGAATGCAGACATAGATGGAATAGATGGTGTTTTTCACCACACACAGAATGGCCATGAAAAGAGATATGATGTTCAAATATCACGCTGACAGCACACGAAGTGACAGGACATGCCATGCAAGGAACACGCAAACACAGTCTGGCAGGCATTTTGCTAAACGCTGAGAGACATTCTTAGCTTAGGGAATGTATGTAACCATGGAGAGATATGTGCGTCATTGGAGACTGTAACCAGAAAGGCTGGAGAGAAAGGAGTGAGCTAGTTTGAGGGAGTTTGGGAGAGTGCCAGAGAGTGGGAGAGAGCCACAGAGAAGTTGCTGAGGTTGCTGGCTTTTGGTTGGAGATGGTGCAAGATGGAGTATGAGATGCAGAAGCAGACTGATTAGGCTTCATGAGATAGATCTGGCAAAGAGGGAGCTTGGCAGTTGGCAGTTACCAGATCTGAGGCCTGCCACTGACTGACCTGGCAAAGACAGAGCTGGAAACACATGCGGAATGGGAAGTATGGTTTTGGCCTAGGCTAAACTAATTGATTAGAACAGACACACACACACACATAGCTTTGGGTGAAGAGGAAATCAGACAGGGGACTGTTTAGAGTGAGAGTGTGAAGATGGTGTGGATTGGGGTGGATTTGCCCATGGAGGTGATGGATGCTAGCACTTGCATTAGACTGCATTAGAACCACACATTAGGCAGCATAGGCTTGCATTAGAAACCTGAAAGGCTTATAGTCATTGCATGGTAGCTTTGCACCAGAAGTATAAAAGGTGCAAATTAGACATAGCATTAGGATTGCCTGCATTGTTATGCTTCGCTGTGTGTATATAAGTAAATGTATCCCATTGTTATAATTGAATCGATTCTTTGTGTTTTCTTTGTGTCTTAATTTATTTGTTATTTGTGTCCCCGGTAGTAAGATAGGAGTAACACAGTGCACATAGGGCCTGAGATACGAATGCAGCAAGGGGGGGTATAGTGATCCATAACCCCGTAGGGGATTGTCAAAGATTGTCTGAGACCGGAGCGTGTTTGCCCGGGGGGGCAACACAATGGTTAGGGGTTTTGTTTTTTCAGGACTAACAAATGGAGGGGACACCCGGATCTTCACTCAATGCTGACTGATAGAGATAGATGTTTTGCAGCTGGTCTGCTGGCACACTTATCGGTTTGTGCAACTGTGTTTTGTGTTTTTTTCTTCTGTTAGTTCGTCGTGGGAATAGAGATTTTTTTTGTTTCATGTTTTGTCTGTCTTGGGGATGTTATGTTATTGTTATTGAGCATGCTGTCTGCAATTTCATTCACCGTAGGAAGGGGAACGTAATTGTTTGACCTTGATTGCCGGAATTGGTTGACATTAGTCACATTTGATTGACATTGACCGAGAGCAGTATTTCATGACTGGCAATGTTTTATGAATAAATGTACATTAATTCGAGTGAGAGAAACCGTTTTTTTTTTCTTGAAGATGCTCGGGGTATTAAAACTGCAGAATGAGTTCATTTCTTAGTGAGCTGAAGGCAATAAGAAATCGGCTTAAAAATATGCTTGAGGCCTGGGATGTATCACAGGAATCAGCTGTATTGAAAGTGAAAAGTGACATAGCTATGAGAGAGGGGAGCCCATATATTGTTGATTTGCACTCAGTAATATATCGTCTCAGAGATATGATTAGTAACTGGGAAAATGTCCCATTGAAAGCAGAATCAGACCCATTGCATTCAATTTCATCAGAAGCGATGGGCTGAAATATAGTTCCTAGAGGAATGCATGTTGTTAGTGGGGAGAAAAAGTTACCTCACAATAATGGGAGAGATAGTACAGATTTGACAGACATGTGCAGTGTGCATAGAGAATTGGCTAGAGGAATGCATAGAGAGTTTGCCTATGAAGATTTGAGGCATTGTGCATTGAAGAGACTTTTGCATGAGAAGAGTTATGTGCATGAAGGTAGTTATGTGAAGATTTTTGATTTGAATAGAAAAAATGATTGCAGCAGTTGTATCACGAGTATTTTGATTCCTACGTTTTCGAGTGAGAAAAAAATATTGTCTAATGACATAGATATTTTGACAACATTGCAAGAGAAGGTTGATAAAGGGAATCGTTCTAAAATTGGATGTATGGGAAGCTTGCATGCCTGGAATTTTTGTAGTTTGAATGTGTGCATGGAAAGGATGTTTGTTGACATTGGAGATCGCGCGGGACTGGCAGACTGTGTATTTGAAGCACGAGTTAGCAGTGCATCTCTCCCAGGATTGCAGGAATGTGTGAATGTAATTTCATTGTATATGAGAGAGGCTGTTAGATGCACTGACACATTAATGAGACACAGGGGAGATAGCATGGATGTCCTTTGCGGGACATGGGAAAGTGGAGAACTAGCAATGTGCACTTCAACGCACAATGAGAAATGCTGTTTTATTTTTTGGCTTTGAAAACACCTGAAACTGAGTAAGACTGATACTTGCACTTTTGTTTTCTTTGCATGAAATCTGGAGAGACACCTTGACCATACCGAGATCGCATTGATGACCAGACCAGATGGCATCACCGCATGAAATGACCAGACCATGATTTGGAGCAGCATGATACCTGAGAGCAGCATGTCCAGATGACCGGCATGACCACACCAAATAACCAGATGTGATGATGGCTGACACCTTGTGACTTTGCATGGCTGTTTTGAAGCAGCACCAGAAAGAGAGTGGCTTTTGTCACCTTGTAATGTGACTTTGCATCATGGCTGTTTGTTTGCAGCAATGATGAGACATTGGCATCTGACCATTTGACGCTTTGCAGCAGCACTTTGAGGAATGCCGACCGACCGATTTGAATCCTTAGGGTGTGGCCTTATCCAAAGGCTGTGCTCTGAGAATGTACCCAGAAAATCTGCTTGCTACCCAGACTAAAGAGACTTTGTGGCATGACACCTATTGCCATGGGAAGTGAAGATTGTGACCGGCTGTGCAGAGAGAATACACCTTGCAGCATCCTGTGCCAAGTGAGAGAGAAAGAGCAGTGAAAAATTGTGCAGCAGAGAGCAGAGAGAAATTCGAATTGCTTTGTGTGCAGCTTTTGTAATCTGCAGCAAGAAGATAATCCATTTGGAATGCCTTTTGCACCAGACAAGTTTGTGCCTGAGCAGAGAAAGAGAAAAATGCAGCAAATGAGCAGGAAGATACACGCTCTGAAAGCATGTCTTGCCTGATCCACATTGGAAAGCAGTAAAGCTTTGTCTCTTCAGTGAAGGAGACAGAGCATGGTGCTTTGAAAGCATTTTGCACTTGTATTCAACGCTGGCTGTCCCTCATTTGAAGAGCATGGGACATGGCATGGCAACAGCATGACCTGGTGAGAGGAAGAAGAGAATTTGAACCTTCTAGAGATGGGCCTACGGAGAAGGGCCCATGTGCATGAAATTGCAATGTGCATGGAATTGCACTGGAGAGTAACCATCTTGTAAACACTCTGAATGAGTGCACCTGTGCTTAAGGCCTAGGGAAAAAGGGAGCATATGCATCAATTTGAATCAAATTGAAAGTCCTGACACGCAGTTTTTCCCGGTGCTACCTTTGAAGTGAAAGGGCACATGTTCTTCACTCCATGGAGAAGAAATGGGGCACATATGGTACAGACATTTGCTTGCTCCTGTCATTTTTGGACCTCTGTGCAAAAGCTTGCCATTTATCAAGCAGGCCATCCTGAATTGGCTTGTACATGTTTCTGCTACCTGAACACTATTGGCTTGAACACTTTGCTGTTTTCACACTTTGTTGCTGTGGAGAACACTTTGCAACCTGAACTTTGACCTTTTGCTGAACACTGATATTGTCATGATCTCTGCTTCCAAAAGGTCAGGGTTTTCCCAACTCCTTTGGAAACAGATCCATAACCCAGGTTCCGAGTGCCAACCAGTCCCAATTGGGACCTTTTGGACCCAGTCCTGGCGCCAGTGGCACCAGGCTCATAAATATGCCCAGTCCCAGTGCTGGAAGCGCTGGGCTCATAATGCTTGGGTGGACTTACCTGCAGCAGACCATGCTGCTTACTTGCCTGCCAGTTGAGCCTCTGATCCTCTTCTGTTTGGAACTACTTTTCCTGTTGGGTGGGGCAGGAGCCACTCCCTAGATTCAGAACACTGGAACTCTTCTGGAAAGCAGGAACTCTTTTCTTTCCTAGGCGTGGCTGTGGAAGGAGACACCTAAGCACTACAGGAGGCTATTTAAACCACACCCGATGGATGAATCTTGCTTTGCGTTATTCTGCATCCTCTGCAGCAGAACGCTCATCGTGTCTTCTGCATCTGATCCTGGGCCTAAGGAAAAAGGCTTACCATCATGAATCCAGTCTTCAGCAACACCTATAAAGACAAGAAAGAACAGGTTAGCATTACGGTCTTCAGTGACAGCTCTTCACTTACCTGGTCCATCGGCTGTCACCAACGCCTCGCGCTGCATTCCGGCATCTGAAAGACAAAGGCTTACCTACTCTTCGTGCGCTCCGGAGGTCTTCACACTGCATTCCGGCATCTGAAAGACAAAAGCTTACCAACTCTTTGCACGCTCCGGAGGCCTTCAGCGCTGCATCCCGCATCTGAAAGACAAAACAAGGTGCGTTTAAAGACATTGGGGAACTTTAATACTCACGTGCCATTACTCCTTTCCACATCTAACCCAGTGGGTATTCCGGCACCCTGCAGCCGCTCCGAACTTGTACCTGCAAAATAAAAAGACAGTTAGAGCGCATCGTGAAGCAGGCAACAAGCGCTTACTTACGTGCTTCCAGGCGCTTCTATTCATCACACGGGCTCCATCTTCAACTCACTACAGCCCGTCATCCGCCATCGCCGGAACCCTGCAAAACAAGAGACATCATTACTAAAGACTTTAAAGACATTAGGATTACTCGAAACTTACCGTTCGTGCAGTAAACGACGGACAGCAGTCCTCTGAAGTCAAGAGGCCTGCTCCCCTTATCCAGTGAAGAAACTGGTTACAGCACCCTGCCCCGAGGCAGATGGAGAGCACGGCGTTCACTTACCTAAGGTGAGAGCGTTAACCTTTGGGGTTCTACAGGAGAAGAGAAAGGGAAGAAGAGAGAGACATTCAATAACCCAGTTCCTTAATCCCATATTTTCTATCTGCAGACATCTTACCCTTCGAGTCAGACATACAGTGCACAGAGGTCCAGCCCAAAGAGCCAGCCGTGTGTTACACATCACCTTTGAAGATACGGTATACGCCCAGTCAAGACCGGCGCCTCTACGGGAATCAGGTGAGCGTTACAGAACGCAAAGCCTACCACAAAACTCCAGTCCAGGCGCTATGGAAACCTCAGATACCGACCAGCGAGCCCAGTTACTTGGGGAACTAAGGGCAGAAGTGCATGCAGCCCGTCAGGAAACGAACGCTCTAAGAAGGGAACTGATTATTTCCAAGGAGCGAACAGATGATCTCGCTAGACAATTGCTACAGTCACAAGCCGGACAGACCCCGTTACCCGCATCTGGGGGAAATCTTCCTTCTACATCCTCTACGAACCCAGTGCAGATCAACCTACCTGGGAATGTACCTCTGGCTCCGCCCGAACGATTTTCTGGTGACCCAAAGAGGTTTGCAGTATTTATCAATTAGTGCCGGTTGCATTTCTTATGCCGGCCAGCAGCCTTTCCAACTGATCAAGCTAAAGTAGCTTTCGTGCTTTCGTACCTTAGTGGCAATGCGGCAGACTGGTCGATCCCTCTAGTAAATCAAGATGATCCGGTCCTCCATGATTTTCAAGCTGTTCAGCTCGGTATGGAAAAACTGTTCGCAAGACATTCACAGGGGCAGGCCTTGGACAATGAGCTTCTTTCGTTGCGACAAGGTAATCAAGACCTTTTGGCTTATATTGCGTCTTTCAACAGACTGATAGTGGAAACTCAATGGCCTGAGGACAAAAGGATTACGCTGTTTTATAGAGGTCTACGTGGAGAGCTCAAAGATGTGTTAGCCCAAGTAGTGAATCCCCCACAAGATTGTTCGGACTATATAGACTTAGTCGTTCAAATAGATCACAGACTGCAGAACAGGAAGGCTGATCGTTCCAAGTTTGATGCTCGAGTATTTTCCAAACCGCCAACTCCTTCCAAAGGAGTAGACTCCGGGGAACCCATGCAAATAGGGGGTCTGAAAGGTCCTCTAACACAAAAGGAGCGGGAAAGGAGAAAACAGTTGCAATTATGCCTCTATTGCGGAAACTCAGGGCACTTTCTTCGAGACTGTCCGGTGAAACCTGCCAAGAAGGCAGTAGGAGCTGCAGTTACCAAAGTTACAAACTCTGAGCAGGGAAACGACCTCGCCCGACAAGAATAGAGGTCCTCTTGCCGAGCGTGAAAACCAGTTCCGTGACCTCGCATTTCGTGATACCTATGGTCCTCATTAGCCCTGATAATCCGGATCGATTACATGCAATTGAAGCTTACGTCGACAGCGGTGCCATCGGCAATTATGTGGATCATGAAATGGTTTTGAGGATGAATCTAACTCTTTGTCCCAAGGCTGTAAAGGACGTCATTACTACGGTGGATGGTACGGAGATAGCCTCCGTGCCAGTAACGCATACCACTCAAGAGGTGACGCTAGTAAGTCAAGATGGACACCATGAGAAGATCGTGTTCGATGTGATCAAGGCCCCTCAGTTTCAGATTATTCTAGGAATACCTTGGTTAGAGAAACACAATCCTCTGATCGTTTGGCGAGCAAGAACGGTCCAGTTTCCAGAATGTGTCTCTACTTGTCACCCTCCACCTGGTGTTGCACTGGCAGCAATTTCTTCAGAGACTCCCCAGTTACCTCCCAAATACCTAAAATACCAAGATGTTTTCCGGAAGGATCAGGCTAACTCTCTACCTCCTCATAGGTCTTATGACTGCCAGATAGACCTGATACCTGGATCTACTCCTCCTTGTAGTAGAATTTATGCCCTCACCGAGCCTGAGAACCTTCACCTTCGACAATACCTGGATCAATACCTGGCAAATGGGTTTATTCGTCCTTCCAAGTCCCAGGGTTCTTCAGCTCTGTTCTTTGTTCCAAAAAAGGAAGGAGACCTTAGAACTTGTATAGATTATCGCTCCCTGAACCAGATCACCTTTAAGAATAGATATCCGTTACCTTTGATCCCTGAACTCCTGGACCAAGTCAGAAAAGCATGCATATATACAAAGCTGGATCTTAGAGGAGCTTAACACTTGGTACGAGTAAAAGAGGGCGATGAATGGAAGACGGCCTTCCGCACCAAGTATGGGCTATTTGAATATCAGGTCATGCCCTTCGGACTTTGCAATGCCCCGGCCGCCTTTCAATATTTTATGAACGATGTCCTCAGAGAGCTCATAGATGTGTGTGTTGTTGTTTACATTGACGACATCCTCGTTTATTCTTCATCGGAATCTGAACATCGGAAACACGTGAAAATGGTCCTCGAAAGATTGCGTCAACACAAACTTTTCGCTAAGTTGGAAAATGTGTTTTCAACGTGACTGAAGTTGAATTCTTGGGATTCATATTATCACCTGGCGGAGTGCGTATGGATTCAAAGAAGGTCGATGCAGTTCTCAAATGGCCATCACCATCCTCCGTAAAAGGTGTGCAAAGCATGTTAGGCTTCGCTAACTTTTACCGCAGGTTTATCCCCGAATTCTCTCGAATAGTCCAGCCCATCACTGCCTTGTTAAAGAAAAACAAACGTTTTGAATGGTCTACCGAGGCGGAACAAGCTTTCCAGGATTTGAAGACTAAATTTATCTCTGCACCAATCTTAAAACACCCTCGCCCCAAACTCCCCTACATCGTGGAAACTGATGCTTCAAGCCTTGCCATGGGGGCAGTTCTATCACAAAAGGACCCGGTAACCAATCAGTTGCATCCTGTGGCATTTTGGTCCCGCAAATTCTCGCCTCCTGAAATCAATTACACGATTACTGACAAGGAACTTCTGGCTATCAAGTCTGCCTTTAAGGCTTGGCGGCATTATCTGCTGGGGCCCGACACACCGTTACTGTGATTACGGATCACCGAAACCTGCAATATTTAAAAACCGCAAAAGCCCATTCCTCTAGACAACTCCGTTGGGCATTATTCTTTGCCGAGTTTGACTTCATAATTACCTATCGACCTGGTACAAAGAACGGTAAAGCTGATGCCCTTTCTCGGATGGGAGTGGAAGAACACTTGATCAACCCTAAACCTGTACCAATCATTCCCGAACAAAGAATTCTGGGTGTAATCGCCACAGAATCCATAGAGGAAGTTAAGGATAAAGCCAGGCAACTTGTAACTCCAGCAGACATACAGAATTGGCATCTGCAGGGAAAGGACTTTGCAGTAAAGGACAACTTATTGTATTTCCAAGAACGATTATACCTACCCAGCACAGATTTACAGAAAAAAGTAATCTTTTGTTATCACGATTCTTTAATGGAAGGACATCCCGGTATGGCCAAGACCTCAGAAAAGATCAAGCGCTACTTCTGGTGGCCGTCTTGGAAAAAAGATATCAGAGACTTTATAATGTCCTGTGGAGTATGCGCCCAAAACAAGAGTCAAAAGGAAAGACCAGCAGGCCTCTTACGCCCTATTGACATCCCACCTCGCCCTTGGCATACGCTTTCTATGGACTTCATCACCGATCTACCTCCATGCTCCGGATACAATACGATTCTAGTAATCGTGGATTTATTCTCCAAGATGGCGCATTTCATTCCGCTCAAAGGCTTGCCAACAGCAGCAACTCTGGCCCGAGAATTTCTCGAAAACATCGTCCGACTGCACGGTTTTCCTTCGGTTCTAATTTCGGATCGAGGTAGTGAATTTATTTCTCATTTTTGGCGAAGTTGCTGTTGGTCGGCTCAAATTGATGTGAGACTATCGACCAGTCACCACCCTCAGACCGACGGACAAACCGAGAGGACCAATCAAACTCTGGAACAGTATTTACGCTGCATGCTGCAACAAACGGAAAAAACTTGGAAAGACATCCTTTGGATAGCCGAATATGCCTACAATAACTCTGTCCATTCGGGAACTGGGAAAACCCCGTTTTTTCTTTTGTACGGCAGTCACCCTCGAACCTCGGAGTTGGATCCCCTCCAAGATCTTGAAACACCAGCAGTAGACTACCTGCATTCTACAATCACCCAAGCCTTTAAGGAAGCTGTTTCTCACCTTCAAAGGGCTAAAAAACAATACAAGAAAGGAGCAGATCAACATCGGAAGGAACCCCCTCAATATCAAGTAGGGGATCAAGTCTGGTTATCCACCAAATATCTACCTCTAAAAGGGCCACGCACATTCAACCCAAGATACCTTGGTCCCTATTCCATCACTACCATAGTAAACCCAGTAGCGGTCAAGTTGGACTTGCCCCCGCACATGAAGATACATCCGGTCTTCCACGTCTCTCTATTAAAACCCGTGCAACCTCAAACCCGACTAACTAAATCTCCAAAACCTATCCTAGTTGATGGAGAACTCGAGTTTGAAGTCAAAAGCATTCTGGACTCCAAGATCTCCAAATCTAAACTATTTTACCTAATTGACTGGAAAGGCTACGGCCCCCAAGTGAGATCCTGGGAACCTGCTGAATATGTCCACGCTCCTCGCCTAATCAAAAGATTTCACCGAACATTTCCTGACAAGCCAAAACCCCCGGAGAAGCCCGGTTTGGGAGGGGCCTTGAGGGGGGGTACTGTCATGATCTTTGCTTCCAAAAGGTCAGGGTTTTCCCAACTCCCTTGGAACAGATCCATAACCCAGGTTCCGAGTGCCAACCAGTCCCAATTGGGACCTTTTGGACCCAGTCCTGGCGCCAGTGGCACCAGGCTCATAAATATGCCCAGTCCCAGCGCTGGAAGCGCTGGGCTCATAATGCTTGGGTGGACTTACCTGCAGCAGACCATGCTGCTTACTTGCCTGCCAGTTGAGCCTCTGATCCTCTTCTGTTTGGAACTACTTTTCCTGTTGGGTGGGGCAGGAGCCACTCCCTAGATTCAGAACACTGGAACTCTTCTGGAAAGCAGGAACTCTTTTCTTACCTAGGCGTGGCTGTGGAAGGAGACACCTAAGCACTACAGGAGGCTATTTAAACCACACCCGATGGATGAATCTTGCTTTGCGTTATTCTGCATCCTCTGCAGCAGAACGCTCATCGTGTCTTCTGCATCTGATCCTGGGCCTAAGGAAAAAGGCTTACCATCCTGAATCCAGTCTTCAGCAACACCTATAAAGACAAGAAAGAACAGGTTAGCATTACGGTCTTCAGTGACAGCTCTTCACTTACCTGGTCCATCGGCTGTCACCAACGCCTCGCGCTGCATTCCGGCATCTGAAAGACAAAGGCTTACCTTCTCTTCGTGCGCTCCGGAGGTCTTCACACTGCATTCCGGCATCTGAAAGACAAAAGCTTACCAACTCTTTGCACGCTCCGGAGGCCTTCGGCGCTGCATCCCGCATCTGAAAGACAAAACAAGGTGCGTTTAAAGACATTGGGGAACTTTAATACTCACGTGCCATTACTCCTTTCCACATCTAACCCAGTGGGTATTCCGGCACCCTGCAGCCGCTCCGAACTTGTACCTGCAAAATAAAAAGACAGTTAGAGCGCATCGTGAAGCAGGCAACAAGCGCTTACTTACGTGCTCCCAGGCGCTTCTATTCATCACACGGGCTCCATCTTCAACTCACTTCAGCCCGTCATCCGCCATCGCCGGAACCCTGCAAAACAAGAGACATCATTACTAAAGACTTTAAAGACATTAGGATTACTCGAAACTTACCGTTCGTGCAGTAAACGACGGACAGCAGTCCTCTGAAGTCAAGAGGCCTGCTCCCCTTATCCAGTGAAGAAACTGGTTACAGCACCCTGCCCCGAGGCAGATGGAGAGCACAGCGTTCACTTACCTAAGGTGAGAGCGTTAACCTTTGGGGTTCTACAGGAGAAGAGAAAGGGAAGAAGAGAGAGACATTCAATAACCCAGTTCCTTAATCCCTTATTTTCTATCTGCAGACATCTTACCCTTCGAGTCAGACATACAGTGCACAGAGGTCCAGCCCAAAGAGCCAGCCGTGTGTTACACATCACCTTTGAAGATACGGTATACGCCCAGTCCCGGCGCCTCTACGGGAATCAGGTGAGTGTTACAGATATGCTCTTAGTGAAAACAGTATCCGCTTTGTGAACACTTGCTTTGTTGGCATTGCATCTTTGTTGACATTCCTTGGCTGAAACCTTTTGCATTAGAACTAAATTTGTACTGTGCACAGTTGTGAGGACACACATACCTCATGTGACTTGGAAATACCTTGGACTGGAATATAACTGAATATGACTGCATGTATACACTGACATGTATGCATTGATCTAGGGAATGTTTGGCCTGTTTGGCTACTGACATCTGTACTGACCTTCGACACCTGTGAAAGTGATTGTTATATTTTGTGCTTGACACATTGAATTGGAAACACCTGTACACACAGTACTTGTGCATTGATTCTATGCATTGCATTTCAGATTTCTGCTTGTAGAGACACTTTCACACCTTTGGCTTGTAGACAATTTTTGACTTGATTTTTGGCTTCACTTTTGACCTTTGACATTTGTCTATGCTGTTCTGATTTCTGACACATTTGCATTTGATATTTTAGCTTGCCACTGATAGAGTGAAATGCTTGCATTTTGAAAAAAGGTTTTTTCCGCATCAGGAATGACATATGATTTTTCCTTTTTTCTACAACTTTGCTTGGTATTAGCCTACCACTTTTGCTATGTTATGTATAACATATGTTATGTTATATTATGATTTATCTAACAATACAAGGAGAGAATTGTGGAATTGGTGAAAATGAGGAGCCTGGATTGTTATCATTAGAAGAATCATAAGACCCATTACTAGAATCAGTACTCTCTGTAGAGAAACCAGAACACATTATTAGACCCATTGCAGAGAATCATTAGAATCACCATTACCCAATCCTTACTCTTTGCTATGGAATCATTCCATTATTACATTTTGTTTAGTTCTGATTAGTACATTGCTGAAGTAGACACTATCCACATTATTAGACTGCCACCTTTGTATGCATTTGCAAATTTGCTTATAGATTGACATGTTATGCATTTGAAGAGAGTTGCCCTGTTATATGAAGGCTTTGCTTAGTTATGTTATGACAGAAAGAGATGCTTTTAGAATGACATGTTATGTATTATAGTGCTCCAATAGGAGAGACACATGCTAGACACTTTGACATTTGCAATAGAATGACACTTGCACCATATTTTGAAGTGGCATGATTGTGTTTAAGAGACACAGTATATTTGCACCATGATTTGCTATGCATTTATGTTTGCATTAGAAATAGAGCTTAGGCTGAGAGAAACTTCGAATTAGGCCTGGAATGACACACATAGTGCATAATTTAAAATGATTGAAGAACCATTTAGTACACATGTTATGCTTTGTAGAGACACACGAAGAGACTGTCATGTATGTATGTTTGTATGTTGAGTCACTTAGAATGAGTTTGCATTATAGTGCTTGGAATTGTAAACGCTAGGAAGCATTTAACACAAGGCCTGAGCCATTTGCTGATGGAGAGACACACAGAAGTTGCCTGCGCCACTGGGCTCAGCGCGAAAATGTTATGGTTAACACAGTGTAGCAGGAATTTGTAAACAGTTTGGTAGATAACATGGACCCTTGTCCCAGTAGAGAGAGCGAAGGAAGCTTATCAGCTTACCTTCTGTGGTTCAAGGAGACAACACGAGGGTGGGGGCAGCGCCAAGGGAGCGACATGGACACAGAGAGGGCAGCCTTTTGCATGAGTGAGACGGGGCCTAAAAGAGAATTTTGTGATGCCAACAGAGCCAACACAGTCTAGTGAATGCAGAAATAGATGGAATAGATGGTGTTTTTCACCGCACACAGAATGGCCATGAAAAGAGATATGATGTTCAAATGTCACGCTGACAGCACACAAAGTGACAGGAGATGCCGTGCAAGGAACACGCAAACACAGTCTGCCAGGCATTTTGCTAAATGCTGAGAGAGAGACATTCTTAGCTTAGGGAATGTCTGTATCCATGGAGAGATATGTTCGTCATTGGAGACTATTACCAGAAGGGCTGGAGAGAAAGGAGTGAGCTAGTTCGAGGGAGTTCGGGAGAGTTCCAGAAAGTTGGAGAGAGCCACAGAGGAGTTGCTGAGGTTGCTGGCTGTTGGTTGGAGATGGTGCAAAATGGAGTACAAGATGCAATGAGAGAGAAACAGACTGATGAGGCTTGATGAGATCGATCTGGCAGAGAGGGAGCTTGGCAGTTACCAGATCTGAGGCCTGCCACCGACTGACCTGGCAAAGACAGAGCTGGAAACACATGCAGAATGGGAAGTATGGTTTGGCCTAGGCTAAACTAATTGATTAGAACAGACACACACACACACACACACAGCTTTGGGTGAAGGGGAAATCAGACAGGGGACTGTTTAGAGTGAGAGTGTGAAGATGGTGTGGATTGGGGTGGATTTGCCCATGGAGGTGATGGATGCTAGCGCTTGCATTAGACTGCATTAGAACCACACATTAGGCAGCACAGGCTTGCATTAGAAACCTGAAAGGCTTATAGTCATTGCATGGTAGCTTTGCACCAGAAGTATAAAAGGTGCAAATTAGACATAGCATTAGGATTGCCTGCATTGTTATGCTCAGCTGTGTGTATATAAATAAATGTATCCCATTGTTATAATTGAATCGATTTTTTGTGTTTTCTTTGTGTCTTATGTTATTTGTTATTTTTGTCCACGGTAGTAAGATAGGAGTAACACAGTGCACATAGGGCCTGAGATACGAATGCAGCAAGGGGGGTATAGTGATCCATAACCCCCTAGGGGATTGTCAAAGATTGTCTCAGACCGGTGCGTGTTTGCCTGGGGCGGGGCAACACGATTGTTAGGGGTTTTGTTTTTTCAGACTGACAGTCTAGAAATCTCATCTGGGGAGAAAAGGGGAAAGGCAGAAAAGGAGGAAGAAGAGGTGGCCAGAGAGGGGCCAGAGGAAGAGCAGGGGTGGAGGGGTGGAGAGGGAAGGGGGAGAGGAAGAGAGAGAGGACAGGATGTCCTGAGTTTTAGAGATGAAATGAGAAGCCAGGGCCATACAGAGGGCATGGGAAGGGATAGGAGAGGTAGAGACTGCACCAGGATTGGCCAGTTCCTTGCAGATTTTAAAGAGTTTGGATGAGTTATCGGATGTTGCAGAGACGCGGGTTTGAATGTGAGCAAGACACCTGTCTTGTTTTATGTTGCCTTGAGTAATGCTCAGCTCCCCCTCTTGGTCTTCTGGTTAATATTGTGGCCCCTTTATATTCTATTTGTGACTCCTCCATCTCTTATTTTGCATTTCTCCCAGCGACTCTACAAACCCTGCTCTCTTCTGTCTCGGTTGTCTTTTCTTTGAATCTCATTTACTGTTTTACTTGTTATGTGCTGTTTTCAAATCCCTTCATAGTGTTGGCCCTCCACCCCCACCCATCGACACTGACCTCCTTGTATTCCCCTCCTTGTTGGCTTAGATCCCATTCACGATTTCTCTTATCTATGTCCCACACTCCCTGTGCTCAGTCTCACTTTCTGTCTTTCTCTCTTCTCCCACCTAAGCATTGGAACAAATTCCCTCTCTTTATTAAATCACTTCCCTCTTTTCCTCTTTTTCGTTCTCATTTAAAACTATTTGCTTTTTGTCTATTCATTGTAAATTGTTTGCATGTCATTAATCTTTTATTGTACTCTTTTGTTTTGTTATGCTCTTTGGTGGAAGGCGCTATAGAAATAAATACAAATTAATGTTTATCTTTTTGTTGAGGGTACAGGTGTCTTGACCCAAAACACTTATTAAAATAATCAACAGGCAGTTGGACAATCCTGAATGAGGAACTCTTCATTCTGAGGTGCGGGATATGTCAACACAATGCTGGCTGACTGTGTGAATACTAGAGATACCGGGGACAGGTAAGATACATAACACAGGCCTGGTCAGAAACAGGTAAGACAATAAAGTGTTGAAGAGAACAGCTAGGAGTAGGTCGAGGGGACTGCTTTCAAAATGAGGGTGTGGAGCTTCAGTGTTGACTGGAATGAATGGATAGAGATAGATTTGTTGCCATGAGTGGGAATGAATAAAGAAAGAGTGTATGTAAGCACATGGAGGTCGGGGGACGGAGAGATTATGGTGTGAAGATGAGCAGGTGCTGTATCTCTTGGTAATGGGAATATTAGTGTTCCATTAAACACAACAGGGGAACCACATTTTCCGTTACAGCACTGTTGCAATTACAGATATTACTTATTACATTCTAGTGAAGACCAAGAAAAAAAACACTGAAAGCTGAGCACCATTGTTGAGAGATTTTTCAGAATAGTTCAACATAAGTTTAAAAGTGGCATTCATTTTGAAAAATAAATCCCTACATAAAGCAGAAAATATGTTTGTTTGTTGCTTATACAATTCTACACTATTCGACAAATCTGCACCACATTTTGCATACCTACCTGTTAGGACCCTCCGGACATTACTGGCTACATGACATTTGGACACCCCATCCCTTTACCCGGATTTCAGCCCCTTCACACGTGAGACGATTGCAATAAATTCACAAAACAGCCAGTGGTTGAAGTGAGCGGGAGCGGTCGGGAGCGTTGCTCCTCTACTTTTTAAATTACGTTTTACAGCTACTATACTTTTATTTGAAAAATAAACTGTTCCGGAATGGTTTCGTTTTGAAATAAAAGTGTAGGAAGATGTTGCAGCTTGCACTTTCAATGCACTACATTTAACGTTCCATTAAACAGCAGGTGAAAGTGTTTGCGGGTTTGTATTGTGTGTGGGAGGGGTGTGGTGATGGGGTTTCTGGGGAGTGGGTGCAGGCCAGCAGGGAACATAGTTCCGGTCATGGAAGGATCAGACAAAGCTAATTTCATGCATCTCGATGCGAGGAGCAAACCTCCTTGCATACCATGTTTCAAGGCCCCAGGACGCAACGTTTCCGAGATATTTGCACCACAAAGCACTGTACCATGCCAGGGTGAGGTGATAGGTGGGGAGGGCGCACAAAAGGTCCCACTATGATGCAGCACACCAACTCTCCCCACCCCTCCACGTTTACTCTGGGGTATGTAAGCCAACCAGACGCCCCCATTCTCAGTGCAGTTTACTGCAGAGTGCAAAGCACATCAAGTGATAAGTGACTTGGAACAGCGACCTACAGAATCATTGATTTTCAACAACTGATGAGAGTGTTATCATGGTTGTCTACAGAACCCATGTGGAGAACGGGTACTTTTTGATAGTATGAAATATTTCGAATTAATCTGTTCTTGTAATTATAACGATTTTCTAAAAGTATAGCATGCATTGAACAAACTGAATTTTACAATAAGGCACATAGGCTTCCTATTCTGCAGTACATCTTTTCTTAATTTTTAGTGACAGCAAAATTATCCTATTCCTTTTACTTTTTGATAAACAACCGCATACACATTAGAAATGGCTCCAAACAGCATGGCCATAATTCCTGCTTCCTCATGTATTCATGACCCATCTTTAATCACATTCTATTTTCTTTCTGCTGCATGACAATTGAGTTAAGTACTCATCATCAGAAAATGTTTAATTTTGATTTTATTGCTATGGAAGCTTGCTGTTTTACTTAAAAGGGTTGGATTGTATAGGGCATATTGCACGTTCACTATGATCAGTGTTGCTGATTATGTAAGAACTTAATTGGGTTTCTGTTCCAGGCGGAGCTTAACAACATTCCCTCTCCAATGTTTGCTATGCCTTCTGCATTTGCATTCCTTCCCTGCGCCATCTGTGTCTCTCGCACCTCCAACACTTCATGAATTTAGACTAATTTCTCAAGATAACTATCAATGTTTACCTGCTAATGTCCGATGACTGGAGGATGGCACGGAAAATGTAAAGATGATTAGTGACAAGCACACACTCCAGCAGGACGCCAGGAAATACCAGAGCAAGTTTGCTATAGAGGGAACATGTTAGAAGAGAAATTAGCTCTTCGATTGGTATGGAAGGCCTACAGACAGCCAATTGGGGCTCAGGGACCATGGAACAGATATGTTAAGTTTGCACAAGATACTAGAAAGGTAGCAGCAGCATGGCGTGCAGCAGCAAATCCACTACGTTGTATTTTCATTAAAATGGCTGTGGAGAAGAATGTAGAGTATGAGAAAGAGAAGGATACTGCAGACTGCAGGACCCAACCATGCTTTCAACCTTAGTGCGAAGACCGTATCTCCGAAACTATCAGAGACAATAGGCCTGATTTACACAGCATTTTTCAATGTTGCTTTCCCATTGAAATTACCTTTTGTAAATCAGGCCCCACATGTCTACCTCTTTCAGCAGTTTCTGACTTGGAATCATGCAGACCCTTAAATGGCACATGCTTACCTCATACAGTAATGGTTTTAGCGTTTGGTTATCGCCAAAGTTGAAATTGCACACATAGGAGCTCATTTTACTAATGAACGTACATTTCCTGTAGAGTGCAAAAGAGAAGTGCAAAGTTACAGAGGAAGTGTCTTCATGCCTATTTTTTACACTCAGCATAGCAAAATGAGTAAACGCTGCCTCCCATCTAAGCATGGCAGGCAGTGTTTCCAATGATTTCCAATGTAATCCACCTGCTTTTTACTGGTGTGAAAAGCAAGCAGATTACATAGGAAATCATTAGTTTTTGCGTCATCATGAAATCGCATGCTGGTGTAAAACTATGTTGTTTTTGAAGGCAGAGAAAAAAAGGGTGGTGGAAACATAACTTCAATTGTGGTCCTCCCCTCCACCTTCAAAGCAGTGAAAATGCCCCACAGTGTGATTTACTCTGACCTTTACAAAAGTTTTATGTGCCTTCATTCACTCTTTGGGGACTTTTAGCTCCTTGCTCTTGTCTTTTAGATGTTTGTTACAAGTGGTGTCTCTTTAGAGAGGGTAGTGCCCACTCTTTCATAATGCCTACTCGAATCCAGACACCTCTGAAGACCACCCTTGTAGTTAACGGTGGGAAACTATCTGCTTGACGCCCATCCTTAGCAGCAAACAGATACTATGTGTGGTGGAAACCTGTGATGAGTTCCCAGATGTTACACTCTAGACAGGTGAAATGTGTGCATATTGCAGTTAATGTGAGCAGCAGTAACACATTTTCACAACGATGCACCCTGCCATAAACTTGGCCAGGGATGTCATTTGGGGGTCGCTAGAGGTCACAGCTGCGACCCGTGGCAACTCCTGTGCAACCCCTGACACTGCCTCTGCCACCCCTGGTTACGGTTGCAGAGAAAACAAAAATAAAGACTGCTCTGACGAGAGCCCCCATTTGTTTTCAGCTGCAGGTCCTATTTAAAAAAAGAAATCATTTCTTTTTTAAGTCATTCTGACTGACTTCAAAAATAAATTATTCCCATTACGGAAAAGGGAATCATTTATTTTTTAAATTTGTTTTAATTGTATAGAGACAACATACTACTTTTTCAACATTTCATATCATTCATCAAAATTAACTGAAACATTAATATAACATTTAAAAATCATTTAAAAGAAGAATACATTACAGCATCACCAAGATACCTTCCTCCAACATAACTAATTTTAAGTATTCTAACCTGTCAGGATTAATAGTTAAAATGGGTGTTCATCACATGTGATATTTGGTTTGTATAAAACCACACACCTGTATTACCTGGACCACGTTTTTGGTTAATGAGGTCTCATGCCCCATTGTTATCCTTTCCCAAAACATATCGGAAACCAAGCTGTCGTCCTACCCCACAAACAGCGAAAAATACCTCACCCTCACCTCCCAAGTATTCCTACATTCCATGAGGACGTGCCTCAGAGGCTGAAGGCTGGTATCTTCGCAGTCTGAGCAACATTTCATTGCTTCACAATTTCAAACCCAACGGGACAAGATTTCACCTGTATGGACTAAGTTTAATCAAACCCTTAAAAATGACTCCTCATCCTCCAGCTGGGTGAATACCTTAAGTACCAAGCTAAAAACCCTCTCTTTTCTCAAATGGGGACAGTGATTTAGCCATAGTCAATTTACGCATGTCACCTATTGCACGGATGCAATCAAATCAGACCACAGCTTCCTTCGCCTTCATTGGCTTGGGTAATAAAGTATCTAAATCGCTACCACACTCCCAAAGGATCCCTAGAACCAGCTGCTTTATTTTGGACAAAAATATTGACGCCCAGTGTTCAGAGTGCACTTTATCAATGGCGACAGAGAGAATTTACAGAATTGCTTCAGGAGCTTTTTCATTTGGGTTGTCAGTTGGGACGCCTTCTCATTAAAGTCAAGCTCAATTTATCTTACTTTCAGGAAGGCAAATGCTAGAAATCCCAGATAAACCACCTCCTTTTCCACAGGAATGATCTGGTCTCCCATTGTCCACTTATAACTTGTCGTTCATCGGCCAGGTCTTTTAAAGGCCACCATTTTTGATTTGTCAGGATTTATCAAGAGCTCATTCACCTGCGCATAGTTCCCCTGTGAATTCAGGAGTCGCTGCAAGCCCACTGCTGTATTGTCCAAAAGCACAATATTGTTGGCGTAGGCCAGCCACCTGAACTGGGGCTGGCCAACGCAATTGTCAAGGCCGCTCCCAAGTGCGCCAGGTGCAGGGTGCAAGCAAGAATCCCTGCCTCACTCCTCTTTCAACTGTCAGCCGGTCTGAGAGCCGGCCCAAGGCATCCATTCTAACTCTTACAACAATCTCGTCATGAAGGCTAGCTAACATGGCCAAGAGGGGTTCCCCCCCCACCAGGAATCTAACTTCGCCCACTGGCAGAATGACTTCAAAAAGAAATATATATTTTTTTAAATGCGAGCCCCCCCCTAGCCCCCCAGCATATGGAGACATCTGACTCCTCTGTTCTCTGCATGCGTGTGTGGAACATGATGTGATATGAAAGGTTATTTAAAACAGGCTTAATACCCAGAGGTTTCTAAGCGCGGAGCGAACCTGTGTTGTTCCGTGTCATCTTGCTTCTGAGGCAAGCACTTTGCCCCAGGGCTATCCTCCCTAGTCAGAGGCCTGTCTGATGGGGAGTTACTATTTAACTCTTACCTGATGCCTTCCAGGAGTGTCTGCAATCCCTGCTGAATGTCCCAGACCTCTCACCACCCCAAGCATGTGCAGCAATAGACCAATGAAGTACTGCTGTGTTTAGGATGGAAGGGGTTGGGGTTATAGGGTGAGTCGTGCCCATGATTGTGCAATGTTTTCTTGGGAACGCTGGATCACCCACCTACAAGCAAAATACAGCCAATTACTGCAGGGTTATTCATTCTCACTACTGTCCCCCCTTCCCAAGTGTTGTGGGCTAGTGGCAAGGGGGAGACTGGACTCACACTAGATGCTCTGCTGGTAGGCCTGGATCCACTCATGTAACTCTGGCTACCAGTTGCTTCACTGGCTGCTGCATGCCAGGCCTGCTGTAGTGTGCAATGTGGTGTTTGAGGGGCTCTTATGGTATGGTATCCTTTTGCTTTTCTTTGTGTTTGCGAAAATTTTGTTGTCGTGGCTAGTAACCTCTTCCTCTCTCTTCTTGTCCTTGTTTTCTTATCTATGTTGCCTTCTTCTCTTGTTGCACTAAAGTGTCCTTTTTTCTCTCCTTCCGTGCCTCTATTAACTTATCCTTTCAACAGCGCTGTGATATCACCCTGCAGAACTGACCTCTGTGTTCTTGTTGTCTTCTTCTTACAGGGAACGAGGCTCTGCGGCGTGATGCGGTGCTCACAGTGCTACCTGGATGAAGGAGCTAATGCGGTAAGTACTTTGTTTCTTGTGCTCTTCGATGTTACAGGTTCATCTGGTAAGTGAATTCTTTGTCTTTTTGTCTGTGCAGGTACAAGTGCGGGTTGATGGCTCCAACGATCCAAGATAGATCCTTGTTAGTTGCGGGTTGATGGCTCCAGAGATCCAGGGCAGGGAAAACACGGTAAGCGTCCTGCTTCCTTCATGACAGGAACAACACGAAGGAAAGGGTGTGGGCCTAGGGCGTTTAAATAGCCCTGAGTCCATGCTCTGATGAGCTGGAGCAACTCTTGGAGCAATAAAGAAAGGGAAACTTGGTGGCCATGTTGGATGACTGGCTGTCGAGAACCGGATCTCACGATGTATCCCCTGATGTCCTAAAACATCAGGCCGCTCCTTCAGGAAGAGACTTCCCCCAGAGAGCACGGTCTGCAGAATAGAATCAACCTGTCAGACCAGGGGCTCAGGTGAAAAGGCTGGGCAGCAACAGAGCTAAAGTGGGAAAAAACACATAGGTACACTGGTCATGTTATGGGATAACAGAAAATAACAATCCTCCCACAACACAATCCCCAATTCTTACCTGTAGTGCAGAATGGCAGGCTAGACACCTACATATGCTGCGCCTGGCCTTGGGTGGCGTAAAAGACACACCTCGTGATAGGCAGGATCCTTCTTTGGATGGAGTTCTGATGGTGATTACCTGACCCGGGCAGAACGAGGGCACAACTAAAGAAACCAGAATCAATGTAGGTCCACAACAAATGGAAATGAAATGATGAAAGTTACCAATGCCATCCGTTTGGAAGAGAGAAAAAAGGCACAAGATCCAGTCAATCAACCAACGGAAGAGAACCAGAATGCAGTCCAATACTTGCAGTGTCCATGCAGGTGTATCCAGTGAGATGGTGGATAATGAGACCATTGAGTTAGCATCAGAGGTGGGAATCGCCAGAGGACAAGGGAGCAACAAAAGGTAAAGTAGCATGAATAAGAGCGGGCAAATGGGGAGCACAACGCTAGAAAAGGCGTGAGTAGTGAAGAAACACCTAACACGGTGAGAAGGGTCCAGCTGCTGTATTCATGGTGGTTCTTCAATGCAACTGTGATATGGAACACCAAAGCAGAGATAACACGAGTGCAGATGATTCTGTGATTCTGTGTAAGGCTGTGCGCAGGGACCAAGTGTATGACATGTAATGTAAAACAAGTAGAAATTACGGAAACGATAGCAAAAGGTCAAAATATACGGGAGAGCAGCCGAGGGGGAAAGGAAGCCGGGCGTAGAAACAATGGGACTAGGAAGCAAAGAACCAATCCGGGGAATGAAACAGAAGTCCTGGAAACCAGTATCCGAATAGCGAGATGCATAACAGCAACAATCACAGCACCTAGCCGGGCAAACGCGACGGTTAAGGAGCGCCGCCCGGCAACAACAAGGAAGCTTTAACCTACTGTTTCCGTATTGCGCATGAGGCGCGATGACGTGATCGGACTTTAGGGCTGCTGGGAGACGTAGTTCGTAATGGCGGACGTCTCTGGGAAATACGCCAAGGCGCCTGCCATTGTCTACACGCTACCCGGAGGAGCTTTCTTTTCAATGCAGAACAGCGTTTCCTGACACTGGCAAGGCGTTAACATGGTGGCCATCTTGATATGTCTCCCCATGACTTTTGCTCCATGGTGCAAGCGCCAGCAAAGCACGAGTGTAGTCCAGCCTTCCACAGCCCATGGGTCTCTTCTCAGGGAAAAGGTGGCAGGGGCAGTAAGCATACTTAATGGGGTAGTTTTGACCCTGGGATTCCCTGTGACCCTGACCCTGACATCTTCAGAGGAAAAGGCAAACATGTATTTTTGTTTAACCATGTGTGTGGGTGTGGGTGGGAGGGTGTGTGTGTGTAAACATATAATAATAATAATAATAATAATAATAATAATAATAATAACAATAACAATAATAATAATCATAATCATAATCATAATTTGATATGTATATAGTGCTTTGATCCAAGTGCTTTACATAGCACATATTTACATCAATTATTATTTTTATGTATGTCTAATGTGTGTGAATGAGTGAAAGCTTGTGTTAAATGTCTGGATTACTTACCAGTAATCGTTATTACTCCTAGTCCTACTCTTCCTCATCCCAGTGCTTTCCTATGAAGCACCTTGCCTCATACGTAAGTACTGGGTTGAGGAAGAGGGATGTGCAGGGAATGCCGGGGCGAGGAGCTGATTTTGGGGGTTGGAGGAGGAGAGTGGGAGGGGGAGGGGACATGTAGGAATGGTGGGGTATATAGGGGTGCACCAGTGCTGTAAATTGGGTTTCAGAATTGAGGGGGGCTCTAGTTAGGAGGCATGGTCTAGATAGGAGTGGCTAGATCCTCCCCACCCGTAATTAGACCATGCCACCTAACCAGAGTCCCCCTTTGCCTTTGGAGTGTGGTGGCCTGGCAAATGCTTGGCTCCACATGGGAGGCAAGCAGGAGAACTGGGGTGGATTGGTATTAAACTGTTGGTGTGACCAGAACCTCCTTTTTGTTCCAAATCACAGGCTCTGAGCCCCGCCGACAGGCTGCTCATGGGGAGTCAGAGCCTGTGATTAGGAAACAAAAGGGGGGGCTTTGAGCATGAAGGGTATAATACCAGTGCACCCTAGCTCCCCTTTAGTTTCTTAAAGATAGGACCTAACACCAGCAGGTAGCCCTTTCGTTCAAAGAGCCACATAGTTAAAGGGCTGCCTGCGGGGGCCACTGACACACGCAGGCAGCACTTTCACTATGCAGCTCCATGAGTGAAAGGGCTGCCTGAAGAGGATTATCTCCTCTCACTAAGAAACAGAAAGGGAGTTGTTGCACCCAGCCTCTCATAGTGTTCAATAATAAGAGAAGCCGACCCCCAGCAGGCAGCCCATTCAGCCAAAGAGCTGGCCATGGTTAAAATACTGCCTGCATGTGTCTGCACTTCTAATTAGGAAACAAGAGGGGTACCTCTCCTTTTTCCTAATCAGAAGCTCAACACCTGCAGGCAACCCTTTAATGCACAGCTCTTTTGATGAATGGGCAGCCTGCTGGGGGTTGGCATATCTGGGGATAGTCAAGGGGGGCCCGGTAGTGTCGGGCTTGGGAGTCCTTTCTGAAGACTGTTGAGGATCTGCCCCTTCTAGCCCTGGCCCACTTAAAGCCCTGGTGTGAGCTAAAACATTATGGGCATTTATGATACAGTAGGCATTATGTGTGTTATTAGTGGCTAGAATGGCATTTTGGTACAGTCAGTTTAGTCATTTCTTTCTGTGGTATGATATTTTTTACTGGATATCAATAATACATTAAGCATGATAAGTGTTATTAACTGTTCAGACTGCCATTTGGGTGCAGGCAGTCTAGCCTTTTGCTACTGTGTCAAGGCATATTTCTCTGGGCATGAAAGATAAAGCAAGAATGGTAAGTGGTTAGATTGGCATTTTGGTACATCCAGCATAAGTATGTCTCACTGTGACATAGCATTTTCTACTGTACATCATCAAGGCTAAAGAAAACATATGTTTATTGCATGTCTGGCCTACATTGTACAGCCAGTTTTGACATGATTTCTTACTGTGGCATTGCATTTTTAATAGCAACGTGGTAAAATAGCTCAGTCGGTTGAGCACTCGCTGTTCATGCGATCTGTGTGATCTGCAGGTCGCAGGTTTGGATCCCAGCAAGGCCAAGATAGCCTTTCATGCTTCCGTGGTTGATAAATGAGTACCAATTTCGTTTGGGTTGATAATTGAATGTAAATATGTGCTATGTCTATCGCTTTTGCGAAAGCGCTAGTTAAATAACAAATCAGTATCATTAATTAAAGCCTTAATGCTCCTTTACACTGTTGGTGACTTTCAGGTATTGGATTTTTGGATGCTGTATTGGTATTTTATTGTATTATGTTTATTTATTGCATGGGTATTTGAGTATTTTAAAGAATTGTACGTTTCTGTACTTTTGTTTTGCGCCCGCAAGCCACTTCCGGTGATGTCTTCACAGTTAAAGAGGAACTGTTGTCATCCAGGTCAAAGGTTATGTGACATCACTTCTTGTGATGTCATCAGGTGTGTGTTGTCACTTCCGCTACCACTGTCATTTTGGTGATATGATGTCCCTGACTTTGCGCCTCATTACGACTCTGGCGGCATGGTGACAACGGTGCTGGTAAGCTTAAAGGCACCTTTGTCACCGTACCGCCATAATAGGAGGGCAGTACGTCACCCGCGAGCACAACTCGTCGGATGCACCGGCACCGTTATGAACGGTGCCGTGCATCCGAGCTCCCCATTCCCATTGAGCCCTATTGGGCTCAATGGGAATGGGGAGTTCCACATTAACGGCACCCACGAAAGGGCAATTACCGGGTCTGCCAAGGTTGGCATGACCCAGTAATTGCCCATTTGTGGGTGCCGGTAAAATCACGGGTTTGGCGGCAGCCTTGCCTGTGTTACAGGCACGGATGCCGCCAAACTCATAATGAGGACCTTTGGCTTTCTCTAAGGTGTTAGGTAGAATCATATGCAGTGCCCTTAGGGACCACTGGCCGCAATTAAGACTATAAGTGGTAATACAATTTCACCTTTGGTAAAAGCCTGTACTACACAGTAAAGTGGTAGCAATGGCTGAGCAGCCAGACTTCTCTCAAGAGCAAATGAGCAGTAGTAGAGATTACACAAAGGACTACAATTACTATGACCCAAACAAACACTGACTCAAGGTTTCTGGTTAAAAAATATAAGTATATTTATTTTTAAACCATCTGTTCACAAAACACTTCCCTTCTATTAAATAAAACCACACTAAAAATATACTACACACAACCAATTCCTCTTGTTCAGGTCAATTCAAGGTAAGTACATTAGACTCTGATAGACCGGTGTTTCGAAAGAAAGACGTAACTGGGGGTTAACACGCTATCACTTTTTGACAGTAATGACAGTTCGGTTTTACGAAAAATAAAGCATACACGCGAAAAGTACTACAACCAAAGTTAAATACACTTAGCACAAAGAATGAAAACAAGGGAATAGGGAACAAAAATCATAGGCAATACTTTTGTCAAGGCAAATAGAATCCGAGGACACTTTCTAAAAGGTGCGCCAGTGTCAAAATGGGACAGCAATCCTGTTGTCGAGGATCACAAGGTTAGAACTGTTCATGGTTCGAGATTGCCAGGAGTACTTGGATATTGTCAAACGGAAGCAAAAGTTATAAGAGGGAAGGAAGAAAAGGACAAGCCTTTAATGAGGAAAAAGGGTTCAACCCAATACCTCAAGGTCGGACACAGAACCTTATTCGCTTGAAGAAAGCTGGTGCTACAGCAGTTGTTCCTAGTAGTTCCTGCAGACTCACGGTTCCCGGAGCTTCAGTCATGGGGACAAGAAGTAGGACGTCTGGAGTCATCTGCACTACCCAGGGATGAAGCCAGCAGCAGCGAAGCAACGGTGAATAAAAGGTGCGCTTCTTTAAAACAGGAGTGGGCTCTTCAGATGGCTATCCGGACCACTACAGCTGTGTGCAGCAATTTTGACCAAGAAGAGGATTCTCTGACTGTTGAAGGTGAGCTGGTTGATCCCACCAGGCTCAAGGGAAGAAGACTCCGGACTGGATCTTCTCTGTCGTTGAAGGGTAGATAGCTCAGGACTGCAGCAGGGCTTCACCGGGGCTCGGGAGTTGCAGCAGCCGTCTTCTTCTCCGCTTCTCTTCGGTTCTTGCAGTTCCAGTGGCAACTCTGACTTCCAGCCCAAAAGACCTGCCTTTTATGCCAAAATCCCCCATTCACACAGCATGGCTGTCAATCACCCAGCAGGGGGGTTGTCCGGTCCGGACAACCACCTCAGCCAATCGACACAAAGTGCGACCTGGGTCTCCAAGCAGACCCTGTACCAGGGCTTATTAAACCCCTCCCTCACATTCAGCCCACCTAGACACCCAGACGCCAAAGGAGGGCTTCTGGGCAGAAGCCCGCTAAAGGACGGCGAACAAAGAATGCAAACCTGGTTTGGCGCGAAAAATAAAACACAAGAAGGACTTCAACAAAAAGAAATGGTGACTAAACCTGACCGAAACATGGCTCCAAGAGGCACAGACAAAAAGGGGTAGGATTTAACCCTTTCCAATACTCCATGTAAGATGGGGTGTACTGGGCCTGTAGTTTAAAGAGACTACATAAAGGTAATGGCAACTTTACCTGTTTCTGGGGGACAGTAGTCAGCCCCAGAAAAATTGAGTCAGGGGGAAGTCTCAAAGACAACCCTTGTCACTGCACTGAAGGTGCTGTGTAACACACACAAACAGTAGGGCTCATGGAGTGGTGTGGCTCCAGAGCCCAAGATCACATACAAAGTCGAAATACACATGGCAAAACACATGAAATCCAGCAAAGCTGCTGAGGGGACTCACTAGGTGAGGGAAATTAGCCATAAATGAGAATTCTCCCGAACATAAGGTGCTCTATTTCAAAGCTACAAAGAAGAGGGTTTGTCTGCATAGAACATGAACATGCTTTTGTAGCTCATCATTTTGGATATGCCAAGATATTGTAGGTTTTGCTATAACTGCATCCAGCGCAAACAGTTCATATTATAACACATTTGTATGTACATCACTGCATGCCTGATTACTCCTATTTCTAAGCAATGTCACAATAGGTGTTATTACTATCAAATGCATCGGTTCTCAATTTATTAACCTCAGAAGGATGAGTTTGCCTCCTTCGAGATTTCAAATTGGAAAGTACATGCTGGCATATGTCACCGTTAAGCGTTTAACTCACTGAGCTATCCACTCACATGGCAGCCTGCTGCTTGATTTACTATGCAGTTTTAAAAAAATCTGTATGGAGTCCCCTTTCCCCTCCAGCCTTTCTTTAATATATATCAGTACTATTATCACCTTCATAAGAAGTGGGCGTTGACATATTCCTTCTACTTCAAAGAACTGTAATCATAGGTGTTATATGAAGAAGACACGTGACAAGTACCTGTTAAGAAAGTTCGTCAGTCTAAGTGCTCGCTGCTGAGATCAATGCTGTAGCTGCAGGCGGCAGGTTCCAATCCTGGTAAAGCCAACCTAGCTTTTCATCCTTTCGAGTTCAGAAAAAGAATGTTCATTTAGGTTGGGTACAACTGCACGTAAAAGTGTGTCATAGAAAGTGATTTTGTGAAAGTACTATACAAGTAAATACGTATTATTATTATACATTCCTGAATGTAAGTATAACTAATTCCTAGGAAAGTCTCATAGTCTTAGATTAGTGCCAGTTTAATAAAACGGTTATTCAGCTTCTGACATGCTGGCATACAAATCATATTAAAAAGTTTCTTTGTTTCCTTGAGATTTGCGTGGACCTCATTTTTATACTAACATGTCTGAATTCTAAAGGAGACAGGATTATGAAAGGAATTACAATGCTTTAACAAACCACGCACAGACTCACACGAGTGTGCGAGTTTCATTATTTAGGACACTGTCATTTGTTATCAGCGATTAAAGGTTGACCCCCGAATTGTGCCTGTGGTCTCCTGGTGTCTCCCATCTATATAATCCCAGAATACGTCACCACGTGTGACGACTAATAAGGCAGCCGACTTCCTACTGCCATGGGCGAATGGAAAGCAGGGCTACATTTACACAGGCCACCGTTGAGCAAGGCGGGTCCTATCGCTCGGCCTCCCATCTAAGGATTTCCCATTATGTGACGATCACACCAGACCACGGACTAGAACACCAGGCTTGGGAACCCCGGCTATTAGGATGCATTATACATAACTAATTGAGATGTCGGGTTACTGCACTTAAACTATAACCAACAGAGCCATTAAGCGAGAGATGTCTCGCGATCCCACGGTGATCTATCCGCGCGCCAAATGGCAGATTGAAACTCACTGAACCGTCCCTGTCTGTTTTACTCAGCCATACACGATCTCTTTCGTGCATGCGTTGCCCTAATGCAAAACACTTAATTCTGCATGACTGCAGAGCAGATCATTGTATTCTCCTGTGACGTGCCCATATCTACTACTGGCTGCTGTGTCCTAAGAGTGCTGAAGCAGAGATCCGCTCGAACAACTTTATAATGTATTTTTAGGTGGCTGGGGAAAATGGCGGACAATGTTTCCAAGAATTGGAAAGTTCGGTTTTTGTTTCAGAGAGGACTCCTCTTACGGTTTACATGTTACCTGAAATCCCCATCTGATGGCAAGTCCACCAGCTGAACAGACACATATGTTCAGGAAAATAAATAACAAACGAGAACGCATTTCATTAGATGTGCGCCTTCCCATCACGAGCCATATCGTAATTCCATAGGACCCGGGAATGTAGCGTGTGGACACTAAATAAAGACGAGGGCGAATTTATTTGACAGTATTATGAGCAAACAAACTGGAAAGAAACATTTGACACTCGAGTCCTGGAATGCTGTAAAAGTTTAATTAGATTTATGCATTAGTCATTCTTGACTTAAGGGTTCATGTAGGACACACAAAAATCCGTGGCCTACGAGGGAACCCTCTGTAACCCTCCCTGTAAATGCCAGGGCCCTCGTTAGTGGGAAATGTGGTCTCTCAGGGATTCATGCCATGGTCTACTTTACTTTATTTAAAATAATGTAGGACTAAAATAGAACACGACTTTTCAAAGAAAGGCATAATACACTGCAAGCAAGCGTGCTGTCACAGGTAAAGGCCCACAAACGCCTCCCCTCTCGATTTGACCCTTTCTGTAATTATTTTGTTTGAGATATAATTGCTTATTTATAATGCGCTTAATACCCAAATGTTTGTAAGCACAGAGCCGGAGATTGCTACGTGGTCCCTATGTTGCTCCACAACGTCTTGCTTCCAAGGTGAGCGCGTTGGGCCTGAGCTATCCTCCCTTTTGTATCAAGGGCTAATTAAGAATGGTTGGTATTGATATTGTTGTACTCCGAGTTCCAACATTAGAAGGGGCGGGTAATTCTAGCTGAGTAATTCCCAATTAAGAAGTCATGTTTGTTGGTATTTTTAAAACGTGTTTGATTGTAGTGCTCAGTGGAGGACGGATCTCTATCAGTAAATGAGGGTGATAATCACAAATAATGCTATTTAAAAATGAATCAATAAACAAGTAATAGGCATTTAATTCGGTCTGAAAAATGTACTTTTTTGTACTAAACAACTTTTATGGTAAGTGGAGCTTGGTAAAAGAAAACACACAAATACAATATACACATGTTTTGTTGGGGGTTTGGGAAAGGGCAGATAAGGGTTTGGGTGGGTAGGCAATAGCCAAAAATAAGTGTGGGAGGGGGTATTGGAGGGGTGGAGACCTCCAGAAACCCTCCCCCACCAAAACAAAAACGATGAGCATTTTTCGATGGAATGTGCACGTTAAAATGACAGGGAATGAAATTACAGGCGATGAAATGACATGGAACCTAATAAAGACCTAGGGCCTGATTTACAAAGGTGTTTTGCAATGGAGCTAGCCCACTGAAAAATGCTTTGTATATCAGGCCCACAGTGTTCCAGTCTGTGCACACATTTAATCTGATACGTCAAACTCAGAGCTTTAACTCATGGTGAGGTTAGGAGTTTCAGTCTTCTCTTCATATTCGGCCTCCAGTGCCCCACCTGGTTTCACATGAATAACCTTGCCTCGCCCTTATCCTGACACGTATCTTCTCTGCCCCTCCTGCCCCTCCTCATCACCCTTTCCCTGACCGGTTACAGTACACACCAATCCCCGACCAGCACTTCTTCAGCCAGTCCTAGTTATCTCTATCTTCTTTAAGCAGCTGGTGATGCTGTCCTCTGGTATGACACAGGCCACACATCTTTTTGATCTTCACTGTTGATGGTGACTGTAGCAACATGACTACTGTTCTGCAGGAGTACATGGAAGAGTAGTGGATACATTGTCTACTAAGCCCCACACTGCAACTAAGCTAGAAGTGATCCCAATTATGAAAGTGAAATAAGCACGGACAGACATGTTTACTTCCTTCACCTCTTTTGGTAATGTGGGCCATAGGCAGTTATAACTAAATGTCCAATCAGCATCTAAATCAGCGAATAGGGTGGACCGGCAGGCGCAAGCCAGAACCCTTCCTGAAGGCACCTCACAAAAGGCACCTGTCCTGGCCTCACTATCCAACGTTGCATGCCACAGGCAGGGTCCCCACACCAGGTGCGCCGCAGGAGCAGTGCATCTCGACCCTCAGGAGCACCAATCTGCTTTAATTTAAGCCCATCAGGGCTTTTGCATCCGCACAATCCCGTTGCTTGAGGGCTAAATCCCTCATATATTCTTTACAAAGTGACGTGAAAACGAAAAACCACGTTGCGCCCGGCCCTATAGTCCATTTTGTTGTCACTGTTCATGAGCAGCCCCACGAAGAAATTATCTGTTACAAACTTTAAAGATGGCTGCCAACCTCACTGTGAATGTGGTGCAGCTCGCCTCGACCGTTTGACCCAATCAAGTGCCAGCATCTACATAAAAGAATAGGGTGGCCCGGCAGGCGCAAGCCGGCACCCTCCCAAAAGGCACCTGTCCTGGGACGTCCGAACGTCAACGGCACAAACCCCTACCCAGTTCTGCCACAGCCCTCACTACATGTTCATAAAGATTCTGCCCTCAGTCCCCAGTGACTCATCAGAAGCACTGAACATTCTTTTAATCCCCACTTTGTGGGCTAAGACTCTCTGCAACCATCACCCGACCGCTGTTAGTTAGCGAAATGCTGATTTATATCTAATACATTGTCTAGCCCCATCACTTATTGCTCTCCTGTGTTTTGCTTCCTTGGATACACAGATCTGATAATCGGTGTCACATTACCGAATAACTCTACATTCACCCATTGTGAATATTAACTGCCCGAATTGTCTAGCCAATGTATGTGTTCCATATTCATATTTGATCAACCTTACTATTGTCCTTTAACAAGCATTGTAAAACATCCAATACATCTCTTTGTCCTTAGGCACAGTAACCAACACATGTAGTTCCGTATGCCTCCTTCTCCAGATCGTCAAGTTGCCTAATCAGTTGCTCGGATATTCGACTCAACCCAGATTGTTCTACTGAAACATTCGTATGCTAGCAAAAACGTCCTTGATTTTTATCTAATGCATTGTCTAAATCCCATATATATTGCTGCCCTGTGTTGACATTCCGGTCCGTTTCCCACTCTACATAATCTCATCACTCGGAATACCAATATAGTAGCGTGACAATCATCCTCTCCACCTCGTTTCAAGCTGCTCTAACGTTTTCCACCGTTCGGCACCCTGCTTACCCTGCCACAACTTCTCGCTCAAATGCAAACACAAGCCGCTACTTGTGCCTGCGCACGCCCATTTCATACCAATGATCCCCCCAGAATCAGGCCAGGGCACTCACACCCTAGAGACCTAACCCTTGGCTACACAACCATCACCCTCATCAGCCTCATTTTCCTTCTGCACAGTGACCCTCTACACCAGACCCACACCGCCAACGCAAACAATACCACCATTCTCAATACAATACCCTCATAATCAGAAGCCAACACCATTTATAAAACATCTTTCTCAAACGGTTCATTTATCCACTTTGGCAAGGGCCTTGCCCGACTACACTATACCAGACTTCACCCCATGCCATGCCTCACTCCATTCCTTCCCAACACACCAGTGTTTCTACCACACCACACTCCCACATCCAAACCTCTCCGCTGTCTCTAATTCTTGCACATAATCATCTTCTTCCGGAGCTGTCTTCTCGGTCACCCACACCAAGGATGCTGTTCGACCCTGGAACTTACCTCTCGTATGACAGAGTGCAAGGTGTCGAAGCAAAAACAAAGAGGAAATGGCTGGAAGTTTTAGAATGAATCTTAATCTCTGGCATTGCTCTGGGCAACCCTCCAGATCATGGTTCTTACCTGCCAAGGCATTACAGAAGGGGAAATACCATATGCAAATCAGGCTTGGCCCATCCCAAAAGTCCAGCCTGAACTGTTAAGTCACATCTCTTCTGCATGAGACCACAAGCATCCCCAAACATGTTTCGGCCTTGTTGGGCCTCATCAGTGATGAGTAGTTTGGGTCTCTAGGCCCAGCAGGCACAGGACCCATGTCTGGGCATACCCGTCCCACTCGGGGTGACGAAGCAAAAAGAAAGAGGTGATGGCTGGAAGGTTTAGCATGAATCTTAACCTCTGGTATTGCTCTGGGCAACCCTCCAGACCATCGTTATTTGCCTGCCAAGCTCTAACAGAAGGAGAAAGACCATATGCAAATAAGGCTTGTTCCTACCCCAAAAGGGGAAGTCCAGCCCGAACTGCTAGGTCACATCCCTTCTGCACAAGACCACAAGCATCCCTAAACATGTTTCGGCCTTGTTGGGCCTCATCGGTGAGTAGTAGCATCGGTCTCTAGGCACAGCAGGCACAGGCCCCACGTTTGGGAATACCCGTCCCACTCGGGGTGACGAAGCAAAAACAAAGAGGTGATGGCTGTAAGGTTTAGAATGAATCCTAACCTCTGGCATTGCTCTGGGCAACCCTCCAGACCATTGTTCTTTGCCTGCCAAGCCCTTACATAAGGAGAAAGACCATATGCAAATCAGGCTTGTTCCTACCCCAAAAGGGGCAGTCCAGCCTGAACTGCTAGGTCACATCCCTTCTGCACAAGACCACAAGCATCCCCAAACATGTTTTGGCCTTGTTGGGCCTCATCAGTGAGGAGGAGCTTGGGTCTCTAGGCCAAGCAGGCATAGGATTCATGTCTAGGCATACCTGTTGTGGGATGTTTTTACCCATGCATCCAAGCCCTACCATAAAACTGTGCAGTACTGGCATGGAAAACATCATGATGGCCAGAACTCCCCAGAGAGTGCACAGGGAAAACATGAAGAATAGGCCGCCACCCATTTTTGCCTATGTTGTGAGCACAGGAGGGCACTGCCTAAAACCACCATTGGGCTACACACACAGTAGCCTGAAACCATTGGGAATGGCAATGCTGAATGCCAAAAGCAACCCAGAACTGTGGGGAATTCATTTTCTTAATCCCAAAAATGGTTGCAATACCGGTACTCACCACTATCAGAAAGCCGGCGTTTTAAAACCACCAGACTTTTGTGTAAAACTGAACAGAGGAACCAAAACCAGGCCAAGGAAAAACTTGCTAAGAGGTGGATACAATGTAAAACTATATTCTGAAATTACTTGAAGGAAGTAATTATTTAATGTATAGGTAAAAATTGTCAGTTTGATTTGAATGTAGAAAACTGGGAACTAAAGTGACATTTAGCTGAAACCTGGCTTAATGAAACTGGATTCTGCCTGACAACTACCCCCGACAGGAGTTGAAACTGGATCAACAGCCACTCTTGCCAGGCATAGCTGCATCCTGCTACCCCTTGCCAAAAGGAGTTCACCTCTCTGATTAGATTAGGGGTGGAGCACCTGGGAACTGGAAGGGACAGAACAATGCAACTTCCTTGACTCAGGCAAATGTTATATTGGGGGCGTCGTAAAATAGCTTCCTCTTGGAAGAAACTAGGGGGCAGCTGTGCCTCTGTGAACAAGCTGGCTTGGGGGAAGTGGATAAACCAGTTATTCCACCCTGTGATGTGGGAAACCACACCCCTTTTTGACCAGAGCATAATTTTAAAAAGATAGATAACTCATAGTGAGGACTTGTTAGAATTATATAAGTAATATCATTATTTTTGTGATTTTCCGGTGAACATTTTAAGAGGCGTTAGGACCCTGCGGTGTATTCTGGGGGGTTGCTAGCGGAAAATAGGGTCTCACTCCAAATGTATGCATGTTAAAAATCTGACACTTTATCATCTGTAACCCATATCCCTGGTGCACCTTTGTGTAAAATCTGGAAAGGTTTAGAGGTCGTTATCTGGATGAAAAGGGGAGAATTCTGTCATCAGTGGACACAACATCGTACAAAGACAGGGATCGGATGGTTTGGTGCTATAGAAAATATGTTAACTGGACCTATAATATTAGAAAAATGGTACATAGATAAATATGTATTTGGGTCAGAAATAGATTTGTGTGCAATCTGACAAGGGGAGGTTCCTCTGACCATAAAACCTACAGCATCACTCTGACTTACATTTCCTTCCCCCAATGAAGGGAGAGAGTAGGAATTGGCCAATGATAAGTGAGAGGGGCAGGTTTAGTTATGACCAACGCACACACCCACTTTCCAAAACACATAAAAAGAGACTGCTGGGACAGGTGGAGACATTCAATTCCATTTGCTGCGGAGCATGCTGACCGACGACTTCACATCCAGAGATCCAGACTTCAAATCCATCAATCTCCAGAACCTGTAGCAGAAATTAACTCCAGAATTTGTAGCAGAGAGGCCTGAATCCACCAGCTGAATCCTCTTCAGCAGGCCTCAAGAACAACCAAACTATTCAACAGCCGAGCGAGCTGTTTGAATTTTGCCAAGAATATTTGCAAGAACCTGTAGCAGTATCCAGAAAGCAGTGCTGTATCCGGAACCCGAGAGAACCACAAACCAGATCGCTGTGAGCAGAACCAGAGATCCAGATCGCTGTGAAGTGCCGAGACCAGAACCGGAGTCCAGTCCAAAACCTGACCAGATCTGTGACGAGGCCTATTTCAAATTGATATTGTGAGTACCTAGCAGAACTATGCAGAACCAATCTCTTAGTTAAAATAATCTAATCCAAACTATTTTAACCTAAGTAGAACAGCCTCCTAGAAATCGTGTCATCTGTCATTTGTAAAGCTGCACAACTGTCACCTGTCAATTCTGAAGCTGTAAGCTGTCACCTGTCATTTTGAGTTTACTTTAAATCCGAAAAACTACCTTTATTTAATCATCAGTATCTCTGGAACCGTTTGGGCTGGGAACGAAATTTATACTTTTTCCGCAATCACGATTTACGCACTCGCGAAATTTACCGCAATTTGTGATTTTGGCTCAATTTCTCCACTTGTCAAAATAGCAGCTCCATTCTTTCTTTTGTTAAAATCCGTTTGCAACTTGGTAATAACTCATAGAGCATTGCTAAAGTGAGCCTGAACTAATACCAACATGCATCTCCCACTCACCCTGAATCTCTAGAGGGAATTAAAAGCAATTTTAGCACCGTTTCCCATCCATTGCCATCACATGTAAAAAGCATTTTGGGCCTGTGTTTCAAACTCCTACCTGTTTCCTCTAAGCTTGCTGGGGGGGAACTGAATTTTGTATTGTATTTGATTGCATTCCTGAGAACTGTTTGCTCCTCTTTCCATCTCCTTCCATTTCTTACATTGCATAGGGAGGGGGGTGAATTGCCAGAGAAAAAGTTATTGTCTTATCTTTTGCTAAAATCATATCAAGTATTTCTGTACTGCATTTTATTCCTCATTGCATTTCCTTGACACCATAAAGCATTTTCAGCTACCTCATCCTCTATACTACTCCTAAGTAATCAAGCGTACCACTGTAACATTACCCATTGTGGATCCACATCATATGTCTCAGTGTACTATCAGATATTAATATATTATAAAAGTGTGACAGATATATATTGTTGAATTGTCCAAATAAACCTTTTAATTTGCAAAACAAACCTACTTCTTGGCTCAGTGGGTTCAGGGGGATTCTAAGAGGGGGGTGTTATGCAAGGGTTGTCATCCAGAGTACTGAACTGGATATAAAAATACATCAATAAGGGTTTTCCTCAGCATCCCAGACTAGGCATTGACTTAGCTGTAGTGTTGATTGAATATCGCTTACAAAAGTGGGGGCTCGAGCCGGGATATTCTGGGTTAGATTTACCACTTGTGCAGATTAATACAGTGTGCCAACTGACCAGATACACATATCCGGTTAGATCACCACGCTGTTTTACGCTGTGAAAGCATCCCTCAAAGGAACGCTCTAAGGAAACGGTCTGTTTTGCAAAATAAAATACAAACTTCTGTAAGTCAGGAAGGAACTCAAATTCCAGAATGACGACCTTGGTAGATATGAAAATAGCCAGAGAGCACTTTTTACATAAGCTATTTGTGAGAGGTGAGTGGACTCATCAGGACCAAATGGTCTGGTTGCAGGCAATTGTGCAACATGTCACTGAAACAGGGTCAGATACATGGGGAGATCAGGGTCCCCTACATGTGGCCCTGAGTGAACTATATATGGCCCCTAAAGCCAAAAATGAACATAATAAGATTGCCAGGATAGCAGAATATTTGTATCTATATATGGGAGCCATGCAGGACAAATGTGCTGAAGGCCAAGATCTGGCAAATAGGCAACAGATGGCGTTAGAGAAGGCCCAATCTGATCTGGACTCTTCTGAGCAGAGGCTGCTCAGGAGCCAGGAGTCAGAAAAGGACAGCAGACAGTACATCACTAAAATAAAGGAGGATATGGATGTGCTGCAACAGGAAAAGGCGGACCAGGATACCAGATTTCTGGCCTTGCAGAAGGAGTACCAAGAAGGTTTGGACTCCCTACTGCAGAGCCAGAAAAAGCTGGAGCAACAATTAGATTTCAATAGGGCATGTGCCGAGCAGGTAGTCACCCTGCAAAGCCACCTAGATAGGGAGAAGGCAGAGAGCAATAAACTGATTTTGAAAGACCTGGATACCCAGGCAGAGTTTGACCAGGAGCGCCAGAAAGCTGGTGCCTTCCAAAGGCAAAGGAACGACCTGGCGGCACAGATGCAGGCTCTTAGTCAGGAAAGGGATACCTTAGGCCAGGAAGTCTGCCACTTAAAAAGGAAAATAGAAGAAAATCACCTGGCCCTCCAGGGACTGGGTGGCCTCCAAAAAGAACACCAGAACTTGTTAGAGCACACCAGGAGGGTGTCGGATGCTCTGGCAAGAAAGGAGCAGGCCAATAGGGACACAGCTCAGGAGGTAACCCTCCTGCAGCAGAGACTGGCCCAGTACTCCAGGACCAATCAGGAGGCACAGAGAGAAAATGAGGCTCTCTGTCAGCATAATGATAGGCTCCAGCAACAGGTAGCCATGCATGAGAGACTGATAGAGTCTAGTAAGGCCTTAACTGAGGAACTGAAAGCACAGGCTCTTGCATTGCAACAGGAAGCAGGGGCGGATAGAGATGAGGTTCGCTGGGAAAGAGAAACTCCTGAGCATAACCTCAGGAGCCCTAGTACCAGAGGCCTTCATCTCTCCCAGTCCCTGCACTCTGCCACCCCCATGTCCCCTCACGCACATGAGCCCAGGGCATCGGGGATGGCAGATTACTATCCAGCTAGAAGTATGGGGCTCATAGGCCAGTACCTCCCAGGAATGGATGGGCGGGCATCCGGGTATGGGCACCCAAGCACAGTGCAATTTAGTGGGGAACCCCAGGAGAGTAGGCCCACTAAGGGCATCCTGAAAACCTCTGCCCAGTTAGGTCAGTGGGGGGGATACCCAGCAAATCTTGGTAGCAAGGAGTGATCTGAAGACTCCTCTGAGCGTCACAGGAAACAGGAGACCAGGTCCCCACATTCTGCCAGCCATTCCCAGGCTCGCAGAATCCGGGAAAGCCTGGAAGATCAGACGGGCACCTCTGGGAATAGTGCTTCTGAGTCGGAGGATGAATGGACCAGGGTTACCCGAACCAAGAAGGCCAATAAGGCAAAAAGAGCCTTGCTTAAGGACCCATTGAAACAAATAAAGGCAATAAGGAGTGTCATCACGCCTTATCATAAGAACACCAAGTATTCTGTTTGGGAACACTTGGAGCTCTATGAGCAAATGATGGAGACTTTCCATTTGAAGGACAGCCAAAGCTATATTCAATATGTAAAGTGGACCTTCTCACCAGAATACTCCAGTTTCTTTGCGGCGCTGGAGGATCAAAACCATTCAAGGTGGTCCACATACAGGGCGGCCATCTTGAAACATTTTTCTGTGCACAGAAATCCTCAAGAGGCTCGCAACGCAGCCTACAATTTGCAATGTGTGGAGGATCAGGCCCCACAAGAGTTTGTGCAAGAATTAAAGCGTGCTTTTGCGCAGACCACCAGAAGGGTGCGCACGGATAGCAGAGAATTTATCAATACGGTTTTCCATGCCTTCCCCAAATACATAATGACCCAGCTCGTGAGAGATTTTCATGAGAAAAGATCTTTAGACTGGGTCATTGAACAGGCTACCCGGATCTATGAGGTGCAGAAGCCCATCGAAAATAAAAATAACGCGCCGAAAAACCCCAAAACCAACAGCACCCCTGCTGCTGCCAAGGTGCCCCCGTTTTAGATTTGGAGATGGGGGGGCCTAAAAACCTGCCTGCCCCAAATAATTCACAACCCAGAAGGCCCTCGGGCCAGTCACAGACAGGGAGTCGAGGAGGTAGTCCCGCAAATGGGGTCCCCCGCTCCCCTGACTATGTAAGTCCCCGCTACAAGGGAAACCGACCAATCATGGGTTATGTGTGGACTCCTCCAGCCCAAGGGGGGGATCCAGCCAAGCACCTAACCCAGGGAACTTCCCTCCCAACTTCCCACAGGAGGGCAGAAATTCTCCAAATCCTGGGCAGAACTGTTTCCCCAGGTAGCCACCCAATTTCCAGCCCCAAAATCATCCATCCTTCTTTCCCCAATTCCCTGATCCCAGACAACCTAATCCATGATAGGGGAGGCCAAGGGTGGAGGGGTACCAAAATCTTCCCAACCATGGGTACTACCAGAGAAGGGATAGCTACCCCTCCCGGGATCAGCCCAGGGGAGAAAATAGAGCCCCGGATCAGCCTGAGCGGGTTTCACAACTTGAGCACCAGGTCCAAAATATGGCACGGGATCTGGGTCACATACTGAGGGCTCAACAGAACCCTCAGATGAGCATGCCACCAGAGAATGCCCCAAACTCTGGACCTGGTGCTCCAGAACAATGACGGGGGCAGCACCCCGATAACCCACCGGTTCCCAGGGTGGAGGCACAAGGGGAAGGGGGGTGTAAAGCATTGGAAGAAGCTTCCTTCCCAACTTGTAAACAGCCCCTGGAAAACCAGGAACCGGAAACAAAATCTCCTACCCCTGAAAGTCTGCCACCCAAGGAGCAGAGAGGAGGTAGGAGAAACAAAGGTCCCAAACAGACCCACTTTGTGGAGGAGGTACAGGTCTTCCAATTTGAGGGAGAGGGATCCTCAGAAGATCCTGGGAAAGGATCTTCTCCTTCAGAGATGGGGGAACTCCTCCCAAGGAAAAATGGGTCCCAAGGGATGCCAATTCAGACTGGGGAGATGTGGAGACTGAACTACCGCCGCCCATCATCTCATCCCAGAACCGACAATACCAAAATCCTGTGGGTCAACCCATCCTGAGGACTGCCTCCAAAAAGGGGTGGGTGGCCCAGAACCCGAAACAATTTCCAGTTGCCAAAGTTTTCTTTCAGATTCCCCAGGCTCTTCACAGAATTCTGCCCAAATCTCTTCGCTAGCAATGTCCAAAACCAGAAAATTAGCCCACCAGTTGTCCAAAAATGTGCATTATTCTGTGCCCCCTTGAGGAGAAGGAGGGAAGATATTATGCCCGGTACAATTACAGGTGCATGGTGCAATTTCGGCACTGGTGGACACTGGATCCCAAGCTACTCTTCTGTCCAAAAGGGCCTTTGAGGAACTAAATGCAGGAAGGGGGGAGAATTACCATATTCCTCTCACCTCTCTTCCTGGACAACTGCAGAACTTTGACGGGAAGGAAATTCCTGTCGAGGGTACTGCAGATTTGGACATCAAAATTGGGCGACACAAGGTGAAACACCCGGTCATAGTAGTGACTCCAGAGGGCACCCCTTGTTTACTAGGGAATGACCTCCTGAGAGACAGAGTGTCAACCATGTTAGTTTAAATGGCACCTGCCACATGGTTGAACAAAAATCTGACCAAGTAGAATTTCACTTCCAGAACAACCAAATTCCAGATGTGACAGTAATAGCAGTAGGACAACAGACTGGTGATGGGGGGTCCTCTCTATTTCTGAAAATCAACCTTCCTTCCAGTCTAAGGTGGTATTCCACACTGGAAGGAAACACCCTGAAATTCTTTACTAATCCACAATCAGGAACTCCCACTCCTATAGTCCAGAAAGATGTGAAATCAGCTCCGAGCCTGGCTGATATTCAGCAAATTGGAGAGCAGTTGTTCATCCCTGTTCAGTTAAATGATGGGAAGGACTCTGTTCTCGCTCGAGTGTGTGTGAACAACGGTAAGAGCTTCATCAGCGAAGCCATGTTCAGCCAACTCCCAAAAGATCCAGACATTCCCAGATTCAAACTGATAGACAATGAGGAAATGGACCTGGAAGCACCTAATTCCAAACATCTCCTGCCAAGCAGGTGTATGCTCAAAATCTCCATTGGCAACAAGAGCATAGTCCATAATTGTTGGGTCGTGCGAGATGTCACTGCTGCCTTTACTTAGGCAGTGACATTCTCAATCGCTTTGCCATTAGTTTTGACCTAATAAACTTCAAAGCTTGGTCCCGATTAGCGGATAATCCCATGGGCTTTGATGATCCAGAAAAAGCATTTAGGTCAGCTCAATTGCTACCTTATGCAGTTGAAATTCAGATCAAAGAGGAAGTCACCATCCCAGAAAGGACCCGACAATTCTCCCTGGAAGTGAAAGTTAAAAGAGGACAAAAAATGAAAAACCCTGATGCTTATATCCATCTAAATGCTTCTATCCAACAGCAAGACTTAGGGGTAAACCCAACACCATTAGTCAACATAGAACATGACACCATTCCAATAGAGGTGGATAACAGCGACTTAAAGAGTATTACTCTAGCCGCAGGCACCATTATTGGAATGGTGATTGATGACCGACATTTCTCCATTGATTTAGGAAATGAACTGTTGGGACCAATCCCCAAGGACTGTTTTGACAGTGACAGTGAGGACAATACAACACCAGACAGGATTTTCACCCGGCATGGGGGGAACCTCCTGGTGTACACTTCTTGCCCTTATGGTAAGGAAGATGTGACTTGTGACTTCAGGAGGGATGAGGTGATTTTCCAGGTCCATGAGGGCTGCCTTTCCCACCTGAAGCCTCCAGTCCAAATCAGCACCCTGACCAGGGACTTCTCCACCCAGCTGGAGGAGGCCGCTGAGATAGCCAAACCAGAAGTCTTTCCAGGCTTCAGGCAGATGGTGGAAGAGAGAGTCAACCTAGCTGATGCCTGTGCGACTCTGTAACAGAAGCAAAAGTTGAAACAAGTTTTCTTGGATTTCCAAGATCTCTTTGCGGTAGACTCATATGACTGTGGTCGCACCGACATCCACACCACAACAATTTCCATGCACCCTGGAATGACTCCTGTGTTTGTGAAGCAATATCGCTTGCCTCTCGCATCCATGGAGTCCCTTACTGAAATAATTAAGAACCTTGAGTCCCGGGGAATAATCCGTCCAGTCCACAGCACTTTCAATAATCTGGTGCTGGGAATATTGAAGCCAAACGGCCAGTGGAGACTATGCGCCGACCTTAGGGAGCTCAACAAACGGGTCCATACTTCCCGATGGCCTCTGCCCTGCATTGACCAAGGGCTGGCCCAGATTCAGGGGTCACAGGTATTCACAGCAATAGACCTGACCAATGGATACTGGACCGTGCCTGTCAGTAGGGAGGACCAATACAAACTGGCTTTTACCTTTGGGGGCCAGCAGTACACATGGACCCGGACTCCCTTCGGATACCTCAACTCCGGCAATGAATTCAACATTTTCCTACATAAGGCCATGCCCGACCTGAGTGCGAGGGGTAACCTGGCTTATGTAGATGATGTCCTCATCAAAATTTCATCTGTGGAAGAACACATAGCAGAGATGCGTTATGTTCTGACACAGTTGAGGGCCGCCGGAGCAAAACTTTCCTTCCAGAAAGCACAGTGGTGTAGAACCCGTGTTAATTTCTTGGGGCATGAGATTACTCCTCAGGGTCTCTGTCCCCAAGAAAAGAAAGTGGAAGCACTCCAGAAACTGAAGGATCCCACAACTCTGCGGGAACTAAGGAGCCTCCTTGGACTGACTAATTACAGCAGAAAGTTAATTGAGGGCTACGCAGAGATCACTAGACCCCTGATTCATCTCCTGAAGGGGGGGGGGTCAAGTGGGAATGGGGTCCAGAACAAGCCGAGGCAGTAAGACAACTCAAAAGAAGCCTCTCACAAGCGCCCTGCCTAGCTTACCCTGTCAGAATCAAGGAGTTCTTCCTGGAGACAGGGTTCTCTAATACGTGCTTGACAGCAGTATTATATCGAAAGCATGACAAGGTCAATAAAGTAATCTCCTATGCGAGCAAAACTTTATCCTCTGTGGAGGAAAAATTCAACAATTGTGAGAAGGCACTCCTGGCAACGGTGTGGGCATTGAAGAATTACCGCCCGTTTATCCATGGGGAACACATCATAGTGGAGACTCCACACCAGCCTCTGCAATATCTCCAAAGTGACAGAATCCGGGCCGGAAATGCGAGTAATTCCCGAATTACTTCCTGGATTCTGTCAATGCAAGGCTTTCCTGTGGAGGTCAGATATGCCCAAAACAAGAAGAGTCCCCTCGCGCAAGCTCTGGCTGACTTGCATGATTGTGCCAGAGAAAACTGTCTTGAGGACGAAAGTCTAAAAATCAAGGACAACACAGAGGCATACCTTAATTCCCCACACAAAGTATTTGAAGAAGACAAGTGTGAGGGAATGCCCACTGTCTATGTGGACGGATGCTCTTACCATGTTGACAACAACGGGGAGAAAGAACTGGTGGCCGGCGTAGGGAATGCATGGGTGAATGAGTCCCCAGAACCCTCCGCTGGATACAAAATTGGTCCCCGAAGTAGTCAGGTGGCAGAATTGATGGCTGTGCATCAAGCCATCCTCACTGCTGTCGAACACCAACTCCACAAACTGGTCATAATCACAGATTCGGATTATGTACGGAACGGGTTTGTGGAGCACCTGGTTAATTGGAAGACCAGAGGCATGTTATGTGCTAATAACAAATCCTTGAAACATGGGAAGTTAATTCAAAACATTGATGGTCTGGTCACATCGAATGGGATGACCATCTATTGGAAAAAGATCAAGGGTCATTCCAAAGTAGAGGGACCAGACAAAACTGGAAATGACTTAGCTGATCAGCTGGCCAAAACCGGGGCCATCCAAGGGGATCTAATAGAAATAGAGTCCCTGTTGGGGGAAATCCAGGTCACTGCTATCACTAGGTCCCAGACGAATGCTCACAATGATCTTTCAACTGCACAATGGAGTAAGGAGACCCCTGATGCTGATTTAATTACAGCTCAGAAGGGGGATCCAATTATTGGTAAGTTTTACCAACACCTTGAGGACCCTGAAAACTTTCCCCTGACGGATACCGATTACATTGGGAAAGAGGACCTAAGAGTGTTGATGAAATGTCCAAAAAGGTTCTGAATCCAAGACAGTTTGTTGGTAAGGAAATCCCAAGCTGGCCATGATCAGTGGGTGGTCCCTAACTCATTCCGAAGCCTGATGTTAAGTCACGCCCATGACGTGGCCACCGCCGGTCATAGGGGGTTTCACACAACACTGGAAATCTTAAGAGAGGTTGCATACTGGCCACACATGGGGCAGGACCTCGACCAATACTTGAAGGGTTGTCTTGTGTGTGCACAATTTCAGCCATCATCCCTCACACACCATGCACCTCTCCATAAGAGGGGGATGACACTTCCATGGTCAGAATTGCAAATCGACTTTGTAGGCCCTGTAATCCGCTCGTCTAGAGGAAACAAGTACATGTTGACCGTTACATGCTTGTTTACCAAGTGGGTGGAATGTCTCCCAGCCCCAAACTGCAAGGCAGAAACAGCAGCTGCCCTGATGATTAACCACATCTTTTCCCGTTTTGGTCTACCTCAAAGGATTGAGTCAGACAGGGGTAGCCACTTCACCAGTGAAGTAATGACAAAGATGTGGGAGATACCGGGGTTCAAAAGGAAGCTACATATTGCTTACAGGCCAGCTTCTTCTGGAGCAGTAGAGAGATATAACCAAACCATTGTGAGCATCTTAAAAAAGTTTGTGGCAGATTCTGGGCCAAGTTGGGATATCCGATTACCTCTTGTCCTAATGGCCATCAGATCTACCCCTTCATCTGCAACTAAAATGTCACCATTTGAGTTGATGACTGGACGCAAGATGGTGCTTCCCCAGCCTTTGCTCTACAGAACCTAAGAGCAAACGTTGATAAATGCCTCCACAACGCATGAGTGTGTGGAGAATTTAAGGAAACACCTTCAACATGCTTTTGCCTACGCTCAGCGGAATCTAGAAAGATCAGCCGAAGCATGAAGACCCACTATGATTTGAAAACTACCCGATAGGAATATAAGGTGGGTGATCGGGTCTATCTATACAATTTCCAAAGGAACCAGGCCAAACAGCGAAAATTCTTGCCTACATGGAAGGGACCGTTTGAAATTATAGACAAGATCTCCCCTGTTGCCTATAAGATCTGCATCCCCAAAGGCAGTCTGGCGGAAGGGGAAGATAAGTGGGTACATATAAATCAGCTAAAGTGTTACCATCCCAGGCACACTCTGCAACAACTGGAGGAATCCACTGGAATCCTGAGGGGGCCGCTCCAGAGTAATTCAGTTCCAACCCTAAAATATTCCACATATAGCATATAAAATTCTGTGATCCTTATATATATATATGTTCTTGTCTCCTAATTTAAAAAAAGAAAATGTATATGTTCATATTTTCTGATTCATAAAATGTATATGTTCGCCACACCATTAATAGTGATGAATAAATGTCCACGAATAGGTATTGCCACTTTGCTTTATCATCCTAGGAGAGATGAAATCATGGAGACTGACCAAGGAGGACGAACGGGGACCGGGAGCAGAGACCCGAGGGGCCCGGGGTACCGCCCAATCCTCCCATCAGGACCAGCAAGGAGAACTGATTGATCGACTGGAGGGAGGGAAATATGCTGAACTGTGCCATCCATGGAATTGGAAGAAGAGGAGGCGAACATCCCAGATCTTGAGAGTTCCATCAGCGAAAGAACAGAATGGCCAACGCAAGAGGGGGGGCTTGTGGGATGTTTTTACCCATGCATCCAAGCCCTACCATAAAACTGTGCAGTACTGGCATGGAAAACATCATGATGGCCAGAACTCCCCAGAGAGTGCACAGAGAAAACATGAAGAATAGGCTGCCACCCATTTTTGCCTATGTTGTGAGCACAGGAGGGCACTGCCTAAAACCACCATTGGGCTACACACACAGTAGCCTGAAACCATTGGGAATGGCAATGCTGATTGCCAAAAGCAACCCAGAACTGTGGGGAATTAATTTTCTTAATCCCAAAAATGGTTGCAATACCGGTACTCACCACTATCAGAAAGCCAGCGTTTTAAAACCACCAGACTTTTGTGTAAAACTGAACAGAGGAACCAAAACCAGGCCAAGGAAAAACTTGCTAAGAGGTGGATACAATGTAAAGCTATATTCTGAAATGACATGAAGGAAGTAATTATTTAATGTATAGGTAAAAATTGTCAGTTTGATATGAATGTAGAAAACTGGGAACTAAAGTGACATTTAGCTGAAACCTGGCTTAATGAAACTGGATTCTGCCTGACAACTACCCCCGACAGGAGTTGAAACTGGATCAACAGCCACTCTTCCCAGGCCTAGCTGCATCCTGCTGCCCCTTGCCAAAAGGAGTTCACCTCTCTAATTAGATTAGGGGTGGAGCACCTGGGAACTGGAAGGGACAGAACAATGCAACTTCCTTGACTCAGGCAAATGTTATATTGGGGGCGTCGTAAAATAGCTTCCTCTTGGGAGAAACTGGGGGCAGCTGTGCCTCCGTGAACAAGCTGGTTTGGGGGAAGTGGATAAACCAGTTATTCCACCCTGTCATGTGGGAAACCACACCCCTTTTTGACCAGAGCATAATTTTAAAAAGATAGACAACTCATAGTGCAGACTTATCAGAATTATATAAGTAATATCATTATTTTTGTGATTTTTCGGTGAACATTTTAAGAGGCGTTAGGACCCTGTGGTGTATTCTGGGGGGTTGCTAGCGGAAAATAGGGTCTCACTCCAAATGTATGCATGTTAAAAATCTGCACTTTATCATCTGTAACCCATATCCCTGGTGCACCTTTGTGTAACATCTGGAAAGGTTTAGAGGTCGTTATCTGGATGAAAAGGGGAGAATTCTGTCATCAGTCGTCACAACATCGTACAAAGACAGGGATCGGATGGTTTGGTGCTACAGAAAATATGTTAACTGGACCTATAATATTAGAAAAATGGTACATAGATAAATATGTATTTGGGTCAGAAATAGATTTGTGTGCAATCTGACAAGGGGAGGTTCATCTGACCATAAAACCTACAGCATCACTCTGACTCACATTTCCTTCCCCCAATCAAGGGAGAGAGTAGGAATTGGCCAATGATAAGTGAGAGGGGCAGGTTTAGTTATGACCAACGCACACACCCACTTTCCAAAACACATAAAAAGAGACTGCTGGGACAGGTAGAGACAATCAATTCCATTTGCTGAGGAGCATGCTGACCGACGACTTCACATCCAGAGATCCAGACTTCAATTCCATCAATCTCCAGAACCTGTAGCAGAAATTAACTCCAGAATTTTTTGTAGCAGAGAGGCCTGAATCCACCAGCTGAATCCTCTTCAGCAGGCCTCAAAAACAACCAAACTATTCAACAGCCGGGTGAGCTGTTTGAATTTTGCCAAGAATTTTTGCAAGAACCTGTAGCAGTATCCAGAAAGCAGTGCTGTATCCGGAACCCGAGAGAACCACAAACCAGACCGCTGTGAGCAGAACCAGAGATCCAGATCGCTGTGAAGTGCCGAGACCAGAACCAGAGTCCAGTCCAAAACCTGACCAGATCTGTGACGAGGCCTATTTCAAATTGATATTGTGAGTACCTAGCAGAACTGTGCAGAACCAATCTCTTAGTTAAAATAATCTAATCCAAACTATTTTAACCTAAGTAGAACAGCCTCCTAGAAATCGTGTCATCTGTCATTTGTAAAGCTGCACAACTGTCACCTGTCAATTCTGAAGCTGCAAGCTGTCACCTGTCATTTTGAGTTTACTTTAAATCCAAAAAACTATCTTTATTTAATCGTCCGTATCTCTGGAATCGTTTGGGCTAAGAACGAAATGTAACTTTCATCTGAAAGCTTAGAATGTAGGCTTTCCAACGAACCTAGAACCGACTTCCTTCTCCTTATACTTTTCCCGCAATCACGATTTACGCACTTGCGAAATTTACCGCAATTTGCGATTTTGGCTCAATTTCTCCACTTGTCAAAATAGCAGCTCCATTCTTTCTTTTGTTAAAATCCGTTTGCAACTTGGTAATAACTCATAGAGCATTGCTAAAGTGAGCCTGAACTAATACCAACACGCATCTCCCACTCACCCTGAATCTCTAGAGGGAATTAAAAGCAATTTTTAACACCGTTTCCCATCCATTGCCATCACATGTAAAAAGCATTTTGGGCCTGTGTTTCAAACTCCTACCTGTTTCCTCTAAGCTTGCTGGGGGGGAACTGAATTTCGTATTGTATTTGATTGCATTCCTGAGAACTGTGTGCTCCTCTTTCCATCTCCTTCCATTTCTTACATTGCATAGGGAGGGGGGTGAATTGCCAGAGAAAAAGTTATTATCTTATCTTTTGCTAAAATCATATCAAGTATTTCTGTACTGCATTTTATTCCTCATTGCATTTCCTTGACACTATAAAGCATTTTCAGCTACCTCATCCTCTATACTACTCCTAAGTAATCCACTGTAACATTACCCATTGTGGATCCACATCATATGTCTCAGTGTACTATCAGATATTAATATATTATAAAAGTGTGATAGATATATATATTTTTTTAAATTTTTTTTAATTTTTTTATTTATTATTTCATTTAGTTTATACAAACTTTTTGAAATATTTTCCCTACGATATACATTTACAAAAGGCAGAGATTTCGCAAACAGCCCTGTTGGCCTAAGTTAGCACAGTTTGTTCCATTCATCACATAGAAAGGTGTCAGAAGCAGACTAAAAAAGAGAGAGGCTATTCACGACGGAGTAAGATTCAGTCTACATCTATCACAGCTACTATACACTCATCAGTGTTTGTTGTTTCAGTTAGTCTCTCCGGTTGCTGTTTTGGCATCTCTGCCTTTTGTGGTTTCCAATTCTTGAGCTGATATCTTTTAATTTTCCGTTGATAGTAAGATTTCCAATTTTTGTAGGAAATTTGTCAGGCCAAAAATGTCTTTCTGTAGTGGATTTGCAAGTTTCAACCAAAGCTCCTCTCCTGATAGGGTTGGGTATTGGTTAATTACCTTGCTCAGATGCACAGTTCTCAAATCTTTTAGACCAGGGCAATATAACGTGAGAGGTTTTAATGTCTCAGAGTGGCCATTACAGAATCGACATCTCTCTATCGCATCTGGCTTCCGATATCTCAGGGCTAAGCTTGATCTTGTGTCAAACAGATTTAACCTGAATTTTAGGAGCATCCTTCTGTGTCTGGCATTAGCTGTTTTTACCACGTATTGCATTTGTTTTTTTTGGTCTTTTGCTTCGGTTGCCGCATCTTTCATCAGTGTATGGCGATTTCTATCGTCCACTGTTGCACACCAATCTCGTACCCATAGCTTTTTTTTCACGTAGTTTGCGTTAGTTTTCAGCATTTCCAAGTTAGTGCCTATTTCAGCAAGATGGTTTTGGCATGCGTCAATCCATTTTTTCAATACAGATTCCTGTTTTCCTTCCATTGCGTCTCGTAATATTACGAATTGTGGTGTACATTCGTCAATAATTATTTTCCTGTAAGTTGATAGCATGTTCCACAAGACTCGTGCATTTATGGATATAAGATTTAGTTCATACCGTAGACATGCGCTTGGGATGCCTTTTTGTAGTTGAAGTGCACGCCTCCAGTATTGATTTTCTAGTTGTCCCCATAAATTCGAGGCAACTCCTAGAGCGCATTCTGCTCCATAAATAAATGTCGGGACTGCTTTTTGGTTGTAGTGGGCTAAAACAGGTAGCAAGGAAAACTTTCCATATCTTTTGTTTATTATCAGACCTTGACATGCTAGTTGTTTGCATTTTTGCTTTGCGTTTTCAGCCCACGGAGCATCATTTATGTTGCTGTTGATCCACATTCCCAAGTATTTTACCTTTTTGACGCAATTCAATTTTTCTTTGTTCAATTTCCAGGTCAAATTATTTCTTTTGACTTGCTTGTTGTTTCGAGTGAGATCTTGTAGAATTATGACTTCCGATTTTGCAGGATTGATTTTCAGTTTATTTTTCTCTACATATTCTTCCAGACTCTTTAGTTTTCTTGCCAGTCCAATAGGTGTTAAATCGAGCAGTACGATATCATCTGCATATAGCAACCAATGTACGCTTGTTCCATTAATTCTCGGTGGATTGGAGTTTACTGCTTCGATGGATTCTCGGATATCGGACAGGTAGAAGCCAAACAGAGTCGCTGCCAACCGGCAACCCTGTTTTACTCCTTGGTTTGTTTTTATGGATTCACTGAGCGTCCCTCCAGCATCTAATCTGATTTTGATCTGCGTGTCGGTGTGTAGCTCTTTAATAGGATCTAATAAGTTACCTGGACAGTTACGTTTCTCCAGTTTATCCCAGAGCATTCCACGATCAATGGTATCAAATGCACTGGACAGGTCGACAAACGCAATATAGATCTTCTTGTTTTGACGAATGGCTTCCATTTTAAGGAAATTTATGATTGCCAAATTTAGGCCACAGCCGACACCCTTGACAAATCCCACCTGTCGAACATCATAACTTTGAGATTCTTGAATCCATTTAAGCAGTTTAGTCTGGAGTTGAGTTGCAAATATTTTCCCCAGCACATCTAGGAGGGCTATTGGGCGGTAGTTTCTTGGATCAGTGCGTGCGCCTTTTTTGAAAATTGGTACAATAATAGCGCTTCGCCAAGTGGTCGGAATCTTTTTCGCTTGCAAAATGGAGGAAAATAAAGTGTGACACAAGTCTGTCCATAAGTCAGGATGTTGTTTTAGCATCTGATTTGCAAGCCCGTCCGGTTCAGGGTTTCTGGATGTGCTGAGTTTCATGATATTTTTGTGTATGTCTTCTTTATCTATTTTGATTGACCAGTCTTTGCTCAGAATGGATGGTTTGCTACATGTTATGTTATTGTTGTAAAATGTATCAGAGTAGTGTTTGACCCAATCTTTCTCCGACACCATGTTTTTTATTATAGCTTCTTGTGGTGTCGCTATGCTGTTCAGATAGGTCCAAAATGTGCTGGTGTTCCTTTTGGTTATTGTTTCCATCATTACTTCTGCGTCTCTTTGTAGCATAACATGTTTATGACTAATCAACCAGTTCTTGTAGGTTTGTCTCATTTGTTTCATCTTTCTTTCGCAAATAGCACGATTGTTGGTTCTTTTCAGCTTTCTCAGTGCTTTGCTCAGCTCTTTCTTTTTGGTGACAATCTCACGGTCCCAAGTATGTAATTTTGTAAAATCAGGTCTTGGCTTCACAGTTTGTTTCTCTCGATATGTTTCCAATAGAGAGGCATATTCAATTTTCCCTGTGGCAGACCTATTCTCCAGTGATTTTTTCAGCTTTTCTAACTTATTTTGGGTAAGCCTTAATCGATTGCGCCCTGGCGCCACTGTCAGATTTGTACATTGATAGGAGATTTTTTCTTTTGTACAGTGAATCTTCAGAGTTGTTTTTAGCATACAGTGATCGCTCGCCTCCATTTCAATAATGTCCAAGCGAGCAACATCCTGTTTCATTCTCTCTGACACAAACATGTAATCGATGGTAGACTGTTGTTGGTCCCTTTTCCATGTAAAATGTGCTGGTATATCACCTGGCGTTTCACCATTGAGAATCTTCAGATTCCATGCTTTCATTTCTTGTAACCAAACGGAGATAGTTGGATCTCTAAACTCTTTCCCATTTGCATGGTCACTTTTAGTGTCATCTTTTGGGCAGTTTATGTTAAGATCGCCACAAATCAGGATCTTGGAATCTGTCCCATTGTCTTTGATATTCGAGATTGTTTCTGTGACTAAGTCCAGAAATGTTTCCGTCTGCATAGCAGTGTGTTACCAATAGACATTTATCAGTGTTAATTGGTCTGTATTTCTAGGTTGCTGTGACGGCAATTTAATCTCAACTACTTGTATATATGCTGATACATTTTTTGCAGATAAAATACGTATCCCACTTTCAAGTTTAACTAGTGTGAGCAGCCCCGACATAGGACGTCCTTTGGCTCCTTTGATTGCAGTGGTAAAAGCAATCTCGAAGCCATCAGCTACAGGCAGATGCAGGAGCCAGGTCTCCTGTAGGCACAGAATATCCACGTCTTCTAAGCTCATTGGAATTTCACTGAATAAATGTCTGTGGCCTCTAGTATTCCACGAGGCAATACAAATCTCCTCCTGTTGACATGGTCTCTGGCATTAGCTCTCGTTGCAACAGTTGATGGTTTGGGCAACCCAGGTCCAGTCTTGTTCCTCTCTGGGTTGGGGACAGCTTAGCTGAACGATTTTGTCAGTCTTACTGATCGTTATTTTGATCTGCTCATCTTCAAAGATCTGCTTGTCCTCACTCACACGAAGGGGCGGCTCATTTATCTTGCACGTGGCCTTACATGTTCCCCCTGACTTGAGGGGGCTTTTGATTGCAAATAAGCGGCCATCTGAGGGACATATACGTTTCTTCAGCTCCTCCGGCTCATTGCTCTTATTAATTTCGGTGACTTCAAATCCCAAGGAGTTCAGAGTGATGCTACTGTTTAATAGTGAGTCACAGATAACTTTTGATGCTATGTGTAAAATAACACGATTGTGCTCACTTTCGTCTTCAAATTCCACAATTTGAATGTCCTCAGAGGTCACCGTCCTCAATTGCGGTATGTGGTGAAGTAACAGCATCACATTTTTCCGATTCAGTATCAGAGCATCTTTTTCTTTTTCAATTTGTTCAAGCCGTATAAGGTATTTCCTCAATGTCTTTCGATCGTTGTCTGTTTTGGATCGACGCGTCGTTTGTTTGTTGGCCGGTACATCTGATGACTCTGCCCCTCGTTTATAGTAGTCAAATTTTATTTTTCTTGTTGTGGAGTGACATTTGCCAGTCCTTCTTGTGTTTATCTCCTGCTTAGGTGATTCACTGTTATGCTTCGTTGCTCGTGCGTTTGGGCTTTCTTGAAATTTCACTGCGTGAATCAGAGTTCTTTTTGACTCTAATGTATGGAATTCCTGTTTATCGTTCTTTGCATCATATTTGGGTGATATTCCATCCGGTTCATTGGTCATAGAACTTTTATCATTAACGATTCGAGTTCTTTTAGCTTCTAAGGTGAGAAATTTCTCACAGCTAATGATTGACGGTTTAGAGATGATTTCTTTCTGCTCCTTTACATCTACAGTTACCGTCCTTTGGTTGTTAGATGTGAAAGCCCTTGTTTCCGGGGCAGTAGATTTTATTGCTGGATTCTTGTTTTGTGGCTACTCAGCCGACTCCTTGTTGCAGTTTGTAAGTAAACGAAGATCTATATTTATATTTGCTAAGGGCGGTTAAGAAGCCGTATGTGTGTCAGTAGCTGTGGCCAGTATCGTTTCGCTTTGATCTTCTTCGTAATCCTCATATGTCGAGACGTCTAGCAGCTCTCCAGGGATGCTATCATTTTTCTTAGAGTGGTCCTCACCTGGCATATCGTGATTTTTTTGTTCATCCACTTTCGTTTTATCACTCTTTTCCGTGTTGGGATTTGTTGGTCCTTTATGTATCTTATCACAGGTTGTTGTGATGCTGAAGCCTTTGATGTTTCTTAAAAACGTGTGCACCTGTGATCTGTGCTGGGGTTTACTTTTTCTCATGTTTTTAGATTTCTTTTCTATCAGTATGTGATTTGAGCCATTCTTTATGGCCGCATTCTGTTTGTTTCGGTTGAAGATTGAAAATACTTCTTCTATGAGACAGCTATCTTTTGCACTATTTCCCACTTGGTCATGTTCGTTGGCTGGACCTTGAGCGGGTAGGCTTTGAGTCTTATTGTGGCCTGTTTGATTTGCCGTATCAGCTGGAACGGGAGTATCACCCTTTGCTCCTTTTACTGGTGCACCCAGACTCAGTTCAAGATCAGAGATCGTAATGGGTATACTTTTGGAAGGTGTGGACTGTGTTGCTTCATCTGCCGCTTGTTCTGACGGCAAGGTTCCTGCGATCGCCTTGTATGTACTACTTTCATTATGTTGCTCTTTTGATGATTGTTTGTCTTCCACTTCCTTACTGTATTTCACCTTTTGTTTGCATTTATGAGGTGGCGCAATGGTGATAGAGTTTGCAGGTAAGGTATCGTTAGTGTTTCCAGCCATAGGGCTTAGTTCAGTTCCATGGTTTCCTTCAGTTGTAGTTGTTCTCTCTTTGAGATTTGTGTCCATCTTTTCACCTGCAGTTCTTCTCTGATCGTCAATAGCATGATGTTTATCCAGTGTTGGCATTTTTGCATTGGATGATTTCAGCAGGGCAATTGCTTCTCTGGCAACTTCAGCAAACAGGCGCTTGTCTGTTGCACTGTTTTTGGTCTGCTCCAGTATTACCTTTGCATTCATATCAGATTTCGCATATTCATTAGTCAAAATTTGTTTAGTCGCCATTAGTTCTTATTCTATTGCCATCATTTTGGTGTTCATCATGGCTAATAGGGTTGTCTGGTCCTTGGCATTGTCGTTTAGATGTTCATAAAGTTTCATATATGGTGCCAAGGATACGGTATTAGCCGCCATTATTATGGTATTCAAGTTTCCAGCTATTTGTTTGGCAAGAGTTTGTGCTAGTTTTTGGGAGGGCTTTTTCCGTTTATAGCTTGGCCGTTTAGATCTTGCTCCCCAGAATGTCTGGGACTTTGTTGGTGGATCATACAGGTCATTAGCAGCGGAGAATAGGGAAGGAGATCCAATTTGTGATTCCTTGGTTATTCTCTTTTGTGAGTGCGGTACATACTCTTCCGTTAGAGATTCCAATCTCTTCCTTTTTGCCAGGGGACACAACCACGAATACAGTTTTTCATCCTGTCTGCCATCAGGGGTTTGTGGTTGTGCTAGATTCATAGGTTTGATACCTTGAGCCCCACATGACTGATCATGTGGGTTATCTGTATTTGGGTACTCTGAAGGTTGTTCTGTAGGTTGTTCTAAGTTTGGTTCAGGATGATGTAGGTTTCCAAATTTTGCATTGAGCTCTTTTAGGTCGCTTAAAACCTTGTCAACGACCACAATGGAGTTATGCCTGTTAGCACCAGTCGTGAAACTGCCCGCTTCCTCATACAGGCAGTTCACGTTATCCCAATCAGGGCAAATCTGTAGGTTTCCTGCTTGATCTGTTGGCAATTTTCCACTTGGGAGATGAAAGCTGTTGCCTTCATCAAGGAAGTTGTCAGGCTCAGTTCATTGAGTCATTTTGTTTTCCAACGTTACATTTTCCCAATTCAAATCTCCTGTTGGTAGATCTAGGGAGATTATCGACTTTTCAGTCTCAGGGCTGTGCACATTTGTGCCACTGATGTCACAATTGTTGGTAAGTACAGATTCTTGACAAGCCGAGGATTGGGGTGTTGGAAAGCTTTGGACAGCGTTTCCCACGTTGCTTAGGGGTAGACAAGATGTGTCTCTAGTCCGCGTGATGCCAGCGTGCGTTGGAATGGTCGACTTAATCGTCTCCACTTCCACTTCCATATTTCCTGTGCACGTAGCCCCACACAAGTCTGCCCCAGTGGTCAAACCCACAGACGTTTTTATACCTCTCTCTAACGCTGATTCCTTGTCTTTATTACCTTCCAGATCGATAATTATATTTGGAATTAACGGGGTGGGTGTCAAGGATACCGGGGAGCTGTTACCCAAGCAGTCTAAAAAAACATCAGAGTTAGAGGACATGGTTGCGAGACAAATCCTTTTTCGTACAACACGGGCACTTACCGGTGGGGGCAGGCCCATTTGCTCCGGTGACTCCTTTCCTCCAGCGGCTAACATTCATCGCTGCTGCCGTGTTAGGGGATGAACTCCACTATCTGAGCTCGAGTTCTGAATCAGCACTGCTTCGTTGAATGCCGTGTGTTCTAGACCAGAGGTGCTGGGTCCCTGCATAGATACGAATTGTGAAGCAGGATTGTTTCCGTTCCCGGAATTTGGCTTGTACTGAATTACCATCAGGGCTCCGAGCTCAGTGCCACCGTGTCCACGTGCAACATGGACAACACACTTGCCGCACTCCGCGACGCTCCGCGTATGAATGAATGTTTTGTACTGGTCGCTCCACCTCCACGCCAGTAGAAAGACAGAGTAGACTGCAGCTCCTCAGGGAAACAACACGGACAACACACTCGCCGCACTCCGCGACGCTCCGCGTATGAATGAATGTTTTGTACTGGTCGCTCCACCTCCACGCCAGTAGAAAGAGAGAGTAGACTGCACCTCCTCAGGGAAACAACACGGACAACACACTCGCCGCACTCCGATATACATTGTTGAATTGTCCAAATAAACCTTTTAATTTGCAAAACAAACCTACTTCTTGGCTCAGTGGGGTCAGGGGGATTCTAAGAGGGGGGTGTTATACAAGCGTTGTCATCCAGAGTACTGAACTGGATATAAAAATACATCAATAATGGTTTTCCTCAGCATCCCAGACTAGGCATTGACTTAGCTGTAGTGTTGATTGAATATCGCTTACACTGTCCCACTCGAGGTGACAAAGCAACAACAAATCATCTTCTTCTGGAGCTGTCTTCTCGGCCACCCATACCAAGGATTCCGTTCAACCCTGGAACTGACCTCTCGTATTGCAGAGTGCAAGATATGTCAGGCAGTGAGCGTTCTGGACTGCTACATCTATAGCTATGAATGTCTGAGAATTCCCCATGGCATAAGGTATGAGAGCATATACATAGCAACTCTCCTTAGAGGTTCTCTCTCCTACCTTTTCCATATGCTGATACCACATGTTATTCCCCAAGTGTGCTCTATTGTCTAGATAGTTATTTAATTCATAATCCTCTTCCTTTGTGCTTCTCCTGTGTCCCCCTCTTGCAAGGAGGGTGTGTGCATAATGCTCATGAAGTATATCAATAAGGGTCCTTCCTACATGGGAATCATAGGAACACTTGTCAGAGAAATGGGTGACCTTACATGTGTCACTAATGTAGGGATATTCACAAATGGTCTTGGCCTTTCAATAATGGGTACATCTGCATAAGTCACTAGACTGGGAAGAATCGAAGGGACTTCTACCTTGCTTGGGCCAATGAAGTAGACAGTATGAATGAGCAAAATCAGAAAAACAATGATAAAGGTTGAGCATGTATAAATTATGCACCAGTACATTAATCGCCACCATGTACAATTTTCCACACGTCGTTGACATTTCTCTTTTTCCAAAAATGGTACCATTCTCAACAGTTCTCATTATGCCTGTATACTGCTTTAAGGAAGGAAATTTTTTTTTAAATCAGGCAACGAGGTTAAATGGTCAGGTAACTGCAGGATTTGTTCAGCTATCGTCACAAGCAGCCTCCTGATTGCAGGGCCATTTTTAGGATCTTGCAGAAAAACACATATATTATTACTACGCCCAACAAGAGCAGGGTAACCTCGAAGTATGTAAACAAAAACAGCGAGAAGGATCCTAGGGGCATCAGCATCAGATAGGACCATTTGATTAACCAAAGAGAAACTGAGTTAGGAATAAATCTGGAAACTGCTCACGTTTCCAGTCGTCATATTCGAACTCTAGGTTTGGCATGTCTGTAATACTTCAATACTTTCTAAAGTCCAATTCAAAGATTCCTGTGACTCAAGAGCAATCCTACTATAATATCAATAAAGATTGTCTGGGGTGAGTCAGAGTCCAAATGCACACTTGTATTTATTTAATCAGAAACCTTTGTGTCCTTCTTCCTCATCATCGATCGAGTCTACACATGCTGAACTTCTTCTTCTGGTCTTGCTTCTGAGTCAATGGTTGGGCATGCATTGGTCTCACCAGCATAAAGCTTTACGTTGTTTAAGTCAATCCAGGTGTGCTCTTCTTGGACTTTTACTGCTGAGGAAGTAATGTTCTCAACAATATAGGGACCTGTGGCCGAGTGGCGTAGAGGACCTGCTGCCCACCAGATCCACTCACAAATATCAACCATAGACCCTCATTTACTCACCAAGAGGTGTGGTCAGAATGCCCTGACAATACTCCTACCTCTGCAGCACAACGCCCAGAGCACCCGGCCACTTGAAGTCCCCTACAGTCTGATATCTGCCTTCCCACGTGCATGGACACTGAATTTCCACACAAGGGCACCATACCTACCTGCTTACTTGTCCTGACATCAAATCACCACATAAGAGACGTGCATCAGTGCGACAGAAGTCCCCGGAGGACCCACAATACTGCAACAATGGTTAAAGACGTATCCTGCAAAGGGACTGCAAAGCACAAAATGGACAGATATACCACAAACATCCCCTCAAGGGCCCCCATGAAGGACAAAAACCTGGGAGTGGGTACAGTGGATGGGGATTTGGGTCAGATACCATCCCTCACGGACATCATGGCTTCCATAGGAGAATCCAGAAAAACTGTAGAGACCAAGATCGATGGCCTGACTTCCGAGGTTTCCTTTCTAAGGCAAGATCTATGCAATTTGACATCCCGGGTAGGTGAAACAGAGCAAAGAATATCAGACAATGAAGACACTGTCAAGAGATTGGAGGAACATTTGGAACGCATGGCGGAGAACCTTACCACCCTTGAAACCCGTGCTGAGGACAGTGAAAGCAGATCCAGCCGCAATAATCTCTGCTTACTTGGCCTTCCAGAGAAAGAAGAGGGACCATCCATGGAACTCTTCTTAGGAAACTGGCTCTCACACCTCATGGCACCCAAAAAGTTCTCAAATTTCTTCTCCATCGAGAGGGCACACAGCATCCTGGCTGGCAGACCAATACCTGGCAGCCCTTTGCGCACAGTGATTGCCATACTCTTGAATTATAGGGATTGCAACACTCCACATGGCAAGGGCAACTGGCCCAATCACGTACAAAACCAATCGCATAGGCTTCTTTCTGGACTATACGAGAGACGTACATAAATCTCACCAGTCTTACGACTCCGTAAAGAAAAAAACTCCTCCTTGGGCATCAAATATGCACTTTTCTTCCCAGCTGAAGCTCTATTACAATAATATGGTGCACATGTTTCATAACCCAAATGACTGGATGGAAACACGGGTCCTCTCCGTCCCGCACCCGAGGGAACATAGAGACCGCACATCCCGGAAAGATACTGGAGGAAGCATTCTGTCTCGACCTTGGTATTCGACCGCGAGCACAGACGACAGGAACGGAAGCTCCCCACAAACCCGAAAACGCCTGAGATACAATGAGACATGATAAGCTAAACCTGTGGGTCTGGTTAAACCTCAACAGATAGGAGGCCTCTTCTTCCCTCCCTCCCTTCATCCCTCCTAGGTAGTGTCCTCAACTGTCCAGCGGTCAGAATCCTAAGACTGTCAGCCCTGTATGACGGCAACAAAGCTCAGACTCACCCCCCCCAGGGTTACCCCACATGTGTTCTCACGTGTTCATTGCTTTATGAGTTTGGGCAACAGGTACTTCTAGTTGAAGGGAAGTGCGGGGGAGTTTATGGGACACAAGCAGTAGACCAGGGGATGGGATGTATAATCATTTGTTACACAAGTCTATGGGAAACAAAGCCGCATCATCCACTCCCCCCTACATCGAAGTAAGGGAATAACCCAATGTTTAGGGAATGTTGTTGTTAACAGTTTAAGGTCCATGTTGGAAGGTTGTATAGTGACAGTGAGGTTGATATTGGTAAACCGTAACACAGGTGACTGGAATATGGGACACCCAGGGGTGGCCGTTCCCTCCGCAATGGAGGGGAACTATGGAACACTGTATCACTCCCCCCAGGCACCACAGGACAGTACACACATATCTCATGGCACAGGATGGGCATATATCACTACTAACATGGAACATCAATAGGCTAGGCTCTAGCATAAAACGTAGGCTGGTGCTCCAATATCTAAACTGCCTCCCCCCCGATATCGGTCTCCTTACAGAGACCCACCTAATGGGCACTCAATGTGGCTTCTTCAAGAGGTCTAACTACCCGTGCGCATACCATGCTGATTTTTTGAGAGGGGTTAGGGGTGCGATGGTTCTCCTCCACAAATGTGTCCCATTTCAAATACAGAAAGTGCGCACTGACCCTCTAGGCTGATTCGTGCTGGGGATCGAAGACATGCAGGGAGAAAAATGGGGTCTCATTGCAATTTACACTCCCCCTACACTCACAACAGAACTTCTGGGTGAGCTACAGGCAATACTGCTCCCTGAAGAGGCAGACTCATGGGTCTTGGGAGGAGATTTCAATGAGGTCATTGAGGTCGGCAGGGATAGGTCGAGTAGCAACAATGGATGCCAGGACACCCCTAGCAAACTGTATACCTTTGCTGAGGAAATGGTAATGGTAGACACATGGAGGGCACTGCATGAAACTGATACCGAATTCTCATTTCATTCTAATGCACACAAATCGCTCTCATGTCTAGATTATGTTTATACCCCCCGAAACATTTCCCACAGACTGCTGTCTGCAACATTTCTCACTAGAGGGATCTCTGATCACTCCCCCCTGCTGATCATGCTAAAAAACCTGCATCATAAACCCGAAGGCTTGTGGTGCTTAAAAACATACTATCTGGGGATACCCGAAATAACAGAGGGCCTATCACAAAAAAACACTGAGTACTTTGACCTGAATGAGGGGTCAGTGGATTGCCCAATTACATTATGGGAAGCCTACAAAACTGTCCTCCGAGGAGAAGTCATCTCCCTAATATCCGCATACCGCGAGCAACATACCCGGGAGATTGCGGAGACGGAAAAAAAGGTGAGTGTAAAGGAACAACAACTTCTGGAACAAGGAACCCAGGCGTCACAGGAGGCCTTAGTGACGGCACAAGTAGCTCTGAGAAACATAGCGCTAGACAATGCACGGGCCACCCGCTGGTCGGTCTGTAGACAAATATACAAGACCAGGGACAAAGCGGGCAAGACACTTGCATGGCTAGAAAGGCAGGAACAGTGCAAAGGGCAAGTACGGGCCATTCTCTCGGACACCTAGGAAATATTAACTACAGAGCCCAAAATAGCGGAGGCCTTCGCTGCCTAATATGAACAAATGTATTCCCCCCCAATAAATGTGCCTAGGATAAAAACTCCAACATTTCTAGACTCAGTGGAACTGCCTCGACTCCCCGATCAGCAAGCACCGGGCCTCAAATCTGAGATCACAGAGGATGAGGTCCAAAAGGCCCTGTCACAGCTCCAATCCGGGAAGACCCCATGACCAATGGCTTCCTGATAGAAACCTGGAGGAAACTGGGGGCAGCAATGACGGGGCACATACACTGCATGTTCCTGTGCTGTAAAGAACAGTGACGACTGCCCTCAGATCTCAGACGTGCATAGTAGTGATCCCAAAACCCGGGAAACCCCTGAACACTGTGCTTCCTACTGACCTATCTCTTTGATAAACGGGGAAGCTAAAATCCTGGTGTGAATCCTTGCTAATAGACTTGTTGGAGTGATCAAATCCCTCATTCATCCCGACCACTGCGGATTCATGCCTGACAAATCTACCCGCATGAATCTCCGTAGAGTCCAACTTGCTCTTGATCACACCTCAGAAATCCCGGAGCCACTAGCTCTCTTAGCGGTGGATTTCAAAAAGGGGTTTGACTCGGTGGGGTGGGATGGCCTGTGGGAAATCATGAACCGGATGGGTTTTGGTCAAGGTTTCATAGCCTGGGCTAGGCTCCTTTATGACTTGCGGTGGCGATGGTGTGGGTAAATGGTATGTCCTCTAGGGTGTTCCGACTGGGCCGCGCGACCAGACAGGGCTGTCCCTTCTCTCCCTTGCTGTTTCTCCTTGCCATAGTACCACTCGCGATTAGACTCTGAGAAGATAAGAATTGGATGGGATTTTCATGGCCCGGTGGGGTGGAATATCGGGTCTCACTATACATAGATGATCTCCTTGTCTACCTAGGCAACCCTGCAGCCTCCTGTCAGGTAGTGTCTTTCACCTATTTAGGCATGCGCATCAGTCCAGCCTTGGATGACTTCCTCCAGCTCAACTGGCAACCAGTCATAGACCGCTTTGTGGCAGATGTTTCGCATTGGAAATCCCTCCCGCTAACACTGATTGGTGGGGCTGCACTGTTTAAGATGATGACACTTCCGAGACTATTATACATCCTCCAAAACTCCCCGCTTCCCGTCCCCTGCTCGACCTTTGCAATGATAGATAGGATTCTCTGCAAGCTGCTTTCGGGGGGAAAACGGCCTCGAATAGCCCTACCGACACTGCAACGCTCCGTGTCGGAGGGTGGCATAGGACTTCCATGTCTTCGCACCTACTACTGGGCCGCACAAACGGGGTGGTAAATGAATGGCTTCACGGAAACCCTGCACTCCCACACATTAGGTCAGAACTGAATGCTATGGGCTCTGTCCCTCCCCTCAGCGTAGCGGGGGTGCCGAGAATGACACTCCACATCCGGTGAATCTGGAGCGAGGCCCACCGGCACATAGGATGGAATGCAAAACCAACATTGATTCAACCTCTATGGCAAAATAAACACCTCCCAGAGGTACAGAAAATGGGGCACATTGGGAAATGGGAAAAAGCAGACATATGCACACTAGCAGATGTAATCCAGGGGGGGGGCGCCTGTTAGTCTTTGCAACCTTGAGAGGGAAATACGGGTTACAGTCCATGGATTGTTACAGACACATAAAATTCACCCATGCCACACAGACCCAGTTCCTGAATCTTGCTGAAGTGCCCGATCACTCCTGCCTCGAGGCCAATGTTCTTCCTACCCACATCTCGACTAAGGTTACCTCCACACTCTACCAAGCTCTTAACTCCTTTGGTGCCCAAGAACTGACCAAGTTGAAAGAGAAGTGGGAGAGACACCTGGCTCCACTGGAAACAGAGGAATGGGTGGAGGCATTGATGTTCCCTCGAGAAATAGGCATTCATACTAAACTCTGACTGATACAACTTAAAATCTAGCACCAATCATACTACCCCAGAACAATGATGGCCGATGGGGAGCGGTGGCCAATGGAACCTGTCTTTGGTGCAAAAGGGCAGAGGGCACCTTCTTCCACATGATCTGGGACTGTAACATGCTTCAGACATTTTGGCGGAAATGCATTGACAGGCTGACCAGGCTGCTAGGATCTCCAGTCCCACCTGACCCGAATCTGATTATGCTCGGAATTTGGGGCGAGGTAGACTTAACCAAATAAGAAAAAAACATTCCTGGCACTGGCATAGGGTGTAGGGAAGAGGCAGATGACTACAACATGGGGCTCAGCCGACAAGTTGAGTATAGACCGATGGTCCAATGAACTGGACAGATGTGCTTACCTTGAAAGGCGAATCTACACAGCCAAAGGCTGCCCCACAAAATTACCAAAAGTGTGGGGGACATGGGTACACTAATGACAGCCCTGAAAAGAAAACCCAGCATCCCATGAACTTGCTATCAGTGCCAGTGACAAACTCTGGAGGGAGCAGACCGGAGTTACCCCGGTGGCCCCCCACAAGGACAAAAGATTGAAGTTAATGTCCAGTAAAGTACTATATGTGACCTGCTGATTGTTCATATCGTTTGCAATGTTTACAATGGTATGTGCGTATAAAAAAAATAAACAGAGTTATAAAAAAAAAACAATATATTGCCCACTAAAACGGGTCTCGTGCCGCTTCCTTGTGAAGTTATGCACTAGAACTGGGTCACCAACAACAAGTGTGGGTACAAGTAAATGTTCTTGAGCTCTTGAGTTAATTAACAAAATGAGTCCCATTGTCGGATCTCAGCACCTCACATACTCCACATCTAGGATAGATTTCTCAGACTAAAAACTTTGCTGCGCAAGTGGCATCAGGGTGTGTGCAAGGACCTGCTTCGATCCACCTGGAAAAGGGACCCACCACCACTATCATATACCTATATCCACTACGTACTTACAGCATATCAACATAATCAATATGTAAATGCTGAAATGGACCGTTCGATCGAGGAATTACTCCTCTAATTGTTTGCAGTGTATGCCCAGCAGTCAACTTTTGACATACGATGCAACTTACTACATAAAATGCAATGTGTTCTAACAGGTTAGGTATGAACCAGTCCTCCCAAATAGCTGCTGCCAGGGTTTCCCTAGTTACATGCGCAGGGTAGTGCAGCTGTTCAAGCGCTTACCCTTAACAAGACTACAGGCATCACCAGCTTCCCAGTGCTGTCCTTTCACCACAATGCTTCAGAGGGGGATAAAGAACACCACCTCCATTTCCACAATTCTTGCTCTTCCTGTGGTGCACCACCTTGAACCTCTGTCAACTGTGTTCTTGACAAATGATTAAATCCTTCATTTATAATCATAATAGTGACCACTTTCTCCTTTACAACTGGAGTATCAAAACTTGAAATATCTGGTGAATATGCAACCCTTTTGGCCTCTTTGTCTGCAGCTTTGTTCCCCCGCAAGAGATAAAGTCAGTTTGCTTAGTATGTGCTGCACATTTAACTATTGCGATGACTACTGGGAGTGGTAGTGCCTTAATAAGCCTATCCAATAATGCTGTGTGTTGCACTGGAGTGCAGTCCGCTCAGAGGCAGCCCCTCCTTTTCCAATGTGATAGCCCTGCAAGCACAGTTGACGTCACGTAGGCAGAGTCACTGTACACCATTACTTCCTGCCCTGCGTGTTTTTCGAGTGCGACAATAAGCGCCACCAATTCAGCTGCTTGCGCTGAGAAGTGAGGCGGTAGTCTTGCTAAAATCTCAAATTCCCCATTTGTCCTATGCCTTACCACGGCAGCACCTGAACGCCTTTCCCCTTCAGTTTGATCAATTTTTGAAGACCCACCTATAAAGAGAATCTAACCCCCGGTAACACATTTTCCTTTACGTGCGGGATGTCGCCATAGAACTCTCAAAGTTAGCGCAATCATGCACATGCTCACCCTCTACCACAGTTTCGGCTACAGACGTGGCAGGGTTCATTATTTTACACCTGACTATTATAATAGCTGTATTCGATATAACCACCTCATATGCAGAAGCCCTCTGATGTATCCTTAAGTTTCTCCAAAATGTCAAACAATGCATGCTCAACAAACAATGTCATAGAACACCCCATCACAATACTTGTAGACTTCTCTATTGCAAACGCGGCTGCTGCCAGCGACTGTTTGCAAGGAAAGTGCCCTCTCATAACTGGATATAAAATCTCACTGTAATATGCCGTATGTGAAATCAAAAAGAATTCCTCGTCAGAGTTTGGAATTCCTAAAACTGGAGCTGTACAAATTGCTTTCTTTAATTCTTCAAACCCTTCCTCCATTTCCTCAGTCCATTCTATTTTTTTCTTATTCAGTTATGTTTTCTTTGGAGCCTGCAAATGGGGTTTTGTGTATGAGCTATACTCAAATACCCACGCTCTAACATAGTTACATAATCCTAAAAATTGCTGCATTTGCTTTATTGTGTGTGGTTTTCTGTTTTCATAATCGCCTCAGCTCTCTCAAGTGTGACCCTCTTCCCCTCCTGTGAGATTAGCTAACCTATGCAAAACACCTTTTCTCAGCAATATTGCAAACTTTCTTTATCTACTTTATATCCTAGTCTGCTAGAATAGTCATTAGCTGAATTGAGTTTTGTCTGCACTCATCTTCTGTTGTGCTACAAACCAAAATATCATCTACATACTGTAGCACAATCCTTTGCAACCCAATATTGCTTAAGTCCATCTGCAGGACCCTATTAAAGATCGATGGAGACTCAAAGTACCCTCGGGGCAAACGAGTGCTCTTCAGTTCAGTTTGACGAGAATGTAAATGACGTCAAGTCTTCAGAATCTGCATTTTTCAAGTCAATCACCTTGAAATATCGTGCTTCTGTTGGGATACTACATAGTATTGTCACCGGATTCAGAACTAAAGGAAACTCGGCCTCTACAATCTGGTTAATCGGTCTCATGTCTTGTATGAATCTCCACGACCCTCCCTTCAATTTTTTCACAGGGCACAACGTGGTATTACACATTGACTCTGATGTCACTAAAATACCCTGTTCCATTAGAGCCAAAATAGTCTTAAAAATACCCTCATCCACCTCTTGAGACATTGGATACTGTCTTGCTCGAGGTAAAATTGCTCCTGGCTTCAACTTAATCTTAACCCCCTATCCCTTTCATGACGCCTACTGTTATGCTCACCTGGTCTCTGCGGAGGTGTTGGGGCATGGTTGCAGCCCTCACGGGTGTGATGTCCCTCAGGTCCAACTTTGCCCTCTGCGCTTATGTGGTGACGGGTCGTAATAGGTGATAATGCTCGGGACTGCTCCTGCGTGGAGAAGAGGGGGTGTGAGTATGCCAGCTTGTTCGCCTGATCCCCTTCCAGACCCCTTCTCCCAAACCGTGATACTCCTGGGATGCGCTGTCCCTGGAAAGCTCACCTATTGATTAGTTTTGGCGAGCACTCTGTCCTGCTGCTTCTGGCAGGGGCGCTTGTATGATCTGAACCGAATTCCTTCACTGTTCCCTTGCACGTGGTAGTCCAGTCCTTCTGTGACTAAGCCACTATGCTTCAGGTAAGTGTTCCTGTTTGACTTTCCTCGTCTGTTTTTGTTGTATTGTAAAGTTTGTTGTCTTGTATTGCTGTCCGATCCACTTTTGAAGTTTGCTCTTTGCTTTCTTCCCTTGCAGGTGATGTTGCCGGCCGGCAGAAGCTGTGGAGCTCGAGGCGACAGCCGGAGGGAATGAGGGACGAAGCTGCAGTGGTACAGTAGCTGGTAAATTGTTAACTTGGGGGCACGCTGGGTTCAAATGCATCGCGCCCCTAGGACGGATGTTCTAACCTTGTCTTTCTTTTTCTTCACAGGGTCCGAGTTCGTGGATGCGGAGTGCTGTGCTGCGGAGACGGGATCAAGATCACTGGATGTCAGGAGATGAGTCTGCAGATGAAGCGATGAAGCACCAGTTTTCCTGGAGGTGAGTATGCAGGAGAATGCCTGGTTTCAAAGGTAAGTAAACTGGTTCAAGCGACGGTGAGAGTCACGTTGCACGTGAGTGGACGGTAACGCGAAGCACCTGCGGTAAGGATGGAGCAACTTATATAGCTGAGCTTCTGAAGCCTGTTAAGTGACTTCAATTCAGTACTCCAACTAAGTCAGTGCCTAGTCTGGGATGCCCAAGGGAAGCCCTTATTTATATATTCATATGACAAGTTCAGAGATCTGGATGATAAACCCATGTATGACGTCCCTCTCTTTGAATTCCCCTGTGCCTCACTGAGCCAAGAAGTAGGTTTGTTTTGCAAATTAAAAGATTTATTTAAAAATTAAACAAGATATATATCACACTTTTATAAATAAATGTATATTTGATAGCACACTTATGAATATGACAGTGATCAACAATGGATAATATTACACTAGCACACTTTTTTAATTACTTATGAGTTGGTATAGAGAGGATAAAGTAGCTGAGAATGCTTTTATGGGTTCAAGGAAAGGCAATGATGGAAAAGAATGCAGCACAGAAATAAACTGATATGGTTTCCACAAGAGATAATATGATCACTTTTCTTTTGACAATTCACTCCCCCCCTATGCAATATAAGGAGATGGAAGGTGAGCACACAATTTTCAGGAATACAATCAAATGCATACAAATTCAGTTCCCCTCTAGCAAGCTTATAGCACAGGGATGATTTTAAAACACAGGCAAAAATACTTTAAATGTGATTTGCAAAGAAGTGAAACTATGCTAAAAATGATTTTAATTCCCTATAGGAGATTCAGGGTAAGTGATAGCTACTTAAGATTGGTTCAGGTCAACCCTATCAATGATTCATGACGAATTATCAGGTTGAAAACGGAGTTCAGCAGTTGCAAGCAAAAGACAGCTATTTTTTTACAAGTGGTGAAACGAGCTAGTTGCAATTCCCGGCACTTTTTCCGAATGTGTCGAGGGCGATTACGGAAAAACTATAAGGAAAAGTCAGTTCTGGGTTCGTTGGAAAGCTCAGGATCTTGGCCTTAAAATGAAAGTTAAACCTCGTTCCTAGCACATGCGGTTCCAAAGATACGGACAATTTTGTGGAGGTAGATTTTCAGAAATTAAATAATGATTCAGAATGGCAAATGACACTTTCACAGGTTTGAAATCACAGAATGAACACACGATTTCTATGATGCAGTTCTAAATAGGTGGAAATGGTTGGGATAAGCTTATTTTAAACTAATAGATTACTATGCACAGTTCTGGCTGGGTACTCACACTATAAATTTGAAATAGGCCGTCAAGATCTGGTCAGGTTTGGTCTGGTCTCAGTTCTGGATCTCTGGTTCCAGTCTCGGCACTGCACAGTGGTCTGGTCTGGTCTCTGGTTCTGGCAAAAGTTCTTGGCCCTGCACGGCGGTCTGGATACAGCTCTGCTTTCTGGATTTTTCTGGCACAGGGTTCTAGGCCAGAATCAAACAGCTCACCCGGCTGTTGAATAGTTTGGTTAGGTTGCTGGATTTTGAGGCCTCTGAAGGATTCAGCTTGTGGACTAGGCCTCTCCGCTACAAGCTCTGAAGTCTGGATTCTAGGTTCTGGATATGGTCCTTCTGGATATTGTCTGGTCCGGCAAAATGCTTCGCAAGAAATCAGTTTGAATTGGAAAGTGAATGTCCCTTCCTGGGTCTCAGTGGCTCTTTTTATGTCTTTTGAAAATGGGTGTGTGCGTGGGCATAACTAAGCCTGCCACTCACAACTTATCATTGGCCAAGTTCTCCTCTCTCCATTGATTGGGGGAAGGAAATGGAGTGTCATCGTGATGAGGTATGTTTATGGGTCAGAGGATCCTCCCCTTGTCACTTTGCACACAAATCTATTTTTGATCCAAATGCATATTTATCTATGTACAATTTTTCTAATATTATATGAGCAGTCAACATATTTTCTGTAGCACCAAACCATCCGATCCTCGTCTTTGTAAGATGTCATGTCCACTTCTGACATAATTCTGCCCTTTTCATCCAGAACACAACCTCTAAACCTTTCCAGAATTTACATGAATTTTAATGTGCGCAAGGAATATGGGCATCAGATGATGAAGTGTTAGATTTTTAACATGCATACATTTGGAGTAACACCCTATTTTCCGCTACTACCCCCCAGAACATACCACAGAGTTCTAACACCTCTTAAAATGTGCACAGAAAAATCACAGAAATAATGATATTATTTACATAATTTTGACAGTTCGGTACTATGAATTATCCATCTTTTTTAAAAATATGCTCTGGCCCAGATGTGTGTGGTTTAGGTTCAAAAGCACATGGGGGAATTTCTGTCTGTCCCCTCCTCCAGCTCAGGGGGCTCCCAGAGGCAGCGCCCCTTCCATTTCCTTCCAAGAGGAAGCCATTTACGACCCCTGATTTAGCATTTGCCTGAGCCAAGGAAAGTTCATTGTTCAATTTTCCTGCAGTCCCCTCCCCTGATTCAATCAGAGAGATGTGATCTCCTCTTGGTGGGGGAAGCAGAATGCAGCCAGGCCTGTGAACAGTAGGTGTTAAGAATTCTCATTAATCAGCAAGGCTTTGAAGTTTCCAGCTAACTCAGGTTCCTTGTCAGCTCCTGAAAGACAGGCCTCCTGTCAGAGTTTATACCACTAGCGCCGGTTAGTGTCGAGCGCCGGTACTGCACCCATTTTTGGGAGCTGTCTTGAATGAATACATTTTTTTAAAAAAGGGATTTTACTTGATAGCATTTACTAACAGTGTATTGATATAGATTCTGCAGTAGAGTAATTTTGTGGCCATGATTTTAGCAATTTTTGACATCAATTAAAACAGATTTTTAACAGCACCATATTCCTTTGCACTGATTTCGCTCATGGCGCTTCTGGCCCATCACGCTCGAACTGGTGGGTGGCAGGTCAGGCGACCATTTTGGTGTGCGCAAAACTGCGCGGTTTTCCTGGATTCTGGCGCAAATGTGGGCTTTTTAGCCATCTTGGATTTTCTAAGCCCACAGCACCAAATGTTGTAACATAATAGTTCAAACGTGGGTCAAGACACCTGACAAGCCACACCCACCATGTTCAGCCTGCCTGCCATACCCTGCCACACCCGATGAGTCAGCACATGAAGAGCAGGCCCAGGGAGCCACACCCAATGAGTCAGCGCATGAGGATGTTTTCTGGAATAAAGGCTTACAGCTCCTCGAAAGGTCTTGTAAAATAAAAGCACTCCTGTACTGAAATAAAGTAAAAGAACTCCTGCACTGAAATAAAGTGTTCCTACTCACATCTTTATATGAGCCTGCCGCCTAAGGTGCCAGGACTGAGTCCAGCCAGGTCCCCTGTGTATATGGGTCCCAAAGGGACATATGTGAGTCAAGTGACCCATTGCCTCATCACTAGATGCTGTGGTTTTTGTGTTCTGGGGCCTGTGGCCATGACCGCACTCCCCCTCAAGGACCCTCTCTTGGGTGGTTTCCCTCCTGGCCTGGTTTAGTGGGGTTATTGCGGTGGAACTGCCTGATTAATGGTGGAGCATGGACATGCTCACAGGGTTCCCAGGTCTGATCTTGGGGTCCATAACCTTTCAAGTCTATCAGGCAGTATAACTTGGACCGGACCATCTTAGAGTCTAGGATACTTTTAACTTAGTATTCTGGTTCTCCTTCAACTCTTTTGGGATCCGGTGGAGTATCGATCCGCATACCTGGTCTCAATGGTTTTAGGAGGGAGACATGAAACACCAGGTGGATCTGCATGTGGGCCAGTAATTTTAATTTCATGACCGCAGGGTTTATCACAGCCTTGATAGTGTAGGGTCCCAGATACCTGGGACAGAACTCCCATGGTCGTTTCATGGGGATGTTTTTGGATGCTAACCAAACCTTGTCTCCATCTTGGTAGTTGGGAACTTGCCTTCGGTATCGATCAACAAACTGCTTCTGTTTGTCTTTGGCTCTGCCATTATGCTCTGCTGCTTCCTTAAAAACCTGGGTTATGGTTTTGTTTAAGTTCGTTACAGCAGGCCTTTCTAATAATTTGAGTGGGTCAAAATGGATGTCCGTGGATGTCGACCGTACACTATGTAGAATGGTCTTTGTCCCGTACTGGTGTGAATGCAGTTGTTATATACGTATTCTGCTAACCAAAGTATGTCCTTCCCGGTATCCTCAGTTTGTTGCAGCATACACCTTATGTATTGCTCAAGGGTCTGGTTAGTCCGTTTGATCTGGCTGTCGGTTTGGGGGTGATGGCTTGTAGATAACCGGAGGTCGATTTTGGCAATTTTACAAAACCTTTTCCAGAATGCAGAGACAAACTGAGTTCCTCGGTCTGATATCAATATTGATGGGAACCCGTGTAGCCAGACAATCTGTTCCAAAAACACGGTACCCAGAGTAGAAGCAGTTGGGAGACCTTTCAGGAGAATAAAGTGGGCCATTTTGGAAAACAGATCTACGAGGACTAAGATGGTAATGTATCCGTTACAGGAGGGAAGGTCTGTAATAAAATCCATTGATAGCGTATGCCAAGGTCCTGGGGGTACTTCTAAAGGCAGACCTGCAGGACTTCATTTTTGGGACTTGTGTTGTGCACAGGTGCCACAGGTTGCAATGAACTGGACAATGTCCTTTTGCCAAGTTGGCCACCAGTAATTTATCTTTATTTTAACTTGGGTTTTGGCTATTTCCGGATGCCCTTCTACTAATGAATCGTGATAGTTTGCGATAATTTGGTTCTGTAATTTCATATCTGGGATGTGCAATCATCCTTGGTAGTATGGTCGGTTGTCCACGATCATATACCGGCCTCCCTTCCCTAGCCATTCCTGTTGCACTGTTGGACTCATCAAGTGTTGCAGGTCAGATTTTAAGTTGTCTATAGTGGTGGTTGCGGCAATCATGCCTTGGATTTGTCCTTCAGGGATGATGGCCACGTGGTCTGGTGTAGTGAATGCCTCTTCTCTCTCATTCATGTGAGACAGGGCATCCGCTTTTCAATTGTATACTCCGGGTCTATAGGTGATGACAGAGTCACATTCCTCAAAGAAGAGAGCCCAGCAGAGTTGGCCTGATGATTGCCCTTTAGCGGTCTTCAGATATTGTAGATTGCGATGATTCATGATGACGGTGACTGTATGTCGCGAACCAAGAAGATAATGTCTCCAGGGTTTGAACGCTGCCTTAATTGCTAGCAGTTCCTTATCTGTGATTGCATAATTCAATTCAGGGGCTGAAAACTTGGAGACCAGCATGCCACGGAATGCAACTGACCTGTTTCGGGGTCTCCTTCTGACAGGACTGCTCCCATTGCTATCTTGGATGCATCGGTTTCGACCACGTCTGGTAGTTCTAGCCGAGGATGCTGTAGAATTGTTGCTGTGGTAAATGCTTGTTTTAGCTCCTGGAATGCTTTCTCTGCCTCTGCGGACCAATTAAATTGTTTATTTTTCACTAGTAAAGAGGTGATTGGGCGGACGATCTGAGAGAACCCTGGAATGATCCGGCGATAAAAGTTGGCAAACCAGAGTACACTCTGTACTCCCTTTATGGATGTCGGTGAGGGCCAGTTAAGGATAGCGACTACATTGCGCGTGTCCATGCGTACACCCCGTGGAGTGAGAATAAAGCTGAGGAATTCTATCTCTGTGACATGAAAGAAGCATTTCTACAATTTGGAATATATCCGGTGTTGCCGCAGTTTCTCCAAAACTGCCCAGACATTGTTAACATGGTCCTCCTTGGTGGTCGAATAGATAAGAATGTCATCAATATAGACAAGAGCGCAGACATCCAACAGTTTGCAGAGCATGTCATTCATGAAAAATTGGAACGCAGCCGGGGCATTACATAGTCCAAAGGGCATAACCTGATATTCATAAAGGCCATATTTCGTGCAAAACGCTGCCTTCCACTGTCTCCTTTTTTGACTCTTCCTTGATGGTAGGCCCCTTATAAGTCTAGTTTTGTATATATCTGAGTGTTTTTGACTTCATCCAAGAGCTCGGGGATAAGTGGTAATGGGTAACATTTTTTTATCGTGATCTGGTTAAGTGTTCTGTAGTCAATGCAAGTTCTCAGATCTCCCACCTTTTTAGGCACAAAAAAGAGTGGCGAGGATGCAGGGGGCTTGGACGGAAGAATTAAGCCATTTCCAGATACTGATCAAGGTAGGTTTTTAGATGCTGGTTTTCCTGTTATGTTAGGGTGTAAATCCAGCTGCAAGGAACTTGAGCTCCAGGTACCAGATCAATTTGGCAGTCATACGGTTTGTGCGGAGGTAGGGTGTTTGCTTGCTCTTTTTGAAAGACATCTTGGTAATCCAGGTATTCAGGTGGTAGTGCACTGGTGAGGCCCAGTATGATTTCTTTCTTCGACGAACCTGGGTTGGTAAGACCTTTTAATGAGAATCCCTTGCTATAACAGGTGTCGGCACAGTCTTGGGGAAAGGTCAGAACACATTTACGCCAGTCAATCCTGGGATTGTGGGCCTCCAGCCAGGGCATTCCCAATTTCATCTGGAACTGAGGAGGGCCAATAATATTGAAGGTGATGTCCTCTTGGTGACCGTCCTGACACAGAAGCGTGACCTTCTCGGTGTAATGCATCACTGGGCCAGATGATAGCTGAGATCCATCAACTGCTGTGACGTTTTCCAAAACCTGCTTCTGTCGGAGAGGAAGGCCTATCCAGATAGCCAGATCTTGGTCTATGTAATTTCCCACAGCCCCACTGTCAATATATGCCTCCAAGGCATGTATTTTCGACGGTTGCTTGTGGTTTACCAGGAGCACAGGGATGACTAGATGTGAGGTCTGTATAGGTTCCTTTTCACCACTCGACAAGTGGACCCCTATGCTTGCTGGGTGTTGGAGTTTCCCAAGGCCTGTTCTTCTTCTTCACCCTTGTCAGTTGCTCCAACTGCTTTCCTGGGGGGTTTCGCCGGGCATTCTCAGAGATAGTGACCTGCCTTACCACAGTACAAACAAAGCTGCTGCTGTCTCCTTTACTCCCTTTCTGGCTTGGTGAGTGGGCTCCGCAAGCCTACGATTTGCATTGGCTTGGATTGCTCGTGTGATTTGGTTTTATTCTAACGGGTCGCACGTAGACCGACTCCCCCTTGGCCTTGGCCCGATCCATCTTCCGATCCTGCAATCTGTGATCGAGCTGCACTGTCAGGTCGATGTATTCTGCACATCTTTCCAGGAGATTTAGTACTTGGGCTAATACGTCCTTAAGTTCCCCTGGCAAGCCTCGGTAAAAGAGCGTAGTTCTTTTCTCCTCTGGCCAGTTAGTCTGTGCTATCAGATGATTGAAGGAAGTGATATATGTTAGTAGGTCTTGATTACCCTGCTGTAGTGATAACAGTTCATTGTCCAGAGCCTGCCATTGAGTATGCCGTGCTCACTATTCTTAGAGAGGCACAGCTCCTCCCTAATGATGAGGTCCAACCAGACCAAAACACGTGTCTGGGGATGCTGTTGGTACTCTTGTTCAGAGGAGAATCGCCTAGCATTTCGGTGCTGGACTGCCCCAGCGCAGGACAAAGACTGATATGTTTAGGATATTTCTTCTCTGTGAAAGATAGTGAGCTAAAGACTCTGGGTAAGTCCCTCATAACCAGGACTTATGTCTGGCCGAGGGACTCCCAGGACCCCACTTGTCAATTTGCATATTTAAGTAACTTTGGCTCTCACCCTAAGTTACTAGGGGAATCCAGACGTGGACCCCTTGCTCACTATTCTTAGAGAGACACAGCTCCTCCCTACTGATGAGGTCCAACCAGACCGAAACACGTGTCTGGGGATGCTGTTGGTACTCTTGTTCAGAGGAGAATTGCCTAGCATTTCGGTGCTGGACTGCCCTAGGGCAGGACAAAGACTAATATGTTTAGGATATTTCTTCTCTATGAAAGATAGTGAGCTAAAGACTCTGGGTAAGTCCCTCGTAACCAGGATTAATGTCTGGCAGAGGGACTCCCAGGACACCACTTGTCAATGTGCAAATTGCTTCTCCTTTTTACGTTGGAAACCTCCAAAGTCTCGAAACAAAGGAGCATCCTGGTTTACCAACGGTATTGACCATTCCGCTGCACTACCTTCCAAATATGAGAGTACAAATGCCACTCTCGCTTGATCATTGGGGAATGCCCCAGGTCTGCACCAAAAATGTAGGTGATATTGATTCATTAAGATGGCATACTTATTCGGATCGCATGTGAAGAGTTCTGGTGGGGCCAGAGGATTCCCCCCTGGAAGAATCACCTGCACTGGCGTGGGCTGTGGAGGGGCGGCAGGAGAAGCATACCTCGGCAGTGGGACCTGGCCTACCTGTGCCTGGAGCATTTGCCTTGCTAGTTCATCTGTCCGCTCCCGGTTCACAATTAGATCCCTCCTTAGGGCATTGGTTTCCTCTCTTGATGCTTGTACTTCTGCCTGTAACTCTCCCAGTAATAGGGCCAACTGGTCCATTTCAGAAGTTTCTATAATGCCCAGGCAGAGATTCGAAGAGGCTTTGCATTCTGTTACGCTCACCTGGTCTCTGCGGAGGCATTAGGGCACGGTTGCAGCCCTCCCGGGGGTGAGGTCGCTCGGGTCTGACTTCGCCCTGTACGCTTATGTGGTGACTGGTGGTAATAGGTGATGCTGCTGGAGAATGCTCCTGCGTGGAGAATATGGGGGCGTGAGTATGCCAACTTGTTCACCTGATCGCTTCCAGACCCCTTCTCCAAACCGTGGTACCCGTGGGATGTGCTGTCCCTGGAAAGCTGACCTGTTGATTAGTTTTGGAGAGCACTCCGTCCTGCTGATTCTAGCAGGGGCGCTTGGATGATCTGGCCCGAGTTCCTTCACTGTTCCCTGGCACGTGGTAGTCCAGTCCTGCTGCGACTAAGCCACTATACTTCAGGTAAGTGTTCCTGTTTGGCTTTGTCTTTTCTCGTCTGTTTTTGTTGTATTGTAAAGTTTGTTGTCTTGTATTGCTGCCCGATCCACTTTTGATGTTTGCGCTTTTGTTTTTTTCCCTTGCAGGTGATGTTGCTGGCCCGGCAGAAGCTGCGGAGCTCGAGGCGACAGCCGGAGGGAATGAGGAATGAAGCTGCAGCGGTACAGTAGCTGGTAAGTTCTTAACTATGGGACACGCAGCGTTCAAGTGCAGCGTGACCCTAGGACGCATGTTCTGACTTTGTCTTTCTTCTTCTTTACAGGGTCTGAGTTTGTGGATGCAGAGTGCAGTGCTGCGGCGTCTGGATCAAGATCACTGGATGTCAGGAGATGAGTCTGCAGATGAAGCGATGAAGCACCGGTTTCCTGGAGATGAGTATGCAGGAGAACTCCTGGTTTCAAAGGTAAGTAAACTGGTCCAAGCGGCAGTGAGCGCCACGTTGCACACGAGTGCACAGTAACGCAAAGCACCGGCTTTAAGGATGGACCACCTTATATAGCTGAGCTTCTGAAGCCATGCCCACCCGGTTCAGCCTGCCTGCCACACCTTGCCACACCCGATGAGTCAGCACATGAAGATCAGGCCTATGGAGCCACACCCGATGAGTCAGCACATGAGGATGTTCTCTGAAATAAAGGATTCCAGTTCCTGGAAAGTTCTTGTAAAATAAAAACACTCCTGCACTGAAATAAAGTAAAAGCACCCCTGCACTGAAATAAAGTGTTCCTGCTCACATCTTTATATGAGCCTGGCGCCTAAGGCGCTAGGACTGAGTCCAGCCAGGTCCCTGTGTTTATGGGTCCCAAAGGGACATAAGTGTGTCAAGTGACCCTTTGGCCCCGTCACTAAATGGTGTGGTTTTTGTGTTCTGGGGCCTGTGTCCAAGACACCTACGTCAAAGGTGCCTGTAGTCCATAAAGAGTTTGGTGCCTTCCCAAATCTTCATCAAATAATTCTGGGCTTTGTCGCACGAGCACTATTTGCTGTGGGATCTCTCTTTTCTCTAATCTGATCCAATATGGAATATGCATCGCAAATGTCACTTCATCATCTGATGGATCATCCCTGAACATATCCTTGTCAGTGACATCAGTCAATCTATACCCTTCCTCAATGGCAATCACTGTACTGCATGGCCTGCCCTCATCATCGGGTCCTTCGAGCATGGCCATTTCCACATGTACTGTTGCTACATTTAACTCTAGGGGAATAATCTGTCCCCCTCTTCGTCAATAGGTATCTGTGGCCTGAACAACAACTCATCAGGTATTCTCATAATCTTTCCCACTAAGCCGGGTAGCCATGTCAACAGAATGCGTACCCCATAAAAAAAGTCTTCTGGCTCTAGTGGCATTCCTTGCAGAGCCATTTGCCCTTTGAACACCAAAATAAATTTGCCCACGTTCATATAATGTATCCCTGGAGTAGAACACACTATTCCTTCATCAGTAAATGAAATTGTCATATTAAGCTTCGTCATTAGATCTCATCCTAAAACATTAACTGGTGTCTGTCGTGAATATAACAAAGGAACAGATATGTCACACTCTCCTATAGAAACTGGTAATTCTTCAGAAAAAGAAACTCAACTCGTAGCTCCAGAGAATCCTTGGGCATTCATGGCATTTCCCAACATTGGGTATTTTCCCTCTCAGATACATGAACAAGTTGCCCCAGTGTCTACTAAAAAAGAAAAAGATTTACGTCCTATTGTCACATCAACCCTTGGTTCCTCTTGGGGGTCTGGTGTCATCGATAGTACTGAACACATCAAGTAGCCCTATGAGCTGTCCTATTGTGGATACATACTTATCTGCATATTTTAAAATTACTTCTTCCTACCACAGTGATACCCCCTAATCTAGGTGCCAGTGGCTGTCCTGTATTTGCATTCTGCTGTATCTGCATGGGTGCGTGTTGTGACTGCCCTTGCAGTGGATTCAATGGTGCTTTTTGTGGCTGCAATGCTTGTTGTAATTGTGGCACTTGTGCTTAATACAGTGCCTGATCTTGGCCGAACCCATCGCTAGCCTGTGAGCTGTATGCTGGAGGATAAGGTGTCCCCCTTCTTAAGAATTGCCCATTCTGTTCATACCCTTGGCTTCCACATGTGCGCGCAATGTTTGCTCACGTGTCCAACATACAGGAGGAGCTCTTCTGACTACCCCCCTTGGTTGAATCCTCCTTGCACATTTGGATTATCATTCTGCATATTCTGAAAACTGCCTTGGTTGTTCGAAAACCACCCCTTGATCTGTAGCCCATTCCTCTACTTCTTGGCATAAACCCATTCCGTCCTTGATCCATTTGGCATTGATTATTCGCCGGCAGTGCACCCACTGCTTGCTGTGTTCCCAATCCTTCTCCGCTTATCAATACCGCCCCTTCTATGACATATTTTGAAAATGTTTTCTGAACTAACTTGGCTTCCTCAAGTTTTCTAGCATTTTCCTTATTCTTATTTTTCTCTTGCAACATCCGCCAGAGAGGCACTATGGTCAACTGTATTTCTGCCCATGGCTTTGCCTCCATTCCCACTAGTTTCGAGAGCTGTCTCTGTACCTGATCCGGCAATCCTTGACATAAAATGTCGTAGAATACTGCCACCGATTTTCCACACGGCTCCCTCATTTCAAGAGTCCACCGTTCCTCAATACTTTGAATATAAGCAAGCAGATCTTCGTCATCTTTCATTTTACGTGCCATAATTGTACCCATATCTGACATGTCAGGATACTGCACCCTAAGCACTCTCCAGACATCTGCTCTGCAATTGTTAAATGACGCCCCATCATGCGCTGTGTTCTGTGCCATGACACTAGAATATCCAGCTCTCTTCCAAATGTCATCAGTCGTTTCCCAAAGAATGGCTGCTAGGAGACCCTTAATGTCCCCTATCAGTAACTTATTTCCCCCTGTCATTTTCTCTAGTTCATAAATCCATTTCCCCGCACCCACCTGTTAAACTGGAAAGTTTACACTTTAAGTTATCCTTATCCATTTGTGGCCACGGAATATACTGTGGTCTGGCCCCTCCTTTCTCCAATAAAGGGAACTGTGTGAACAGAAATCTGCAATCGGCTCCCATTGTCTGCCTATCCTTAGTGGGGACAATGGTTCCTGATCACCTTCTACCTGGCAATGACCTCAGCCTGCTCACATATGGTAGCGACTCTTCATTTTCACTATGCAATCGTCCTTTAGGTCGCTCTGGATACACAATTAGATACACAATTGGATCTGGTGTCCTAAACGTAGGCTGCTCTAGATCAGACCATCTTACTTTCTTGTCTGTCTGCAAACATATCTCAGGACCGCATGCACTTTCTCCCTCTTCCCCTTCTCTCTCTTTGTCTGACATATCTAGTCTCCAACTAGTATGGCTCTCTTCTCTTTAACTCTTACCTAAAGTCAGCCTGTCTAAGTACAAGGCTCTATGCTTGAGACTTACAGGCCGATTCAAGGAATTCCTCACAAAAGTGTTGCACGCGGCTGGCGCACAGCGTGCCCGTGCGAATGTCTGCGCCAGCCGTGTGCGATAAAATCAATTTCCGCGCACAGCATATTCATGGATTCTTGCCTCCAAAAGCAGACGTGGCGCAGAGAGGCGCAGCGACCCTGCAGCAGCGCCAGTTACGCCCCCAAGAACGCCCTCGCGCAAGGAAAAGCCATCAAGATCGCAAAACCATCGCAAAGGGCTGCGGCAACCCTGTACCAGTTTACTGGACTGGCAAACAGCAAACGCAAAGCGGGGAACGCGTATTACGGGTGTCGGGAACATGCGTGCGTGAGAAGTTTCACATGCGATCTGGCCTGGGGGAGCGTGTGCGTGTATTTCAGGGGTGCGCGAGAAGTATTACACGCGAATGGCCTGGGTGCGTGTATTTCAGGGGTGCGCGAGAAGTTCCACACGCGAATGGCCTGGGCGCATGTATTTCAGGGGTGCGTGAGACGTTCCACACGTGAATGGCCTGGGCGCGTGTATTTCAGGGGTGCGCGAGAAGTTCCACACGCGATTGGCCTGTGCGCGTGTATTTTTGGGGTGCGCGAGAAGTTCCACACGCGATTGGCCTGTGCGCGTGTATTTCAGGGGTGCGCGGGAAGTTCCACACGCGATTGCCCTGGGCGCGTGTATTTCAGCGGTGCGCAGGAAGTTTCACACGCGATTGCCCTGGGCGCGTGTATTTCAGGGGTGCGCGGGAAGTTTCACACCCGATTTCAGCAGGGTACGTGTATTCCAGGGGTGCCAGGGAGTCCTACATGTGATTTGGCAGTGTGGGTCCTCCCAGGTGTTCCCTGTACACCCTCCACGGCCCCTGCAGGCAGCCCACACCACAGGGGACTACCCTGCATCCCTGGTCATGTCCCGCAGGCAGCCCACCCAACATGGGCATGCCCCCCAGCAAAGGCACATGTCCCCTTGCACTAATGATCACCAACTCATGTCCCTTTGCACCCCCACCCCCAGAATTGTGGGGCACCTGCCAGCAGGCCCCCACTCTTGTCCCACTCATGTCCCCTTGCACCCCCACCCCCCAGCACTGTGGGGCACCTGCGAGCAGGCCCCCACCCATGTCCAACTCATGTTCCCCACCACCCCCACCCCCCAGCACTGTGGTGGCACCTGCGTGCAGGCCACCACCCATGTGCAACTCATGTTCCCCACCACCCCCACCCCCCAGCACTGTGGGGCACCTGCGAGCAGGCCCCCACCCATGTCCAACTCATGTTCCCCACCACCCCCACCCCCCAGCACTGTGGGGCACCTGCCAGCAGGCCCCAACTCATGTTCCCCAGCCAACATGTCATCACAATCTAGATCCCTGGTCCCTATGGTCAGCCTCCAAATGCAAAACACCCACCCGAGTATTGCATCCACCCACTCAGAAATGGCAATTACATGACAGAACACCAATTGCAAGTTTCGAAACAAACACATGTCCCTCACATACACCCAATGGGTGTCAGTGAATCTCAAAACCCATATCATTATATGCATGAAACCAATGAGATGATACTACACATTGAAGTTCGATAAAAACATGTATTAAAGGAAACATAAATAGATTCAAAAATAAAGAAACAGAAATGGGAATGTACAAAAATGAAAAGAAGCATGTCCGTGAAAAAAAGCAAAACCAAAAATCATAATCCAAAGTAATGGTGTCCAAAGTCACTGTCCACAAAAGCAAATCCAATGGGAAATAATAATTGAAAGCCATTGCTCCATGGGTAAATTGTAAAAATAAATCCAATAGTGAACTATGTACAGACGAACAAGCCAGGGTCCATTATCACAACAAAAGAAATGAAACCTATCTAACAACACTAACTAATAAAATAAACTATATACAAAAATGTGGCCAATGTCCAAAAGGTCCAAAATAAATCAAAAAATAAAGAAAACCTAACACTACCTACATAACTATGTACAAGGGCAGCGGGCTAGTCTGACGGCTCACTGTTGGATGTCCCGGGCCAGGGCATCATCGAACTCCTGCTCAATGTCCCGGAGGTGGTCCTCCTCCAAGGCCCCGAGGGTCCGCAGGGCCGTCGACGTGTCCACCTCCAACCCCCTGCGGATTGCCTCGAGGCACTCGGCCCGCCTCAGGGCCCTCCGCATGGAGTTCTCCGCCCTGACCATTATGAGCCGTGCCTCCTCCACCCGCTGCCGCTCCGCATCTATGGCGTGGCCCAACCGCTGCCTCATGGAAGACACTCTCTGTCCTGGGTCCTCCTGCCCACCGGGCGATGCCTGCCCCTCCGATGTTGAAGGCCCTGAGCCTTCATGGCTCCCACCACGTTGCTGCTGCTGCTGTGCCTCTGCCCATGCACTGCCTCCTGCTGCCTGCACATCCTCCGCCGGCTGGGGTGCAGTCGTTGATGTGGCCACCCCTGCTGGACGTCCGACTCCCAACTGTGCCAGGGATGCCTCCTCCACCAGCCTGGCCGCACCGTCAGAGGCAGCTCCACAGGGCACCCAGGTGACTGATGGGTGGGAAGATGGCACAGAGGATGACTGGCACGTAGGGGGTTCAGTTGAGGAGGGGGTCGTATCAAGCCCCATCAAACGGAGGAATCCGGCCTGGGTGACCTGTCCCAGCAGGCTGACGTGGTCAACGAGCCATTTGAGATGACGTGCAGTCTCCTCATGAAAAGATTGCAGGTCACCTCGCATGGCCCGTTGACGCAACACCACACCAGTCAGGACAGGCTCAACCCGGACCCGGATAGCCACGTCCGCAGGCAGAGGAAGGCCAGTTGTCGTTTGCGCATCCCATGCCTGAAAACGGGTATGGACGTAGGCATCCCTGCTGGTGCAAGATGATGCAGGGACAGGATCAGGGACAGGATTGCACACAGGCACCTCCGCGGCGGCCTGTGCTGCCTCCTGTCCCTGGTCCTGCACTGAACCACTAGCACCAGTGGGATCCCCACCTCCAGACCCCGTCTCTGTTGCTTGCACGGCCTCCTCCTCCACCAAACCCCCCACCAACCTGGATGACTCCGTGCCATCCTCCCCCGTTGGGCCCTGTGGGGTGCCAATTGTCCCTTCTGCTGCCGAGGAGTCCAACTCCAACCTACGCCTCTTGGACCTCCCCCCGGCAGCTGGGCCTGGGACGCAGCACCAGACTCCTCACTCCCCGACGAGATGGCAACATGGGAGGGGAGCCGGGTCTTGCGTCTCCGGCTGGCGGTGGGATCCCCGCCGCTGTGCTCCACAGCACCTTCTCCGCCCTCTTCATCAGTTGACGCTGCAGACAGGGAGAAATAAAACACAGGCATCAGGGCACTGTACAATGGACACACACACACATGACAGTTGAACATGAGTGCCATTGGCAAACCTCAGACATGCCATCACAATCCCCAACACACATGTCATTTCAACTCGCACACATGAGCCATACCACAGCCATATCGCAACTGCCAGCACCATCCATACCCATACAACAGCATGAGCAGGCAAAGCTGAGCCAGACATCACATGCAACACAGGAAGTGCACCACACATGTACACACACCACCACACTTGCATGCATGTGTACACCTCTGCCAAGTGTCGCAGTGTTCAGATGGCCATCCATGTCACATCTGCCAATCAGGCTTCCACATCTCGCTGTCACATGCATCACTGTTGCACCCTTGTCAAATACACACAAATGCACATGTACACAGTGCTGATACATGCAGCTGAAAACAACATACATGCGTGACATCACGGACATGTCTACTTACATACACATTCATCCAAACATGTGTGCCCACACAACTGCATTTGGCATGCAAGCCTACACACACAAGCACCATCCATGTCTCACACATTACAGCCCTCGCATGTGTTAGCCCCACGGCCCTGTATACCCCCACCCATACTCGACCCCATACAAACAAATGTGCAACCTGCACACTACTGAAACATCACCACACGCACAGCTCACAATCAGGATGCATGTACACTTACCGCTCGACTCCAGACGGGTCTGCCTCTCAAGGACCTGGACGTGGAACACTGGGGATATGCGTTCCAGGACCCTCATCTGATCTTCTGACAAGTGGCCCCGGCGCCCCTTGGCATCAGCTGCCTTCAAGAGGCGCCGGGCCTTGTTCAGGGTCCTGGACCTGAAGTCCTCCCAGCGCTTCTTGACATGTTGGAAGTCGTGGACTGCTGCCCCCCCCTCCGCGTTGATGGCAGTCACAATGTCAGTCCAGATCCGAGTCCGTCCTTCCTTGTCGGCGCGGAAACGTCCGAAGAGGGCATCATACTGCCCCAGGACTTGCTCCACCAGGACACCAACTTCGGTGGCACTGAAGCTGGTGCCCCTCTGCCTCTCTGGCCGGGGGTTGTCAGTGGTGCCAGATGTTGCAGTGCCTGACATGACAACCCCAGAGGCAGGAGTGGGTGGGCAACTGGGTCCTGGGGCTGGGCTGTGGAGCGATGTAATCCCAGTCGGGAGTCTTCGGTTCCAGCAGGGGTGGTCACAGCAACAGCACCCCTGGCTGATGTGCAGGCAGCAAATGGCAGGGCACGTGGGCAGCAGGCAGTCAGGCAGCAGCAGATGGCAGGTGGGAGCGTGCTTGGGGCTCTGGGGGGCAGTAGTTCGGCCTTCTTGGCAGGAGTGTGGTCTTCCACACTTACGCGTGGCCAGCTTGATACGGAGTGATTTGGCCCGTGAAAATTCTGCACGTCAGTGTGTGGATTACGCGATTCCATTGGACCAAAGGCCCTTAGCGCGTATGCGTGTCTGTGACGTATCGCGCACGGGCGTTGCTTTTCGTGGGGTGCGGTGCGTGTGTCTTGCAGGCGTTGGGGTTCACACGCTATTACTTCACAGCGGGTGGATGTTGGCTACGCGTTCTTCTACATGCAAGGCAGACAGTGAGTGGTACCCTGCTCCCCCAGGCCCGATCGTGTGTGAAAACACCCGTGAGCCCCTGAAATAAACATACCCCGCTCCCCTAGGCCCGATCGCGTGTGAAAACACCCGCGAGCCCCTGAAATACACGCGCACAGGCCAATCGCGTGTGAAACTTCTCGAGCACCTCTAAAATACACGCGCCCAGGCCAATCGCGTGTGGAACTTCTCGCGCACCTCTGAAAGACATGCACCCAGGCCAATCACGTGTGGATTTCTCGCACACCTCTGAAATACACGCGCCCAGGCCAATCGCGTGTGGAACTTCACGCGCACCTCTGAAATACATGCGCCCAGGCCAATCGCGTGTGGAACTTCTCGCGCACCCCTGAAATACACGCGCCCAGGCCAATCGCGTGTGAGAAACTTCTTGCGTACTTCTGGAATACACACACACGCTCCCCCAGGCCCGATCGCGTGTGGAACTTCTCACGCACCTCTGAAATACACGCGCCCAGGCCAATCGCGTGTGGATCTTCTCGGGCACCTCTGAAATACACGCGCCCAGGCCAATCGCGTGTGGAACTTCTTGCGCACCTCTGAAATACACCGCCCAGGCCAATCACATGTGGAACTTCTCGCGCACCCCTGAAATACACACGACCAGGCCAATCGCGTGTGATAAACTTCTCGCGCACCTCTGGAATACACGCACACGCTCCCCCAGGCCCAATCGCGTGTGGAACTTCTCGCGTAACTCTGAAATACACGCGACCAGGCCAATCGCGTGTGGTACTTCTCGTGCACCCCTGAAATACACGCGCCCAGGCCAATCGCGTGTGGAACTTCCCGCGCACCCCTGAAATACACACGCCCAGGCCATTTGCGTGTGAGAAACTTCTTGCGCACCTCTGGAATACACGCACACGCTCCCCCAGGCCCGATCGTGTGTGAAACTTCTCGCGCACCTCTGGAATACACTCACACGCTCCCCCGGCCCGATCGCGTGTGAAACTTCTCGCGCACCTCTGAAATATTCGCGCCCATGCCAATCGTGTGTGGTACTTCTCGCGCACCCCTGAAATACACGCGCCCAGGCCAATCGCATGTGGAACTTCTCGCGCACCCCTGAAATACACGCGCCCAGGCCAATCGCGTGTGGAACTTCTCGCGCACCCCTGAAATACACGCTCCCCGGACATTCGCGTGTGAGAAACTTCTCGTGCACCTCTGGAATACACGCACACGCTCCCCCAGGCACGATCGCGTGTGAAGGCACGATCGCGTGTGAAACTTCTTGCGCACCTCTGGAATACACGCACACGCTCCCCCAGGCCCGATCGCGTGTGAAACTTCTCGCGCACCTCTGAAATACATGCACACGCTCCCCCAGGCCCGATCGCGTGTGGGCCTTCTCTGGCGCACATTTTTTTCCTGCGTAGGGACGCTACCGCCTGCTTTCGTGTGGCGGACATGTATGGGCCTGTGCGCTTCTTTGGCCATGCGCTGTTTTTCCCTATTCGACTCCATGAATACCTGTTGTAGGCGAGCGTGTGGGCGTTCTACGCACTTGCCTCCTGTACTTCCCCCGTGACGCCCACATTTTCATGAGTTGTTCCCCATTCTGCGTGTGACGCCCCGTGTTACGCCTACTTTTGTTATGTGCGCCGCGCTATGTGCGAATTCGCTGTGGCCTTATCGCATGCCGTTCGATGACCTGTGCGCCAGCGTTTGCCAGCGTGCGCCGCGCACTTTTGCAGCGCACATCCCACATTTTGCGCGTGCACGGACTTCCATGGATAGATGTGCGATGTTTTCTGTGCGATAATCGCACTTTCACTGAGATTTTCACTATTTCACTGCGAATCGCACGTTTTCGCACGCGTGCGCCGTTTTTTCCGCGCACATTAATTCCATGAATCGGCTGTAAATGGGTCTCTTTCTACTAAACTTTCCTCGCTTTGAGAATGGAGGACCGGGGATTGTTCTCCCTTCCCTCGGCTTCCCAATTTGCTGCTTTCCCTTAAATCTTGATAGGCCTTATCGATCCTTTCCCCGATGCTCCCTATGTCAAAATGCTCCTCTAGGGTTAACCTAGGCAGCCCTGATGTTGCTCCCTGTGACAGGAGGAACTCCTCTATATGGCCCCATGATATAACCAGACTCTGCTCCATTAACTCTTTCTGAATGCGATCAATATCACGTTCCCTTTGTCTCCTTTTTCGCTCAGTTTCTTCATCTAATTCTCTTCGTTTTCTCGCTTCCCATCTAATCCTTTCCTCTTGTCTTTTCTACTCCCTTTTTTCATTTTCCCTTCACTCTTCTTCTTCCCTTCATCTTTGTATTCGTATATCCCTTAATTTCTGCACTTCCTCTCTTCTCTCTTCTTTTCTTGCTTATCTCATTCTTTGATTGCTCTCTGTCTGTTGTCATACTTTCTTTGCTACTCCACCCTTTCTTCCTTCTTTTCCTGTTCTTCATGATATATCTGTTCTTGTTTTCGTCTATTCTTTTTCTTATGCTCATCTTCTTTCAGTCTTTTCTCGCATTCCCTGTCTTTTTTAGCCTGTTCATCTTGATCTTCCCTTTGCCCAGCTTCCTCACTACTTTTCCCAGTGAGCTTGAGCAATATCTGTCCACTCATCCATTTGTTTGGTACAAACGTTACCTCATCAGCTTTATCCTTTTTTCTTGTCCCTCTCTTAATCTCTTGTTCTATCTCTGTTGATCTATTTGGTCGTTCACTCTTTTCTTCCCTGTTTTGTACGACCTTAAAGGTCTCTTGTCTCGTCCTAGTCTCCTCTGGACTATCATCATTATTATAAGCAGGCAGTTTGTATATCAGATTAGCATACCTTGGTGCTGCTTTTAGTTCCTTCAATGGATGCAATCCTTTGCTTTCTGTACTGATGCCTTTTACTTCAGGTGAGGCAAGGAGAGCAGAAGGCTTGGCACCTTCCGCCTTACACTGATTACGCATCCAATCCTTAGGCGGCAGATCTCTAAAATAGCTAACCTCTTTTCCAATGTCTTCCCTGTGTATGCAGCTTGCACGTTTGTGGTCATGTGTTGCAATACCGCTTTTGACAGCGATCGCCCTTGTGGCAATGGCAGGAACATTTTGTCTGGTGTGCCCTTTATCCACTCTGCACTATACTGTTTGAGCTTGAGTGCCTGTTTTGGCAGCGTTTTGCACAGATGCATCAGTGGAATAACATCACCCATTGTGACAAGTCCCAATTGACTGTCAATACTTACTGTTAGTTACACAAATACATTTCAGAAAAACAACAAATATGAGCGCGCTCCAACCCTCGCAGCTCAAAACCTCTACTTCTCAATTATCTCAAACTACCTTTTCAGTTGGCGCCAACAATGACCTAAAGTCAACAATAACATTTTATCTCTTCTTTAAACCTACTGGTCAATGGGCACTTTAACCATTCTCCCTCTGCTAGCATGTGAGCCCATAGACCCTTTAAGCAAGGTAGCGCTATATGGGATGGACAAGGATGCAGATTTTACACTTACACCAATAATAAGACCGACTCAGGAAGTTGGCAAAAACATAACTGTTTTAATTGCAATTATCTAAAACAGGGAATACAATGGACATCAACAGACATTCGCTCAAATCTCTCTCAAGAGTTCTCAAATCATTTTATAAAAAATTGCATTTATATAGCAAATAATGTGTAATTACTGACGTCATACTATGTGGCAAAATAAGAAAACCTACTTGTTGTTGTGATAGGCATAAGGAGAACATCTAGGTATACTTTCTATGGGGGAAATGATTGTCATTGGGTCTCTAAGGTGAGGTGGACAGCTATGCCCACCCCTAGTGACAGTAATCTTCTGTGTCATAAAAAATACAAGGTTTCAATGGGTCTCAACCTATAGGGCTCTTCGCTATGTGGCTCTCTATGATTGGTTGGCACAATTGTACCCTTCTGGAATATTCCACTCGCTAGCAGCACGCAATTAGCCCATCATACATCATCACTCCTGCTGTCTGCCATTCAAATTGTCTTTGAAGTCAGCCTTGAAAAGTATCACTCAACCTGAGAATAGAAGGGAGTGTGAGCATGGTCTTATCTCCAAGCCTTGGGTAGCTTGCTCAAAGTTTATTTTCATCTTGACCATGTGACAGGAGACTGTGTTTGAGCTCTTTCTTTCGTATTTAACACTATTAAATGAATAAGACCTGGTGCTTCTAGCATTTTTCCATTGCACCTCAACAGGAGCTTGCCTCACTAATCACATTCATTGTTTCTTCTAAAATAGATAACCAGTTTCTTGGCTGCTCCAACCCTTGACACTGGGTCAGGCAAGCTTTCTCGAATCTTCCGTCTTCGTCAGTTGTTTTCTTCTACTGCGCCACACTTTCAGCCCTTCTGTTCATGGGGTCCTAGTTTGCTTAAAACATGATGTGGAACATAGGTTCTGATCCTGCTTAGGACATGGCCTCTAATACCCAGCCTACGGCCACACCACACTGAATGCGCCTGATCTTGTCTGATCTCAGAAGCTAAGCAGTGTCAGGCCTATTTAGTACCTCGATGGGAGACCACCTGGAAATACCAGGTGCTGTAGGCTTAAAACCGGGTACACTCTTTTATTATGCATTGGTAATTACCTGACCCATCTGAAGCAAGCTTTATACCTCATTTAAGTACGGACATTTTGGCAACTACCATGCTTGATAGGTTAAAAGTTGAAGGGGATTGTGGCGTGGCCAGAACCTTGGTCCGTTTGGACTTTTTAGTGGCATCTAATTAACCACATTCAATCAGTTAAACTGAGTAATTTTGCCTCAAGCAAGAAATTGTCATTTTTTGGGCTCAGCTCTGTCTCCTCTGCTTTCTAATCTACACATGGCCCCATTGGCTAAACTAATCTGAAGTCATGTTGTGCTTTTCTTAAATTATGTTGATGACATACAGCTCTTAATAAAACTGCGTGATGACAGACATTTCTTTGCTAATACCTTTAAGAATAGCATACTTAATGGACTCCAATTATCTTAAAATTAGCTGAACTAAATCCAATGTCAAATATATATATATATATATATATATATATATATATATATATATATATATATATATATATATATATATATGTGAAAAAAAAGGAGGAGAGGGGCGCACTCCAGTTCCCTGCACAGTAAACCTTCTCAGCTACAGGTGTTCTCCTCCGACCGGTTTCTGTGCCAATACACGTCATCAGGGAGGCTGTCTTAACTTGCAGCTCACAGCAAGTGCAGGTGTTAACACTTAGTGATGATTCTGCTGCAAGGACTTCTGGTAGCTGTAGTCATCAGGTTTGCAAGGAACAGACTCACACCCAATCCCATAAATAGGGAAAGGGGGGGAGTAGCCTACAGTGAGGCACTCCAAAGTTGGGCATATGTTACCCCGGTGCTGCACCCTATAAGATTTCTGAAGATTCCACCCTTCAGAAAACTTGCAAATGTGAAAAAAAAGGAGGAAAGGGGCGCTCTCCAGTTCCCTGCACAGTAAACCTTCTCAGCTACAGGTGTTCTCCTCCGACCGGTTTCTGTGCCAATACAAGTCATCAGGGAGGCTGTCTTAACTTGCAGCTCACAGCAAGTGCAGGTGTTAACACTTAGTGATGATTCTGCTGCAAGGACTTCTGGTAGCTGTAGTCATCAGGTTTGCAAGGAACAGACTCACACCCAAGCCCATAAATAGGGAAAGGGGGGGAGTAGCCTACAGTGAGGCACTCCAAAGTTGGGCATATGTTACCCCGGTGCTGCACCCTATAAGATTTCTGAAGATTCCACCCTTCAGAAAACTTGCAAATGTGAAAAAAAAGGAGGAGAGGGGCGCACTCCCGTTCCCTGCACAGTAAACCTTCTCAGCTACAGGTGTTCTCCTCCGACTGGTTTCTGTGCCAATGCACGTCATCAGGGAGGCTGTCTTAACTTGCAGCTCACAGCAAGTGCAGGTGTTAACACTTAGTGATGATTCTGCTGCAAGGACTTCTGGTAGCTGTAGTCATCAGGTTTGCAAGGAACAGACTCACACCCAATCCCATAAATAGGGAAAGGGGGGGGTAGCCTACAGTGAGGCACTCCAAAGTTGGGCATATGTTACCCCGGTGCTGCACCCTATAAGATTTCTGAAGATTCCACCCTTCAGAAAACTTGCAAATGTGAAAAAAAAGGAGGAGAGGGGCGCACTCCAGTTCCCTGCACAGTAAACCTTCTCAGCTACAGGTGTTCTCCTCCGACCGGTTTCTGTGCCAATACACGTCATCAGGGAGGCTGTCTTAACTTGCAGCTCACAGCAAGTGCAGGTGTTAACACTTAGCGATGATTCTGCTGCAAGGACTTCTGGTAGCTGTAGTCATCAGGTTTGCAAGGAACAGACTCACACCCAATCCCATAAATAGGGAAAGGGGAGGGAGTAGCCTACAGTGAGGCACTCCAAAGTTGGGCATATGTTACCCCAGTGCTGCACCCTATAAGATTTCTGAAGATTCCACCCTTCAGAAAACTTGCAAATGTGAAAAAAAAGGAGGAGAGGGGCGCACTCCAGTTCCCTGCACAGTAAACCTTCTCAGCTACAGGTGTTCTCCTCCGACCGGTTTCTGTGCCAATACACGTCATCAGGGAGGCTGTCTTAACTTGCAGCTCACAGCAAGTGCAGGTGTTAACACTTAGTGATGATTCTGCTGAAAGGACTTCTGGTAGCTGTAGTCATCAGGTTTGCAAGGAACAGACTCACACTCAATCCAATCCTCCCGGTCGGAGGAGAACACCTGTAGCTGAGAAGGTTTACTGTGCAGGGAACTGGAGTGCGCCCCTCTCCTCCTTTTTTTCACATTTGCAAGTTTTCTGAAGGGTGGAATCTTCAGAAATCTTATAGGGTGCTGCACTGGGGTAACATATGTCCAACTTTGGAGTGCCTCACTGTAGGCTACTCCCCCCCTATCCCCATTTATGGGATTGGGTGTGAGTCTGTTCCTTGCAAACCTGATGACTACAGCTACCAGAAGTCCTTGCAGCAGAATCATCACTAAGTGTTAACACCTGCACTTGCTGTGAGCTGCAAGTTAAGACAGCCTCCCTGATGACGTGTATTGGCACAGAAACCGGTCGGAGGAGAACACCTGTAGCTGAGAATGTTTACTGTGCAGGGAACTGGAGTGCGCCCCTCTCCTCCTTTTTTCACATTTGCAAGTTTTCTGAAGGGTGGAATCTTCAGAAATCTTATAGGGTGCTGCACCGGGGTAACATATGCCCAACTTTGGAGTGCCTCACTGTAGGCTACTCCCCCCCTTTCCCCATTTATGGGATTGGGTGTCAGTCTGTTCCTTGCAAACCTGATGACTACAGCTACCAGAAGTCCTTGCAGCAGAATCATCACTAAGTGTTAACACCTGCACTTGCTGTGAGCTGCAAGTTAAGACAGCCTCCCTGATGACGTGTATTGGCACAGAAACCGGTCGGAGGAGAACACCTGTAGCTGAGAAGGTTTACTGTGCAGGGAACTGAAGTGCGCCCCTCTCCTCCTTTTTTTCACATTTACAAGTTTTCTGAAGGGTGGAATCTTCAGAAATCTTATAGGGTGCTGCGCCGGGGTAACATATGCCCAACTTTGGAGTGCCACACTGTAGGCTACTCCCCCCCTTTCCCCATTTATGGGATTGGGTGTGAGTCTGTTCCTTGCAAACCTGATGACTACAGCTACCAGAAGTCCTTGCAGCAGAATCATCACTAAGTGTTAACACCTGCACTTGCTGTGAGCTGCAAGTTAAGACAGCCTCCCTGATGACGTGTATTGGCACAGAAACCGGTCGGAGGAGAACACCTGTAGCTGAGAAGGTTTACTGTGCAGGGAACTGGAGTGCGCCCCTCTCCTCCTTTTTTTCACATTTGCAAGTTTTCTGAAGGGTGGAATCTTCAGAAATCTTATAGGGTGCTGCACCGGGGTAACATATGCCCAACTTTGGAGTGCCTCACTGTAGGCTACTCCCCCCCTTTCCCCATTTATGGGATTGGGTGTGAGTCTGTTCCTTGCAAACCTGATGACTACAGCTACCAGAAGTCCTTGCAGCAGAATCATCACTAAGTGTTAACACCTGCACTTGCTGTGAGCTGCAAGTTAAGACAGCCTCCCTGATGACGTGTATTGGCACAGAAACCGGTCGGAGGAGAACACCTGTAGCTGAGAAGGTTTACTGTGCAGGGAACTGGAGTGCGCCCCTCTCCTCCTTTTTTTCACATTTGCAAGTTTTTTTCTGAAGGGTGGAATCTTCAGAAATCTTATAGGGTGCTGCACTGGGGTAACATATGCCCAACTTTGGAGTGCCTCACTGTAGGCTACTCCCCCCCTTTCCCCATTTATGGGATTGGGTGTGAGTCTGTTCCTTGCAAACCTGATGACTACAGCTACCAGAAGTCCTTGCAGCAGAATCATCACTAAGTGTTAACACCTGCACTTGCTGTGAGCTGCAAGTTAAGACAGCCTCCCTGATGACGTGTATTGGCACAGAAACCGGTCGGAGGAGAACACCTGTAGCTGAGAAGGTTTACTGTGCAGGGAACTGGAGTGCGCCCCTCTCCTCCTTTTTTTCACATTTGCAAGTTTTCTGAAGGGTGGAATCTTCAGAAATCTTATAGGGTGCTGCACCGGGGTAACATATGCCCAACTTTGGAGTGCCTCACTGTAGGCTACTCCCCCCCTTTCCCCATTTATGGGATTGGGTGTGAGTCTGTTCCTTGCAAACCTGATGACTACAGCTACCAGAAGTCCTTGCAGCAGAATCATCACTAAGTGTTAACACCTGCACTTGCTGTGAGCTGCAAGTTAAGACAGCCTCCCTGATGACGTGTATTGGCACAGAAACCGGTCGGAGGAGAACACCTGTAGCTGAGAAGGTTTACTGTGCAGGGAACTGGAGTGCGCCCCTCTCCTCCTTTTTTTCACATTTGCAAGTTTTTTTCTGAAGGGTGGAATCTTCAGAAATCTTATAGGGTGCTGCACTGGGGTAACATATGCCCAACTTTGGAGTGCCTCACTGTAGGCTACTCCCCCCCCCTTTCCCCATTTATGGGATTGGGTGTGAGTCTGTTCCTTGCAAACCTGATGACTACAGCTACCAGAAGTCCTTGCAGCAGAATCATCACTAAGTGTTAACACCTGCACCTGCTGTGAGCTGCAAGTTAAGACCGCCTCCCTGATGACGTGTATTGGCACAGAAACCGGTCGGAGGAGAACATCTGTAGCTGAGAAGGTTTACTGTGCAGGGAAGTGGAGTGCGCCCCTCTCCTCCTTTTTTTCACATTTGCAAGTTTTCTGAAGGGTGGAATCTTCAGAAATCTTATAGGGTGCTGCACCGGGGTAACATATGCCCAACTTTGGAGTGCCTCACTGTAGGCTACTCCCCCCCCTTTCCCCATTTATGGGATTGGGTGTGAGTCTGTTCCTTGCAAACCTGATGACTACAGCTACCAGAAGTCCTTGCAGCAGAATTATCACTAAGTGTTAACACCTGCACTTGCTGTGAGCTGCAAGTTAAGACAGCCTCCCTGATGACGTGTATTGGCACAGAAACCGGTCTGAGGAGAACACCTGTAGCTGAGAAGGTTTACTGTGCAGGGAACTGGAGTGCGCCCCTCTCCTCCTTTTTTCACATTTGCAAGTTTTCTGAAGGGTGGAATCTTCAGAAATCTTATAGGGTGCTGCACTGGGGTAACATATGCCCAACTTTGGAGTGCCTCACTGTAGGCTACTCCCCCCCCTTTCCCCATTTATGGGATTGGGTGTGAGTCTGTTCTTTGCAAACCTGATGACTACAGCTACCAGAAGTCCTTGCTGCAGAATCATCACTAAGTGTTAACACCTGCACTTGCTGTGAGCTGCAAGTTAAGACAGCCTCCCTGATGACGTGTATTGCCACAGAAACCGGTCGGAGGAGAACACCTGTAGCTGAGAAGGTTTACTGTGCAGGGAACTGGAGTGCGCCCCTCTCCTCCTTTTTTTCACATTTGCAAGTTTTCTGAAGGGTGGAATCTTCAGAAATCTTATAGGGTGCTGCACCGGGGTAGCATATGCCCAACTTTGGAGTGCCTCACTGTAGGCTACCCCCCCCCCTTTCCCCATTTATGGGATTGGGTGTGAGTCTGTTCCTTGCAAACCTGATGATTACAGCTACCAGAAGTCCTTGCAGCAGAATCATCACTAAGTGTTAACACCTGCACTTGCTGTGAGCTGCAAGTTAAGACAGCCTCCCTGATGACCTGTATTGGCACAGAAACCGGTCAGAGGAGAACACCTGTAGCTGAGAAGGTTTACTGTGCAGGGAACTGGAGTGCGCCCCTCTCCTCCTTTTTTTCACACATATATATATATATATATATATATATATATATATATATATATATATATTGGCAGCACCACCTGCAATCTATTCACTACGTATAGCCAGCCTTATGCTTACTTAGTGTACTTACGTTTCAGCAGCTGTACATTATAAAGAGTTTTGCATTTTCTTCAGTGCTCTTCGTAGGTCCAATCTTAACTCCTGCACATGAAATGTTACTCTACTCTTTACTTCGTCATCAGATTCTATGAGGTCTATATACTTTCTTCTTCAGCATCTCTTCTGGGTGTGTCATTTCTGCTTCATGTGACGTCACCAGTCTTCACTTTCATTCTTCTTCACACTTCTTCTGGAACCTCCTTTAAGAGTGCATCATTTCTCTTTGGGTACATCATATAGGGTTTCTAAGTGGATAACGTGTTTCGACAATTCTTCATGGTATAGGGACCATTATCGACATTGTACATGTTGTAATTTCTGGTTTCCAACATATAGGCAAAACGGGGGCGGGACTTCCGGTAGAGACATTTGGCTCCTCCTCTACAGCAGGCAAGGATGGCATGGGATGCTAGGGGCAGGGCAGAAGTGGTGGAGGGAAGGACACTGAGGCGGGTTGCCATACTGGAGGAGGCTTGCAGGGATGCGGAGGAGAAGGAGAGGAGGTTGAGGGAGAGCCTGCGAATCATGCAGGACCGAATGGTGGCCCACCTCCAAGTGGAGGACGATGAATGCGACTCTGCCATGGAGGATGTGATGAGAGATTATTGAGCCTGCTGTCTATGTATATAGTTCATTGTGTGACTTTTATTTGTTTTACTTCTTTTATTTTTTCCCCTTGGACATTTCCCCCTTCCACGTAGTAGTTTTTCCTAGTGTAAATATTGAAAATACAGATTTCTCTTTATTCATCACAAAGTTGCTGTCTCATGTACTGCATTTTGTTTACTTTGATTTTGTTATGCATTTGTTCTGTGACTGTGATGTGGGTTGGGGCCTAACTGTGTATGTCTGGCATATGCTCATCAATTGTGCAGTCACTGTGGGGGGCTGCCTCATAATGCATGGCCACACACCTGCACACGTCAGCTACGAGCCTGTGGATTCTCCCATGTCATGCTGCACATCTGCCCATGGAATGCTTCATCTTCACATGTGAGTTTTTTTTTATGTATGGCTATACACATCATCCATCTGCTTTACTCACACACTCTCAGACTCACTTCACATCACCCAAACATATGCCTGTTCAACATGTGTTAGTTGCCGGGGCTTGGAATGCCATGCTTTCCTACCTGAGTCCCTTTATTTATTGACTGCTGCTTGCTACTATGCACCCACATTAAATATTACTCTGTCCTATCAGTGATGTATTGGGCTTTTGTCCTCCTAGGTCATTCACCTACAGCACTTTGAAGCCATTGCAATGGGACATGGGCACAGTAATACATCACATTGCATTACATTTCTTTTCTATGTTACATGTACATGGTGCTTTCACTGTGTAGCTGCCGCTACATTCTGCTGTTCTGTTGCTTTGCCACTGGTTGTGATGTACCAGGGAGTTCTGTGGTGAGCTACAGACCTGTATTCTGCATCAGTGCCCCGAGTTGTGAGGTCTATGGGTGGGTATGTGGCCAGTGTGCTTCATGTTGGTGGCAGGCAAGTGGATTTGAGGTAAGTTGTTGGTCAGCTTGGACTTGTAGGAGGGCTATGTGGCAGGGTCAGGCTGAGGTGGCGTCAGATGTGAGGGGGCCTGGTGGGTGGTGTAAGGACCTGTGGGGCTGCCTGGGCTGGTATCAGATGCGAGGGGGCTGATGGGCAGTGTCTGGGCTTGAGGGAGCTGCCTCGGGTGGTGTTGGAGGTGAGGGGGGCTAGATAGTGGTGTCTTGACTTGAGAGAGCGGCCTGGGGGCATGTTGGTGGCAGGCAGTGGAGTTGAGGTAAGTTGCTGGTCAACTAGGACTAGTAGGAGGGCTATGTGGCAGGGCCAGGCTGAGGTGGCATCAGATGTGAGGGGGGCTGGTGGGTGATGTGAGGACCTGTGGGGCTGCCTGGGCTGGTATCAGATGTGAGGGGGCTGGTGGGTGGTGTCTGGACTTGAGGGAGCTGCCTGGGGGCAGTGTTGGGGCTGGGGGGGAATAGTGAGTGGTGTCTGGGCTTGAGGAAGCTGCCTGGGGGTGGTGTCAGAAGTGAGGGAGCTGGTGGGTGGAGTGAGGAACCTGTGGGGCTGGAGGTAGTGTCAGAGGTGAGGGGGGCTAGTGGTAGCTTCTGGGCATGAGGGAGCTGTCTGGGGGTGGCGGCGGAGAGGAGGAGGGCTGGCGAGTGTTGGGAGCCCCTGTGAGGCTGCCTGAGGGTGGTGTCAGGGGATGCAGGGGCTAGTGGGTGGTGTCTGGGCTTGAGGAAGCTGCCTGGGGGTGGCATCAGAGGTGAGGGGCCTTGTGGGTGGTGTGGGCACCTATGGGCCTGCAAGGGGGTGGTGTCAGAGGGGAGAGGGCCTGGTGGATAAGGTCTGGGCTTGAGGGAGCTGCTGTACAATAGGTGTATTTGGCAGCAGTTTGGGTGCATTGGCAGTAGGGTGGAGGGTTAGTATGTCCGCAGGGGTGCAGCCGTTACTTACAGGTTACCTCGCCATTTTTGCAGGGGTGCATCGGTTACTTATGGGGGACCTCGCGCAAGTTTGCAGAGGTGCTGGGGCAGTGGTGGACGCTGAGGTTTGCTGAGTGGTTGGTCAATGGCTATGCTTTTGGTTTACATGGGGCCGTGTCGTGGACGTTCCTCGAGCAGCTGGGCTTTCTTTGCGGGTCGGGTTGAAATGCGCATTTGAATCCATGAATACACAAAGCGCGCATTGCAAATGTTGTGCATAGGGCCACGCAGAGTTGTCCTTGGCGTGCAAGCTTTGAGGGATCACCGCCCACTATTCCATGAATCAGACCCTCAATGTCCATTTAAGTGGATGAAGGTGACAGCAACTCTTCAAAATACCTTTGGCTCTTGAATTAGGTGGTCACCAGCATTAATCTAGGCTTCTTGTTGCTTTTACTATAGGCTTCTCGTTTCTTTTACTACAATATAGATAATGCCAAGATGTTTGAGTCATGCAGTCAGTCATTTCGATGTGTGTGCTCCCTTTTTGCAGAGTCAGCATTTCAAACGGTGAGCACAATGGCTTCCAATGGTTGGATGCAGTGGTTGAATCAGTACTGATATAATGAATAGGCTGGGCTGAGTCTGCCTTCAGGATAGGTGAGTCGATGGCTCCAGCAGGTTGAGTCTGTTTTCAAATCAGTTCCTTCCATGGAGAGGAGCCGGCTATAGGGTCAAGATGAAGTGGCCCAATTCCATGGGTTGTACTGCCATCTTGATGGCTCGAAATATTTAACCAGATGCGTACAGTGCCAAGAGCAGCACTGTGGGTCCTGTAGCAGCCTATTATTCTATTTTAATTATTATTATTATTATGGTTTTATTGAGTGTGGTCCTGGCTTCGAGAAGCAACAGAGTACTTTACAGATATACAACAGTACAGATACAATGGAGCAACTTACAGAGGTATATATCAGTACAGATGCATAATGGAGTGCTTTTCAGAGATAACAACAGAACAGATATACAGCGGGGGTAGGATACAGAGGGTCACAGAGGAGGGTTACAGCTGTACAGGGTGGTTGGTTCGAAAGCGGTCGATGGCATCTAGCAAGACAGGTGACAGGGAGGTTCGACATGATAGCCTAGGTGTTGAGGTGGAGAGACTACTTGAAGAAGTGGGTCTTGATTTCTTTTCTGTATTGTAGGAGCATGGGGGCAAGTCTGATGCTGATGGGAGGAGGTTCCATAGTCCAAGGGATGTAGGCAGAGAAGGCTTGTTTTCTGTTTTTTTCCTTTTTGCAGCAGCAGATTTCAAGTCTTCACGTGTCCTGGCTTCTGGTGGTTAATTGTCCGCCAGAGATGCTGAGTTTCTCCGCTAGGTAGCTGGGTGACTTGAGGGCGACTGCCTTATAGATGATGCAGGAAGACTTAAAAGCGATTTGTGCATGCACTGGGAGCCAGAGAAGGCCGATGAGGGCTGGGGTGATGTGGTTGTATCTGCAAAGACTATTGAGGAGTCTTGAGGCCATGTGTAGGACACTTCCTAGGGGCACAAGGGAGGATAATAGGATGCCTTTGACGATGACGTTGCCTCCATCCAGGTGGGAAGCAACCATTGCTTGAACAGTGGTTCTAAAGCTGTCCAGAGGGGGGAAGGACTTGACTTGCCACAGAAGGGAGAGCTGATACCAAGCTGTCTGAGTTTTCTTAGCTATGTGTGTCTTGAAGGAGAGGTGTTTGTTGATGAGGAACTTGGCGATGGAGGTGAGCTTGGGACTCAAATCCTCAAGGTTCATGGTTAATAGCCAGGTCTGTATGTCTGGGTGTTCAGTGTTGTTGGTGAGGAGTAGGAATTCGGTCTTGGAAGCATTGTGCTTCAAGTATGCACTGGACATCCAAACTGGAAGAGCAAGATGTACTTTTTGAGTCTGTGGATGTCCTTGATGGAGTCGATCTTGAGGTATAGTTGTGTGTCGTCGGCGTATTGGTGGATGTGGATGTTGTGGCTAGTAGGGCTCCTAGTGGCACCATCTATAGATTGAATATCACCTGTGGAGAGGATGGAACCCTGCAGGTTTCAACAGGTGATGAGTAGCATGGGTGATATGGAGGAGACCATTTGAACAAACTGCTTGCAGTTGGTGAGTTAGGACTTTAACCAGCATAGGACATGGTTGCTGATCACCATGGGCTGGTATAGGGGGTCCGTGAGTGCCTGGTGGTCTACTGTGTCGAAAGCAGCAGAGAGGTTGAGTAGAACCAGGAGGCACGGGTGGCTGTTGTCAAGGATGTTGAGGGTGTCATCAACCACCCATATGGTTTCCTTCTCTGTGCTGCATTTGGGTCTGAACCTGGATTGGTAGGCTTGGAGTAGATTGTTGGTGTCAATGTGTTTCTGCAATTGCGCAGCTACCACTTTCTCAATGATCTTACCTAGGAAGGGAAGATGGGTGATGGGGCGATAGCTATCAAGGTTGTTGAGATTCAGAGAGGGTTTCTTTAGTAGAGGGAGGAATTGTCCTGTCTTTATGGTTAATGGGAAGGTGCCTTGAGTTAGGGAGCTGTTGATGATCTCTCGGTAGGGAAGGAGAGCTTCTGAAGAGAGGGTCTTGAGGATGGATGCTGGGAGGATGTTGTCTGCAGACAATGTGGCTTTGAGGACTGCCAGGGTTTCTACCAGGTCCTCTGTAGAGAGTGTCTTGAATGTTGTCCAGGGTGTGGAGATTTCATGAGGAGGGATGTGAGGTAGGTCTGTGGATGCAGAGCTGGTGTCTACATGCTGTAAAATCTTGCTGATTTTGTTTATGAAGAAGGTGATTATGGCAGTGGATTTTTTGAGTGTGGTGTGTCAGGGTCGGGTAGCAGGTTGACGCAGTCCTTGACCACTTTGAGGAGGGCTCTGCTTTTCTTGTCGGTTTCTGCAATGGTGTTCTGATAGTAGGAGGCCTTGGCTGTGTTGATTAGGGGTCAGCAGGTTGCTTGGAGTTCCTTAAGGAGCGCCAGGTTGGATGCACCCCAGGAGCAGTACCAAGTTTTCTCTTGTTTCCTGAGGACTCTTTTGCTGAGGCTGAGTTTATGCATGTACAAGGGTGCTGATGGTTTTGGTTTGCAGGTGCATGGTTTCAGAGGCACATGTCAGTCATTGACGACTGAGAGGGTGGTGTTGAGTACTTCCAGTAGAGAGTTTGGTTGGAGATGTTCGATCCATGTGAGGACGAGGTTGGTGAAATCTACCATGAGGCCTTCCATCTGGAAGTTCTTGATGGATCTGAAGGTTTCTCTAATGGGTTACTGCTGGGAATGCTTGACTGGGGTGACATGCAGGATGTTGAAAGCTTGGACTGAAGATTAGACCAGTCAAGCCAGAAGAGGAGAGCTGTAGTTGATGGAAGACAGTGCTGTGATGATTAGGTCGAGGATGTTACCTTTCTTGAGTGTTCAGTCTTCTGTATACTGTGTGAGGCTGAGGGTGTCGAGAAGGCTGAGGAGAGCTTCCTTCATCGGTTTGGTGGCCTTGGTGCCTGGTAGGTTGAAGTTTCTTAGGAAGATGTTGTTGGCGTGCGTGAGGGGCATGGCGGTGACCAGGTTGGTGAAGTCTCTAATGAAGGCAGTGCTGGGTTTGGGTGGTCTGTAGATGAGATTGAAGGTGACTTTGTCCATTGGAAAGAACTGGAAGTGGCAGGAGAGGACTTAAAAGGAGCCAATATGGTCTTGTGGCTGACTGCGAGACATCCACCTGTCTTGTTTGGCCAGTCTCTGTGTTGGATGCTGTAGCCGTCGGGGACAAGGACATTTAGGATGTGTGTGGACGTGGGTGTATGACGGGTCTCGGTCTAGAAGATGACATCAATGTTGTGTGTTGTGATGAGGTCGGTGATATTTGGTGCATGGGTGATAGCTGAGCGGATATTGGTGAGCATCAACTTCTATGTTGTGAATGGTGATGGGGTGCTAATGGGGGTTTTATGCATTGCAGAGTCATTGCTTTAGAGGAGGGGCAATGTCATTGACATTGGCATTGCCTGTTGGTGGTGGGGATGGCCTGTGTGGATGGAGGCTTAAAGCTCAAATGTGTTTTGAAGAGCTGAAACAGGCTGCCTATGGACTTCTGGGTTGATGTGAGGACCAATCCAGGGTCTCCGAGGACAATGTGCATCCTTAGTTCTTCTTTTGCAGACCATGACGCTGTCTGGACCTACGGTGGGTCCTTTACCTCCAGTGAGCAGTATCCTGGTCAGGGACAGTGGTCCAACAACACTGTCACAAGCAATATATTCTAGAAGTACTTTTGAGACTAGATCTTGACTCTTGCTTGGATGCCTTCTGTATTCAGAATTGTGGCAGAGAACTTGGGAAAAAAGGCAAAATGTCACAGTGGATTAGTCCAAAGCAATCCAAAGCAAGCCTGCTGTATTGGGTCAAGTCCAGGTGGTTTTAGCAAGCACTATTTTCCTGGTGACATCATGGTCAGAGTGCTGTGTCTGCAAGAAATTGGGTAGGCAGGGCATTGTAGATAACACTAGCAAAAGGTATGTTGGTGGAACCCTACACTCAGGCTACCACTCTCCTCTGGCTACCCCAACTATGTCCCCTTTATCCTAGAGGCTTAAAAGAAAACATCCTGGCCAGGAGGTCACTTGGCTGTTGAGGAGACAGCCAGGCCACACAGCTAATACATTGCTCTGTCATAGATAGGAACTGCTCACTAAGCTGACATAAGTATGATATCAAATTGACGTGGCTGTATAATTATGCAATCCTAGTATCCACCAATACATAACGAGGCCAGGCTTTTTTTGACAGTTAAATATGCCACATGATATATACCTGTAGTAGATCATACATGAATTCTTCAACCTGACTATCTATTTAAACATTAAACATTTTGAGGTTGCTGGCTGTTGTGAGAGTGGTCTTTTAATAAATGAGGCACAATCTGGTAGCCTGAGAATTTGTTCTCTGTGATGTTAGGAATTGTCCTTTTGGAAGGCTTTCATAGATGATATTGAAATAGTGCAGCCTTGGCGATACCAGGGGTATCTTGTCATCTCCACTCAATACCGGGTTTGGAAGATTGGTAGAATGTTTCTGAGCATTGTTAACTGGCACATTAAGGGGGACAGCTAGGCTTTTAAGTGTGTCAAGTCAGGTAATTTTTGCTGTGCCAAAGGATTTGGAAATTGATTGATATAGCAAAACCATTGTTGATCCCCGTCAGTAGGACACTAGTAACCTTTCTTAATCCACACATCTTCAGAGATTTTGCAGGGTAATGCCATTTTCTTTTGAGATGGATTAGTATATGACTAGATATGTAAGCATTGGTGGCAGGGGGATGGGGAAATTCATGCACTAAGTGCCAGGAAAACCTATGCAGAATTGCCATACTTCCCCATGGCCTGAAAGCTAATTGCACACCAAGACTGCATAATCAGGAAAACCAGAAGAGAATGGTGACACAATCTATGTTGTGTCATTCCGTTCAGTCTTGGAGTGGCAACGTGGAACATTGACAGAAGGAACATTTTGCTGGAGGTTGATAAGAGTGTACACACACAGAAAAGAAATGGTGGTTCATATTCCGTGAGGCCGCCTAATGACAGGGCTTTGTGTGTGTACGCTAAGAGCAGTCTATGGGGAAGTGAAGCAACAGAAGGAACAGGGTGAGGAGAGCAAGTGAGGGGAATGATGGAAATTGAGTACGACAATGAGGGTATGGAAATTAGGTGCAGAATGCAGGGTACAGTCTCCGGCTGTAGGGAGGTAGCTATCCTGGGTACTGCTGGAGATTATTGAATGGATTTCTGTTTTTCAGATTGGCTGCACAATGTTCCAAAAGTGGTGCCGAAACATGTTGAATTGAGCCAGGAAGAGAATATAGACATTGAGGAGTGATCGCTGAGTGCTGCGGTTTAGCTGTGGATGACTGTGTCTGTCTTAAAAGTGCATTACCTGATTTCGACTACTTTGGAATCATTTGCAGACTGTATTTCATTTATTGTGGCTGTTGTTTCTTCCTGGACTTTGGCCCGGCATCCTCTTGCCAAAAACATAAAGAAATAGCGGGGGCGCACCCATCAGCGTGCGCGCCTTGAGGAGTGCTCGCTGAGTGTTCACCGAGTGCTGCTGTTTAGCTGTTCAGTGGCTCAGCAGATTGGCGAGTGTTAAAAACCTGGTTGGTTCTCGTTATATGTTCATTTATACAATTAAGAGAAAGGTGATATAGAAAAGTGTTTGGCGATCCTGTATATTGTACAACTGAGGTTGGCCCTATTAAGGGGTTAAGATGTGTAGCCTCAGGTGCATGTCATATACATAGACATTAATAACAGTGATGCCTCTGACAGGCTTAGAAGCTGGGGTCAGGGATTCTAATGGCCTTTCCCCCCCAATAAAAAATGTAGAGAGCACACTAAGAAGATCCCTCTAATTTTAAATCCCTGTAAGCAGATATTAGGCCTTACTGTCAGAAGAGGGACCAGGAAATTTCTCCCTGCCTTTTGACCTCGGGTGAGGTATTCCTGGAAAACCCTGCACCTATATCTCAGCATCGTTCGGCTGGATCGAGGTAAGAGGAGCAGTTTCTAATTAATTTTGATGACATTTTTGACTCAGTCTTAGTAGAAAAGGATAAACAGATAGAGCAAGGGCTGACTACTGCTTCTAACAATGAGCATTTGAGACTGGGAATAGGAGTGATAAAGACAGGGCATGTGGAGAAAGAAGGGAATGCACAGCCCTCGCTATCTGCAGAAGCTCAAGTACATTTTGTAGAAACCTCGGAAAGGTTGGTTTTATACTCACAGGTTGCACGAGTTTCTTCTAGGGTGGAGAAAGGGGAGAATACTAATGAACAGACTTTGCATTCCATAGAGTCTGCCCCCACGTCCCTAATGGGGAATTTGTCTCAAGCGCCTGTTCACAGATTGAACAGATCTTGGTTCCTGACACCCAACAGGGGGAAGGGTTGATCGCTCTTCCTCTTGATTTGTCAGGTTCCCCCATTTTGTATCTGGAATCTTTTAATTCCGCTAGAAATTTCTCTTCAAATTGAGCATTATCTTTTGCAAAACCCACCCCGAGATGCTCATTTGGTCTGAACCCAGGAGGACCCTCTCTATATGAAATAATGCTTACAGCAATGAACAATGGTATAACAGCATTGACAAAATTGTTCGCAATTTCGGAAAGTTCAGCAGATAATCATATTGCACTAAGGAATGGATTAATAGAAAACATTGATTCAATTGAATAGAGCTGTTTGGTTCGACAGATTTCCCTGGGGGGCTATGATTTGGAGGAGGGGATGGAAGTTTTACCCCCACAAGTTAATCCTTTACCCAATGGAGTTCAGTCTGAATTTTCTTTAGGGGAGGGAAACCAAGGACAACTGTTTTTTTTCCTTGCTTGGTGAGACTAATATAGTAGAGGTAAATCAAACCATTGGAGATTGGAGGTACCTCAAGAGGTTTCAGATTCCAAGATCCCTTTGGTAGAACCGCTCTATGTTGTATTTAAAAAACTGAAAAATCAGAAAAAACAAAGTTTATAAGTACTCTCTCTATTCCGCCCATTCGTCAGAGAACTTCTGTAATTTCCTTGCAGCAGGTAAAAAATAAGAATAAAAAAAAAAATGCTGCCAGAGATACAAATCAAAATTTGCTGGAAAGTATTTGCAGAATTGGTTACTAACTCACTTCCCCCTCATAGGGAGATGATTGACGAACAGGCATCACCACAGGAATAGGAATTGATGAATTTGTCAACTTACACAGTCTCAAGTGAAAGATTGAATGCTACACTGTTACGGACCTGGCATAAGGAACAGTTAATGGGGAGGTTGCAGGGAGGGATGAGACATGATGGGGAGGGTAAGACAATGGCTATCCTGGGGGGGGAATGTACTATCTTGGAGGAAAGAAGCCTATCCACATTACAAAGGGTGGGTTGAAATATCCAGCAGGCGGGGGACGATCAATATAGAGGGGCTGTCTCCAATGGAGGATGTAACTTCGAGAGGGGCAAAGGAAGAACCTCCTGCTCTTTGGAAGCAGGGGGGTTGGATTCAAGCCATGGGGACATTGGTCCTAAGTTCCGCTCTAGGGAGATGGTCCCATTACAAGGCGGGAGGAATATCAAAAACCAATATCTCTATCTTCATTGGAAGGATAGACAGAGATCTGAATATGACCACAATCTTGAATTTGATAAGAATGATACCTGATCTAAAAGCCATGCACTTTAGGGATATTGAAAGGATACAATTTATGGATAGGCATAGATTTGATAAAGTGAAACTGGTCATTCCATCGCAATTGGTGAGAGAAGGGCTAAGGAAGGCCAGGAATCACTTTAGACAGCAGGGTTTCAGGTTCGATAATGAGATTGAGTCTGAGATTTATTTTAAAAGGTCAATCCATGTATTAAAACCACCAACACCCAAGAGAAGGAGAATAGCTAGCTTCCAACCCTTGTGAATCTGCTGTCAAGAAAATCAGGGTGAGGTGGTGAGAGAAGTTGTATTCCTAGGGGAATATCAGACCGAGGAGACGTAGATTGGTCATGGCTTCAAGATGCATTGAATAACCCTGGAAAGGACTTACAATATTAATGGGCAGTATCTAAGAAGGGTAGGCAGTTGAGTGTGGCTTTGTGGAATACCAGAGGCTTTAGGCCCTTGATAACCAATAATAATGATGTATTGGCATTCTTTGATATAGTTATACTTCAGGAGACATGGCTAACTATGTGCCCCATCGGAATGGATATGGTCTTACTGGGACATAATTGATAAAAAGGTTAAAAGCAAGGCCTTCTGCTGGTCTTTTAACAGAATGTACACTGAATATAGGACAAGAGCCCATCCCCTCGGCCTCTCTGAATCCATGTATACAACTCTCGAAGCTCCTCTGCCCTAGGACTAAGGGATTATGATTAAATGATTTTGCTATAATCAATCTCTATTGTAACCTGTTTGCTATTTCAGATGATAACTTTATTTCAGAGGTTGAAGCTATGCGGGATATGTGTGCAGATGATGGTGCTATAAACACCATCTTGATCACAGGAGATTTGAAGATTAAATTTCTGAACATTTATCCCGAGAGCACATCGATGGGCTAGCCTAGTGGACAGTAGGGGGTTTGTAATGCTGAATGGGGTATTTAATGTGTAACATACCTCCACAGCCACCATGGGGAAGGGATAACTCAGCGGCAATACTTGATTATATGTTTGTTTCAACATGTGCCTTTAATGAAATGTTGGACTTTTATGTTCTCCGCAATCATAACAGTGATCATGATATTCTGATTTTAAGATAGTTAACATCTGTAAGTCCTCTGCAGGGTGATTATTACTCTCATTATGTAGCCCTTGAAGGAGGGAGAAATAGGTTAAAGTGGACCAAAGGAAAGTTGGGAAAATTGGAGAGATAAGCGGGAAAGAGATACCAGAGAGTCGATAATAACAGTGAGGATATCTATGTATCAGTTTCAAGATTATTCACAGAAAAAACTCAGACTGGTTTTCGTCCCTCTTTTAGGCATAAACATGTCTTTGAACAGGAGGGTCAATTGATGAAAGCGCAATTTAGAAAAGAGAAACATCGGGTACTGCAAGCTCACCTTAAGTGCAAAGGGTCCCTGTTAAAATAAATATCCCAAAAATATAAGAATTGGTTGAGGTCGCATAAGGCTAAAATGTATCAATCTGATGGCGAAGTGATGCTCCAGGCAGTACGTTCTAAGTCAAGTGTGCAGATCTGGCCTCTATTGAAAATTAGGTGTAAAGATCTGTCTGTGCCTCTAATGATTAATCCGATACAGGAAGAGGTTTGGAAGGCATACTTTACTGATCTATTTGCTTGGAAGGATAAACCAACTTTGCTGACAACAAAAGATGGAGAAGAGGTAAAGGATTGCGATTTGATAGGGATGATATCCTGATGGAAATTTGGAATTTGAAAACCTCTAGAGCTCCAGGACTGGATGGCCTAACTAACTGGATGTTAAAAGAGCATTCTGAATGATGGTGATCATACTTTTTAAAATCTTTCGTCAGGTAATTTTAGAGGGGAAAATTCTGTGTCCTGGAAGTGCTCATTAATTATTCCTTTTTCTTAAGAGGGGGAAAGAGAAAGTCCCAAAACATACCACCCATTGGGCTCCTTGATGCTCCCTGGAAGCTGTTTCCTCGACTGGTATTAAAACAATTTATGAAATGGATAAAGTTGAATCAGCACTTTAATATCTGTCAATCAGGCTTTGTATTGGGCTTAGGAACAGTGGCCAATGTATTAGTATTGTCTGCTATAAAAAAGCAGGCTTCACATCTAGGCCACGCTGTATATTTGGCTTTTATTGGTTTTAAGCAAGCTTTTGACTCAATACATAGGGCCTTGGTGTGGGAAAAAATGAGAAAGGTGGGTTGTCCGAACTTTATCTTAAACCTTATTGTAGTTATATTCAGAGACCTATACACATGTAAAATTGAACTAGGAAGTTTTATTGACTAGCCTATCCCAATATATTGAGGCCTTAAGCAAGGCTGTATCTTGGCACCGGCTCTCCAAAATTTCTTCATAGGAGACTTGGGAATACACCTGAACAAAACATTTTGTTTCCACCAAAATATGATGGCAGAATCCCTGTTTCCTGGCTCCTATAGGAAGATGATTTGGAGTTATTGGACAACATGCTGATAAGGCTACAGAGGAAACAGCTTTGGTGCAATTTGCCCATGAAAACTCTTCAACTATCAATGTGGAAAAATCAAATATTTTAATAACGTCACAAAAAGGGTTTATAAATACTCTTCTTTTAAATGGATGATTGACCCTCAACCACTTGAGGTAATCTCAGAATATAGATACTTGGGAATAAATATAAACAACAATAATCAGGAAAATCCTTTTAAAATGGACCTTAGGAGAAAAATGCAGACAATGGTGGCACAGTCTTCATTGATCCATAAGCAATATGGGAAATGTTCTTGTATGCTGATCATTATATTTTACAAGCAAAAAGTAGTTCCCACCGTAACATATGGGGCATAGACAAAACTAATTGACCAGAGACCGGATTGGGGTAGGCTGGAGGGTTTATATTGAAAAAGGGTGCTTTCCTTACCCAAAACCCTATCCATTCAGATCATTCACTTTGAGTTGGGTCTATTGTCTTTAAGGATTATTGTAGATTGGCACACTTGAGCACTTTATATCAAAGGCATTTTAAATCAGTTTTTTGGGACAAATCGTCTAGCCATCATTGGGATAATGTAGGAGACCAGTCAGAGAGCTCCTTAAAACTTTGGAAGGAACATTGTTTAGAAGTAATGTAAGTGGCTGATATTGACATGCATGTGTTATTGTCTAATCCTGAATGTGCAAAAAGGAAACTGTGGATTATGAATGGCTAATAACATGGGAGCATTACAATAAATAGAATGTATTTAAAAGACGAGGTTTTGTAATTAAACCACTGCACGAAACCCCTGTATATTTGCAGACATTTCCGGACAATAACTATTGTAATTTATTCTTAAAATTTCGTTTCAACCTATGGTTTTCAAGGGAAGTACTTGGGATTCAATCTCAAATGGTCGCAGGAGGAGAAATCATGCAGATGCTGTCTAAATTAATTAGATACACTAAAACATTTAATAGTGTTCTGTCCCAACCTTGCAGAGCAGAAAAAGTCCTTTTTCACTGTTATATTCGGAGACCTACATACTTATATTCGGAGACCTACATATAAGTAAAATTTTACTGATTTTAAACTGTTATCAGAGAATGAATTGCGGATGATGATTTCTAATGGACACTATGTCTGCCTAAATTTTGCGCTGATTAATTATTTGCTGTTAGGAACAATTTTACCAAGTACTTGTGTAGGTGATTTTAATTAGAATTACTACAGTGTTTTTTTTTCCTTTTTTTTTAAACTGCTGGCATAATTTGCTATGTTAGCAATGGTTGTCAATGTACTACGCCACCCTTTTCTACTCTATTTCCCTGAATTTGATTCCTCTATGTAGCCTACTTATGTATTCGAAATGTATTAGAAGAAATTGCATGGGTTGAATTGTATTGTATTTTTATTCTTTGTTTTACTTTTTCTTCATCTTTGAAAGGTTGACATTTTTAGCTAAAACAATAAAAAAAGAATATAGACATTCAGAAATATGTGTGTTGCTAAGCCTATTGCTATCTGTTTGCATTTGGGCAAGCAAGAGTGACATGCACCGAAGAGGATATTTTCTGGCCCTCCAATGCAATGTTGTATAGGTTACCTCATTTTTCTGGGCACAATGTAAATAACATATAAGCCTGATAATAAAAGTAGAGTGTTCCGAGTTGTTAGTGATGTCTGCACAGATGTTGTTTTTTTTGTTTCAAAGAATCCCCCAGAGCTGGTGAGATGTGTTACGCTCACACATGAAGAATTGAAGTTGGGATATTTTTAGCAAGTGTTTTTTCAATAACTTGGGACTCATATGTTAGTTATTAACAGAGAGAGAGAGAATGAGAGACAGAGAGAGGCAGGGAGAGATAAAGGAGAACAATTGAATCTGGGATCTATTTGATCCATTAGTCCCCTGCCCACTAAGCATGGCAGTAATTAGCACAGGCGTCTGGCTCATGATTTTCCATTTGGCATATTCCTTCCTAGTCTGGACCCTCTTATAGTCAAAACTATGAACACCACTTATTTACTTCCTTACATTCCTTTAATATAATAATCCTGTATTTTGCAATATTGTGTTTGTTACTTCAATAATCAAAATGTAATTCGCCTTCATGTTATTTTCCTCATAGCCCCCTAATTACTCTTTTGGCCATGCCCTTTACAAACTCGTTATAGTTAACTATTTTTACAAAGCGCAAATAGAGTGTATAGCTCCTTGACAAAAACATGTCATTGTTTTGGGCTTATGTGTACCCTTTCTAATGTAACAAAAGGACACAAGTATGTGTAGAAGTGATGATCCGAATGACTGTGATAACTGCATGCACTAAAGGATGTATCACTGAAAATGAAGATACTACGATTCATTATCACTGAAAATGAAGATACTACGATTCATTATCAACCAGAAGGAGAGTGATTATATCATGGCATCCTCGGCTGACACTCCTCTGGGGAGTAGTCATCTCCCCTTCTCTTTATGAAGAGGCACACCTGATACATTTTTACATTGTGTACAGGTGCATTATAAATACCCAATAAATAAATAAATAAATAAATAAATAAATAAAATTGTGACCGGCGAAATATCTCCTGTCTTCGATACATGTAGGGAATGTCACATTCGACTGCCCCCTGCATCGCCCTTTCTCCATAAGGCATTTGAGCTTCCTGATCCCTGTTGCCTGCTGTCGATGCCCAGGCTTTCGGAGTTCCATGATGCTTTGTGTTTCCATCCTCGATTGCATTCCAGTCACTGGAAGTAATGATGGAATGCAGCAGCCACCCTTTATATAATGAATTCAGAAATATTGAATATGTTAAAGAGTAAATCACAATGACACCTAATGATAAACCCATTTATGCAAATAATATATTTCAACACATGCAAATCAGTAGGAGAAGGAAAGCCTATATTAGATTTCCGAAAAAAGGTTTAATTTAAAAGACACATAAATAAAGTCAAACTGTTTGAACAGCCACGGTTTCAGAATGGAATATAATAAGCACATTTTACATTGGAGTTTAGGTTTAGCAGCATACAGTAGCCGGGTAGTTAGTGCTGAGCCAAGTTATTAATGCGGAATATTTTCATTTATTCGAGTAATGTAACCACTAACATTCATAAGGGTATCTTCTGCAGGGTTCATCTATCCCGTTTGTAACAACAGGGCCCGTGAATGAAGGTGCAGGCAGCATAGACAAGGGAACACGAAATGACGAGTAAACATAAACAAAGAGGGGAGGGATATCACACAACATATTGGCAAACTAAAACATAGGGATGGGTGATAGAACGCGTGAAACAGTGCAGAGAGGTTAAATGACGAGTCAGCATTCGGGGAAATGAAGTTACTAGGAGGGAAGATGACGCTGGCTATTAGAGGGCTGGTTTTAGGATGGGCTGTGGCTGTTAGGATGGAGTATATCATGTATTCATTTAGATGTGCACTGTTTATCGCGTTAAATGGCACCTTGCAGCCACTTTGGGGTGTTATAGGTTGCAGTGAAGTGGAGATCTTTGAGGGGAAGGGAAACATAGTTCAGAAAAAAAAGATGTTTTAGATCTGTAGGCGGCCAGGAATCGGTTCCACTGCTCATATCGACATCATGCAGTCAGGTTCGAGATGAAGACCAAGGGCCTGATTTAAAAAAAATGTTTTCAATGGGATTAATTTTATGGCCAAGCATAGACAGTTAAATGCAGCCATGCTCATATGTACTGATGGTACCATGTCTATTCGCAACTCTGTGCAAAAGACCCCTCTGTGCAAGTTTCAAATCTTTACATCACGCAGGGAAAAAGCCAAATGCAATTCATAGGAAAGAATGCATTTACGCCTTTCCCACTACGTGTGTAGAACAATGTAAATGCCTTCCACATTAACGATTACAGGAGGCATTTAGAATGGATTCCAATGGAATGTGTCTGTTTTAACCTGGTGTAAAGGTCAGGCTGATTACACAGAAATACACTGGTGTAATATAATCATGAAAATACTGGCATCCGTGGCTCACCATCTCCCCACTGTGCCACCACAATCTGCCACACCTATACGATCTGTGATGTTTTGTGCTTGTTCGGCTGATTTGGCTTCTCAGTTGTGTTGGAAGCCTCCTGCCGCAGCCAGCAAGAACCTGCCCATACTATTTGACGTAATCAATAGTCTAACACTTTCACAATGAATGCTTGATACCACCTCAAGTATGACTTCGTCCAATCCACCAACAGGGCTCTCTCTTCTAAGGTCAATACATTATAAGTTTGCCGGTCCAGTATCAACGGTACCAGTAAGCTTGCCGGTACCGTTATTAACGGACCAGCAAACTACGAGTTCTGTTCTTGGGTGCCTTCCTACCTGCCAGGTCTGAACTGGCGGGTGTACCGGCACCCGCGAGCAGAGCATGCCGGATGCACCGGCACCATTTAAGAATGGTGCCGGTGCATCCGACCTCCCCATTCCCATGGGGCTCAATGGGAACATGGAGCATTTTATTCCGGCACCCGTGAATGGGCAATTACCGGGTCCGGTGGGGCCGTAATTACCCAGTAATTGCCCATTCGCGGGCAGCAGATAAAAAATGATACCGGCGGCAGCTACCGCCAGTCTGTTAATGAGGCCCATTGTATGCTCACTGATCATAAATCAATTGCTTTGTAAGGAGCCACAGATGTGCCAAGCACAAATGTTGCTTGCCTCCAAAAAAGCAGTGGATACTTTTTCGGTTATGGCTCAGTTAAAATAACCTTGAAACCTTGTTTGTGTTTCTTCATCTTAATGCAAGTGGCTCACATAGCATTTTGACCTTTGAATTAATGAGGTACTCTACCTTTCCCAGAATAGGGCTCTGCAATGACATCTTCAATGACGTCACTGGAAACTGGAATACACTGATGACAGCCATGTCCTGTTGCTTCACTGCCAAGTCATCCAAATTAGTCCAAAGCCCGACTCAGTGCCACTTTATGACCATTGTGGGTGTGTGGGCCACCACCCATCTCCTGTGGCCACGAGCACTGACTACACTGACATTTTTTGTGAGCCCCGATTGTTCTCGCAAACTTTTATTGCAATATTGCCATATATGCAAAGCAAATCTACAAAGAAAACGTACTGCCATTTTTATGTTTCGCCCTCTTTTATTCCCGCAAGATTTATCTGAGAGCAACGTTTGAAGGTGTCCATGCAGGATTCTCTTCCAGTGAGAAGTCAAAAATGCCATAAAATAATATAACCTTCCTGGAGCTTAAAATATGAACAGCTCTGATTTTTGGTCTCCCCACGATGTCGAGCAGCGCCCTGCTCCTCTATCATAGTAGCTCCCTATGCTTAATCCCATGTTGCATGTCCAATTCCACAATAATCGTGCACAATTCCTGCAGTTGTGTGGCTGTTCTTGTGAAAAAACGAACACAATCTGATTGAAATAGGCCTCTCTAGACCTTCCCTAACTCTCCTACTGACCAATTGCTCATCTCTCACCCTCCTCACACCCACCAGTGGTCAAGTATCCCCTTTCCCATCCCAACATATAGCTTGAAAATCTTTCTTTTTGTATCCCTGCAATTATTGGAAAAATGCCTCTCATTTGGCCAGCACCTGGCAGCTTTTTTTTATTTCTGGAAATCCTCACTTGTACACTGCAGCATGGGAGATATGTAAACGGTTTTGGGGTCAGGGGGTCACCTTGTCCACCATCAACATTTTTTTAGAAACTAGTTGGAGAATTTACACAAAATCACCAACAGGCACATCTGCACCACTTTGTGCCCAACCTGCACGTCTGTCCAGCATTTTTCGCTGTGTGCCTGTCTAATTGATGCACATTTTTGCTTCTGGGAAACCCAATGCAATCACAGTAACAAACAACCCTTTTTATAAACACTTTATATGTTTTAAACCTTGCACCAAAATATTCAAAATTGGGTGCCCTGGCCAGAAAACATCTCTGGACAATTTAAAACAGATATGTCCAACTATTCAAAAACTGTGTGCGATGGTATTTTCACAAAGTAAATGGGACATATTTGATATATGAATTATATATTTGTATGTTTGTAATTATGTTGCTATGATGAATTGATTTGATGGATTCTATGTTATCTGATTTGTGTGCGATAGTGAACATTTGATTGACTTCATGATGCTTACTATTGACTTCATGATGCTTACTATTGACTTCATGATGCTTACTGTTTTAAAGGGTTTGACAATCAGATGGTTTAGACCGGCCGACCAGACTTATCGAATGCATACACAAACCTCCCTTACTGATTCTATATTGATTGATTTGAGTCTATCGAGGGGTGTAGCACATTATACGGCGATAACAAGAGTTGAAAGCATCACAATTCCATCTTGTGTACATTAACCAATCCTTGACCTAAAATTAGAAGCCTGTGGTGCAACATTACTTGTTAGGGTGCAGTGGTCCGAGCTAAATACTGATATGAAATATGATACAATGACACCTTTATTACCAAATTATTCCACTACGATTCTGCCTTCTGAATCATTAGCTTTTTACAATAAGTTGGTGGAGTTAAGTAAATAACTCATTACATTTCCTATGAAAATAACCTTTACAAGAGGAACTTAATAGCCATAAAAGCAATAACAAAAGTTGGTATAATGCAGAGTGTAGACTGTCCTCTAAGGCTCCTCTTAATGAACCCAAAATGACCACGTGAAGGACAAAGTCACATTGACCAGGCAGGCAAGGGGTGTCTTAAAAATTGCTTATCACCCGAATAAAGAGTAGCATGCACACCAGGCTTGGTCATATCTAATCAAGGCTGCACAGTCCAATAAGAAGAAGGATTTCTGGAAGTTGGCACAGAACTCCCAGATAGATGATGTTTGTCCTGATAATAATAATAATATAACTTTAGAGCAGTGATCTGCATATGTTGGCACCCTATATAAAAAGATAATGCAAGTTCAACTTCTTGGTAAATTTCCTTTGCAATTTACCAAGAAGTTGGAGCCTGACCCAACCTCAGCAGAAGAGGGGCCATGGGTAAGCTGGTTGATATACAAAGCAGGGCGACTGCTAACGGCAGGATAACCCACACTCCCTAAATATGTATTGCATCTCGTATGAGTGGATTTGGGGCCATTGTGACTCTTGTGGGTTTAGCCCACTCCCCGGGGTACCCTGTCATAAACTGCTCTCAGCGATATGGGGTTGTTTTGGTCTGTAGCTGCGATTTGCCTTGCACAGCAGATGGTGGCAGGGCTGTGAAGAGGCCCCAGGATGCACAGTTGGAAGTGTTTGAAGAGATCACAGCTTCACGATATGGATTTCCTTATTTAGTTTTTCTGTGCTTTCACCCTTCTGTTTTTTGTCTATCCTTTTCGACCCTTGTAGTGAAATGCTTGTGGTGGTGTTGTGATTTGGGAATTTGTACCTGAGGGGTGGTATTCGCTGTCCTCGGTTGAGTTGCCTGATTGGCTGGCAGGAGCCCAGTGATAGTGGGATTATGCGGGTACTGTCCAACATTGATAACAATGCAACATGATCTACGTTGTCTCATGGAATGTAAAATGCATTTGGGCCCCCATTAAAAGGCAGCGAGTGCTTACTTATCTGTGGAGGTTGGAAGCCAAGCTTGTCTTTTTCCAAGAGATATACCTTCCGATAAAAGGCAGGAAGGCTGCAGAAGCATTGGATCAGGCAGGTATGTGTCTCGCCGGCTGTGGGCCACAAAGAGTCGCTATTCTTTTCTATAAACAGCTCTCTGTATGCACTGGGAATATTAGAGCATGTGCCAATTGTAGATGGGAATTGGTGGAGTGCTCAGTGAATACAATCCATGTAATTATACTGAAAATCTTTCCACCCAACCATGTAGATTCAGAATTTTGGCACAATGTCAATATGATGGCCCAAAGGTTAAACTCCCAAATGTGTTAATAGGAGGGGACTGAAATATCCTGCTTGACTCCATTAAGGATAGGAGATCATGATGTAGCTTCAAACCTTCCAGAACGCACACGTTCTTCCAATAGTTTATCCAGGGTAATAAGGTTTATAGTGAATAAGTCGAATTCAAAAAAGTCGAATGCAAAAATGTCGAAAAAAAAGGAATTTCGAATGTGTTTTTAATTTTTTTTTTTAATGGGGGATTTCCCCCAGCCCCCTGTTTATTTTACTAGCTTTTTTAATGGGGGGGGGTTCCCCCCTCAGCCCCCCATTTATTTTTACTAGCTAAAGCCAAAAAAACATACAAATAAAAAAAACACATTCGAGTTTTTTTTCTGACATTTTTTTTCCACATTTTTGGAATCGACTTTTTGCATTCGACATTATGACTGGCTACCGGGTAATAACTTGGAGGACGTATGGAGACTCTAGAACAAATCAGCCCTGGAGTATACATTTTACTCACCTATGAACTCTTCTCACTCAATTATTGACTATTTATGAGTAGAGGATTAGTGAAGAGAGTATTCAGGGCTGAAACATCGCCCATAGTTATATCAGACCACAGCCCAGTCACTATGACCTTGATATGATATGGCATTTATAACATGCATATACACAAGTGTTTCAAGGCGCGACGCGACGAGGGGGGACAGAGGGAAGACAAAGACATCAATCATAGTAGGCCGAATATCATTCAGATTGTGCAAGTGTAGGGAAGGAGGAAAAGTGCGGAGTGGGAGGTGGGAAGGGGACAGTGCAGTACATGAGGTAATAAAATAAATAACAATAAAAAGTAAGGCCAGCTGGTGCAAGTGCAGGGGTACGTGCAGACATCAGGAGGTGTCAAGTGCTGGTGGGAGACTGTAGAAATACAGAAAACAGTCCCCAAGTGCGGGGGTTGCCAGGGAGGCAGTGCAGGTGTGCAACTGGCAGGGGAGGGGACCTTGGCCCGAGATCAGAAGGTGGCCAGGTAAACAGTACAGTTTAGCCAGAAATTCAGCAGGGGAGAGGAGGAGAAAAAGCAGATGCAAAGAGGAAGGTTTTGAGGTGCTTCCGGGCCTGGAGATGGTTCTCCTCAAGTTTCAGGGAGGCAGGGAGGCTGTTCCAGAGGAAGGCCCCAGCTGAGGAAAGAGATCTACCACGAACTTGTTGCTTGGAGAAGCGACTGACCCTGAGGGAGTTATAGGCAGATGAGCGAAGAGCTCGAGAAGGAAGATATTTAGGAAGAGAGATTTGAATGTATTGAGGCCCCAGGCCCCAGAAGGCCTTGTGGACAATGCAGAGGGTTTTGAACTTAATCCTTGCAGCCACTGGAAGCTAGAGTAGAGATTTCAGTCCTGGAGAGATATGATCCCTGGGCTTGAGGCCAAGGACAAGTCTTGCAGTCCTGTTCTGGAAGAGTTGCAGAGGGCGGAGCGTTGAAGCAGGCAGATTAAGAAGGAGGCTGTTGAAGTAGTCCAGCCTAGAGAGAACCAGAGCTCTGGAGACAGTGAGCTTCTGGGGGAAGGAGAGGAAAGGAAGAATACCTCTGATGAGGTGCAGCTGGTAGTGAGATTTCCTAGAGACTTCAGAGATGTGCGGAGAGAAGGAGAGTGTGGAGTCAAAGATGACCCTGAGGTGTTTTGCCTCGCAGGTGGGAGAAGGAAGAGGGCCAAAGGAGGCCAGCCAGAGAGTGACAGCAAAAAGGGAGCGGGCGTGCCGATTAGGAGAATCTCAGTCTTGCTGGCATTAAGGCAAAGATCATTGGTGGCATACCACTCCTGGATAGCAGACAAAAAGTTAGAGATGAGAGATGAAAAAGAGGTGGCTGAAGGTAGCCTGAAAATGAGCTGAATGTCATCCACATAGCACTGGAAGCTGGGGCAGAGAGCAGCAATGTGGTAGGCAAGAAGTGGCAGGTATTGGTAGAATAGCCAGGGTGAGAGGTTAGACCCCTGGGGGACACCACTTGTCGAGATAAAGATAGAGGAGAGGAAGGACCCAAGTTGGACCTGAGAGGGTCGATCAGAGACGAAAGTAGTCAGCTATGCCAGGGCCTGACCAGTGATCCCCAGATTGTCACGGAGACGGTTGAGCAGGATGGGGTGGTTGACCGTGTCAAAGGCAGAATAGAGATCAAGCAAGATGAGGACACAGTGGGTGTTGGAATCAAGGTTTGAGAGTAGGTCTTCACGGATGTTCAGGAGAGCAGTTTCTGTGCTTCTAGCAGCTATGAAGCCAGACTGATGGTCATGAAGACAGCCAACAGATTCAGTGTGAGGATTAAGCTGGGAGATGGCCAGCCTTTCCAGGAGTTTGCCCAAGAAGGGAGTGATAGAGATTGGGCGATAGTTAGCTGGGCAGGACGGGTCAGCAGAGGATTTCTTAAGGAGAGGGTGTACAAGGGAGTGCTTCAGGGGGATGGGAAGACTACAGTTCCGATGGCGTGGTTGCAGAAGTCGGCCAGAGAAGGAGCCAGGGAGTCAATGTGGTCCTTGATGGTTTTGGAGGAACAGGGATGAACCTGTTTTGATTAGATTTTCATAGATCAGACTTGTCTAGAAACAAGGTCTGGGGAGAACAGGGGAAAGGCAGAGAAGGAGGGAGGGGAAGTGGCCGAAGAAGGGCCAGAGGAAGAGCAGAGGGTAGATGGGAGAGGGGGAGAGGAAGAGAAAGAGGACAGGATGTCCTGAGTTTTAGAGATGAAATGAGAAACCAGAGCCGTGCAGAGGACCTGGGAAAGAACAGGAGAGGTATAGACTGCAGCAGGATTGGCCAGTTCCTTGCAGATTTTAAAGAGTTCGCTGAGTTGTTAGATGCCTTAGAGATGCAGGCTTGGGTGTGAGCTCTCTTCTTGGTGCGTACAGAGAGCCGGTATTGCCTTTGGAGCAGGCGGCAGGCCAGTTTGTCAGAGGATACACTAGAAGCATGCCATTTACGCTCAGCAACCTGCACTTGCATTTGTGGGTGACGAGGTCTGAGTCATACCAGGAATTGAACTTGGCTTTGGGCTTCAAGCGGATCCTCATGACAGGGGCAAGAACATTGAGGGTATCAGATATAGCAGAGTGGGGCATGGAAAGGGCAGTGTCAGGGTTTGAGTCAGCCAAAGGGGGAGGAGTGAGTGAGAAAGTGGCGGCAAAAGCTTCAACTGACACACTCTTCATGGGTCGGATAACATAGAATGTAGGTGGCAGTGCTAGAATTGGCTTAGCCTGGGGAGATGAGAGAGTGAGATGGGAAGAAAGGAGAAAATGATTACTCCAGGATAGAGGAGTGGTGAGAGGGATAGAAAGAGGAAGGTCTGAGGAGATCAGAACATCCAGAGTGTGTCCTGCAGAGTGAGTCGGGCCAGAAGGTAGAATAGAGAGTGAGAGAGAGTCACAGAGGTCAAGAAAGAGTCCAGAGGAAGGACAGGGAACATCCAGGTGGATGTTAAAGTCTTCAAGAAGGAGGAGTTGAGTGGTCGGGAACAGGAGGGTAGAGGAGAGGTCCGCCTATTCAGAGAGGAAGGAGGAGATCCGATCAGGTGGCCGATAGATAGTAGCCACAGTAAGGGAATGGCTAGGAGACAGAGAGAGCCTGCAGGTGAGGCATTCGAAAGAGGAGTAGGCCTGCATAGGAATGACAGAGGCAAGAATCCACTCAGGGAAGATCAGGGCTACACCCCCTCCGGAGAGGTTGGACCTGGGTGTGGAGAGGATCTTGTAGCTATGAGGGAGGAGGGTGTCAAAGCTTGTGACAGAGCTGTCCCTGAACCAAGTCTCGGTGAGACCGAGGACATCAAGGTCAAGTTCCTCCAGGAGGTGGCTGATGTCAGTGGAGTGTTTGACAGCTGAGCGAGAGTTAAGAGTGGCAACATGGAGAAGGTTGCCATCCTTGAAAGACTTCCGGGGAGGGGTACAAATCAGAGGTACGCCCTGCGGAGGTGTAGAAGAAGAAGGAGGAGAGGGCAAGGTAGCCAAGGAGGAGACAGCCAGGGAAGACGAGGAAGCCGTGGAAGGAAGAGAGGGGACAGCAGGAGGAGGAAGGAAATTGATGAGGTGCGGAAACGGTCTATCAAAGAGGAGAAGGTTGGACTGTGGGCCTTGGACCAAGATGTTACCATTCAACTAAACATTAATGATGACCTTAGAGGAGTCGAAGGAGGCCAGGAGGGCCTCCCACTGAGTGCCACCATTGATGGGAGAGGAAGAGAAAGGAGAAAGCACAGAGACCATATGAAGAGTCCATGGGTCTGGCAAGGGAATGACAAAGAGGATGTCGGTAAAGGTTTTCCTGGAGGCAGCACTGGTATAGGTGTCAGCGATATCGAGGCCTGGATTGGAGACCAGGATATCCTTTTTAAACTTCTTCCAAGCAGATTTAGTGAGGAGAGCAGGATAGTCAATAGAAAAGCAGTTAGAAATGATAAGAGAGACGGAGAGAGCCATAGGGTAGGAGGGTAGAGAAGAGGAAGGGAGTGGGAGATTGGGGGCGTGGCTTGTCTAGGAATGGTAAGGGCTAGCTAAATACAGATTTACTGGGCAACTCAGAATTTAGAGTTCCGGTATGTCAATTAACAATTGAGTTTTTCTTGATCAATGGTGAAGAGGGACTGAGTCATAATGTAGTGTGGGTTGCCAATAAAGCCACACTTAGGGGTCACATAATAGGCTACATAGCTGGGAAAACAAGGAGGTGAAACTGGTCACCAGGGGGAAACTTGTGGATATAAAAGCTTTCAAATTTCTCTATTGCGAGGGCACCCTCAGAACATACACTAAGAGAGATGATTAAAGCGAAATGTGAGTATAATATAGCAACTACTGAAGGGAATTTGCAAAGTTCTATGAATCCCTTTATACCCGGGAATCTAACCCACCTGGTACACTGATGAATATTTAGATAACACCCCCCCCCCCACCCAAGTCATACACCGATCTCTCAGGAGGTCTACAGGTCATTGGAACAAGACATATGCATAGCTAAAATTATAGCGATAATCTGCATGCTGAAGGAGGGTAGGGCACCAGACCTGGATGGCCAGCCCATTGATTTTTATGAGATGTTTAGGGAGGTACTAGGGACCAGATTACAGATGCTTTCTTCGTGCTTTGGTGCCGATGATGGTCCTAGTGGAACATTCTTTGAAGCCATGATCCATGTCATTCCTAAATCTGGGAAAGATAGTCTGGATGTGAAGAATTATAGACTCATTTTACTGATTAACACGGTGGCGTTACTCGGGTGATTTTACCAAATTACTCCAATCCTGCCCTGAGGAAGGCCTCTACTATTGATCTCAGTCTGGCACGCCGAAACGTGATATCTATGTGTGTTGTTCCCTTTGGGAACGAGTTTATGATTTCCTCCTACACGTTGGCAGATAAACATGCAAATTTAGCTAATTGAAATTTTTTTTTTCTCTACACCTACCAGGGTAATTTTTAATACACCCTGGAAGGCCCCATGCTGTAGGAACAATTGGTATCCTGCAATGATTGTTTTATTCTTCTCATTAAATGCTCTTGAACAATCCACGTTTGTGATTTGATGAACATGTTGTTCTTTTGTACTCTATGTATTCATGATGAATGTTATGTTTTATGTTTTTCTTCATTTTTTTCCAATTGCTTTTATTCATTTTTGTCAAAAGTATAAAAATTCTGATCCATTAAGAACTGTGCTTTCAACAATAAATTTATTGTCAGCATACTCTACACTTCTTCTTTGGTTTACCCTTAGTGACTGGCCTTTGCAAGCACTAGCCTCAAATTGATATGGAGATTTAATTCAAATTTTTGACAGAATTTAGGACTGTCTACAGTGTGAGTACCGTTTTGTTGGTTCTGTTTAAGCAGTATATCTTGCCCCCACTCACGCTCGCACACAGGGGCACCGCTATTGTTTGCTGTATAGAACACAAGCTGCCCCATACTTGCAGGAAGAAGATAGAATAGGAATTGTCCAAACTCCTAAATAAGTAATTGTGGGATTACTACCCACTTGTTTGGCTCTTCACCCTTGGTACCACAATTAATAGTATGACTTTTTGAGAAACAGAAAACACGCCCATAATAAATATCACCTCGCCACTCTCACCATGAACCCAGGAGTTCCTACGTGGGTTTATATAGGCAATGTCTTTTTGAGAAACGGAAAACACATCAGTACTAACTATTACCCTGCCACTCTCACCACGAATCCAGGAGTTCCTCCATGGGTTTCTAGAGGAATGATGAACAGACCACAAAAAATAAATACATGCAGTGTATATCTTACCACTAATATTCTAAGTGGTACACCTCTCCCTCCTCACACCAGCACGCACTTTATGGCATATAGGCTGGCGACATTTTGAGACTCTCTGTGCACAATCGTTGCAGCACAATACATACTGCAGGAAGTGAGGAATCACTCTCACCACTCACGTCCTGATGAAGGCCATCGTAATTGAAACTGATGAAATTTAATAGGCTGAAACACTTGCATGTCAACTATATGTTTGTTTTGTAATATGTCTAAAATGAGAACAAGAAATTGTTGGTTCTTTGTATGTTGTGTCACTGTGAACCCTTGACAACGCAAGGTGGATCTGCTATAAATCAGCAGATGTTTTTTTCAAAGTCTGAATCGTTGAAATGGTAAACTGTATTGTGAAGGTGTTAGGCTCATTTTTCACCTGACAGTATGTTATGTTAGATATGTGTGAATAATACACAACAACTATGTTGCAGAAATGACTTGGAGTCGTTTATTTCTCCTCTACACAGTTGTGTTGTGTCCAGAATCACCCTGACCTTTTTTCTTTCATGAAATTGAAAACCAATAAAAACTTTTTTTTTTTAAAGAAGAATTCTCAACACTACAGTACAAAGAGAACATGAATGATGATATAAGGGATTTTAGCATAAAGCCCTATGCCACTAACACCGATATTTTTGGGCTGACAAAGTAATGTTTCCACAGTGGGATAGGGTGCAAACCCTAATCGTAGCCATTCTTACAACCTTCTGTCACTATGTGATAGTTGAAAAATGCATCTGGGATGAGTCTTCCAGAACAATATGGATGCAATACATTGTGGGACAGTTTCTCATAATACTTGAAATTAAAGGAGTTCAGAGAATGCACCCATTTCATGTTGTGGTACTTTCAGAAATGCTCATGTCACTTTCTACTCAAAGTTGACTTGAGCATTTCAGTAGCTCAAAAATGTGCTGTCCAGCCACCTTGCATACATTAATGTTGGGTGTGCAATCCCGGCAATAATGTATGACAGGTTCACAGCAACCATGTGGTTGGTGGGAGATCATTTCACTGAGACCGGACATTAAACGGCCTGTCATGGTGAAATGCTCATGTTTGGGGAATGGAAATGCAGGTGTGACAACCACGGTTTAACCTACAGCTGTTACATGTAAAAAAGAAAATCAAGATAGTGTCAGAAATGACCCTGTAATGAAGTGTGCCTCCATCTGCCTGTTTCAAAAGGCACAGGGGGATGCACCACGTTTCTGGGCATTCCATAGCACTGAATGTTTGTGACTTCAGGATGTGGTTTAAATGCCCAAAAATGCCACCTTATTTGTGCAAATTCACAAAGCAGGAAAAGGGGCAACTGATGGAGTGCATACAATAGCCTTGTCATCTTCCAGTCCTCCACCTCCTCCTACCTTTATCCCTCAGGCATTCCCACCACTTAGGGGACTACCTCTGTTCCCGGTCCCTCCACCATATAGGTCTCTCAAAAATGGCAATCAGCTCCATGTTGCTATGCTTAACTCTCGCTCTGCTGTCAAGCACTCCTCTGAAATCTGTCAGCTCCTTGAACTTTATGTTATTGCTTTCACTGAGACATGGTTTAAGGACAGCTCTGTCACGTTTTGACACACTTCTCCCTGAAGGCTACAAGACCCTCTACAAGCACAGGCCTAACAGGCCAGGAGGTCGGGTAGCCCTCATCTTTCCTGAGTGGATCCCTGTTTCCGTTACTCCCACTCAGGCCTACTCCTCCTTCGAATGCCTGGTCTGCAGGCTCTCTCTCTCTCCTGTCTCCTCCCTTACTTTGACCACCTTCTATTGGCCGCCTGGCCAGTCTACCCTCTTCCTCTTAGAATGGGTGGATCTGGCCTCTGATCTCCTTTCCTCCTCTCCCCAAATCCTCCTGCTGGGAGATCTTAACATACACCTTGACTCTCCCGACTCTTCAGGACCTTTCCGCAACCTATGTCACTCTCTTTCTCTCTCCATTCTATCTTCTGGGCCGACACTCACCACAGGCCATACCTTGGATGCTCTCATCTCCACAGACATCCCTCTCTCTATCCCTCTCACTACCCCACTCTCTTGGACTGATCACTCTCTTCTCTCTTCACACTTGAAGCTCTCTTCACCTTTAGCACCGCCGACCGCCTTCAAAGTCTTCGGCCCATGAAAAGAGAGTCAGTTGCTGCCTTTGCCTCAACCTACTCCCTTCCTTTGACTCCCGCAGCTGACTCCCACCCTGACACAGCCCTCTCTAACTTCCATCTTTCCATCTCCAACACTCTCGACATTCTTGCCCCTGTCATGAGGGTCCAAATGAAGCCTGCCACAAAGTGCAACTCTTGGTATGACTCAGATCTGGCTGCCCTTAAATGCAAGTGCAGAGCAGCAGAACGGAATAGGGATCCTCAGGTGCACTCTCTGACAAGCTGGCCTGCTGCCTTCTTCAGAAGCAATACAGATTCCTCCTCCGGTCCAAAAAGATAGTCCATATCGAAGCCTGCATTTCCACGGCATCTAACAACATGGTCAAACTTTTCAAAGTCTGCAAGGAAGTGGCCAACCCTACTGCAGCAGCATCCTCCACTTCACCCACCCAGGCTCTTTGCTCGGCCCTGGCTCTACACTTCACTACCAAAACACAGGACATCCTGACCTCTCTCTCCTCCACACCCTCTCATGCACCAAAATCCCTTGCTCACTGCCCCTTGGCTGCCCTGCCCCTAACCCTCTTCTGTCCTCCCTCACCCCTGTCACACCTGAGGGGTCTCCAGACAAGTCTGGTCTATGAAATCCTCTTCCAAACAGGTGGTTTCATGCCCCTCAAAATAAATCAAGGACACCATTGGCACACTCACCCCAGCCTTGGCAGACCTATGTAACCTCTCCTTCATCACTCGTGTTTTCCCCAATTCTCTGAAGCACTCTCTTGTGCACCCTCTGCTCAATAAAATGTCTACCGACCCTTCTATTCCGGCAAACTACCACCCGAACTCTGTCACTCCTTTCCTGGTTAAACTCCTGCAGAAGTTGGGTATTTCTCAGCTTACCCTCTATACTGACTCTGCTGGTTGTCTCCTTGACCATCAGTCTGGCGTTAGAGCATCCATAGGCATGGAAACTGCTCTTCTGAACACATGTGAAGACCTGCTCTCAAATCTTGACTGTCTCTCTCTCCTCATTCTTCTTGACCTCTCTTCTGCTTTCGATACGGTAAACCACATCATCCTGTCCTCCCATCTCTGTGATACCCTAGGCGTCAAAGATTAGGCACTGGTGTGGCTTGCCTCCTTTCTCTCTGACCATTCTTCCCAGGTGGAACTTGGATCTTTTCTCTCCGCTATCACTCTCTCTACTTGTGGTGTCCCACAGGCTTATGACCTCTCTACCTGGTTCTTAAATGTTTACATGGCACCTCTCTCTCACAGGATCTCTGCCTTCATCTTCAACTTTCAGTGTTATGCGGATGACACACCGTTCTGTTTCAGACTACCCTCTGCCTCCTACTCCTCCTCCTCGCTCATTCCTGACTAGCTGTCCGCAATTCAGTCTTGGTGTGATGCGAAGGATCTTTGTCTTACTGCCAGCAAGGCAGAGATTGTCCTCATTGGGACCCCTGCTCCCGCCATCCCACTCTCACTCTGGCCAAACTCCCTTTGCCCTGCGCCCTCAACCATAAGGGAGGCAACACATCTGGGGGTCATCTTTGACTCCACTCTCTCCTTTCCCTCTCACATATCGGACATCTCTAAAAAGTCCCACTACCAGTGCAACTCCTCAGAGGTTTACTACCTTTTCTCACTTTGCCCCAGAGACTTACCATCTCCAGAGCCCTGGTCAACACTCTCTATATTGGACTACTGAAACAGTTACTTTCGCAAGCTGCTTACTTCTATCCTCCGACCTCTACAACTCATCCAGAAAAGAACCGCAAGACTTATCCTTGGCCTCAAGCCCAAGGACTGCATGTCTCTAGCACTGAAAATACTCCACTGGCTCCCATCGGCTGCAAGGACTAAGTTCAAGACCCTCATCATTGTCCACAAGGCCTTCTGGGGCCGGAGCCCACACTATCTATAACTCTCTCTGCCTAAATACTCTCCTTCTGGAGCCCTGCGCTCGTCCTCTTCCAACTCTTTGCAGGTGGGCAGTATTTCCAAACAGAGAATTGGTGGTAGATCTTTATCCTCAGCAGGTGCTTCTCTCTGGAACAACCTCCCTGCCCCTCTCCGTCTTGAGCCGGATCTCCTTAAGTTCTGGAAACTCCTTAAGACCTTCCTCTTCTCTTTCTCTTTCTCTCTCCCTCTCCCTTGCTATCTTCCTCTCATTTCTGTAAGTGATTTCAATCTGACACTTCACCTAAGACAATGCCTAGCGTGTAATGCACAACTGAAATCCTTATTTATTTGTGTCTAAAAGTTATTTTATTCTGAACGATGTACCATTATATCACTTATATCACACCCCTCTCTTGGACCCCCCCGGTCACACAGAACCAGGAATCAGGCTGGTTTGCAAAGTTAAAATATTTATTTATGTATTCACAATATAATCAGACTATTTTTAATGGGGATACAATGATCACCAATGGGGTAATGTCACACTAAGCAGTCTCTTTAATCACAAGGCGTAATAAGGAGCAACAACAATGCAGCACAGCAATAATACTTTTGTGGGTGTTTTCAAATCAGATAGCAATGTGGTTACTGTTTCCCCCTGCACACCCCTCAACCCCCTAATATGCAATGTAGAGAGATAGGAGGAGAGAGAACAGGTTTGAGGAATGCAGAATTCAAATACAATGTCAATCCCAATTTCCCCCCCACAAACACAAGAAAGAAACAGAATTGATTGGCAAACTGTCAACATGGTTTTAAAGTTGGCTTTGAATGGAATAGGTAAAACACTAAATATGATTTAGATCACTGATATTGTTGAAATTCTAATGGGAGCCGCTTTATATGGTTGCAGACAAACACTAGCAATGATTTGACACCAATAAGCAAGGTGCAAATTGAAATTTGAGGTCGGGTGCAATGAAAAGCTATTTTACACGTGTAATATTTTGCCAAACCGAAAATTTGCGGCAAACATTTCCGTGTGCGGTAATTGCGATTGCAGGAAAACTATAGAGATTGGGATCTATGGAAAGCTGTGGATGTTAGCTACAAGCAGGCATTTAAATTTAATGAAGAAGGTGTGGACGTTTTCGTGGAGTTCGTTTTTTTAAAAATATGCATCAAAATGAGAAAACAGGGACAAACAGGATTTCTTTATACTAGGGACTGACTATGAAGAAGTAAATACTACACGGGAGCACAACCACTAGACCAGGACGCCCCTGGATCAAGTTTTTGCCTGCCGATGAGCTTGCCTTCTTCAGATAAAGTATATCAGCGCAAAGATATGTTTAACAATACTATCACAGAAGGAAGATAGTAGGGATAAGATAAAGAGTTCAGGCAATTCAAAAATATTTCTAACCATGCAGTTCTGAAGACAATATAGGATGGATTTGTATAGGGATTGCTATGGACCATACATAGACTAGTGACACAGTTCTATATACTCTGGATAGTCATTATATGTATTTGAACAGAACCGTCAGGAATTCTGGTCAGTCAAGATTTCTGGACAGGAATTCTGCTGGGCACACCGGACTGGGACAGGCTGCTGGGCACACCGCACGACAGGACTGGGTCTGAAATCAGCACGGCCCTCTGGTCACTGCACGACAGGACTAGACAGGATCAGCACAGCAAGGCACAGCATGGCACAGGATTGGGTTTAATCTGCCCTGGTTCTGCAGATAATTATTTGGCAGGCAAGCAGTTACAGCACAGCCCGGCTGCTTCTTTGGTTTCCCATTTAAGTTTGTGGGATTCTAGTTCTAGAAGTTTAAGGCCTAGCAGAGAATGGTTCAGCTATAGAGTGGGCCTTTCTGCTTTGCCAAGTTTCTGGAGTCTGGAGCAAGGAATGTGAGGGATCGCCTTCAGGGTGCTTCACCAGGATCGGGGTAGTGGGTGAATCTGTGTGTCTTTCCTAAGTCCTCAGCTTTCTCTAATTATGCATTTGGTAAAGGGGTGTGGATGCCGGATTATCCTAAGCACCCCCTTAGGCTGTCTATAGGTTAGAATCTCCCCTCTCCCTTGATTGGAGGAGAAAACAGGGTGTCACCATGATGATGTGGGTTAATGAGTCAGAGAATCCTCCCCTTGGCTTTTGAACATGAAATCTACTTTTAGTATAATACATATTTACCATTTTGCAAACTTTATAATAATATCATATCTAAATTCCATATTTTGTGGAGCAAATGCTCTTCCAAGCCCCGTCATTGTAGAATCTTGTGTCAGCTATTGACAGAATTCTGCACTTTTGGGCTGGAACACAATATCTAGTTTTTCCAAAAATGGGTACAACTGTGCGCATTGCATATGGGCATACGCGTGTGGAGTTTCATGCTTTTGACATAAATACTTTTAGAGTAAGACCATCATTTCTATAGTTACTTCCCAGAACATACCAAAGAGTTCTGTCTCCTCTTAAAATGTGCAGCCAAAAATTAGGTTCAGAAGTCCGGGGTTCACATATGTTTTACAATTGTACACAGTAAATTATCAGTCTTTTTCGAAATATGCTTTTTGTCCATTGTGAATCAACAAAAGGTTGTCTGTCCCCGCCTCCTTCTCCTTCTTGCAGCTCAGAAGCAATCTCCGCCCCCTTCCTTCTGGCAGAGGCCATTTACGATCCTTCCGGATTAGCATCTCCTTGCCTTGGAGGAAGTCCATTGTGCTCTTCCTACAGCAGCCCAAGATCTCCTCCCCTCTTAATCAACACAAGGGTGTGAGTTCCTGGTCTAGAGAGCAGAAGGGAGGTGCCTGGCCCTGTGGGGGAAGTTGTTTGTGGTGTGGCTTGGAGTCAGGCTTAATTTTAAATGTCATTTTGTTGCAATTTTCTTTGTTTAAATAAACTTGTAATTTTAAAACAAGGAGCTAGAACACTGAATCCAGACTCTAAACCATTAAGTTTAAATATTTACAACCCGGGTTAATCATGATAACAGGTCACTTAGATTTCCGACATTAGATCTTAATGGTACAAGTTTACAGTTTTAATGCAGGCTTTTGAAACAGTCATTCAGGCGGCTGCTGGTACTGCACCCAGATTTTGACAGATCCCACAGGCAGGCACACTTGTGCTGTGGGTATTTTGATGACCAATTCAGCTTTCCAGGATATTGCCATTTCACAATGATTTCTTGAATTCAGTAAAATGTGATACCCAGCAAGAAGATTGGATGTTTGTGGGTGTTTTGGACCAGCATTCTGTATTTCCAGCAAGCAAGAAAAGATTTTAAAACAAGATTTCTGATTTCTTTCAGCAAGCACTGCTTTTCATGCAGGCTCCATTTTTACTGGTTGGGCAGCCCAATGACATGTTTCAGGAGTGAGATCTCCGTTCCCCGACTGACAACATGCATGTTAGATTTGGCAGCCATCTTTTTGTGCTTTGTAGAGCGCAATTTCCATAGGTTTTGGTGTGCATAGGGGTTTTGCGGCGACTTTGATGATTCTGGTAGCACCAGGACACAGTGATGCCGCATGGCAGAGCATAAGTGGGTTAGTACATCCCACAAAGCCCCCCTCACAACTTGACTTTTGACCGCCCGTCAAGGGGAATTCGGGAGATTGGGATGTTCAGTTTTTCTTTTATGTCCAAGTGGGAAAAATGTGTCTGCTTCTCCCATCAGTGCTGTATCGACAGGTTCTCCTAGCCGGTTCCGGGTGAGAGTATGGAGTGATACCACCGGCCCCTTGCGTCTTTCCTTCTGATCCCCGAGTGGTCCACCTTGGTGCTTAGGATCCATTGTTTCAATCCTATGATGACAAAACAGAACATATTTGTGGACATTTCCCCACCACTATTCATGTAGTGGGGCAGACGCATACATTTGACATGTAAATTACAATCTTTCCCGCTCATAATTATTACTGATTATAACAGATGAAATGGTTTTTACAGTTGGAATTTTCTAGGGAGCTGGTATGTCCCCCTCTGGGTTTCCAGATGAATCCTCTAGTTGCTGCAGAGTATGCCTAAGATGGCAACACTTTAGATGGTTGATGTGGACCCACTTATCTTCCCCCTCTGCTACACTGCCTTTGGGGATACAGATTTTGTAGGCGACTAGTGAGATTCTGTCTACAATTTCAAAAGGACCCGCCAGCTAGGAAGAAATTTGTGCTGTTTGGCCTGGTTCCTTAGGAAATTGTACAAGAAGACCCGGTCTCCTACTTGGTATTCTTTTCTAGTTGTCTTCAGGTCATAGTGGGTCTTCATACTGTCTGCAGATCTTTCTAGATTCCGCTGAGCATAGGCAAAAGCATGTTGAAGGTGTTTTCTCAGATTTTCAACATACTCATGAGTTGTGGAGGCATTTATCAAGGTCTGCTCTTGGGTTTTGTAGAGCAGATGCTGCGGAAGCACCATCCTTCGTCCAGTCATCAGCTCAAACTGTGACATTTTTGTTGCTGAAGAAGGGGTAGATCTGATGGCCATCAGCACAAGAGGTAATCAAATGTCCCAACTTGGCCCAGAATCTGCCACAAACTTTTTTAATATGCTCAGAATTGTCTTGTTGTATCTCTTAACTCCACCAGTAGAGGATGGCCGGTAGGCAATGTGTAGTTTCCTTTTGACCCCAGGTATCTCCCACATCTTTGTCATCACTTCGCTAGTGAAGTGACTACCTCAGTCTGACTCGATCCTTTGGGGTATTACAAAACGCGAGAAGATGTGGTTGATCATCAGGGCAGCTGCTGTTTCTGCCTTGCAATTTGGGGTCAGGAGACATTCCACCCATTTAGTGAACAAGCATGTCACGGTCAACATGTACTTGTTCCCCCTAGAGGAGCGAATCACGGGCCCGATAAAATCGACTTGTAAATCTGACCAAGGCAGTTTCATCCCCTTCTTTTGGAGAGGTGCACAGTGTGTGAGGGATGTTGGCTGAAATTGTGCACACACAAGACACCCCTCCAAGTATTGGTCGAAGTCCTGCCCCTTGTGTGGCCAGTATGCAAACTCTCTCAAGATTTCTAGTGTCTTATGAAACCCCCGATGACCGGCTGTGGCCGCATCATGGGCATGACTTAGCATCAGGCTTCGGAATGAGGTAGAGACCACCCACTGGTCATGGCCAGCTAGGGATCTCCTCACCAACAAACCGTCTTGGATTCAGAACATTTAGGGGCATTTCGTCAACACTCTGAGGTCCTCTTTCCCTATGTATTCGGTATCCATCAGGGGAAAGTTCTCAGGGTCCTCAATGTGTTGATAAAACTTACCAATTATGGGATCCTCTTTTTGAGCCATAATCAAATCAGCATCTGGGGTCTCCTTACTCCATTGTGCAGTTGAGAGTTCATTGTGAGCATTTGTCGGGGAACTAGTGATAGCAGTGACCTGGATTTCCCCCAACAGGGACTCGATCTCAAGTAGATCCCTCGGATGGCTCTGGTTTTGGCCCGCTGATCGGCTAGGTCATTTCCAGTTTTGTCTATTCCCTCTACTTTAGAATGACCCTTGATCTTTTTCCAGGAGATGGTCATCGCACTCGAGGTGACCAGATCATCAATATTTTGGATTAATTTTCTATGTTTCAATGGTTTGTTACTAGCAAATAGCATGCCTCTGGTTTTCCAGTTAACCAGGTGCTCCACAAACCCGTTCCATACATAATCCGAATCAGTGATTATGACCAGTTCGTGGAGTTGGTGTTGGACAGCAGTGAGGATGGCTTGATGCACAGCCATCAACTCTGCCACTTGACTACTTTGGGGACCGATTTTGTACCCAGTGGAGGGTTCTGGGGCATCATTCACCCATGCATTCCCTACACCGGCCACAAGTTCTTTTTCCCCGTTGTTATCAACATGGTAATAGCATCCATCCACATAGACAGTGGGCATTCGCTCACACTGGTCTTCTTCATAGACTTTGTGTGGGGAATTACGGTATGCCTACATGTTGTCCTTGATTTTAAGACTTTCGCCCTCAAGACAGTTTTCTCTGGCACAATCATGCAAGTCAGCCAGACCTTGTGCGAGGGGACTCTTCTTGTTTTGGCCATATCTGACCTCCACAGGAAACTCTTGCATTGACAGAATCCAGGAAGTCATTTGGGAATTACTCACATTTCCGGGCCAGATTCTGTCACTTTGGAGAAATTGCAGAGGCTGGTGTGGAGTCTCCACTATGATGTGTTCCCCCTGGCTAAACGGGCAGTAATTCTTCAATGCCCACACCGTTGCCAGGAATGCCTTCTCACAATCGTTGAATTTTTCCTCCACAGAGGATAAAGTTTTACTCACATAAGAGATTACTTTATTGACCCTGTCATGCTTTTTATATAATACTGCAGTCAAGCATGTATTTGAGAACCCTGTCTCCAATAAGAACTCCTTGTTTTTGACAGGGTAAGCTAGGTAAGGCGCATGTGAGAGGCTTCTTTTGAGTTGTCTTACTACATTGGCTTGTTTTGGACCCACTCCCACTTGATCCCCCCCTTTAAAAGATGGATCAGGGGTCTTGTTATCTCTGCGTAATCCTCAATTAACTTTCTACTGTAATGCGTTAGTCCAAGGAGGCTCCTTAGTTCCCGCAGAGTTGTGGGGTCTTTTAATTTCTGAAGTGCTTCCACTTTCTTTTCTTGGGGACAGAGACCCTAAGGAGTAATCTCATGCCCCAAGAAATTGACACAGGTTCTGCACCACTGTGCCTTTTGAAAGGAGAGTTTTGCTCTGGCAGCCCTCAACTGTGTCAGAACATAACCGATCTCCGCTATGTGTTCCTCCACAGTTGAGCCTTTGACTAAAACTTCATCTACATAGGCCAGGCTACCCCTTTCACCCAAGTCAGGCATGGGCTTTTGTAGAAAAATGTTAAATTCATTGCCGGAGTTGATGTATCCGAAGAGAGTCCGGGGCCATGTGTACTGCTGCCCCCCAAAGGTAAAGGCCAGCTTGTATTGGTCCTCTTTACCGACAGAAACAGTCCAGTACCCATTCGTCGGGTCAATGGCATTGAATACCTGTGGCCCCTGGATCTGTGCCAGCCCTTGGTCAATGTAGGGAAGAGGCCATCGGGAAGTATGGACCCGTTTGTTGAGCTCCCTTAGGTCGGCACAGAGTCTCCACTAGCCGTTTGGTTTCAAAATCCCCAGCACCGGATTATTGAAGGTGCTGTGGACTGGACGATTTATCCCACGGGACTCAAGGTTCTTAATTATTTCAGTAAGGGACTCCATTGATGCGAGAGGCAAGCGATATTGCTTCACAACTCTGGAGTCATGCTAGGGTCCTTGGGAATTGTTGTTGTGAGGATGTTGGTGAGACCACAGTCATATGAGTCCACTGTAAAGAGATCTTGAAAATCTAAGAAAACTTGTTTCAATTCTTGCTTTTGCTCCAGAGTCTCACAGGCATCAGCTAGGTTGACTCTCTCTTCAACCATCTGCCTGAAGCCTGGAAAGACTTCCGGTTTTGCTATCTCAGCGGCCTCCTTCAGCTGGGTGGAGAAGTCTCTGGTCAAAGTGCTGATTTAGACTGGTGGCTTCAGGTGGGGAAGGCAGTCCTCGCAGACCTGAAAAATCACCTCATCCATCCTGAAGTCACAGGTCACATCTTTCTTACCAGAAGGGCAGGAAGTGTACACCAGGAAATTCTCCCCATGCCGGGTGAAGATCCTGTCTGGTGTTGCGTCATCGTCACTATCACTGTCAAAACAGTCCTTGGGTATGGATCCTAACAGTTCATTACCTAAATCTATGGAAAAATGTTTGTCATCAACCACCATTTCAATAATGGTGCCTGGAGCCAGAGTGATACTCTTTAAGTCACTGTTATCCACCTCTATTGGAATGGTATCATGTTGTATGTTGACTAGTGGTGTTGGGTTTACCCCCAACCCCTGCTGTTGGAAATGAGCATTCAGATGGACATAGGCATCAGGGTTTTTCAGTTTCTGTCCTATTTTAACTTTAACTTCCAGTGAGACCTAAATGCTTTCTCTGGGTCATCAAAGTCCATGGGATTACCCGCTAATCGGGACCAGGCTTTGAAGTTTATTAGGTCCAAACTAATGGCAAAGCGATTGAGATTGTCACTGCCTACATAAAATGCAGCAGGGACATCTCGCACGACCCAACCATTATGGACTATGTTCTTGTTGCCTATGGACATTTTGAGCATACACCTGCTGTGCAGGAGATATTTGGAATCGGGTGTTTCCAGGTCCATTTCCCATTTGTCTATTAGTTTAAATGTTGGAATGGCTGGATCATTTGTGAGTTTGTGGAACATGGCTTTGCTGATGAAGCTCTTACCGTTGTTCACACACACTCGGGCGAGAACAGAGTCTTTCCCTTCATTTAACTGAATAGGGATGAACAACTGCTCTCCAATCTTCTGAATATCAGCCAGGCATTGAGATTTCTCATCTTTCTGGACTGTTGGAGTTGGATTTTCTGATTGTGAATTTGTAAAGAATTTCAGAGTGTTTCCTTCCAGTGTGGAAGGTTGATTTTCAGAAATAGAGAGGACCACCCATCAGCAGTTTGTTGTCCTACTACAAATACTGTCATGTCTGAGATTTGATTATTCTGGAAGTGAAATTCTATTTGGTCAGGTTTTTGTTCAACCATGTGGCATGTGCCGTTTAAACTGACACGGTTGACACTCTGTTTCAATTTTATTGGTCGGTTAGTCTGGGTCCAGAGGACCTTGTTTACACAATCTATGAGGAGTGACAATCTACGCAGGATGTCATTCCCTAGTAAACCAGGTGTGCCCTCTGGAGTCACAACTATGACCGGGTGCTTCACCTTGTGTCACCCAATTTTAATGTCCAAATCTGCAGTCCCCTTGATGGGAATTTCCTTCCCGTTGAAGTTCTGAAGTTGTCCAGGAAGAGGGGTGAGAGGAATTTGGTATTTCTCCCCCTTCCCGAATTCAGTTGATCAAAGGCCCTTTTTGGCAGAAGAGTAGCTTGGGATCCAGTGTCCACCAGTGCCAAAATTGTACATTGCCCCTGTATTTGGACCGGGCATAGAATCTTCCCTCCTTCTCCTTAAGGGGGCAGAGATAATGTACATTTCTGGACAACTGGTGGGTTAGTTTCTTGGTTTTGGATACTGACAGAAAGGTGATTTGGGCAGGATTCTGTTTGGAGTCGTGGGAATCTGGATGAAATAGGTGACAGCTAGATATGGGAGAAGTTTTGGGTTCCCCTGGTTCTGATTCTGGGCTGCCCCTCCCCCTTTTTGGAGGCAGTCACCAGGATCGGTTTGAACCAGGGGAGTTTCATGCTGGTGATTCTGGGGTTTGATAATGGGCGGTGCTAACTCAGTCCCCACATCTAACCAGTCTAGATTTGGATCATTTGGGACCCATTTTCTTTTGGAGGAGTTCCTCCATCCCTGAAGGAGAAGATCCTTTTCCCAGAATCCTCTGAGGACCCCTCTCCTTCAAACTGGAATATCTGTACCTCCTCCACAAAATGGGTCTTTATTTCTCCTACCCTCTCTCTGCTCCTTGGGTTGTAGACTTTCGGGGTCAGGAGATTTTGGTTCTGGTTCCTGGCTTTCCAGGGGCTTTCTACATGTGGGGAAGGAATCTTCCTCCAGGGCTTTACACCCCCCTTCCCCTTGTGCCTCCTCCCTGGGAACCAGTGGGTTGTCAGGGTTATTCCCCCGTCATTGCTCTGGAGCACCAGGTCCTGGTTTTGAGGCATTCTGCACTGCCATGCTCATCTGAGGGTTCTGTTGAGCCCTCAACATGCGACCCAGATCCTGTGTCATATTCTGGACCTGGGCTCTAGTTGGGACACCTGCTCTGGCTGGTACGGGGTCCTCATGTCTCCCCTGGGCTGATCCCGGGAAGGGTAGCTATCCCTTCTCCAAAAATGACCTGGGTTTGGAAAGTTTGGGTACCCTTCCACCCTTGGCCTCCTCTCTCTCGGATTGGGCTGTCTCGGCTCAGAAAAAGTGTTTTGGGGGTTAAAGTTTGGCGGGTACCTAGCAAGGAAATGTTGTTCAGTATTTGGGGGATTACTGCCCTCCTGGGGAAAGTGAGGAGGGAAGTTCCCCGGGTTTCTTGCTGTTTGGTTGGATCCCTTCTTGGGCTGGAGGAGTCCATACATAACCCAGGATGGGTCTATTACCCTTGTAGCATGGGCTGATGTAGTCAGGGGAGTTAGGGGTCCCATTTGTGGGATTACCTCCCTGGCTCCCTGTTTGTGATTGGCCCGAGGGCCTTCTGGGTTTGGGGTTATTTTGATTCTGTGTGGGCAGGTTTTTAGGCCTCCGTCTCTAAATCTAAAATGGGGGCAACCTTCACCTCTGCCACTTTAGCAGCAGGGGTGTTAGTTGTTTTAGGTTGTTTGGGACTATTTTTATTTCCCACTGGCTTTTGCACCTCATAAACACACGTGGCTTGTTCAATGACCCAGTCTAGTGATCTTTTCTTGTGAAAGTCCCTCACTAGCTGGGTCATGATATACTTAGGGAGAGCATGAAAGAAAGTGTTTACAAATTCTTTGCTGTCAGTGCGCACCCTTCTAGTGGTCTGCGCAAAGGCACGTTTTAACTCTTGAACAAATTCTTGTGGGGCCTGACCTTCCCCACATTGCAAGTTGTAGGCTGCCTTACGAGCCCCCTGGGGATCCCTGTGAACAGAAACATATTTCAGGATATTTCAGGGTGGCCACCCTATAGGTGGACCATCTGGAATGATTCTGATCCTCCAGACCCACAAAGAAGATGCAGTACTCGGGAGAAAATGTCCACTTTACATAGTGAATACAGCATGGCTGTCCATCATTTGTTCAAATAGCTCAAGGTGCTCCCAAACCGAATATTTTGCATTCTTGTGATAGGGCGTGATGAAGCTTCTAATGGCTTTTATTTGCTTCGGGGGATCCTTGAGCAAGGCCCTCTTGACCTTGTTGGCGTTCTTAGTTCGGGTCACTCTAGTCCACTTATCCTCTGACTCAGAGGCACTGCTACCAGAGGTCCCTGTCTGGACTTCTATTCTCTCCCAGATTCTGCGAGCTTGGGAATGGCTGGCAGAATGTGGGGGCCTAGTTTCTTGGGTCCTGTGGTGCTCAGAAGAGTCTTCTGACTCTTCCTTGCTCCCAGCATTGGCTGCGTACCCCCCCCACCCACTGTCCTAGCTGGGAAGAGGATTTCAGGATGCCCTTAGTGGGCCTACTCTCATGGAGTTCCCCACCAAATTGTACCATCTGATCTCTGGGTTAGTTATATTTTTGAGGATCCATTTCTCTGATCCTCCCCTCATTGGAGTCTCCCTGATCAGAGAAGATGGCCCTAGCACTTGGGGACACATACACAGATGCCCGCCCATCCATTCCTGGGAGGCGCTGATCTATGAGCCCCATATTTCTCATTTGGTTGAAATCTGCCATCCCTGTGACCCTTGGCTCATGTGAGCCAGTGGACATGGGGGTGGCAGAGTCCATGGAGTTGAAGAGATGAAAGTCTCTGGTACCAGGGTTCCTGAGGTTATGCTCAGGTGTCTCCCTTTCCCAGCAGACCTCATCTCTCTTAGCCCCTGCTCCCTGCTGATATGCAAGAACCTGACCCTTTTGTTCTTCTATCAAGGCCTTACTAGTCTCTATTAGTTGTTCCTGCATAGCTACCTGTCTGTGGAGCCTGTCATTTTTCTCACAGAGAGCCTCATTGTCTCTCTGTGCAGCCTGTATAATTTTGGAGTATTGGGCCAAGTTTTGCTGCAGGAGGGTTACCTCCTGAGTCCTGTCCTTACTGGCATGGTCATTCTTTGCTAGAGCATCTTCCACCCTCCTGCCGTGCTGTAACATTTTTTCGTAGTCTTTTTGGAGCTCACCCAGTCCCTGAAGGGCCAGGGGATTTTCTTCCATCTTAGTTTTTAAATAACTGACCTCCTGGCCTAAGGTGTCCCTTTCCTGAATTAGAGTACTACTCTGTGCAGCCAGGTCGTCCCTTTGTTTTTGGAGTGCACCAGCTTTCTGGCGCTCTTCATCAAATTCAGTTTGGGAGTCAAGGTCTTTCAGAATTAATTTATTATTTTCCTCTTTCATCTCATCTATCTGATTTTCCAGGGCGATTTTCTGCCCTGCGCAGACTCTATTATAGTTCAATTGCTGTTCTAGCTTTTGTTGGCTGCGTAGTAGAGAGTCCAAACTTTCTTGACACTCTTTTTGCAGTGCCAGTACTTTGGTATCCTGCTCTACCTTCTCTTGCTGCAGGATATCCAGATCTCCTTTTACTTTTATCAGGTACTGTCTGGTTTCATTTTCTGAGTCTAGGTTCTTTTGTAGCCTTTGCTCTGCAGAGTCCAAATCAGTTTGGGCTTTTTCTAATGAGTGTAGTTGCCTGTTTGCCAGATCTAGGTTTTCGGCATATTTTTCCTGTATTGCTCCAATGTGGAGGTAAAGATATGCCGCTATTTTGCCAATTTTACTTTGCTCTTCTTTTACCTTAGGGCCATGTACAATTCACTAAGTGCCATGTGTAATGGACCCTGATCCTGCCATGTATCTAATCCTGTGGCAGTGGCTTGTTCTTTGATTTCCTGCAACCAAACATTCTGATCCTGCTTTGTCCATTCACCCCTGACAAATAATTTGTGCAGAAGGTGTTCTTTTGCCATATTAATTTCTACTGCGGTCACCATTCCGGAAATATTAATTTCCTTTCTGACTTACAGGAGTTATTTTATTTTTGCAAAACCGGCCAACTCCTTAGAGCGTTTTTATTGAAGGGTGCTTTTACAGTGTAGCACAGTGTGGTAGCCCAACAGGGTTTATGTACCCCATCAGTTAGAACGCTCTATTAGACTGTCACAAGTGGCATGTCTAATTCAGAAATCTCGTGACGAGCCCCCAATCTGTAAGTGATTTCAATCTGGCACTTCACCTAAGTCAATGCCTAGCGTGTAATGCACAACTGAAATCCTTATTTATTTATTTGTGTCTAAAAGTTCTTTTATTCTGAACGATGTACCATTATATCACGCACCTCTCTTGGAACCCCCCCGGTCATACAGAACCAGGAATCAGGCTGGTTTGCAAAGTTAAAATATTTATTTATGTATTCACAATATAATCACACTATTTTTAATGGGGATACAATGATAACCAATGGGGTGATGCCACACTAAGCAGTCTCTTTAATCACAAGGAGTAATAAGGAGCAAAAACAATGCTGCACAGCAATGATACTTTTGTGGGTGTGTTCAAATCAGATAGCAATGTGGTTATTGTTTCCCCTGCACACCCCTCAACCCCCTAATATGCAATGTAGAGAGATAGGAGGAGAGAGAACAGGTTTGAGGAATGCAGAATTCAAATACAATGTCAATCCCAACCCCCCCCACAAACACAAGAGAGAAACAGAATTTATTGGCAAACTGTCAACATGGTTTTAAAGTTGGCTTTGAATGGAATAGGTAAAACACTAAATATGATTTAAATCACTGAAATTGTTTAAATTCTAATGGGAGCCGCTTTATATGGTTGCAGACAAACACTAGCAATGATGTGACACCAATAAGCAAGGTGCAAATTGAAATTTGAGGTTGGGTGCAACGAAAAGCTATTTTACACGTGTAATATTTTGCCAAAACGAACATTTGCGGGAAACTTTTCTGTGCGCGGTAATTGCGATTGCAGGAAACCTATAGAGATTGGGATCTATGGAAAGCTGTGGATGTTAGCTACAAGTAGGCATTTAAATGTTGTTTCTAGCGTAAAATCTGAAGAAGTTATGGACGTTTTCATGGAGGTTGTTTTTTTAAAATATGCACCAAAATGAGAAAACAGGGATGTGCTTTCAAAAGACAAACAGGATTTCTTTACACTAGGGACTCACTATGAAGAAGCAAATATTACACGGGAGCACAGCCACTAGACTAGGACACCTCTGGATCAAGTTTTTGCCTGCGAAGAACTTGCCTTCTTCAGATGAAATATATCAGCGCAAAGATATGTTTAACAATATTATTACAGAAGGAAGATATTAGGGTAAGATAAAGAGATCAGGCAATTCAAAAATATTTCTAACCATTTGGTAAAGGGGTGTGTATGCTGGATTATCCTAAGCGCGCCCCCTAGGCTGGCTATAGGTTAGAATCTCCCCTCTCCCTTGATTGGAGGAGAAAACAGGGTGTCACCATGATGATGTGGGTTTATGAGTCAGAGAATTCTCCCCTTGGTTTTTGAACATGAAATCTACTTTTAGTATAATAAATATTTACAATTTTGCAAACTTTATAATAATATCATATCTACATCACATATTTTGTGGAGCAAATGCCCTTCCAAGCCCCGTCATTGTAGAATCTTGTGTCGGCTTTTGACAGAATTCTGCCCTTTTGGGCCGGAACACAATATCTAGTTTGTCCAAAAATGTGTACAACTGTGCGCATTGCATATGGACATAAGCATGTGAAGTTTCATGCTTTTGACATAAATACATTTGGAGTAAGACCATCATTTCTACAGTTACTTCCCAGAACATAGCACAGAGCTCTAGCTCCTCTTAAAATGTGCAACCAAAAATTATGTTCATAAGTCCGGGGTTCACATATTTTTTACAATTGTAAACAGTAAATTATCAGTCTTTTTCGAAATATGCTTTTTGTCCATTGTGAATCAACAAAAGGCTGTCTGTCCCCACCTCCTTCTCCTTCTTGTCGCTCAGAAGCAATCTCCGCCCTCTTCGTTCTGGCAGAGGCCATTTACGATCCTTCCTGATTAGCATCTCCTTGCCTTGGAGGAAGTCCATTCTGCTCTTCCTACAGCAGCCCAAGATCTCCACCCTTCTTAATCAACACAAGGGTGTGAGTTCCTGGTCTAGAGAGCAGAAGGGAGGTGCCTGGCCCTGTGGGGGAAGTTGTTTGTGGTTTGGCTTGGAGTCAGGCTTAATTTTAAATGTCATTTTGTTGCAATTTTCTTTGTTTAAATAAACTTGTAATTTTAAAACAAGCAGCTAGAACACTGATTCCAGACTCTAAACCATGAAGTTTAAACAGTTCCAACCTAGGTTACTCATGATCACAGGTCACTTAGATTTCCGACATTAGATCTTAATGGTACAAGTTTACAGTTTTAATGCAGGCTTTTGAAACAGTCATTCAGGCGGCTGCTGGTACAGCACCCAGATTTTGACAGATCCCACAGGCAGGCAAACTTGTGCTGTGGGTGGTTTGATGACCAATTCAGCTTTCCAGGATATTGCAATTTCACAATGATTCCTTGAATTCAGTAAAAAGTGACATCCAGCAAGAGATATGTTTGTGGGTGTTTTGGACCAGCATTCTTTATTTTCAGCAACCAAGAAAAGATTTTAAAACAAGATTTTGGATTTCTTTCAGCAAGCACTGCTTTTCATGCAGGCTCCATTTTTACTGGTTGGGCAGCCCAATTACATGTTTCAGGAGTGAGGTCTCAGTTCCACCACTGACAACATGCATGGTAGATTTGGCAGCCATCTTTTTGTGCTTTGTAGAGTGCAATTTCCATAGGTTTTGTCGTGCATAGGGGTTTTGCGGCCATTTTGATGATTCCGGTACCACCAGGACACAGTGATGCCGCAGGGCAGAGCATAATTGGATTAGTACATCCCACAATTCCTTCCTCCTTCTCTTCCCTAACTCTGCTCCGTTTTTACTGACTGGTCGCCTGGTGCACCTTCAGAGCCTCACAGGTCCCAGGCTTCCCCACCAGTCTTTGTGCTTGTCCTCATGCCTCAGCATTCTGCTCACCACTTCTGCACTTTTGGAATTCGTTCCATGAGAAGGGTAACCTCCCTGCACTTAACCCCGGGCACTGCTTGACTGTGTGCAATTGTTCCACACCTCCTCCCTTCCTGCCTGTGCACTTACACTAGCTAGAATGAACTAGGCCAAGTTTGCCTGGCCTAATACGGAAGTTTTGTTTCTGTATGTTCTTATCCTGCTCCCATCCCTGGCAACTCACTTTTTTGTCATGCACTTGCACTATCTGAAACGTCGCTGGCCTAGTATGGTAGTCTATGGATTGTACGTCTTCTCCCTCTCCTCCCCCTCACTAGTAGTAATACTGTCAGGCCTAGTATGCAAGTCATTTTTTTTGTCAAATTATTCAGCAATTCCAAGGCCTCTGAATAATTCTTAATTCCCCTGTTCCCTTTCCGCCTTGAAGCGCTTTGAAGCACTTCACTTGTGGATAAGCACTTTTCAAATAAACAACTACAATTACAATTGCAATTACAACCTAAGGTGCCCTCATTCACGTGCCCTTTTTTGCATTGGGCTTTCACTTTTGAGAATCTGGCCCTATGGACTTGTCTTTCAAAACAACAAGTACCAATGGACGTGTGCCACTAACATTGTTGCACATATACTCCTCTTGCGGTGGATAGTGGTAGGGATGGCAGTAACCCACATCTCAATATTTGGTAAACGAAAAAATGCCTTTTCGTAGAGAATACGGCGAAAGCAACCACGTGGCCATTTCAGCCCATCTATTGCTAAATTTCCTGGCGATATTTTATAGGCAACTCGGCCAAGAATAGGTTCGTACAAAAAAGCAATTAAAATTCCCACATTTCATTATATTTAGCACATTTAATAGTCGCAAAGAAAATAAAGGTAGTTCAGTGAGAAAGTGCAAGTAGTATAGCGTCATAATTTACGATAAGAGAGACACGTGCAGGTAATTAGGTTCTGATGCACTGCAATACTTAATTTCCTCCAAATCTCTTTAACTAAATGCATGCGCAAAAGCTAGGATTTAGCATCAGTTTAACAGATGGCGTCCTTTTTTTTTACATTTAATTGGATCAAAGATATTTTATATAGAAATACTGAAAATTATGATTGTATAAATGCAGACGCAGAGTGTTAATCGTTAATGTAGTCAGAAATGTAGGAGTTTGCCGGAAAGAATAGCTGCGGATATTGCTGGCGCATTTTAACGATAAAGAGCATTTTTATGGCCCTATCGACTTCCTTTCCAGCGAGGAGATATTTCGAGCATGCACTCTCACACCGACTGCAGCTCGTACTAGTTTTACCAGATGTGCTAATCATATTGTTTCGTGACATTATTTTGCAAAAAAATGTGATTAAATGAGACCGTACGTTGGCCTAAAACATACTATTACTACGTCCACTGGATGGCACTTTCCTTCAGTCAATGTTGCTTCACATCTAGTTCTCTTTAACTACTGACAACTCTCATAATAACCTGTGATGGGGCTGCTATTGTGATGGGATAGGAATAGATCAACGGTGAATGGATGTTCATTGCTCAAGTCTGCTTTGCTCGTTACAGATATAACGACTGCTAAAGTACTGTGTTTCCTCTTTTCATCATTACATGTAGTGTGATTGCGTTCTTCTCCTTAATGGCCATGGCATCCGTCTCCTTCCCCTCCTCATTTCTCTCTCCTCTCTCCCCATGGTCCTAGGGCACCACGCTGAATGTAACCCTTTAAATTACCACCTACCACCCAACGTATTTCATGCTTGACACTTAAGCAGGTGTGCTCTGCATGGTGGGACATCCTCAGCACAATGTGGAGCTGGCAACAATGAGCAGTGGTTGCTAGTATGTTTACCACCTCGTTTAATCAAGCCTTGCAGCCTGAAAGTGACCACTTCCTGTGCCACGGTGATACAATATTCTTTTATATTATTCATAATTATGACTGCGAAGCATATGGAATTAAGGGTGTCGGGTGAATAATGTTACAAATTAAACCCGATACTGAAAATTAGTCTTTGAATATAAATGTTTGTAACTTAAAAAAAAAATGGCGACTCTAGGCCTAGGTGTCCTGAAGACCCTCAGGGAGAAAATCATGTGGCTGAATTTTAAAGTTGAATAAGGAAGGCACACATAGTTGGGAGTTTGTGATGTACGTAGTTTGTTCATTGCAGATGGTTAGCTGAAGCGACAATACCACAGCTGACAAGTGTTGGGTGATGCGTGGGCTGTAAGCACTGGCACATTTCAAGCAGCTCCCAAACCAAATGGAGCAAGTCCTAATAATTAACTATTTGAAAAGAAATTAGGAGGCACAGACATCTGGCAGCCAGGGTGGTGATGCATACAAGCGCACAAGGTACAAAACGCGCCTTGCTGATTGGTCCATAGCCTGTATGGAGGTGTTAAAGATATAATGGTGGCTGTCTTTCTTTTCAAAAATTATTTCTGAAATTGACTGTGCGCAGTAGGTGAAAAAGTCTGATATATGCTTTAAATGTGGTCACATTATAACAGCGAAATCCATATTTTTAGTATAAAACAGGGCTCTCCTTCAAGCTCAACTAACAGGTGATAGTCTGAGAGCACTGTGTTCCTTACAAAAGGGGAATGTCATATCTTGTATATATAACCGATTTGTGGGTATTTGCTAGAGTCGGGTAGAAGAACACGGCATAATGTGTTAGAATGCATACTGATTGCAATGAAATGGTGTTTAGTACAGACAAACACAATACTCGTTTGTGAACCATTTTTTACAAATGTATGATCTTTTTTATGATTGTTTTTATGAAATGTGATAGATATTGAAATATGTATATTTTATGAAAAACCTTGTGTGCCTACCTAAAGTTAGAAAGGGTGGATTGTGTATGTGTCAGGCTGATGTCATAGACAGCTCTATACCCTAAAGGGAGGAAGCCGTTCACATGGGTTGTGTTTTGTGTGATATATTATAGTCCTTTCCCATACGGGCCCTAAAAAGAGGACAATACAGCTCTGGTTAGCTGATGAGCACTCTTCATAAGTCACTAATCGCCATGTCCATTAAAACAACTTAACTACTGTTGACATTTCAAAAAAGGAAAGCTGAAAAGTCACCTGGAGAAGAGGGAAGAATTAACATAAAACTGTGCTCCATCCTAATTGTTCTGTATTTGGAGAAAGTTGTCTTTGAATTACAGGACAAAGTCAATACGGTATCAGGTAATAATATCCCTATATATACGGTCGCCATATATAATGTTGCCAGGAAAATGTTGTTGTAACATTATATAGGTGACCATATATATAGGGACAGGAGGAGTGGGAGTTGCGGGGGTGTCCCCTGCTCCCTTTGAAAAAAAAATAATGTCCCTGCAAAAAACTGTCATTTTTCAGTGATTTCTTTGTTGCATGGCAATATTTTTGAGGGGACATTATTAAATGGAACCGTCACTTCGGCTGATTTCAGTATATGTAAAGGGTTAAAAACAACCCATTGCTTTCCAGATCAACAACTGTATACCCATATCCCAATAAATTAATTGTTCTGACACAGCCCATGACAGTTATGACACAGCTCATGACAGGGGTGCCAATAGGGTAGTCCCTATATTTAATCCACGCTTTAATGACACTAAATCGGAAGATTTACACCCATATTTTGAATGGGGCAGAGTAGGTAATGAAGAAATAAATGTGAGGTGTAGTGAATGTATGCCTCCATTTCCCCGCTCTGCCCCATTTTCCTGCTGACACAAGGAGCAGAGGGCACCGGGTGGAGATAAGATCTCTGCCATGCACCCCCTCTATCTTGTGTGGATTTTAAACATGCATTATATTTTCACGACAGCATAAAACAAATGTATTCCTGTGGAAGCTGTCTCGATTTTGTACCTGGTGAACACCAGGCAGATTCCCATGGAATCCATCCGTAAACACTGACTGCAAAGTGCATTTGCAGACAATGGGGGTCATTACTAGTAGGGCGGTAAGGGATACCGGGCACCGGTAAGGAGACCGGTGCCGGTAATCCCCTATTCCAAGGTCCCTTGGAGGGAAATGAAAGGAATGTGTGGTCTGATCACACGTCCCTTACGGGTCCCGCTAAGAGACCAGGGCGTTAATAACAGGCTTGCAAGTCGCGGGCCCAATATTAGCACCCTCCTCATTCCCATTGAGCCCTATTTGGGCTCAATGGGAATGGGGAATGGTTTGTTCAATGGGGATTTACCGGTCCCGCCAGGGTCGGACTACACCGGTAAGTCCCCATTGAACAACACCGGTGCCGGACCCGTTATTGGTGGCATTCATGGCGCAAATAGCGCCATGACTACCACCAATCTCGTAATGAGGCCCTATATTTAGATTTTCACAAGACGGAGCGGAAAAAGGAAGCATGAATGCAAATTTGTTTCACTTTTACGTTTTCCTTATGCCCCCCAACCTGTGGACGTTTAACATTGCATGCAAGTGACCTATGCACACGTGCTAATGTTGTTAGTCCCCTGCATGCAATTTCCACCTCTTGTACAGGGTCAAAATGTTTAGTTTGGTGAGAGTGCAGTGAGTGGAGGAGGGGCTGAGTGAGTGCGATGGGAGAAGACCCGAGAGAAGATGTGCCACTGTGAGACCAGAGATAAACATGGGATTTACCATATTCCTTGAGTATAGTGGAGGTGAGAGCTGGGAGAGGACAGAACCACGTTGTGTCAAAGAACACTGGTGAATGACCACTAGGAACAATGGTAATCCTGCAGGAGTGATGTAGGCAGTGTTTGGATGACAGCTGGGAGGGCAAATGGAATTGTTTTGGGGAAAGCTTTGGTAGGGAGCGTTGTCTGGGGTGGCAGTAGGTAGAATAGAAGGCCTGCCCCATATTGGGTGTTGGGGAACAAGAGTGAGAGTTAGTGGATGCTTTTGCAGGCCGAATGTGGAGTGTTTCATGTTTGGATGAGAAGGAACAGGTGTGAGGTCTGGACTTTGAGCTTGACAGCAAGAGGTACAGACACATTTTAGGATCTAGAATTACATCTTAGTGGGGGCAGATCAGACAGCGCTCTTTTACCAGGGTCAGATTGACTGGGTTTGGACTAGGTCTTGGCTCTAACAATGCGCCCAAGCTTTGGAAGGCAGGAGAACCAGATGACAGGTGGCACTATTTTGGAGGGGACCAACAGGCCATTCTAGCTGTCCATTTGGGTTAGGGAGTGGAGCTCTTTGCAATGGATATGAAGGGGAATATTTGGTCCTGGGCAACATTTGTGAATGGGTTCAATGACCATTCTGGGGGCAGTGCAAGTCCAAACTGGGGGAGGGATCTCTTTTGGTGTAGTAACAATCTTCTTTGGTAGGAACGGGATACCAGGCACACTAGTTCAGGGCTTTGAGGAAGGAGGTTCAGGGATGGGGGCTTTGTCTCATCTGTTTGGCATGCTTTATCTTACTTCAACTATTATTTTTCTCAGTAATAGAGTTGTGTGTTCACTGATGGTAAAATGAGATAGAGGTCTGGTGACAGCTGATGGCCATCGGGGGAATTGTTGATAAGCTCTATGAGGAATGGAGGCAGAGAGTGCAGATACCATGCAAGAGGATCAGATCTGGATTCACCAACCAAATCAGTGATTTGGGATCCATGCATGAAATTCAATACATGCAGCACACTGTGTCCTATACTTCAACCTATATGGAGCAATGTTTAGGCTGCAGACCTGGTATGGGTGAAGACAACGCCTGCAAGCTAGATGGGCATAGGTAGAGTAGAATACCATGGACTGCTCCAGGGGATATTAAAGGCAAAGGAGTTTTGGATATGAGGGTTTGCAGTGAGGAGGTGAGGCAGATCAGTTAAAGAGGAAGGCTGTGCTATTGTGAGGTGGACTGAAAGGAAATGTCTGGGCCACAACACAGGCAAAAAATAGTTGGGTGGCAGTAAGATACAGGGCTTCATGATGCTAATGGTGGCTACACAATTTGGATCAGGCATCACAGCTATTAGTGGTATCGAAAACATGTCAGTAGAAAAGAGGGATAGCTAAATGTATAGAGACATGGGCACTTTATGGCCCTCGGACATCAAGCAGTCATATCCTTAATGGTGGAGATCTAGATTTCTCCTTTACCTACATGGAAAGCTTGAAATTGCAAAATGCCTGTTGGAAAGGTATCAGGATAGGTTGAGAAAGGGAATGGCTCCATGGTGAGCTGGCCCTTAACAGGGGAGCTCTGGGTATCCATTCTCCCTATATGGTGTTCTTTAAGATATGGCGGGCCATGACTAAAAAGTGGAAATATGCATATGGATTCATGGGATTTGACATTGAAAGCATCAAATAGGGTGCAGGCTAGGATGGTTTTCAGTGATGGGTGCAGTATATTGGTGAATGATCCAGGGAATTCAGGGGGATGGTCAGAAACCTAGAGAGGAGAAGAGATACCAGTGAAAAAGTAGCTGCGTCTTAAGTATGCAGTGATTTGGACTCTGAAACATCATGGGAAGCCCTTGGGAGCCACTCCTTTCTGACCATTTAGACTTCGCTCCTGGCCAGGGATCAGAAATGGATACCAACTGCTGGGTGTTTTGGTTCACAATTTTTTGCAGTCTTGTATTTTTAGTCCTGTGTTGTGTAGGGGGTGTGGGAGTGCAGGCAGAAGTGTTCTGGTAGTGCCAGAACTTACTGGGCATGAATGTGACCTCTGTTTAAGCATATTTCTACAGGTCTGTGAATGAAGTAAATGAAGTAGTTGGGTGAGAAGTGTTGAGACTGCCTTCATTACATTGCTAAGTCTGGAGTTTTTACACTCAATGGTTGTATTGTGGGTAGATTAATTTTATGCAGCAGTAGCCAATATGTTTAATATGTATGACATATGTATGTCTTTATGCATGTTATTGGTGCAACTCGAGCCCTTATGCACAGAAACTGGGTTGTGTGCAGGGAGGGAAGAATATGCAGGTGTAGAGTATGGGCTGAGGGAAGAATATGAGAGAAGCTTTGAGTCAGGTTTATGTGTGTGTGGCTATGTTGGAATGTTTTGAGTTCCTGCTTATATATCTTCTGATTCTGGCAAGTTTTTCTTTCTGCCCTGTTCCTTGACCATTCTAGAGATTGGGCATCATTTTCACGGGGAGAGGTGAAGACTGTTTTCTTGCAATGTGACCTGCAGAGGCTCAAACTTAAGTCTGGTCATGGTGCCATGCAGTATATATGCTGTTTAGATGGGCATTGTTGCCTTAGTTTGTGAGATCCTCTGGCCTAAGCCTCTTCACCCATGTGATGATGGGGTCCTAGCTACACCACTCATTGGGCCGTCACTGGAATTCGACTCCACTGTGAAATGTGAGGCCCACACATTGATGAGATCAAGTGTATATCACAGGATAGGAGTCCTTGTAGGGTATATATAATTACTGCTTCGGTTTGTTCTTTATCAAGGAGAAATATTCTCAATCAAATGTCGCCTACCACAATAATGATACCCCACAATTTAGGATAAGAAACTGGCTGTCATCAGAATATTTTGTTTTATTTGACATAATAAATAAAGGATGTGCCAGAGCATCCCTAATATTCTCTCTTTCTTGATGTTTCTTTTAAACAGGGTATCCAAAAAATGTGGGATAGAATACATTTTTAGGAAAATCTCTAAAAATTATGTGGCATGGCTACTTACTTTTTGGCTGTCTTTCAAAGGCTCAGGAAAGTTAGCACCACCAAACAGGATTCTCACTTCATTCCGTCCACCTGCTTCAAAATTCCTCTTAGGAAATCTGGTCCTGCTTTGGGAAGGACATTCAGTTTTGTCTGGATAATGCTATTTTAAAGAGATTTCTCCATCAGCTACATTCGGTTGATATCCAAATCTGCTTTGTTCCTGTCAGATGTGGTCTCTTGCTTCTATGTGTTGCCAAAACTCCCCTTCTGAATATGTGTTTGAGCTTACATATCCAGTAAACTCCAACAATGCAGCATCATTTGACACATCATTTTGGGTTGGACAGACCCTGTGATAGATGACCTCCATTTTCCCACATCCATCTATCAGGGCCCTCGCCCTTGATACCTCTGTCCTATTGAATTGGTATTTGCCATGCAGGAATGTGTTAGCTGTAAACTAGCCCCACCTTTAAGAGTGATGAACCAATATTGTACAGGAATATTCCATTTTTGAATATCACTTTATATGGACTTGTGATACTATTATAAATAGCACAATCAGATTCATAAGAATATTCTGAATCTAGAGATATCATCTATGCTTCTGTATTTAACTGTGTTTTACTTCTTAATTCAGATCTGTATTTGATTTTCCTAATCCACTTAATGAATCAAAAACTACAACTGATAGTGTATTTACAAGCAATATTTGAAGTTGATCATATGTTGTACATTGTTGCTGAATTTCATTTATGTTTGTCTTGACCCTTTATCAACAGAAATGTTTTGATAAAGACATTGAACAAAGGATCATTTTAGCAGAAGTGCTTTTTTGTAAAACATAATGGGCCTGATTTGCAGAGCTTTTTTTCAATCGACATTCCCATTCAAAAAGGCTTCTATAAATCACACCTAATGTCTCCAATGTTAAGAGTTGCAGACCTTGCCTGGGAATCTGATTCTTTGAAATTGCACTTAATGGTCCATCAATCAAAGGCTAGGGTCGTTTTGTGAATTAGTTAAAAAAAAAAGTGTTGTGGACTGAATTTCCAATATAAAGCTTACATTTAATATTATTTTTGAAGTTGGAGAACAGTGCACATTGTAAAAACAGATAGGCCATTTATCTTCTATGCATTGGTGAATGGGATAAGTAATGGGATATGGACATACATAATGATTTTATCTGCAGGACATGAACATGTTGCTTCATAGTGAGTTCAAAGAATTTAAATGTTTGTAAAGGAGCAGCCGAATGCCTCTACGGGAAGTCCCGCCCCATTTTGCCTATATCTTGGAAACCTGACATTGCGACATGCGCAACGCCAGTAATGATGTCTGTACCAGGAAAAGCCTTTGAGACAAAGTATCCATTGAGCAAGCCCTATCTGATGTATCCTCAGAGAACCGGCAGTCTCCTGGAGGAAATCCCCAAAGGAATATGAAGATGAGTGAAAAGGGAGATTGGTGCCATCGCACGAAGTAAATATGACGCACTGAGAAGAATAACCGAAGGAGAGGATTTATGGTCCTTATAGAATCTGATGATGAAGTAAAGAATTGAGAAGACTTCCATATGCGGAATAAAGATTGCACATGCAGAAAGCACTGCAGAAAATGCAAGCTGTTTTATAACTGTACAGATGCTGTAACACAAGTAGACTAAGTAATCGTAAAGGCCTGCTATGTGTAGTGAATAGACTGCAGGTGGTGCCACCACTATATATAGAATCTTGATATTCAATGTTGCAACTTTAGTAAGGTCATATTTATGGAGAAAGAAGAATTGATGGCTGAAAGTGTGGCGCAGCATGGAAAACAGCTGAAAAGTGAGGAAGAATCGAGAAGGCTGTTTGGCTTGGTGTCAAGGGTTAGGGCAGTCAAGAACTGGTTATATGTCCTTGAAGATAGAGAAAACGTGAGAAGCGGTGCAAAGAAAAGACAGCATGAGTGCCTGGTCTTATTAATTTAAAACTATTAAATATGAGAAAGGAGCTAAAGCATGGTCTTCTGTCACATGGGTTAGATGGAAATAGAAACTGGGCATGCAGCACCGGGCCTGAAGTTAGGACAGTGCTTTCACTCCCTTCTATTCTCAGGAGCAGTGATACTTTGCAAGGCCAAGTTTAAAGACAATTCAAATGGCAGAAGACATGAGTGATGATAGATGTTGGGTTAATTGGGTGGGGAGGCATCATCAAGTCGACCCACTGACACCTGGGACACCATCTTACGTGCTGCTAGTGAGTCGAATGTTCCAGAAGGGTACAAGCGTGCCAACCAATTATAGAGGGCCATAACAGCCCTGTAGTTTGAGAGCCAATATAATGCTGGTTACTTAATAATTGTTGAAGATGACTTGCACTAGGGGTGGGAATAAGTTCTCCACCTGACAATAGAGATCCAATCACAATCCAATCCTTTATAGAAAGTATACCTAGATGTTCCCCTTAGTCCAATCACAATCCCAAGTTGATTTTCTTAGTTTGCCATGTAGTATGACATCACAAATTACAAATTATTGTTATAAAGTATTCTTTTTTATGAAATGCTTCGAGACTATGTTGTGTGACATCCGTTGATGCCCGTTGTAACTCCCTTTTTTAGACAATTGAGATTAAAACAGTCTTTTTGACAACTTCCTGATTCGGTCTTATTATTTGGTCTAAGAGTGATTCTGCATCCCCCTCCATCATCCACTGTGTTACCTCAATTAAAAGGACCATAAGGCTTCATGTTATATGTCAAAGGAACATTTTCTGCTTGAGCTACTTTGCTTGTAATAGCAATCAAGTAATGTATGGTCAGTCCATAAATACAATTATGCTGTGATTTATAGTACATATTCTAACTTTGTTTATAAATGTCCCTTATATTCTTTTCTTTATTTTATAGAAAATAAATTGCTCAAAACACACATTTGCGTTGGCTATGAACATGATAAAATGTGTACTTGAAGTTCCATTAACTGTCTGCATAAAAAATAGTATTTTTTTTTTATTAAAGAAGAGTTCCTGGTGAATTAAAAAGCTTACATTAATTTGATGGGGCGTGGATTAGCACTGATGGAAGCGGTCGCCTAGCTCTGGTTTAATTTCTCGCCAAACATACCGTATCTTACACTTCTTCTGTGCCCCATTACTCTTTCCTAAGCCTTTGTGTCATTCTTGGCTATGTTAGAGAGGATTCACACTTCTGCATCGCCGTGTCCTGAGACCTCTGAAGGCTGGGCTTTAAACCTCATCATCCCGCAGATTAGGAGGTCGACGTCCTCTGTCAGCTGGTCAGCTGCCATGACACGGGTGGCTCGCCTCACGTCGGGTAGCAGAGTTTCACCACAACAAAGGTTTTTCCTTCATTTTCACTCTTTTTGCACTTTTAAAGCCCGGATGTTTATACCACACTGTATAGATTATACCTCAGCTGTTTTTTCTTGAGGTATTTCTGCTCACCTCATCACCTATTTGAAGTATTACCTATTCTTCTTGCTTTTGATTCTTTTTTCCTTTTTTTCCACTTTTTAAAGTCATAATTTTGCGTATTTTCATTGTCTGTCTGAAGGAATACCTCTGCTTTTTTGCTGCTGCTTTTCTTTATCTCCATTGTTAGAGCCTGGTTAATGCTCATAGACTGCCTACATAACATATTAGTTGTGTTTCTTTTTTCCTTATTTTTGAGGTAATTTTGCTTATTCCTTTTCATTGTCTGTTCAAAAATCCAACTTTTAAGCCCTAATAATTATACTTGACTGCCTATATAACACCTCAAGTGTTTTTGAGGTAATTTTGGTTGCCTTTATCACATGATTTCAAGGACTACCCCTACATCTAATAACTTCTGAAGAAAAATACCAATAATATACTCTCTTATTTTCTTCTCTCCTTGTGCATCACATATAATTGCTGCTCCTTCCCTCCAATTCTAGATCTACACCAACTCATTGCTTGGCTGAAATTCAACAATTACCTTATGATGGCACTTTGAGAGTTGGACCCTTTCTTGTCAGACCTGTGATCAGAAAAGGGAGGATTAAAGGTGACCAAAGAAACAAAGTAGGGTAGAGACGGAGTGAGATTCATATTGTATTACATTATCTTTACACTCTCCCACTCAACAGTATGGCTACCAAAAATGGACAGATAAAAGAGGCCTCTGTATCATCTCCTACTACCATAAAAAGACAGAAAAGTGAATCTCCAACACCCAAAGGTGATATAGTGGACCCTGTCATGCAGAATATTTTGTAAAAAATTAGGTCTCTTAAGCCCTTTATGGAAGACATTAATGCTAAACTGCAGCAACTAGACAATAAATGGTCCTTATTTGAATCTCGAATAAATGAGGCGGAAAGAAGAGTTAGTGATGCAGAAGATGTCTCTAATAAGGTCACTAATTTGGAGGTTACAATAGCCTCCCTACAACAACAAGCTGAGAATCTTGAAAACAGGAACATGAGGAACAGCCTTTGTATTGTTGGCCTTCCAGAGGGAATTGAAAAAGATCATCCTGTTGCTTTCTTATATGTGTTTCTTCCTCAGATACTTAGCCTGCCGGTATCTGTGGAGCTCAACATTCAAAGAGCACATCAAATTGGTCCTAGCAAATCACCTTTAAGCACTGTTCCTCCGCGCAAGAACCCTTATACTGGCCCCCCTAGACTTCAATCATATCACATTCATTATGGAAAAATTCAGGAAAAGTAAACAGCTAATTTGGAAGGGAAACTGAATTTTTATCACACAAGATGTTTCCAGAATAACGGCAGCAAGGAGAAAGGAATTCTTGGCATTTAGACCTGCTTTCAGACAACTAAATGCCAGATATGGCATTATTCATCCAGCTACCCTAAAAGTCACTTTAAATAGGCAGTCCTCAACCTGCCAAAATGCAGCGTATCTAAGACAATAAATCCAATCTCAAAAAAGGAACCACATGGATAATTCTAACCCCATAACTTGAATGAATTTATGACACTCTATGTTCTGCATCATTTACCGTGACCCCTTTCACCGGGGACCGGTATGGCAGGCCTTTTCTTCTCGGCTCTCCTCCCCCCATTACATCACTTTTGGACGTGGATTGGTGTGGCCGGTTCCTGTTAGCCACCTGCCTTATGACTTTTTTTTGACTATTTTTCTCTTTTGCCAATTGTCATGTCTTTACTTTTTGTGCTACCCTCTTCCTTAAGTCTCACTCCCTTCATGTATCATCTTGTCCCGCTGGGTACTTCCACATATCATTTGTTAACAGGTTCTAATGCATTAATGATATTATATTATTTGATTTGCTATTATATCAATATGTACAAACTCAATACCCAAACCAATGCCCCTTAATATTGTGTCTTGGAATGTTAAAGGATTACATAATCCTATCAAGAGGCAAAAGGTTCTTTCACATCTCAATAGATTAAAACCCTTGATAGCATGCATACAGGAATCACATCTCTCGACGAAGAAGCAAAAAAACTCAAGCGTCACTGGGTAGGTCAGGTTTTTTCTAGTGCTGCAAATGGTAAGAAAAACAGGGTCATTACACTCATAAACGAAACCCTTAAATGCTAAGTATTATTTACAGAATCTTATAGCCTAGGAAGATGGGCTATCCTTAAGATATTAGTCGACTCTACAGTATACACAATTCTCAATATTTATGGCCCAACCTCTGCAGATCCCTCTTTTTGGAGACAACTCAGAGATCATGTGCTTATCTGCAACCCCCAAAATCTAATTACGTGTGGAGATTGTAATCAAGTCATAGACCCCTTTCTAGATAGGAAATCCAATGTGCGGTATATATCAACACCACTTCTTATACACTATTCATTAATTTTATATCTGAAGCTGGTTTTAGCGATGCTTGACGTATCCTCCACCCTAGAGATTCTGAATGTACCTTCTATTCTAAACCGCACAACTCCTTCTCGCAACTTGATTATATTTTCATTCTCAACTCCATGGTTAATCTCCTCCTTAATGCCCAAATATAATCCATCACAATCTCTGATCATGCACCAGTACACATTCAAATTGCTTTCCCAATAAACACTCCCAACTCTAACAGATGGAGATTTAATACTAGTCTATTAAATGATGAATCATTTATCTAGTTCATTATACAACAACACAAAAACTATTTCTCTGAAAACAAGTATCAAGACACTTCTAATACCAATAATTGGGACTGCTACAAGGCCATATTATTTCTTATGTTGCAAACAAAAAGAAAAAAACTTAAATTTGAATCAGAATCTATTCATACACATCTTAAACCCCTAGAAACTCAATTTGCCCATACTAATTCTACTTCTACTCTTAAGGATAATCTGAAACTAAGATTTCAATATAACAAAATCATAACCCAATACTCATGTACCAATCTGCTTAAATATAAAGCAATGATATATCAATTCTCCAATAAAACAAGTAAAACTTTAGCCTCTTACCTCAAACTTAAGAAGGCGAAATCCAAAATTATAGTCATAACAGACCACTTAGGGAATAGAAAATGTTCAGTTAATGAAATTGAACAAGCATTCAAAAAGTTGTATTCCAATTTATATACCTCTGAAGCCCCTTCCTATAATCCCACTGTAGATGACTTCCTACGTAACATACCCCATAGCTCTTACCCCCAAGTCAATTTTATATCACTCAATGCACCAATAACTCCCCCTGAAATACACTTGGCCATTAAGAATTTAAAAAAAAGGTAAAGCTCTGGGACCAGTTGGTTTCCACATTGATTTTGTTGCCAATTTGTCTGATCTACTTATCTCAAAGCTCAAATAACTATATTCCCATTTCATCTCAAATAACATGGCTCAAGGTTCATTTCTGGAGGCTTTGGTAATTGTATTTCCAAAACCCAATGAAGATCCTGAATTTCCCCATTGTTATCGTCCTATTTCATCAAAACAGACTGTAGGATTTAGGCCAAGATTTAATAGACTCCTCCCCTTCTTACCCAATCTTCTTAAACAAGATCAAGTAGGTTATGTAAAAGGTAGAGTGTCCTCCTCCAATATCAGACTCTTCCTTCACATTATAAACATATTACACAAATCAAATGACCCCCATGGCGCAATTGCTCTCGATGCAGAAAAAGCTTTTGATAGGGTTGAATGGGATTTTATGTTTCATGCTCTTAAGTGGCATGGTTTTGGTTCCCCTTTTCTTCCTATGATTAAGGTCCTATATTCCAACCCCAAAACTTCAGTCTTTGTGAATGGTCATTTGTCCTTCTTCTTCCACTTATCTAGAGGGACTCGCCAGGGTTGCCCATTAGCCCTAATTCTCTTCATTCTAGTGTTAGAACCCTTCCTAGAAGCTATACGACTAGATGATAAAATTCAGGGAATTCCAGTTGGTCATATACATATTAAAATGGCAGCTTATGCCGATGATGTACTTTTATTCCTAAAAAACCCACAGCTAAGTGCACAATATTTACTTAATATAATCTCTAGGTTTTCCAAAGCTTCAGGCTATAAACTTATCATAGACAAGTCGGAAATTCTCTCCCTTAACATACATTGTACATCAGATCACACTCGTACTTTAGGTATGAAATGGTGTCCCCATGGATTCAAATATTTAGGCATACATGTCTCAGCTTCTAACAAGAGTATTCGTAAAAATAACTCGGACATTCTATTAGCTAGAGTTAAAGAGTTAATATCTTCATGGTCCCCCCTTTATCTTTCCTGGTGTGGCCGATTGGAATCTATAAAAATTATAATGTCCCCCATTATACTCTACCTTCTCGATATGTTGCCAATTTCCCTTTCTCCCTCCCTTTACAAATCAATCGATTCCTGCCTTGCTAAGTTCTTATGGGGGAAAAAGAAACACAGAATCTCACTCCGTAAACTTAAAAAATCCTGCTCCCAAAGTGGTGTTGGCTTTCCTGATTTCAAAAAATATCACATGGCTTTTATTATTAAACAAACTCAGTGGTGGTTTGCTCAAGATACTTCATTCCATGTACCCAGGTGGGTATGTCTGGAAAGAGCTATGGCATCTCCAATATAACCCGCAGATCGTTACTTTATTAAAAGGAAGACTAAAGTTGCCAATTACTCCTGTGTTCGCCAATCCGCCTTATCCCTCAGGCTGTATATGTTCCCATACATAGCCAAGGAGTATGTACTCAACTCTCCTTTCATTTGGCTCAGTTTCCTGATTAAAATTTATGAAAAATCTATTTTTTGGAAGCCATGGCTCTCTAAAGGCATCACATTTTGTACTCAACTCTTTGTGCGAGGTATTCACATTACTTTTGATGAATTTACTACCAGGTTCCATATGCCTGTTTCTTCCCTGAAGCAATATCTTGCCATTAGTGCTGCAATAGTAGAACTTTTTGAATCAATAATGTATACTTCCAATATTCCCAATGCGCAGAGACCGTTTTGTAGGTTGAACTCAGATAATACAGCTTCTATATGTTATAAAACTCTATTGTCTGCTTCATCTACCCCAATAGTTGATTATCCTCATAGCGAGTGGAGAAGCGACTGCTTGTTGTTGAATAATCCATTTTGCTGGCCTCTTCAATGGCAGTACATCTCTAAAATTACAGCATCTGCCAACCTAATTCAAACTCTATTCTTTTTTCATCATAGAGCCTTTATTACTTCGTCTCCCTTTTCAAGTGTGGCTTATCACTTAATGACAACTGTCGGAGCTGCTTACATTCCCAAGGTT